>NW_023604972.1:47346369-48008084 GCF_014898055.3 Talpa occidentalis
TTTGGAAAATATTTTGATTACTTATCTAAGTGTATGAAATAGTGATATAAAAATGAGTGCTATTTTAATAAAATTTGGCTGAGAATATAGAAGCTGTCCCAATATTATTATCAAAAATACTCTATGGATACCACTTAGTAGTCCTCAAACACCAATATTAGTCAGGAGAGCAACACAAACGTATGGCATACTCCAAATAATATAATTGAGGATGGGTTGGTTTACAAAAGGACTATCTATGGAGGTGTGAGTATAGAGGAATAATGAGAGGGGAAAATGTGGTAAACTGAAGCTTAATAAAGAGTAAAGGGGAGGGCCTCCCTGGTGGCGCAGCGGTTGAGCACTGGGTTGCGAAGCTGCCCGCAACCTCTGCTGAGCCGGTTCGATCCCCAGCTGCTCCCCGGCCACAGGAGGAGGGTCCCACATGGCTCGCAGACCTCTCCTGCCGCCCGCTGCTCCCCTCAGCAGTGTACTTCGGTCCTTCTGCCTGCTCTGCTCTCTGCTCTGGCTCTGGTGAATTCTCTCACCCTCCCGTGCTTCTGACTGTACCCAGTGCTTGTATAAATAAATAAATAAATACATAAATCTTTAAAAAAAAAGAGCAAAGGGGAGAAATTTATTAATAAAATATAGAGTCTGATGCAATAAGAAAAAAAAAAGTGACCTGAACAAAACCAGCTTATTCTGCAATGAGAGAGCCTTGAGAATAATGCCCTGACCTAATTCTCCATCTTCCCCTTAAACATCTTCTAACAATCCCCATTGGCTGGACCCATGGACAATGAGAAAATATGAGAATCTATCAAAATCCACATAGGTCATCAACCCACAGAAGTTAGCAAGATGAAAAAAAGTGCTACAAAGTAGGCCAACGAAGCATGTGAAAGATAGCTGGTGCAATATTCTTATTTAGAGATGACAGAGATTTTTTTTTTTAATCATTTATTTATTTATTTATTTATTTATTTATTTATTTATTTTAATTAATAAATTTTATTTTTATATTCCCCATACAATTGCAATCCCCCCATTCTGACCCCAATCCCTCCCTTCCCGCCCCCCACCCCCCAAAAAGTGTCTCTGGTTCATAGTTTTTGTTGATTTTGATTTTCATTTTCTTATAGTTATTCATTTTCCTGGTCCCTTATTTAAGTTTTCTAGATCCCTGCTATGAGTGAGACCATCCGGTATTTTTCTTTTTCTTTTTGGCTTATTTCACTGAGCATGATCCCTTCCAGCGTCATCCATGTTGCTGCAAATTGCATGTGTTTATCTTTTTTGAATGCTGAGTAATATTCCATGGTATATATGTACCACATCTTCTTGATCCAGTCATCTATTTTTGGGCATTTGGGCTGTTTCCAAAGCTTAGCTATTGTAAACAGTGCTGCTATAAACATAGGGGTGCAGGTGTTCTTTGGAATTGATGTTTCTGTGTTCTTTGGGTAAATACCTAGGAGTGGAATTGCTGGATCATATGGAAGCTCTATGTTTAGTAGGTCCAGAAATCTCCACACAGCTCTCCATAGTGGTTGGACCAGTTTGCACTCCCACCAACAGTGCAGAAGAGTTCCTTTTTCTCCACAACCTCGCCAACATTTGTTGTTGCTAGTTTTTTTAATATGTGCCATTCTCACTGGTGTAAGATGGTATCTCATGGTAGTTTTGATTTGCATTTCCCTGATGGCAAGTGATGTTGAACATTTTTTCATATGCAGAGATTTTTTTTAATCCAACAAATTGCATAGGGTGAAAATTAGGATGATAAATGACAAACATCACAGCAGTCAACTCTAACTCATTATTTATAGACTCTTGGGCATATACCAAAGTGGAGTAGTGTGTGTGTGTGTGTGTGTGTGTGTGTGTGTGTGTGTGTGCACGTATTTACACATGTTTGGCTTGCGTAAGTACTGAACGAGGATTAAAAATATACCTCAAGTAAAATAATTCCTAAAAAATAAATAAGTAAATGAGTGATAATATGTATATATACATATACATATAAAATCTCAAATCAGACCAAGAAACTCTAGACACTGTGACTTAAAATATATTGCTAGCACTTTTTCTTGCTTTGGTTTTCATTGACCTCTTGGCTATGGAGAGGACACAGTACTGAGAGCAGAGACATGTTTATCTACCAAGAGATATAGGCAGGATTACTAATCAAATATGGGGGGTTTCAAAACTTTTGTGGAACAAAGAGAATTTGTGTAGATACAGTAATAACATCCTTAACTGCTTTCAATAGGATCTTTAAAGTGTAAAGCCAAGGACTCATAGTAACTTCAGAATTATGCCAAGTGTTACTTTTTTTTAAAGATTTATTTACTTATGCATACAAGAGCTGGGGTGTAGGCCAGAGACACAGGGATGGTGAGAGGATTCACCAGAGACAGTGGAGAGCTGAACAGGTGGACTGACTAAAACACACTGCTGAGGGAAGCAGACAAGACAGGAGAAGTCTGCTGCACCATGTGGTCAGCTCCCTGGCCGGGGATCAAACTCTTGCTGCAGTTGCTGTGGATAGCTTCACAGTGCTGAGACTCAACCCCTTGCATCACCAGGGAGGCCCTGCCAAGTGTTTCTTATTCAAAAAATAATAATAATAAAACTCACACTCAAGAAACTTACAGTTCAGAGAGATGACAGACACATATCAGTTCAATTCAATAAATCTGCTGTCCTAACTATATGCCAGGTACTTTGCTAGGCATCTGGGATACAATATTGAATGAGAGATAGGGTGTCTATATACTAATGAATTGTACATTATAATAGGAGGAAAGAACAATACAGGATAGATTAACATGAAAATTATTAGATAGTGTGTGATAAGTGCTATTCAGAGAACTGAAATAAAAATTTATGCATTGTGATAAATGATGATTGAGTGTCTGCTTTAGATTAGATGAATAAGAAGGCCTCTCTGAGGAGGTGATGGATTGATATCTAAATGACAAAATGAAGCTGCCACAGGGAAGTTACCGACAAGATTTCTCTTAGGAAGAACTAAAACTGCAAAGGGTTGAAGGTGGGAGAAGCTGGGTTTTGCTAATTATCTAAAGGACAGCCACTATTCTGGGATCAGTAAAAATATGGTTAAGTAATACAGACTTTTAAAAGAGTTTGAATTTTATTTCCAACTGTATTGGGAAGTCATTGGATATGGAGTGACATGATTTAATTTATACTTTTTTTTTAAAAAGATTTATTTATTTATTTATACAAGCACTGGGTACAGTCAGAAGAGCGGGATGGTGAGAGAATTCACCAGAGCCAGAGCAGGGAGCTGATCAGGCAGACTGACGAAGTACACTGCTGAGGGGAGCAGCGGGCAGCAGGAGAGGTCTGCGTGCCATGTGGGACCCTCGCCGGTGGCTGGGGAGCAGACAGGGATCGAACCGGCGCTGCAGAGGCTGCGGGCAGCTTTGCAACCCAGCGCTCAATCGCTGCGCAACTGGGGAGGCCTGATTTAATTTATACTTTTAATAAATCAATAAAACTGTTCTACGGAATGTAGGCTGTGAAGACACAGGGTTGGAGCAGGGAGAACTGTTAAGAGACTGGGCAGTTAGTCGTCCAGATGAGAGGGTATGGTGGCTTAGGCTAAAGAAGTGAAAGTAAGAGTAAAATCAAATAGATTTTAAGTGTGCTTTATAGATAAACTGATAAATTGATGGGGCCTTTTGACTGATGACTGGATGTGGGATTGAGAAAATGAAAAGGGATAATTAATATTATTTTGGCCCTAGGAAATATAAACTTGCTATTTCAACACAGTGCCAAAATTACTGCAAAGCTGATATATGCAAGTTCAGTGGATATTAAAGGAAAAATATGCCCAGGATTTCCTAAAAGAATCAAATACTGTGCAAGGGATTTGAAAGGTGAACATACGTAAGTATCAGGTAGAGTTCAGTTTCAGATGTGTGGCCGTTCCCTTCTTGAACTTCTGCTGTCTGCTCCCTATTCAAATTTGCTGGTTTCCTATATTTCTGATATTAAATAATAATATCTTTAACGTTGTGTTCTATCTATACATAAAAATACCTACAGCTAATATCATCAAAAGTGGGGAAAATTTCCAACAAACTAAGAAAATGAAAAGAATGACCATCTCACTACTTGTATTCAGTATTCTTCTGATGTCTTATCTAATAGAGCAGGGCAATAAAAATAAATTTTAATATTTAAAAACTAGAATGGCATTTATTCTCAGATGATGTTATATTTAATATGTAGTAAATCTAAATACATCAACCCACAACATGGCAGAATAGGGTTTTTCTTTTTTGATAAAACATTTCCCTGCATTCTGACTGAGAAACTGACTCATGCTCTGAGACCTCTTGACTCAAAGCATCAAAACTACTTGACCTGAAGTATCAAAGAAAACTTGGAAGCTTTAAAATGTCTCCAGTAGTGATTATTCACAACTATAGTAGGAAATAGTCTCTTTTTTTTTTATTTTTGCTTTGAAATGTTATGCAGTTACAATGACAAGAAAAAGAACAATAATGACATCAATAAAATAAAATAAAAACTAACATTTTTTTCAATAGTATCTTTGGAAAAGATAATCTTTGCACACCTGCAAAAAATAATGTTTATATTGTGCCTCAGCTAAACAGAATTATATCATTAAAATGCCACTCATTTAGCCCTGAAACTCCAAATTAATTATAGGGAATCTTTTGTACAGAGACTTGAGAGTAATAGATAATTCTTGGTTTAAATTTACTGCTACTATATAATGACAGTGACCATTTTCTACCTTTTGAGGGATTATTGATTGATTGGAAGATCAGGGGAAAAAAATACATTCTGCCTTGAACTACATACAATGGAAGTGCTATAGTTAATTAAGTGCATAATGAGGGCTTCTGATATATCAGTTCTGACTGCTATTTTATCAGCTAACTTTAGATTACATATTATAGAAAATATGTTATATAAAAACATGTTTTTTGTTTATTCGGCTTATTTTTCCATTTTTTAAAATAAATATTTTTATTTTTAAGATAATTATATTTTATACAAGATTGTAAGAAATGATAGCTTCTCCCAATGATAACATCTTGTAACACTATCATAAATATCATAATCAGGATGTTGACACTGATAGGTCGAAACACATAATATTTCCATCACCACAAGGATCCTACATTCTT
The DNA here is from genome assembly GCF_014898055.3 of Talpa occidentalis. NCBI lineage: Eukaryota > Metazoa > Chordata > Mammalia > Eulipotyphla > Talpidae > Talpa > Talpa occidentalis. Next base: position 47,351,547 of record NW_023604972.1, read on the forward strand.
CCTTTTATAAAAGCTACAACTACTTCCTCTCCTCCTACTTCTTTCTTAACTCCAGGCATCCAATAATCTCATATCCATTTCTATATTTCTTTTCATTTTAAGAGTATTAAATGGAATCATGCAATCTTTTCATTCAGCACAATTTTCCAGAAATTCTCCCAAGGTTTTGCATGCATCATTAAAATATTCCTTCTTATTGCTAAGTAATATTTCTGCATTTGGATGTATGATAGTTTGCTTAACCATTTACCCACTGAATGACATCTAGTTGTTTCCTTATGTCTATTACAAATAGAAGATGCTATACACATTTGTTTACAGGTTTTTGTGTAAACATAATTTCTCATTTCTCTAAGGTTAATGTCCAGGAGTACAGCTGCTGCATTATATGGTATTTGCATGTTTATGTACTTCTGCCTTCCATAGTTTCTGATGAGAAATCATCTGTTATTCTAATTATTTTTACCCTACGAGTGAGGTGATATTTTACTCGCTGCCTTCAAGATTTCTTTTTTCTCTTTAATTTTCAGAATTTTAATTACAATCTATCTTGGTGTCTATTTCTTTGGGTTTATCCTGTTTAGGATTCACTGAGCTTGTTGAATATGTAGATTTCTATATCTTGCCAACTTCGCAAGTTTTTAGCCATTATCTCTTCACACACTTTCCCCACCAAGCTCTCTTTCTTTCCTTCCAGGACTCTGACAACATGAATATCTTTTGTTATACTCATATGTCCCTGAAGTTCTGTTCATTTTTTTTTTTTCAGTCTATTTTCTTTTTTCCCATTGTTCTATCTTTTAGCAGTAAACATAGTGTTTTGGGTCTAATTTGAAAGTAGAACAACAGGATTTCCTGTAAAACTGAACATGAGTTTTTTTTTTTTTGTTTGTTTGGTTTTTTTGTTTGTTTCTTTGTTTCTTAAAATACCGGAAGGATAGAAATGGGGAAAACGGCAAGTCGATTAGGATGTGGGAGGTGGGGGAGAGATTGCATGATATTTAAAGCTATGAAACTGGATGAGGTAGTGAAGATAAGTGGACCACAGACATTTTAATGGAAAGATGTTAGAAGAATTACAAGGAATTTCATAAAGAAAACTGAGAAAGAATAGTCAGTGAAATAAGAAGACTAGGAGAATGAAGTGTCTTAAAACTCATGAGAGAAAAATGTTTCATGGAGAGAGGTGTCATTTATTTTGTCAGATCTTGCAGACTGAGAATTGAATATTAGATTTAGCAACATCAAGATTGGGTAATGCTGACAGGAGGAAGGAATTTCTGTGTACAGCGGGGCAAAAAAATTAGAGTAGGATTAGGAGATAATAAGAGCAGAATTCTACATAGTATGTGAATTTTTTACTTTTAATATTATATGGAAGAAACAGTAATAATTAGATATGAGAAAAATATTATTAAAATTAATAAAAAAATTTATAATCTGTACATTTTTCTTTTTTCATTTAAAAAATAAATCCAAGGGCCTCCCTGGTGGTGCAAGGGGTTAAGTTTCAGCACTATAAAGCAATTCACAGCCAATGCAGCTGCCAGGCAGCGAACACACACGGTCCAGCAGACCTCTCTTGTCCAGCCTGCTGCTCCCCTCAGCAATGTATTTCAGTAGCTCCAGCTATTCTGCTGTTCTGCTTCCCACTCTGTTTCTAGTGAATCCTTTCACTCTCCTGCACTACTGGCCTATACACCAGTTCTTGTATGCATAAAAAAATAAATCTTAAAAATTTTAAAAAATATCCATGTATTTCTTGTGTTCCCTAGCTATTCTGTTTGACTGACCTTGACACTGACTATTTGAACTATTCTTGCTCTTTAACTGCTGAACCACTTGGGAGATATTTTTTGCATCGGATTAATAGTACTTATTTCTATTTTCTGAAGTATACTAAAGGTCATGAATATGACAGAAGATTTCTAATTCCATAAACCTGTGTCATAGAAGTTTGAGGCTGTCAGTTACTTACAAGGCCCCAGGGAATGGGCCCAGGGGTGGGGCATGGCAGGAAAGAGGGCAGAAGCTCATCCTTAGTTCTTCTTCCTGCCAAGTCCTCCAGTGGAGCCTCAGGAATCACTTCCTGCTGTTTATAGGTCCCAGCATTTTGGGGACCAGAGAGAAAAGGGAGTTGGAAGTTAGAAGTTGAGGGAAAGGGAATTTTATTCAACAATTTTATTCTAACTATTTATTCCAACAATTGCCTACCCAAAGGCAATATCTCCTTTTATGATATTTTCCAGATTCTACGTTAATAATAAAATACATAAATAACTATTTTTATGAGTCACTTAAGAAAACTTATGTCTGAGAAGATGTACTTTAACTTTTACAAGGTTAAAGTTCCACTTTAATAAATAAATGAGCAAATAACTGGGTTTGTGGAAAGGGCATTTTGAAAACTGAATTTTAGAAATGTTCCCATCATGAATTGATTTTTAACCCAAAATGAATAAACCTATGTGATATTTTAAATCTGCATGTTAAAAACTTAGAAATAACATTTCCAATGAATTGAAGCAATTTGCTAAAATTAATGTAACAACTTCTTGGTTTTTAGGGAAAACTGGTTGACATCAGGAAAAATGGAAATTAGTCATATTTTAAGGAAAATAGTTTCATTTAATTGAGCGGTTGAAATTTTTCTTCTTTTTTCTTAAAAATTTTTTTAAAGATATATTTATTTATATAAGAACTAGGGTACAGGCCAGATGAGTGAGAAGGTGAGAGGATTCACCAGAGACAGAGCGGGGAACAGAACAGGCAGACTGACTGAAATACTCTGCTGAGGGGAGCAGCATGCGTGACAGGAGAGGTCTGCCGCACCATGTGGGCTTCTCGCCTGCTGGCCGGCTGGGCACAGCTTCACAGCTTCACAGTGCTCAACCGCCTGTGCCACGAGAGGGGCCTGAGGGGTTGAAATTTTTCAAATGAATGTCATGATTTATTAATCACAGCCAAAGATACCCTACCATTTGGCTCACTAGATTTCCATAAAGTATATTTTCATTTATGGGGGTTATTATAACCATGTATGGAAATAAATTGCATTTAGAACAAGATCTTTAATTTGCTGTATTATAAAGGTTAAGTCATATTTGTAAAGGCTAATCAGTCACATTACTCATGTAACTCTCAGGCCTATAGTCACATCTGTCTAAAATAAATTTATAACATAAGAGGACTTTTAAACTAATGATGAGAAATAAAATTAAAACTATCTTTAAAATTGTATCTTTACCTCATGTTTTTATTTATTTATTTGTTTGTTTATTTTTATTTATACAGGCATTGGGTACAGTCAGAAGCGCGGGAGGGTGAGAGAATTCACCAGAGCCAGAGCGGGGAGCAGAGCAGGCAGAAGGACCGAAGTACACTGCGGAGGGGTGCGGAGGGGGGACCCTCCTCCGGTGGCCGGGGAGCAGCCAGGGATCGAACCAGTGCTGCAGAGCTGTAGGCAGCTTCGCAACCCAGTGCTCAACCACTGCGCCACCGGGGAGGCCCTACCTCATGTTTTTAATTTGATATGCTTTACACTGTACTTTTATTCTAATAAGTCATAAAGTAATATATATATACTTATATATACAAACACACATATTTGGGGTATGTGTTCAAAATAGTGATACAGATGCACCATTAGAAAAGTGTAAAGGACATTGCAATAAAGAAAATAAAAGAGAGTGGGCCACCCTGGTGGCTCAAGGGGTTAATTCGCAGTACTCTGAAGCTATCTGCAGCCACTGCAGCTAACCCACATGGCGCAGCAGACTTCTCCTGTCCTGCACTCTGCCCCCCTCAGCAGTGTATTTCAGTCAGTCCTCCTGCTTCCCTCTCTGTCTCTGTGAATCCTCACACCCCCAGCACCTCTGTCCTACACCCTAGTTCTTGTATGCATAAATAAATAAAATCTTAAAAAAAAAAATTAAAAGAAAGTAAAAGAGACCAAAATACTTGCAGCAAAACTGGCAAATGGGTTACAGTCTAAAATTTTCTTCTGGTCATATCAAAGGCATGATACTTAAAATATAAGATGGTGAAAGATGATGGACAAGAGTCTTGGTCTTCGAAAGAGATTTTTTTATTTTCTAAAGAGCGTTTTTCAATTTTTCCTATTAGTTAGAATATAACTTCTGGGATTAATTACTTATTAGAACCAGGACTAAATTTTTTTGACCTTCTAATACTCTTCTCCTCCATAAGATTTAGGTGTGTTTGAGATTAAAACTATTTCAAGACAGAGGTATTGACAAAAATTGTATAGTTTCAAAATCACAATAATTGCAATTATATCCTTGTCTTTCCAATCCTATCTTATCCTTCCCAATCATGTAATAATAGAAACATTATTTTAAGTTGATATTTTAAATAGGTCATATCAAGCCATATCAATGCAATTCTTAGATACTTATCAGAAATCCCAAATGTGATCGTCACCTTTTGCAACTCTATTTTGTTTCTGGAAGAAATATATTTGAGTCCCAGGAATGTTTGTTTAGCAGAGCTATTTTATAGCAATTAGCTAAGAATGAGAGGAACAAAGGGAAGTCAATTACAGCTGTCTGGTCACTTGAAACAGCCTAGTATTAACCGTCAGTTAATAGAGAAAGCTAGAAACTTTTTCTTCCTCAGATTTTCTTATAATTAATATGGTTATTAATATAATACATTACAGGTAGAAATCAATAAATCACGGACAGACAGGCACTGCTTAAGATGCATGTGAAAATTAAATCTCTGAAGCTCAAAAACATCTAAATCGACAAACCCTCATACAGTGTGACAATACTTCTGCATGCAGAAAGAAATTATTCAATGATACATTCGCAGCGATTGTCAAGAAAGACATTTAAAAACAAAACAGAAGAAGAATCAGACATTTTAAACATTGCTGCTTCCAAAAAGATCCTGTAGGGTATGTATGGAAGCATTATCTTTTACAGAGTGGTGCATCCCTTTATGCACCATCTCCTCCTAGCCAGTTGCTGGAATGTGTAACATCTGTGTTTATTTTGCATGACAAAGTTGTTTGTTGCTTTTGCCAAAATGAGTTTTGATGTGGGACTCTGGGTTTGTGGATTTTCCGTAGGGTAGTGATAAAGCTCAAGTGGCAGGACATTGTTTTTGTATATAATGCATATTACATGAAGTCATTCATATTTAATGACAAGTGTGCTATATTTTTAATCTTTATAGCTTTAATGTGTGTAAGAGGTTTTAATAATTGGTGCTGGGATGATGGTAACTTCCCAGAAATGCTCAGCACAACTGCTGTAGTTCTCAACTCACAGTTTGCACAGGTTGTAAATTATAAAACTTGATTAGTAATAAACTTGGCAATATCTCTTGCCTTTTGAAGATGCCAGTCTGTAGCATCCATGGGTACAAAATATTTCTAGTCACACTTCTAATGTTCACCTAAATAGCCTGCAAGAAAAACAGCGGAGGAAAAGAAGATGAGCTATTTAGGGAAATGAAATTGTTCTTATAAAAAATTTCTTAAATTTCTAATCCTATTAGCAAATATATTTAGGAATTCCACATGTAAAAAATAAATTTACTTCAGTAATCATCCACTTAAGAGTCTAGTATTTCTGCTGTAATAGCAGAGTTTTAAATAATATATAGTGCATAATTGTTTCTTTACAGAAGACTCTGTAAATAAATATTCACAATCACTTAGCAATTAGAAAAATCAAAATATAATCCTTTTAATAACTTTCATTTTCAACAATATTAATTTTTTTGCTTAGACTGTTCTTGTGTTTCTGTCTAAATTGTTTTTTTTTCTCTGCCCACTAATCAGTCCACTAATGCTGAAAGACAAGATTGATCAACAAATGAATAATCACTGACTCTTAACTTTACAAAATATCATTAGACACTCAGACTCTGTCCACCCATGACACAGCAAAGCAACTGTCACCCATTCTCACCCTTATATCCATCACAGCAGACCTGTGATTTACTTTTTGCTGAAATAAAGAGATCTTGAACATTGAATCACCCAGTTCAATTGAGGGACTACAGTGAAAACACAGTTATATGAAAATCTAAACATGAAAAGTGAGACTCCCTTCACCCCTTCAGCTCCAAAACTTCCCCATTCAGCTAAATGATTATTGGCAACCAATTTTACTCCACCAGGCAGTTTAGTTTTTTGGGATAGCCCTAAGTGAAAAATACATAGATATATTAATACTTGGGGGTCTCCCAACAAATCACCCTTCAGTGAGACTCTATTCACATAGAAAATTTCCAGGAAGCCTTGCACTATCTACTTTATAAGATGATCAGACAATCAAACACCATGAGACAAGGAAACCTCTCAATATTATAGACACAGGATTAAAAAGAAAAAGAGACCACATAGGAAAAGAAATTCAGTAGCATTGGCATGATATAAGAAAATGAAGAAAGTTTCCAAAAATATTAGAAATTGCAACTGTTATTATCAAATTATGTTATTGCTTAATAAAAAATAGAATATATTCAAAAGGAAGTTTCAAAGGAAGAGGAGAGCTGTAGTAAAAAAAGAAAAAGAAAAAGAAAAAGAACTGGAACCACACAAATATGCTATCAGAAAAGGACACTACATTATGGATATTGATGCCAAAACCCTCAATAAAATACTGGCAAGCTGAATTCATTAACACATGAGGAGGATTATATACCATGACCAACTGGGATTTATTCCTGAAATGCAAGAATGGTTCAACATTAAAAAAAAAATCAATGTAATATATCACATTATCAGAATGAAGGGAAAAAACCTCATGATTATCCCAAAAGATGCAGAAAAAGCATTTGAAAAAATGCAACATCCTTTCATTATATGAACCTTCAACAAACTAGGAATGGAATGAAAATGTCTCAATATAATAAAAACCATAAATTTCAAGTCCACAATGAACATCATACTTGATGGTGAAAGGTTTTCCTCTAAGATCATTTTGAAGGCAATAATGTTAACTTTGTCATTTCTATTCAACATAGTAATGGAAGTCCTAGACAGAGGGATTAGACAAGAAAAAGAAAGAAAAGACCCCCAAAATGGAAAAATAGGTAAATTATCTATTTACTGATGGTGATCTTAAATGTATAAAACATTTAGAATTCCACAAAAACTTTAAAGTAAAATTGACATAAATGAATTCAGCAAAGTTGTTGGAAATAATAGCAGCACACAAAAGTGGTTCTGTTTCTAAATGCTTACCATGAAAATTAGAAAAGGGGAAGAAGGGAAAATATCCCACTTATGAATGGCATCAAAATTAATAAAATACATAAGAATAAGCTTAACCAAGGAGTAGAATACTTGTGCACTGAAAGCTGTAAAACAGGGTTGAAAAATATTAATGACGACTCAAATGGAAAGACACAGCATACCATAGACTCAAAAACTTAATATTATTAAATTGTATATATTACCCAGAGAGATTTAGAAATTGAATGCAGCCCCCTATCAAAATATTGACTGCATTTTTTTTTTTTTCAGAAATAGAAAAACCAGCACAAATTTCAAATGGAATCTTAAAGGATCCTGAATTGTCAAGACAATGTTAAGAGAAATAAAGTTGGACACCTTACTCACCTGTTTTGAAAACATATAATTAAGCTACAGTAATCAAAACAGACTTAAAGACAGGTAGATAGGAAATGGAACAGAATAGATATCTGAAATATATCTTTTTGTATATGGCCAAATGATCTTTGACAAGGACACCAAGGCTACAATAAATGGAGAGTATAGTCTCTTCAACAAATGGTGCTGTGAAAACTAAATACCAATTTGCAAAAGAATGAAGTTTGATTCTAACCTCATACTATATACAAAACTTAACTCAAAGTAGATAAAAACCTTAAGTATAATTTCTGAAATTATAAATGTCCTAGAAGAAAACATAGGGGAAAACTTTCATGACATTGAATTTGGTAATGATGTCTTAGATATATACCAAAACATATTAAAAAAAAAAAAACTACATTCAAACCCTATATATATATTAAAACAACAATATCCAGAATAGATAAGGAACTACAACAGAAAAGCAGGTAACTCAATTTTGTGTGTATATGTGTGTGTGTGTGTTTGGGACCCTCGCCGGTGGCCAGGGATTTAACTGGTGCTGCAGAGGCTGCGGGCAGCCTCACAACCCAGCGCTCAACCGCTGAACCAACAGGGGAGACCCAAATAACTCAATTTTAAAATGGGCAAAAAACTTGCATAGATATTTTTCCCCCCAAATAATAAAATGATCAAAAAGGCATATGAAAAGCAGCTTGACATCATTAATTATCAAGGAAATGCAAATCAAAACTATATCTTACCCATTAGGATGGTCACTATCAAAAAAAATCAAACCCTAAAACAAACAACAAAAAACCCACAAATGTGGGCAAAAATGCGGAAACATTGCTAAACTTATGCACTGTTGTTGAGAATATAAAACAGTGTGACAATTATGGAAAACAACATAATGTTTCCTCAAAAAATTAAAAATAACATTACCATATAATCTAGTCATCTCACTTCTGGGTGTATATCCAGAAGAATTGAATACTGGAATTCTAAGAGATATTTGCACACTCAATATCCTGGCCGCATTATTGCAAATAGCCAAGAAGTGAAAGCAACATAAATGTCCATTGGTGGATGAATGAAAAAGGAAAATATGGCTCCACTGGGAGCCTGCCATCTTGGCCTGGCATTCTGAGGGCCTCTACTGCCTATGACTTCCGCAGGGCTGAAGGTTGCTAGGTTGATGTTCTTTCCAGACATCTTGCCGAGACCATCACACCCTCTTCAACTTTCATAATTGTGATTTAAAGGCAACTGTTGGAAATTTTTATTCTCTTTTCTTCATTTCACATGAAAAAAATATTAGAAAAATAATTTCATATACCACCATCACTGAAAGGTAGGGGACCCTCGATCTAATTTGAAGCAAAGTCCCTTTCTTTAGAACTTTCCTGGTTACTTCATTGGAAAATTTGATGATCTTTTTTATTTTCTTTGATCTATTACAGGGATTCCTATCTCGCAAAAAACTGGAAATTCTGTGGTAATGATTTGTGAATGAAAAGAGATCCCTGAGGAAATGAGTTGAGATAATGCCTTAAAAATTCATTCCCAGAGTACTTCACCAGAAACTGGGACTTCCTGATAACTGCCTGGGATTCTGACAATTGATAGAGCATTAGAAACATAATCAAGCTTTTTAACTTTGAGTAGGTTGCATTGTCCAATTACTTCCCCCGGCAATTCAAACCTCACACACCATTGAACAAACACAAATCCAAATGTGCAAAACAAGTATGTGAGGGTGAATGCGGCAGACTAGACAGGGGAAAATCATTACTCAGAGGTAAACTGAAGAACTACTCACGAGCCATAAGAATAAATTCGAACAGAAATTTTAAAAGTCAAGTATGCATGCATCAAAACAAATGAAATAATGAGACAAGAGTGTCCATAGAGATTCCCACTATCAAGTGAGATCTCAATGAAAAGTAAAAGAATGAAATTAAAGGCTTATTTTAAAAGAAAATTATTGAAAATATAAGACTTTCCAGTATCAAATGTTATACTGGGAGCTAATTTTGGTTCGATAGTTAGTGGCTACGCTTCCATTGTTGAATCACTAGTGCTTGGCACACTTCCCAGAATAAACTAAGTCTTCAATTTTCCTTGGGGAGTAAATCAGCCAACCATGAGGTATGGTATGAAAGGAGTGGCAGTAATCATTGACTCTCTAAACATGGACCTATGGCTATCACAGAAACAGCTATGTAGCAAATTATAATGATTTGTTTGCTAAAACTGAGGGGAAAAAGTCCCAGAGAAAATTAATGAAACTTGGAAAACAGTGAGAAAAAAATCAGGGAAATAAAAGTGACTATAAGAGTGCTAATTTTTTTCATATATCTCAGAGTATATTCACTAGTACTGCCTCATTTCTGAGGGTAATAGTTTAAAAAGTGTTTTACCATTATTATTTAAGTTTATAAAAGCAACCAATGTTAGAATTAAAAACAGAATTATACCTTTTTCTAATTACCCAAAATTAATAAATTAGTAAAGCAGGGCCTCCTGGTGGTGCTAGGGTTAAGCACTATGAAACTATCAGCAGCTACTCCAGCACCAGTTCAATCCCTCGCCAGGGAGCTACCCACATGGCACAGCAGAACTCTCCTGACTCGCCCACTGCTCCCCTCAGCAGTGTATTTAGATCTGCCTGTTCTGCTCCCCACTCTGTCTCTGGTGAATCCTCTCACTATCCCCACCCCACAACTCTAGCCTGTACCCCAGTTCTTATATGCATAAATAAGTCTTTAAAAAATAAAAACTAATAATAATAAATTAGTAAAACAAATTCTTACACACACACATACACACACACACTATACAGGGCAGAGGTTAAATGAAAATAGTACATGTAACCAAGGGGTACCCAAGGACTACCAAATTTGCATACTTTAAAGGGATCCAGTCACTGGTATACACAAAGAAAAAGTAGAATCTTAGTGTGAAAGATCTTTAATAGAATTAGTATGTGTGGTGAGGAAGGTGAAGAGAGGATATTAGTATACCAATAAAACACCCAATTTTCTATTTTCTTTAGGCAAGTGCCCAATCAAACAGGGTCAGCCTGAAGTGGGGCTGCTGAGACCAGAAAGCTTGCCACATTATCTATCTAATACATTTTCTTGCAGGAAACCACAGGAAGGGGTGAAAGAAGTCAGACAATTCTTGGACAGAAGGAGAAATAAAAAAAATACCAATCAAGATAATAGCTGCCATTGTCACTGACAAGGACAGCCTTCCTGTGTGTCTCTCAACCATGTGTCTCTTCCAGGAGTCTCTCCATTTCTTTCCTCCATGTGTCTCCTTCCATGTTTCCTTTCTAGCAGTACCAGGGTGCAGTTCGGTTGCAGAAACAAGAGTGCTGTAATCTTCATGTGTTCAGTTATGTATCAGTTATGGTTGCTTGACACCACCCTCCTTTCCTGACCCCTTGTTTAGGAAGTCTGGTTTATGGCACCCTGGAAATTGTAATCCAAGTTAGCTGCATGTAAGTGGAGGCAGGGAAAATGGCAACTATTTGCTGTACTGAAATGCTTCTTCCCCTTTTGTAGCTACGTCTTTATAACAAAACAATTATAAAGATAAATATAAATTAAATAAACTCATAAATTAAATGAAAAGGACTATTGGATTTGGTCAAAATAAAATCTCATTGTAACTAAGTAATAAGGACTTACTTAAAAGAAATTGACTCAGAATAATTCATGGTAATGAAATAACTAATGATATAAAACAAAATACCAGAAAGAAAGCAATGGTTGCAATATAAATATCTGACAAAAATAACTTCACAACCATGTGATGGAGTTTTTCCCCAGTAATTAGAAGTTTAATGTGTAATGAAAATATCAGGAAATTGCCTCAGGTATAAGTGATAACAGAAGTGCTACTTCCAGTCTTTTCTCCCTTTTCCCCATGAAGTTAAAATACAGTTTATAGATGAACTAAATAATTTAATGCTGAGGAAATAGCCTGTATCCTTCAGCATATTATCAAAGTGGCCACGAAAGTTAAAAATCATTATTCAGAAAAGTCTACTTTGTTCTATGAGACACTACTAGCTCAGTCTTTCCACCATAAACTATAAAGCTCTACCGTATATGAGGTGTTGAACAACAAGCCTTTACAGGCTAGTGGTGTAGCTAAATCCAGAACAAGCTAGGAAGGTGTTCTCTTCCACCCTGCTTCATGGATCTACCTTTTAAATATCTCCTCCTAACTACTTCCAAAGAGCCAACCTAAATTCTCCTCTCTGACTCTGGTGCCCTTGTTCATGAGCCTCTAATAAAGCCTTGCTTGGCTCAACTCCACCTAGTGCTCTCTAGTGAATTCCTTACCTATAGGACAAAGAACCCATTCCACCACTCTTTTGGGCCAGAGCCTATAATGGGACTTCTCACAGTCCTCAGTCAAGATTTAGATTTCATAGGCAGAAGACAAGACTACACAGGATTAGGGCCTCCCTGGTGGTGCAGGCGGTTGAGCGCCGCTCTGTGAAGACGTCTGCAACCTCTGCAGCCAGTTTCGATCAGGCCGGCCAGCGAGGGTCCCACATGGCGTGGCAAATCTCTCCTGTTTCACCCGCTGCTCCCCTCAGCAGTGTGTTTCATCAGTCTGCCTGTTCTGTGCCCCACTCTGTCTCTGGTGATCCTCTCACCCTCCCTCACATCTGGCCTGTACCCCGGTTCTTGTATAAATAAATAAATCTTAAAAAAGAAAAAAAAAAAAGACTACGCAGGATTGACCAGCGAGCAAATAAATCAGACTTGGGAATAGAATGGTGATACTGAAGGCAAGTGAACTTGGGAATAGAATGGTGATACTGAAGGCAAGTGATGCTGGAAAATTTTAGATCCCAACCTAGCCTGAGTGGAGAGCTTTTATTTAAACTTTCAGCTTCCAGCTAAGATCCAACAAAAGCCAGGATTTAGAATTAAGTACCATACTCTTACAGAATAAGAACTACTCCAGACTCATCATAGTAAATCCTATAATCTTAACAAAATCTGCAAAGAAGACAGAATTTGAAGCTCAGGTCCTGCCAAATTAAAAGAGTTTGTTTAATCCCTTGGCATTTCCACCACTCATCCTAATAAAACAAAATGTATAACTGTGCAAAAAATACATTAAATCATAGACTTGGTTATTAGTGACCTGAGATTCATGTAAATACATCCTCCTGATTTTTCAAGAGATGCTGGAATTAATGGTTTGATATTAAATGAACATCAGATGGTCTTCCATGATGAACAAAAATAAGTAATGAAGATATAGATTGGGAATTGAACCCTACATCTACAGTTAAAATGAGTGTGCACAGAGTGACATCTATAGACACTAAACAATCACAAGTATGCAAATAAATGTTTAGTTTCTGCTAATGATCATCACTATAAATAAAAGAATGTTAGGAAAAGCAGGCACATTGATAATTAAGGAGGAGGCAGGAAAACAATAAATGAGATGGGAAAGGAATGACTTCTGGAAGACATTTGAAGAGAGGCCTGAGCAAGTGAGAGATGCCAATAAGTTACTATAGTTCTGGAGGGAATGCATTTCATTCAGAAAACAATCCTCTAAGCAAAGATTCCAAAGCAAGAACAACTTGATATATTGAAGAAACAGTAAGAGGCCCGTGGACAAGTTCATGTTTTCTTATTTATTAAGAAAAACTCTTAGCAGCAGCGCTCCTGCCCGCCTTTGACTACTCAGGTGTTTCTCTTCACCAGCCTTCTCCCTTTGCAAAACAGAAGAAGCAGCTCTCCTCCCACGGCTGCCCACCTATGAAGTCTCCTTTAACAAACAGTGATTTCTATGCTTTCCCTTTTGGCCTGCTTGTGTCTGTGCAAGCATCCTTGACTTCCTTTCCCTCTTTAGAAGTCTGCTCTTTTGAATATAAAAGAAAGAAAAATTTTTGATTGCATGTAATAATGTATGTGAAAATCTATCTTGCTGCATTCAATAATCATTAGCTCAACATAAGCATTTAGGAGTGATTTCTATGCTATATCTTGAAAATGTAATGTTAAAAATATCTGACATTCCCTTGTTTGTATAGAGCCAGTAGTCTAGTATTATGTCTTATCATTAATCTCTACAGTTTATTTGTAGGAGACTTGCACTGTAATTGAACCCACTCTATTTGCATAGCATAGAAAGGAACATTGCTGTATTTGACAGAAAAGGAAGGAAAGTGGCAGACAGGAGTGCAATGTCCTTATGAGGTCATATAATTATATAGAGGAGTTCATAAGAAAGTGTAAGAAATAATTGTCGTTTTCAGATTTGAAGTTTTTAGGATAAGCCTCCAAGTCCATTCTGAATATTTCACAGTAAGGAAAAATGTTAGATGTAAAAACAATTTAGGAGGCAACATAAAAATCATATAAAATGAAAACTTAACTAAGTGATAGACTTCTCTGGTTACTATATTTTTATGCTGAGTTTTATAGTGTTTTAAATATTTTTATGTTCTTTATGTAGTTGAGAACTGAATGATAAATATTTACAGAAAAAAATCAAGATTATGAAAAGGCAGAATCAAAAAAGAAATGAGTATTAATGTTATTAACATGATTTAATAATAAGATGTACATTTTATATACAAATTTTATATTTTTGTTATAAAATAATGTCAATGGATCAAAAATACTGGAATGTATTTCAAATATAGTCAAGATCAGAAACCCTGACAACTATAAATACTTCAACAATTTTATAGAGACTGACAAATCTATAGGGGTAGATCTAAGAATACTTAATAGAGGTCATCATTCATTCAACAAACATTTATAGAGTAAGCCTGATAGTCTACAAAAACTTACTATTCATACAGTTCTCCACATATATCATTCCATTTAACACTTGTTACAATTATGTGAAATGTGTATCCTTATGAGCATACAGAAACTCAAAGGGATTTGTGTGAATATGGTTGTTCATACTGTTAGTAAGTAAAAATGCTGGACTTGAAACCCAAATTTTTGGCAACATATTCCATGATCTTTCCAATCTACCCTGCTAACATCCCTAATTCATCTGTACAAGTTGATACAAGAAGATTCTTTTTCCAATGACCTTAATTTCCCTTTTTAACAGAAAAAAAATCAAGATTATTGCAAAGGCAGAATCAAAAAAGAAAATGAATGATAATGTTACTAACATAATTTAATAATTATATAATATACATTCTATATAATAATTTAACACTTTTGTTATAAAGGATAATGTCAATAGAATCAAAGATACGGGAAGTTATTTCAAACATACTCAAGTTCAGAAATCCTGACAGCTATAGGGTTCAACTCTCAAGAGTGATTTTTAAAGGAAAGGAAAGGACTGGAAATGAAAAGAATTGAGTACCTTCTAAAATGCTGTCAGCACAAAGTATAAGGAGAAAAAAGGGAGAGGAAAAATTAATTTGAATAAATAATTTGCATGGAATTAGGCGTAAGAGAGTGAAAGAAAGGAGGGAAAACATACTGTAGCATTACAGGAAAAGAGTATATTCAGTGAGATTTCCTTTGTACTTTTCAAGCAATTTTGGTGCTTATTACACTAGTTTCTAAAGATATTATTAGGGGAAAAGTATAATAATTGCTTATAATTCATGCTAGAAATCCAACTCCAATTCCCTTCAATTTTGTTTTATCATCTTTAGCAAATCTAAATTCCCTTATTTTATAGAAGAAGACACACAGAAGTCGAAAGACATCCCCTGCTCATGGATTGAAAGAATAAACATTATTAAAATGGCCATCCTACCAAAAGCAATATACAGATTCAATGCTATTCCAATCAAAATTTCGATGTCATTCTTCAAAGAAATAGAACAATTATTGATGAAATTCATATGGAATCACCAAAAACCCTGAATATCCAAAGTGCTCCTGAAAAAAAAAGAAGGGAATGGAGGCATCACACGCCCAGACTTCAAACTATACTACAAAGCCATAATCATCAAAACTGCATGGTATTAGAACAAGAAAAGACACACAGACCAATGGAATCGAATAGAAAATCCAGAAATAAACCCACAGATGTATGGTAAACTAATCTTTGACAAAGGAGCAAAGAATATGCATTGGAGCAAAGAAAATTTGTTCAATAAATGGTGCTGGTAAAACTGGGTCGCTACATGCAAAAGAATGAAGCTTGACCACTACCTCACACCATACACAAAAACCAACTCAAAATGGATTAAAGAACTAGACATAAGACCTGAAACCATAAAATACATAGAAGGAAATATAGGCGAAACACTACGTGATATGCACATCAAAGACATCTTTATAGACACATCACCCAAAGCAGTGATAATGAAGGCAAAGATAAACAGCTGGGACTACCTCAAATTAAAGAGCTTCTGCACAGCAAAAGAGACAATAACAAAAAAAAAGAGAAGCCCCACTGACTGGGAGAACATTTTTGCATATAACATTAACAATAAAGAACTGATCACAAAAATCTACAAAGAGCTGATGAGACGCAACAAAAACAAAGAAAATAATCCAGTCAAAAAATGGGCAGAAGAGCTAAAAACAAACTTCTCTGAAGAGGAAATGCAAATGGCCAACAAGCATATGAAAAAATGTTCAACATCACTTGTAATCAGGGAAATGCAAATCAAAACTACCATGAGATACCATCTTACCCCAGTGAGAATGGCACATATTAAAAAAACTAGCAACAACAAATGTTGGCGAGGTTGTGGAGAAAAAGGAACTGTCCTGCACTGTTGGTGGGAGTGCAAACTGGTCCAACCACTATGGAGAGCTGTGTGGAGATTTCTGGACCTACTAAACATAGAGCTTCCATATGATCCAGCAATTCCACTCCTAGGTATTTACCCAAAGGACACAGAAACATCAATTCCAAAGAGCACCTGCACCCCTATGTTTATAGCAGCACTATTTACAATAGCTAAGCTTTGGAAACAACCCAAATGCCCAAAAATAGATGACTGGATCAAGAAGATGTGGTACATATACACCATGGAATATTACTGAGCACTCAAAAAAGATAAACACATGCAATTTGCAGCAACATGGATGGCATTGGAAGGGATCATGCTCAGGGAAATAAGCCAGAAAGAAAAAGAAAAATACAGGATGGTCTCACTCATAGCAGGAATCTAGAAAACTTAAATAAGGGACCAGGAAAAAGAATAACTATAAGAAAGTGAAAATCAAAATCAACAAAAAACTATGAACCAGAGACACTCTATGGGGGCTGGGGGCGGGGAGCGGAGGGATTGGGGTCAAAATAAGGGGGTCGCAATTGTATGGGGAATATAAAAATTAAAAAAAAATTATATACAAAAAAAATAAAGTAAATGGGAGATATTAAAAAATAAATAAATAAATAAATAAATTCCCTTATTTTAATATCCAGACCAGCTGCTCTCAGGAGAAGATATTTCAGGTGCATAAGGGGAAAAAAAATCAGCTTGCATGATGTCACAATTTCCTTATAATAAGCAGTCCAAAACCAAATTTTTAATCTATAGAAAAACATCTTCTCCTCTCCCATCCTCCTTTGTCCTTCATCTCTCTGAAACTAGAAAAGGAATCTTCTTACCAAGGTTAGCAAATCCAGCCACTGTGCAGCTCATTCTCTTCCCTCCTGCCCTACATTCAGTCACTAATAGCACCCCTTATATTTTACAAATACTTCCCGAATCTATCCTCTTTGTCTTTCTTCATAATTCAGCATCATTTTATGAATTATTATAAAAGCCTCTTACATTTTTGTCATATTTTTTGTCTTTTCTTTCCATTCCAGTCTCTACACTGTTAGTAACAGCAACTGTGTAAAACACAAATGTAATCATAAAATTTTCTAGAAAAAATACTTCTTACAGGATCTCGCACAACCTGCAAGGATAAGCCCAAATTCCTTAGCAAGATTTTCAGTGCCCTCACCAAACTATATTTAAACTCTTATCATCCTCAGCCCCTTCCACTCATAGCCATTCCAAATTTATTACATTTTTGCTCAATTTGTATATATTGAAGGCCTAAATTTATTGTATTTATGTAGATTGCTGTTCTCCTCCTTCATTACAAGTCAAACTTTCTAAGGGCAAGGACTTCGTTTATTTATTTATTTTTTTTAAAGATTGATTTATTTATATAAGAACCAGGGTATAGGCCAGATGCGCTGGAGGGTGAGAGGATTCACCAGAGAGTGGGGAACAGAATAGGCAGACTGACTGAAATACACTGCTGAGGGGAGCATTGGGCGAGACAGGAGAGGTCTGCTGCACCATGTGGAGTTCTTCCCGGCCGGCGGGATCGAACCGGCGCTGCAGAGGCTGCAGACAGCTTCACAGTGCAGCGCTAAGCTGCCTGCGCCACGAGGGAGGCCTTTGTTTATTTTCTTTACTGTGGTGTCTACAGCTCCTAGAACAGTGTTTGGCACATAATTGGCACTCAGTAAATATTGGTTGATTGTCTGATTTACAGACTCAGAATTATCCAGACAATTAACTTGGAAACCCACATCCAAATTATTTATTGTCTATTATTTTATATAATAAATTGAAAATCACTTCCACAATTTTCACCTCACCTTTCACTCCAAATAATAAAATTTAAGGGTTGATATAAGGTGAGGAAATACACAGGTCAGGTTAGCAAAGAGACTCAGGTTTTAATGTTAGCTCTACTTTAATTCAGTTTCCTCATTTAGAAAATGAGCAGATAACTCCTTATTTACTACGGCATCCTCGAGCCTTGGGGGCAGCTGTAGCATCCTGAATTATGTGTGATACATGATTTACAATATTCTGTCCCTCTCTTTCTTTCTTCCTCCCCTTATAGAACCTCTATTTTTACATGATAAAATGCCTGGCATTGAAGGGTAAGAAAGAAAGGGGAACGTTTCCACATATAATTTTTAAACTATCCCCTTTACAATTTAAAAATCACTATATCTTAGGGTTCATCTGGACTCCTCTGTGAGGTGGCAATTTCCTCCCTCTATAATTTCCCAGCCACATGACTATCCATCCTATGTTTAAACCGCTCTAGCAAAGAAAATTCTACTTCCCGCCATCATAAAAAATTATAAATTACATATCACAACCATGTAAAATTGTAACATCAGCTAATATTAAAGTAGTTTGCATAGTACAATAAATTAATTAAATGACCTTTGGTGAGTCTACTCACCAAATGAAAATGAATGAAAACTTCAAATTCAAGTTCCCTGCAATTTCTTTATCAAGGCCTCTAAAGTTGTATTTTTATTGATACTTTTAAAATAAATTTCTATAACATCAAACCTATAAAAGGTTCATCACAAACCAAATACTTCTCTAACCTTTTAAGCTTTCACAGTAAAAACTGTCTTCTTTATTTATATAAGTTTGGGAAAGATACAAATGTAATCATAACCCCCAAGGCAAAATTTTATGGCAGTTTTCAAAACTCTTCACTATAAAAACTACTTGAACCTACAAACATAAAAGTTTCCAATAAAATTTGTTTTAGATACCTGCAATAAAACATCCTTTGCTTGCCTCTTAACTCCAAATTTTGAAGTCACAGCTGCCCACATGTCAAAGATATATTCCACATCCCCCGGTCATACATTGTCCCAAACTCTTAATCTCCCCCAGTGGAAAACACTCTTATTATTTATTAACTATCACTACATGTTCATATTTAAGGATTTTTTGTTAATGAAATTAAAAGAAAAATCAGTCATGGTAAAGATATCTTGGATAGCATTACATAAATTACTAAGACACCATTAAATACCTAATATTTTACCTTAAAAAAAAGTGTCATCATCACATTATCACTTAAAAGTGCTTGTGAGTTTAACGTGGAACATGTTTTTAAATGAACATTTAAATAATAAGGGAGATAAGTGTGCCTATAAGCACTTAAGTGATCATAATGGGAAGTTTTCTGGGCCTGTGTACATGTGATAGTGTTTGGAAAGCTGGTGTCTGTTTCAGTTCTGGTCTTCCTGAAACAGGAGCACCAGGGCTATGACTACCCCAGGGAGTGAATACGCTTAAGAACCAGTGGATGCATGCAGTCTGCAGGCCAGGCGCCAGCTGCTATGGCATCAGCTTGGTTCAGGGCTGCACAGAGTGCATCTGGGCCCCTGTACAGCTTCCCTGAGGAAACCACCACCAACCTATCTTGCCCTCACCACAGGTTACACCGAACAGTGTAACGCTCTGCCTGTGCTCTGGCACCGACAGCCCTGCTGTCCTGTCTGGCAACACTTGAGAGCTGTCTACTACTTTTTTATATATATATTTTATTTATATAATTCTTACATCATTTTTCATTTTTGCACAATGTATGCATTTTCATTTTGGTTATATTCCCCATACAATTCCCACCCCCCTTATTTTGACCCTAATCCTTCCTCTCCCAGCACCCCCCCACCGCCCCCATAGTGTGTCTCTGGTTTATTGTTGATTTTGATTTTTACTTTGTATTAATTAGTCTTTTTCCTCGTCACTTATTTAGCTTTTCTAAATTCCTGCTATAAGTGAGACCATCCGGTATTTTTCTTTTTCTTTCTGGCTTATTTTGCTGAGCATAATCCCTTCTAGAAAGCTGTCTACTACTTCTGACCCTCTGGCACCATCATGTCCAGTGCCAGGCACTGGCCCACCCAGCCTTGGTGTAGGTGTTGTTGACTGCTGTGGTGTCACCTCAGCAGCACCGCACCTCCTGCTGTCACTGTGAGTTGTCTCTTGGTCCACCGCTGGCTGGTGTGCTGCCGGCTCCAGGCTCTCAATGAAGGGATAGTGCCATCTTGAATGAATGGCCTTCGTTTTGGACCACTGGACACTACGGTGTGAGGCAGCCAGCCATTTGTGACCTTAAGACTTTCCTTTTCTCCAATTTCCATTTTTTAATACACCCTTTTATTGTTGTACCCTAAGCCTGAGTCGTCTTGCAATTGTGAGCACACGGGTGAGACAGCTCAGATAGTGGCCTGTCCCCCAGCCTTGACACTGTTTAAGTTAATGCTGCTTTACTCCCAGTGCTACCAAGAGATGGTACTAATGACTCAAGCATTCAGGGAGCTCCTGAAAGCATCCTAACTAGGAACTCAACCAATTTTACCAAAGTGTTCCTTACAGTCTTCAGGCCATGAAGTCAGTTCATTCCACCCATTGCTCTGGTCTCTTTCTCTGAGGAACCACAAAAAATGAAACCAGCTCCTTCCTTTGACATCAGCATATTGCTAACTGTGTAGATGGCACTGAGTGGTTTATTTTCAACACCCTGCTCTCAATCAGTCAATCACATGTTAGTAATCCTTCTCGGAAAGGGAATGTTGTGTATAGACATGTGTATAGACAGGTGTAGACATACTCTAGACCAGACAAATTTATATTTGAACCTCAGTGCTGCCACTTTCTAATTCCATCAGCCTGACAGGTGAAGGCACTTCCTGTGACTATTTCCTTATTTTAAAAATGGGATGAAATTGCCCCCTTACACCTAATCCCATTACTGATCTGCTTGCAAACTGCCAATCTTATACTGCTTTTCTTTAGAAAAAAATAACCCTCCTCCTGGTAATTCAGATTCTACTGTAGAGCCAGAGTAGAAGGAAAGAATGGGGAGAGCAGGGCAGGGAGAGGGAAGAAGTCAAGCAACGGCCCACTTTCAGGCAAAGATTTGGCATCACTTGATGCCACAGAGGAGCTGAGGAGTCTAAGTTACACCTACAAGTTTGTTTCCTTCTGGAAGTCACCAGATAAAATAGAGGTGACCCACTTGAACTTTAATTTCAAATTAGCAATGAATTCTTTTTAAAATATCTCAAATATTTTATGCTTATTTCAAAACAAAGCTAATCATGTTTTATACAGACTCTAAATTCATTGTTAACAATTGTTCAAACCCAGAATATCTAAAATCTAGAAACTACTGGAATATTCCCCCTCTCTACCCAATACCTCACCACTCCAAATAAAACTGAAGTACAGGTTATTCTGAATCTATTATTTTGCTTTTTTTTTTTTAATCTATCTCACTGTCTAAGCCATTGAGTATCGAGTATTCATGGAGGGGTGTGAACACTAATTTTGACTTTTATATATTTGTTCCAGGTATACTTAAATTGAAACAGTGTGAGTACTATACAAAGTATAAGGTAATAAATCAATTTCTCCATTTAGTAGAATTAAACTATAACATTTTGCCTTAAATTGTATTTGCTCGACTATAATACTCTCAGATGTTTCCATATATAGCTAAATTCTTTCAGCATAGGTCTTGAATTCTGACATAAGTTGTATGAAGGGTGTTAGTCTAAATATGATTTTAAGCATCTGGAATAACAGGGTCCAAAAGGTAAATTCCAGATTTTTAATAATTAGTTGGATTCTCTTCTGTTTTAAAAATGAGTGTGAAATTATTGGATAATTAAGTAATCTCCAAGTAACTGGAGATTATAGTGACTCAGAAAAATACCTCTTTACAAATGGCTCTTTAAAAACTTAAATGAATTGATAGAAGCAATGAAATGTAGGGAGGTCTGACTGCTATCTCCACCTGCCGCAGAGAAGGAGAGGGAGAGGGAGACAGAGAGAGATTAAATAAATTAGGTGCTGCTGAAATAGTCATGCCTTTGACACCCATTATCTAACACAGAATATGCATATCAGCCTAGTAAGTATATTGTTGTACTAATTAAAATGTGTTTTTAAATGTATCTTTCCAGGTGACACCAGTAAATTATTATCAAAAAATCCTTAGTTTAGGTTTAGGATGATGCTGGAAAATTGTATCTTAACCATTTAAGCTTTTAATCCATTCACTTCTTCATTCATTTATCAAATATTAATCAATATCTACTATGTGCCAGGCATTCCACTGAGTACTGATGACAATGAAATTGTGCAAAGATAAATGTCGACTTAGCACCTTGGAAACTTACATATGTTGAGAACTGTGATCCAGGCAACAACCTAAATATGTAGCCAGGGAGATCTCCAAGTCGGGGAAGACTGCTTTGATTAAGTGATCTTTGAAATGAGACCTAATTTGTGTGGCCAGGAGGGGATGAGGAAGAGCAGAAGGATGGGAAGTATAAGCCAGTATCTTCCTGTTGAAAGAATTACTGTTTTTAGTTTCCTTTTCACCTGTTCAAGTAACTACATTCACAAAGATTGAAATTAACTCAGTTATAAAAAATAAAACATGAGGACAAGGTGAAATTTGGCATTCTCAATGGTCTTTTTGCTATTTGAAGGGCTTCTTAATATGGGTTTGACTTGGAAACAGATGGCATGTAGAAGAAGTAACTTAATGAGACAAATGCTCCTCCCCATTAGGATATGTGGTTGGGCCTTAATAAAGAATCTACTAAAAAATAAAATCAGTTGCTTACATATTATTATTTCTTAAGCTGATAACGTTTTATATTCCTGTCACCTGATATTAGAATTTATGGTCTGAGATGTGATTACACTATCAATTCAGTCAGTACTTTTACTTCTTATGGTTTGTCTTAAAGAGAACTATTGTATAATTGCTTTTCTGCTTTCACATTTGTTTTCTCTTATAAAAGAAAAAAAGACTGAGAATATTAACAAGCCAGCTGTTAGCACTTCTTTGATATTTCCCTGTGGTCTACTCCATTACAAGGGGCTAAGTTCTTAATATCAGTTGGATTTGTTAATTATTGGTAAACAGCGCTCTATGAGTATTGGATAATGGATTCATTTTGTCCATTTATTTTTATCATGGCAATTTGGGTGTGCTCTTATCTTAAATAGATTTGCTTTAAAAATTGCCTAAAAATATAATGCAGACTTCCCAGTCTTCTACCAATTAAAATAAAATCCCTTTACTTCTATCACTAAAGCAAATGTAATTTCCAGTTTTTACTCAAAAATATACTTCAGATGATCTCAGATCACATTTTCTATATTTAACACTGTAAGGAAAGAACTACAAAAGGCCATTGCATTCTGACATGAACCAACACTTTACTCAATTATTCATTTACGCAGGGTCTACCTTATACCAGATTTTGTGTTAGGCATTACAGAGATGAAAGCAACAGCCAAGACAGGGAAAATTTCACTCTAGAGACTCCTAAGTAGCTGATCCTTTCAAATAAAGATCAAGGGCATTCTGTATGGCATTTGCGGTTGTGTCAAAGACAAAGACAAGCTGTAGTAAATTCTGCTGCATACAGCCAACAAGTGCCTGATTCCAGGCTCCTTCATGGGAACCCAACTCTGAGACAGATCAGTTTATTAAGTCTTTGCAGCCCCATCACAAGAGCAATCCATGGCAAAGCCAAGAGACATAGTTTTGGATGTTTAGCCCCCAGGTAGAGAGATGATAAGGATAATTTATTTGGTTAGTGTATAAAAAAAAGTCTCTGTTCACTGAACTCATTTAGAGAGCATCTCTGGGATGAAACTTTCTACTATCAGGTCTTCTGGTACTTCTGCATGAGTCTAAGCTCAGACACTGACAGGAGTTCCAGGAGTCAGTCTCCAAAAAATATGTGACAACTTAAAACAGAGAGAGAGCAGAACTGACTGTGGGATCTTAAAGCCAGGGTCTTTTCAAAATCTTCGAGACCAGGTTACCAATTTTACTTGCCTTTTATCCGGGCAATATTATGCCTGCTTCTATTTTATTTCTATTCCTCATTGAGGCAGAAGTATAAACGATAGCAAGCTGCTCCACAATTTGCTTTAGCTGATGATTGTTTCCCAGAACTGACTTTTAAAAGCCTACTCAGTCATTCCCAAGAACATTCTAAAGAGGTTGACCACTTCCCTAATTGGGAGATTTACAAGACAGCAGATTACCCTCCACCTCCCTATCCATATAGGTCCGTGGAGAACAACAAACTGAAATGATCCTCCTTCCCTGGAACCAATATGGAGGCAACGTGAAGTGCAGACAAACCCCCTGAGTCCTAAATGGCCTTCAACAGACATGTCCTAACGAGGCAAAGTTAAAAATCTGTAATAAATTAATGAGAATGTGCCTCTTAGTGCCAATCATCCATCCATTCCATCTTAGCTCACCTTTTAATTATTGTTACTAATGACAGAGTTTGGGGGTCACTGATTTCAGAAAAGAGGAAAACTTTTCTGCTTTCAAGGCAGTAATGTGAAGCCCTTACATTTTGTCTATTTGTCGCCAGTAGTTATTACTTGTTTCTTTTTTAAAAGCTAGGCAATAGCATTGCTTCTCTGGCCTGAAAAGACACTTTTTTCCCTTTCAAAAACATATTGTTATTTTGGGTTTTATAAAGAGACAATACGACCCCCACTCTTTCTCTGTCATCATCAGGTGCCTGAATAATTTCTGAGGTGTTATAGAATCAAGGGGTATGCCTGCTTTTTCTCTTATCTTTCTCTTAACTGGGCTTTATACTGAATTTATGCAGAGAACCATTCAGCTGCTTGCTGGTAATCTTCACAGCTGCTGGCAGATAAGGCCTCTTAAACATCTCTAAGAAGCTCTAAAATCCGCTTAAGAATTTGTTGGCGTGACACGTTGGCAGCAACTTCATTCTGCAAAGAACCATGGAGTGATTGCACACCCCTTCTATTTTCTCTCTTTCCTTCTTTTTTTACTATGCCCATGAGACATTCTAAATGGGGTGACTTTCTGGAGTTATCTCAGAGAACATAGCTTACAAATTGGGGAATTATGCTTAATAAAATGTGTCTCAAAGCAAACGAAGAACAATCAGCCTGTGTCAGTTATTTGCCATCAATTTTGATGAGCAACCACACTGTAATTGGGGAATAGTGAGTCATCCCCCTGGACAGTGACAGAGCATGGAGCAGAAGTCGCTGTTCCAGAACTTTCTGCTTGGCTATCCATGGCAGGCTCATGTCCACCGTTGTCCTGTCCTTTCTTCGGCCACTAAATCTATCACTCTCTCCTCTGTCCTGAAACGTTCCAGGTTCAGAAATGGTGAAACATGCAGAAAGCATTTAAAAACTGATGCATTTGAATAGCAAATATTGAGTACTATAAACTTCATTACTTTTCTAATTACTCTTCTAACTCTAGCTTACTCTATCTTGCTTGACAAAGGAAAAAGAAATCAAAGGTAATTCTGGAAATCTCAGGGTTAGAAAATAAGGATAACAATAGGTTTATATTTTTAAGACTATTATTAAACTTATTATTAAACAATATTCCTTCCTTCAAGACTGCTATTAGGGAACCCTCAGGAGAAATAATATCACAGGATTTTTTTAAAAAAACAGTCTTGAGTGAAGGGAGACTGTAGGATTAATATTTTTTCGATGAATTACGGGGTCTGTATGCACCACTTTCTGTAGTGATTATTCTTGGTAGAGCCAAATATTGATCCCGGTCCAAAATGAAAATTCCCCAACAGAATGAAAGTTAGAATTTAATAAAGGCAACAAACTTGCCATTGAGTACACTGTTCATTGAAGATTTATATAACTAAAGTGTATCAGTTGTTTGCAAATTTTGTGCTCACTTCCCAGTTCTCACCACAAACTCAGTTCCATTGTCTCATTTACATGAATTCTCATCTTCAGTTTAAAACTGATAGGCCAAACTTCCCAGAGGCCTTTGCAAAAAGTGAACCCTTACTTGAATTAGCATCACTTTTGCAATGTTTACTAACAGTGTGATGCAGCCACCTTTGGAGAAATCCTTTTTGGGGGGCAGGGGGGTGGGGAGAGATGCAATCTCAAAAGTATCACTGACAGCCAGTAAGTTCAGCAAAATTTCCTTCAGCTACATAAACTCAGAAAGGTCTTCCACACAGACACTATGCCCAAAGTCATCCTTCGCCTTCACACATCCAGCAGATCTCATTGCCACCAATTATCTAACTAGGAGGCTGGCAGAATATGCCTTTGCTTATCTACATGTTCATATGTTTTAAAGACCTTTCCCCATTTAAAAAAAAAATATTCTTACTTCTCCACAAGTCCTAGAGTTCTTGAAAAGAGGATCGTAAATTTACAGCATGTGGTTTGGATGAACTGGCAGCAACCAGAAAAAGGGCTGCTGGAATTACTTATACAAATTTATTCTGTCCTTTAGATGTGTAAGTTGGGTTTTAGCTGCACTTTCACCACTATTGGTACTACTCAGAGAAAGATAAATAACTAAACAAATAACTCTCCCATGTTTACTGTATGTTAGCAATATTTATCTCTTGGGCCTCCCCGGTGATGCAGCAGTTGAGCGCTAGGTTGCGAAGCTGTTCGCAGCCTCTGCAGCACCAGTTCTATCCCCGGCCGCAAGGCGAGGGTCCCACATGGCGCGCAGACCTCTCCTGCCGCCCGCTGCTCCCCTCAGCAGTGTACTTCATCAGTCTGCCTGCTCTGCTCTCCCCTCTGGCTCTGGTGAATTCTCTCACCCTCCCATGCTTCTGATTGTACCCAGTGCTTGTATAAATAAATAAATAATTCTTAAAATATATATATATATATATATATATATATTATATATATATATCTTGACCAAAGGTAAAAAAATACTACTTTTATTATGTGACCCTGAATTCAAGGTCAAATCTATGAGAACATGTAGCCCATTTATAACTCAGCTTATTCTGAGATTAAAATATAGTTGACAACATACTTTTATCCAATGCCTGGCATGAACCTCAGAACCTGAATTTATTTCCCAAATTTAAATCACAGTGATCTATTGCTCTTTAACAGTGGAAGTCATTCCTAGTCTGCCTCTCACAGCACTAGTATCTTTAGTTCCAAATCTCCAGGTCTAAAGACCATCGTCATTCATCTAATGAGCCCCAAGAGGACCTGGGGCAGCTCAGTCCATTAAGCAAGCTGATCTCCAGCAAAGGCTGCTAAAACTTGACCTGAAACAGCCAAGATTCTCCTTTGTCAGGTTTTGTTATGAGTCGTAAAACTCACTTCCTCCATGGCAAACTCAAAAGTATTTGTTAATTGTGTCTCTGCTCGGTGCCATAAGCTTTACCTCACCAGAGCATCTGCTTGGGCTTCCTCCCATTGCTAATGATCATTTGCTACTTTCCAGTCACTAATTTGTAAGAAGCAACAGTGTGATAGAATGAAAATACACTCTTAAAGAGATGTCATGAGTCTTGACTTCTACTCCCATTTCTGCCAGTAACAATGTAAGGAACACTGAGGGAGTCGTTTGACCTCTCTGAACTTCAGTTTCCTCATCTGCAAAATGGAGTGAGCAGGGAATCTACTAGATGACTCTCAAGATCCTCCTGGATTTAAAATTCTCATTATACTCAGATATAGAGAAAAATACTTTATTTCTACTACTTTAATATAACTTTTCGTGAGACAGGACAATTTTGCATGGCGTTTGGCAAATTCATTGGCTATTCAGATACCAAATCCTGCGACAACTCTTTACAACTGGGAAAGTTTTGCAAATATAAACAAAGTTTATAAAAAGACTGTGAATTTCACTGAGCTCTGAAAAACTAAAGCCTGGTATAAATCTCTAAAGGAGCAAAAATTAATTTAACTCATTTTGTCATTCACCTTTTAAAAATCTGAATTTATTAGAAATGCTACTTGGTGTTTAGCTTCATGTGGTTTCATTTTGGTTATTTTATAATACCTAACTACCTGAAGTACAACCTTATTTCCTAAATATGGAAATTAAAACATACAACTTTGGAAGCTGTGGTCTGTTCTCATTCCTAATTGCCACTGATGTCTTTGCAAATTGGACAATTTGTCATTTCCTTCGTGCACACTTCCCATTAGATTTCAGTGAGACTAAATTTCTATTATTTCTCCCCCTCTGTGTTACTGCTCCTGCTTGATTTTCCCTGTATACTCAACCTCTGTTCTCCCTTAGACATCAGTGTTTTCCAAGATTCCAAGTCCTTCCCATTCGATCACCCTGTAGAGGTTCATTGTCATCTCTTACAGCAAGCACATAATTTTCAAAATCATGTCTCTGCTTTAAATATTTTCAGTGACTCTCCATTACTTCTGTGATCAATTTTGTATCATTTAATAAGGAACATGTGGTCAAAACTAGCATCGTAGCATTGTTTTCATCTTTCTCAGCTGCCAACACCTTAATCTCAAGCCTTGCTTCGTACTGTTTCCTGAATCTTCGAGGACTTTTATAAAAAACCTACACCCCCTTTCTCAAGAGGTGATTAGAGAAATACAGTACAGTACATTAATGACACTTTTCCTATATTGTTCAAACCCACGGTCTTTTATATTATTTACTCCTTTTGGAGTATGTTCCCCCCTCCCTTCATCCTCTCATATCTTACAGTGTTCTATTCATTTAAAAGTCCAGCTCAAAGTCCCCCTTTTCTTTGTAACCATGCCTAATTGATCCAGCAGATAAAAGAAATTAACACCCTCCGTCACCTGCATGTTTTCCTATAAGCGTTTTTTGTCTTTCCATAGTAGGCGATGCATTATTTTAATGAATTAATCTGTATTTTGTAGAGAAGCAGTTTTATACAATAGAGAGCAATTTTATTCTATTTTATCATTATCCCTTCAAAATGACTTTGTCAAATACTTCTTCCTTGACTCTGCATTAAATTTTGGGTGGATACTATTATGTTTTGTCATCTTTCTCATAAATGAAAAATCTCAATGCTATTAAGTCTGTATTTTCAAACTTTTAATTTTTAACCCTTTTAAAACCTGTAATTTAAGACTTTTCTTCTCTAACTTTGGCTTGATTCAGCTTCAGAAACCTGAGAGCAAAGAGGAATTTTGAACAAACTCTTCCTCTTTCACCATCTCCTTCTTTCCTCTTTGGATGCTGTTTCAAGCTCAGCCCGATCAAGCAAGGAAGTGAAATTCGATGAAAAGAGTAAACTCTTAAATACTGTTGTGGTCTTAATCTGGGGTTGTCTTTTTGACCCAGTTTACAAGAAATAGATTCTTTCTTTTGTAGAAATTTTATTGCCAGTACATTGGAAACCATTTGTCTTGGTTAGCTCAGGTTGCCGTAACAAAATACCATAGACTGGGTGACAAAGAACAGAAATGATTTTTCCATAGTTTAGGAGGCTGAAGTCCAAGTTCAAGATGTCAGGATAACTGATTTCTAGTAAATACTCTCTTCCTGTAGATGGCCACCCCCTTGCATTGTCCTTACTTGGGTGAGGGAGATAGGAAGGGAGAAAGATCTTATAAAATTACTAATCCCACCATGAGGGTTCCACTTTCATGACCTCATTAAATGCAATCATCTCCCAAAGACTCCCATCTGTAAAATACTATCATAATCTGGGTTAGAGTTTCAAAGATGTAATTTGGCAGTCCCAGTCCATAACAGTATTCTTGCCTTTAACTCAGAGTGTCCTGGTAGATTGGAAAAGTCCTTCCCAGCTGAATGCTCATGATAACCCTTTAGCCCCTGACTTTCAGCATGCACACGCCATTGAGGATACCTTGCCTTTATAGCCAGAGATCAATTTCAAGTTCGGTACTTCACCAAGGGCTCATTTAGATCGCACGGAAAATTCACACTAACCTTCATGCCTTCCTTCTCTATCCCTCCACTCTCAGGTCATTAACCTTTAGAACTATATGTGAAAGTCATGGAACATGCCTTGTGTTCGTACTCTACCACCTATGTTAGTACTCTAAATAGATCTCTGAAATTACTTGGTATAGAGGCTGAGAAAGACACCTCCATTCTCAAGAGCTGATTTTAGAGAAATATACTGTGCGTTAGTGACTCTTTTCTCATATTATTTAAACTTTGAATCTTCAGTAATAAAGTCCTGGGTCAAAGCACCTAGGCAAAGTGTACTTGACTTGTGTAAGCACCCTTGACAAAATATTTTGGCTGGCATGTAATTAGCCAGGAAGGGTATGACTGACAATGAAATCATGCAGGAATGCAAGAATGATATCACAGAGCCTTAGAGGCTTGGTAAAGAGCTGGGTTGTATTCTAAATGTGATGGGTAATCATTGGACATCTCTCACCAGAAAAGTGATATAAGCAGCATGTTAAGATTTACATTTTAAAGATGTCCCTCTAGCTGGTACATATAAGAAAAATTTATTATGAAAAGGAAAGAGTAGAAGCAAAAATGTCAAATATCAAGCTACCGTGTAACCCAGGTGAGAGATAGAGCGAAATAAGCCAGAAAGAAAAAGAAAAATACCGGATGGTCTCACTCATAGCAGGAATCTAGAAAACTTAAATAAGGGACCAGGAAAATGAATAACTATAAGAAAGTGAAAATTAAAATCAACAAAAATCTATGAACCAGAGACACTTTTGGGGGGGTGGGTGGCGGGAGGGGAGGGATTGGGGTCAAAATGGGGGGGTTGCAATTGTATGGGGAATATAAAAATAAAATTTATTATAAAAAAAAAGAAGTGCTTTGTCATAGAATTTATACAGCACTGCATAAGAATAAAGGTGATGGGTATGATATATGCTTTGGAAGAATTGAGAAGATGTGCCAAAAGGCTTAACATGGAGGAGAAGGATAAAAGTTAAGAACGTCTTCTAATTTGTAGTAGACAACTAGTATTAAGTGATATGGAGGATGTCTTAAGTGATATGGAAGACATATTAAGTAATATGGAGGACACTGAACTAAGAATAGAATTTTTGTTTTCTGATCTTCATTTGAGGGGAGAGGAATTACAGAATTCCCTTTAGGTTATATTAAACTGAAGATATTTATTCATTTAAGTGGATATGACAAAGGACAAATCAACAAATATTTAAATTTGGAACTTGGTGGCTATGGCTAAAGATAGAATCATAGAAATAGTTTCCATAAAATATAACTGGACATGTATGACTTAATGAAAACACTTAGTGAGGATGTAGAAGCATAGTGTAGTAGGATCTAACTCTGGAGCAATCAACATTGAGAGAAATAAGAGCCAGCAAACAGATCAAGAAGAATCAAAATACATCTTATTAAATAATTTCTCAAATTTTTAAATACATCTGTTTTTATTTTTTTTTAAATTTTTTAAAGATTTATTTATTTATTTATTTATACAAGCACTGGGTACATTTGGAAGCATGGGAGGGTGAGAGAATTCACCAGAGCCAGAGCGGGGAACAGAACAGGCAGAAGGATTGAAGTACACTGCTGAGGGGAGCAGCGGGCGGCAGGAGAAGGCACCATTTGGGACCCTCGCCAGCAGCCAGGGATCAAACCCACGCTGCAGAGGCTGAGGCGCTCAACTGCTGTGCCACCGGGGAGGCCCAATACATCTGTTTTTAAATACATCTGTTACAAACCCAAATGCCCAAAAATAGATGACTGGATCAAGGAGATGTGGTACATATACACAATGGAATATTATTCAGCAATCAAAAAAGATAAACTCATTCCATTCGCAGCATTGTGGATGGAGCTAGAAGGAATTATGTTCAGTGAAATAAGCCAGAAGGAAAAAGAAAAATATCGGATGGTTTCTCTTATAACAGGAATATAGGGGAACCAAATAGGACATCAGTGTAAAAAAATAATAATTACAATACAAACCACAACAAATCAAAAAGAGACAATGGTAAACCAGAGACATACTGCAGGGGAGGAGGAGGAGAGGGATCAGAGGGAGGGAGGGAGGAGCACAGGGGACTGTGGTGATGGTGCACGGGTGCCTTGGGGAAGGAAATTCTATGGGGACTCAATCTGAGGGGGTGGGGGGAAGCAAATATTGTTTAAAAATAAAAAATAAATAAGTAACTCATCAATCAATCAATCAATCAATCAATAAATGCATCTGTTACATTTTTAAATGAAACAGATTCTCTTCAATCATTACTCAGCATTAGAGAGAATCCAAAGTGGCAAGCCATAAAAGAAAACTCTCTAACTTATTAGTCAGTATGTAATTATTTAAAAATGTTTTAGAAGTTTTGGGAAATTTCCTAGTAATGCTGGTATTATGGAATTGGACTCACATGTCATTTACCCAGAGTACACCATTGTTATACATTAACTTTCATATTCAGAGGTTAAGAGCACAGGCTTTTAAGAATACATCTTAATTTTCTAGCTGTGTGACTGTGGGCAGTTGTTTTTAAAAAAAAGTATTAATAGTTTTTCATATAATATAATGAAAACATATAATATTTCATATGTTTTCAATCAAATCAAAATTTATATTCAAACCTAAGCTCCAAAACAATCTCCATTCATGTGAAGTTTTAAATACATAGCTAGTACAGGTAATTTATCAAGGTTATCATCGTGAAATGGAGTTGATGATAATAAGATCTCTCTTATAGGACTAGTGTAAAGATTAAATTATTTCATAGGTGCATATACTTAGAAGAGTGCTTAAAACATAAAAGCACTAAAGTAAACATCAGCTATGAGCATCACATATAGTTAATATTGTCAGGGAGACTGGGCCATCTATAGTACATCTTGATTAATGTAAAAATAAATGATAGCTGTTTAGATTCAAGCATTTTTGTCAGTTAAATCCATCATGCATTTGAAAAAAAATAGTTACGAACTAGGTAGAGAAAATAGGCTTGTCCTGCAATTTGGAAGTCATTTACATCCTATGATCACATTCATCCAATTTAAAGAGTAATGAACAGGAGAGACTAAAACTTCCTTAAGAGTTTTCTCAAAATTCATAAATTTTAAGTTTTCTTTCTCATTTCACAGGATCTTCATTCTTTTGTGTCTACATATAAATGGAATCTACTATAAAATTGGTTAAAATCTTTACTGATAGAAAGTCTGGCATGATTCTCCTCATACCCAGCTTTGAAAGAAGATGAGAATATAGCAAATAATAGTAACTTTTTGGGTAATTTTTGTCTGTTATATTTGGTATATTTTTTGATTACAAATAACAAATATGACTGTTACTACAAATCTGCCCAAAATTGTGCTGAGAAGCTAGACATGCGTTATTTAGGAAAATTCTGACTTTATTTGAATCTGAGGTTAAAAATTTATATTTGCAAGATCTATTAAGAAAAACTGTAGTGATTTCAATACCTTTAATTTAAAATTTATCACTTTCAAGCTAGGTATTTGAAACTTCACATGAATGCAGATTGTTTTGGCTCTTAAGCTTGAATATAATTTTGATTTCACTGAAAACATACAAAGCATTATAAGATTAGAACATTGCAAAACCATTAATACTATTTTTCACCTTACCAAATATGTGAAAGATAGACTTGACATGAGAAAACAGTTTTTAGGGACTTGACTATGGTCCTGCTTTATAATGATCAGACATTTGGGGCATTCATCATCCAGTCTTCTAAGATCTTGTTTCTAACTAACCATAGACAGCAAAACTGTTTCCTTCCTTCTTACTAGCAATGGGATCTTTTACCTAGAGATTTCAGAACAAAAGGTAAGAAAGACAGTTAATTATAAACCAGGCCTCACATGTGGAGTTAATGAATTTTAATGCACATCAATTAATAACTAATTGGGTTTTTGCCTGTAGATAGAGGTGTTGGGAGAGGAGAAGAAAAGAAGCCCTATCTTAATTGAAATACAACAGTCTTTCTGCTCTGGTTTTGTGTCCCTGGTTCTCCTTGTCTTTACATCAAAATAAAAAAAAAATCAAAATCTTCTAAAGAAGGATATATGTACACTTAGGAGTATATGAATGTTATTTTCACTAAGGTAAATACAAAACTCTATAACTTTACATAGAGCAATGCCGTTTCAAAGCATTTTTATATGATATTTAGACAAGACAGATATTGCATTTTTAGTTTTTTAAATAAAGGGTGAAGAAAATAAAAAAAGGGAGAGAGGGAGAGATGACGGAATTGTTCAGAAGGTTTAAAAGTCTTGACTTCATTTCTTAATTAATGAAGTTGAGACAAATACAAGACCTTGAGATTCATGAATCCAGCTTGAGTTCCTTCTTGTTACAACATAAAACACCATCCAAATTCAATACACCAGAGAAGACCAAAGACATACAACCAAGCTGCAGTAATCAAGTCTGTGTGAAATGAGCTTAAAGATGAACAAATATATTAGTAGAAATAATATGGAGTCCCGGAACAGACACACATATATGTGGACAGTTTATGTTCAACTAAGGTACCAACAAAAAAAAAAGGAATAGGTCTTTTAACAATGGTGCGAGAAACAACCACATAAATATTTAGGAAAAAAATGAACCTTGACTTCTACATTGTATCACACACAAAAATTTAAGATGGAGCACAACTTAAACATAGTGTTTAAAATCAGGAAGACACTGCAAGGAAAAATATTTTCCCGGTTTTAAACAACTTAAACATAATGTTTAAAAGCAGGAAGACACTATAAGGAAAAAAATTCTTCCTGGTTTTAAACACTGTGTTTAAGTGAAAAGGTAGACCACATACAAGATCAGATATTTTCATGAGAGAAATAGAAGCTATAAAAAATCAGATGGAAATGCCAGAAATATAAAACACAGGAACCAAGATGACTGCCTTCAATAGTCTCATCAGCACAGTCTATACAACCAAGGAAAGGATCAGTTACCTGACTGATAAGTCAATAAATACTACCCACTTGGAAACGCAGAGTGAAAAAGAGGGAGCACCCATGGGTTGTGACAACATCAAACAGTCTAACAAGTGAATAATTGAAATCCTAGAAGGAGAAAAAAGCAGATAAAGCCATAGTATTATGTGAAAAAATAATGACTGAGAATTTTCCAAAATTAGTAACACAAAACCACAGATATAAGAAGTTCAGAAAAGCATGGAATTAGGAAGGAGAGATATGCATATCATATTCAACTGCAAAAAATCAAAGAGAAAATATTGGGCCTCCCCGGTGGTGCATTGGGTTGAGCACTGTGCTGTGAAGCTATCCGCAGCCTCTGCAGTGCGGGTTCGATTCCCGACCAGCCAGGGAGATTCCCACATGGTGCGACAGACCTCTCCTGTCTTGCCCGCTGCTCCCCTCAGCAGTGTCTTCGGTCCATCTGCCTGTTCTGCTTCCTGCTCTGTCTCTGGTGAGTTCTCTCACCCTCCACACCTCTGACTGTACCTTCGTTCTTGTATAAATAAATAAATCTTTAAAAAAAAAAAAAAGAAAATATTACAATCAGAGGGAAAAAAGAAGGCACATTACAGAATTATACTAGAATCCTAACAGTAGAGGAAGAGTTTTCAGGTACTGGAATTAAAAGAAACATTTTTTAACACAATTTAGAATTCTATATTTAGTAATATCACCCAAAATTAAGAAAAATATAAATATTTTCTCAGAAAACAAAAAATGAATTAATTTATTGCTGGCAGGCTATCTTGAAAAGAAATGTTCAGGGGGCGGAGCAACATGGCGGCGAGGAGACGCTGCGAGTAAGATCTCCCATTAAAAAAAGTGAATAGGGAGGAAAAGCGGCAGGTCCCAGTGAGAACTGGGACACGGAAGATAAACGGACGACTCCAGCAAACTACCCGAAGAAGAAAGTTGCCATAAAAGAGGACGAGAAGGGAGGGAAGCGCAGAACCCTGCTCCCCTCCCCCGCCCACAGAGGCGGCACTCTCCGACCGGCAGAGACGAGGGAAACAACAAACCAAAACGCCCAACAAGAAAAACGGATGCAGCAAGTGGGACTGTGAGTGGAAAGGAACTATTTCAGCCACCACACCCCGTGAACGGGAGCTGAGGCGAACCCTGCAGGATCCGCCGCGGAGGTGAGCTCCAGGCGCCATTAAAGAGAGCCCCGCCCACCAGGAGGAGCCCAGCACCAGCACACAGGCCCGGCCGCCCGGTAAGCTTGCGCGAAAGCGGCGCTCGGATTGCAGCTGCCCAGGGCCCTGCGCCTGCGACCTAGGCTTGCGGGGAGACGGCGGAGGCCCTCCCTGAGTGAGCAGGAACAAGGTGCCCAGGCAGGGGAGCGGGATTCAAAAGGCGCCATTCCCGCGCCACTGATCTGGGCTACAGCCCGCGTCCTGGAACTGAGGGCTTTGGAACTGAGACCCGGGCGGAGGCCCTCCCTGAGTGAGCAGGAACAAGGCGCCCAGGCAGGGGAGCGGGATTCAAAAGGCGCCATTCCCGCGCCACTGATCTGGGCTACAGCCCGCGTCCTGGAACTGAGGGCTTTGGAACTGAGACCCGGGGCACGAAATTAGGGGCGTGGGTTCCCCACGACGGTGGGGCACAAGGCAGACACAGCACCCCAAAGCCGTTGAGGTGTACCCTACCATCCCCGCTCTGCTCCCTGTCCCACGGGGTGGAAAATCAGCTCCCCAAGGGCTCTAGGAGAGATCTCTGGTGCCACCTAGCGACTTGACCCCAGCACAGGCTACTGAAGGAGCTAGTGGCCAGCTGGGGAGTTAGCCCACACCGGGCCCCTTCTGAACAAGTAGTCTGAGCCCACAGGGAGAGCGAGCACCCACAGCCGGGGCAGACCAGGCGCGCAGAAGAGTGTGCCTGAGACCAGAAGCGCAGGGAGTGTGTCCCACATCACCATTTTAGAACAGGGACATTTCTTCAGTAAAGACTACCTGCAGAAGGCTTCCTCAGGAGCCAGAGGTGAGCGGGGGAAGTTCGCCCACGCCAGACCCCCTCTGGCCTGCAGTCCAAGCCCAGAGGGGAGCAGGAACCCACCGCCGGGGCAGACCAGGCGCACAGGGGAGTGTGTCCCCACATCGACATTTTAGAACAGGGACCTTTCTCCAGTAAAGGCTGCTTGAAACTGACAGATGACTCCTGGAAGAACCAGAGGGGAACAGAGAAGCCCACCCAAGATGCCGGCAAGTCCCAACAACACAGTGTCCCAACGCATACGGCAAATTAGAAAACAGACAGTAGGGAGGAGAAGAACCACACGCAACCTAGCAACTCTCCAGAGAAAAAGCACACCACAAAAAGAAAGCCAGCCCCAGATTGCAACGACAATAACTTGGAAGAATTTCTGAGCCTTCCAGAAAGAGAATTTAAAATTGCCGTGATTAAAAAACTGACAGAAGTCATAAAGGAAAACAATGATAAGGGAAAAATAATCAACGATCAGAAGAATGCAATTGAGTCCCTAGAGAGGGAAAACAATGGTCAGAAGAAAGAAATTGAGTCCCTAAAGAGGGAAGTAAAAGAAATGCAGGAGATCAAAGAATTAATGGAAGAACTAAAGAATTCTGGGAAAAGCAATGAAAGCAGAATAGATGAAATGGAAGAACGAATAAGTAATCTTGAAGACACAGAAATAAAAAGAACCAAAACAGAGAAGGAAAGAGAAGTACGAAGGAAAAAGAACGAAGAAAGACTTCGGGAACTATCGGACTCCATGAGGAAAGGAAATATAAGAGTTATAGGAATACCAGAAGGAGAGGAGAGAGATGTAGGAACAGAGAAAATATTCAAAGAGATAATTGAAGAGAACTTCCCAAATGTGAAGAAGGAGCTGAAAATTGATATACAAGAAGCAAGAAGAACACCAAACTTCCACGACGAAAGGAAAAATACAGCAAGACACATAATAGTAAAGCTCCCAAGAATCCAGGACAAGGAAAAAATAATGAAGCTGGCAAGAGGGAAGAAACAGATAACATTCAAAGGAAAACCAATCAGGCTGACATCAGACTTCTCCGAAGAAACACTACGGGCAAGGAGAGAGTGGAGGGACATAGTCAACAGACTCCAAGAAAACAGATGCCAACCAAGAATACTCTATCCCGCAAAGCTCTCCTTCCTCTTTGAAGAAAGAATATGGACCTTCCCAGACAAACAGAAACTCCGGAATTTCATTGCAACTAAACCCCACTCCAAAAAATACTACAAGGAGTTCTAAAGCCAGAACCTCAGAGCGACGAATAACAATGAAAGAAGGCCAAAAAAAAAAAAAAAGTTATTAAAAGAATAAATAAATAAAATCAAAGGAAAGACAAACACAATGGCAAATACAGATGTTAACATATCAATATTAACTCTAAATGTAAATGGACTAAACTCTTCAATAAAAAGACACAGAGTTGCAGCCTGGATTAAGAAACAAAACCCAACCTTTTGCTGTCTCCAGGAAACACATTTAGCTACAAAAGATAAAAATAGGCTCAAAGTTAAAGGATGGAAAACAATCCTACAAGCAAATGGACCAAAAAAGAAAGCAGGAACAGCTATACTTATATCAGATAAAACAGATTTCAAACTCAAAAAGATAAAAAGAGACCCCAATGGTCACTACATTATGATCAAGGGGACAATACTTCAAGAAGAAATAACACTCATTAACATATACTCACCAAACGAAGGAGCACCAAAATATATCAGACAACTGTTGTCCTCTCTGAAAACAGACATCAGAGAAAACACATACGTAGTGGGAGACTTCAACACACCACTATCAACAATGGATAGATCAACAAGACAAAAAATAAGTAAAGAAACCAAAGCTCTAAATAAGGACCTAGAGCAATTGGGCTTAACAGACATCTATAGAACACTAAACCCCAAAAAACGGAGTACACATTTTTCTCAAGCGCACACGGATCATTCTCCAGGATCGATCACATACTGGGGCACAAGACAAACATCAACAGATACACCAAGATTGAAATCATATCAACCATCTTTTCTGACCATGAAGGCATCAAACTAGAAATAAACCATAAAAAGAAGGCAAGGAACTTTCCTACCTCATGGAGATTAAAAACCACACTACTGGAAGACCATTGGACTAATGAGGAGATCAAAGAAGAAATTAAAAAATTTTTTGAATTGAACGACAAGGAGGACACCAATATCCTAAATGTATGGGATGCAGCAAAAGCAGTAATAAGAGGAAAATATATAGCAATAGAAGCTCACATCAAGAAACAAGAAAGAACGCAAAGAAACAACCTAATCTCGAAGCTCAAAGATCTAGAAAAAGAACAACAAGAAAACCCCAAAACCAGTAGAAGAAAAGAAATAATAAAAACCAAAGCAGAAATAAATGAAATTGAAACTAAAAAAACAATCCAAAAGATCAATGAAACCAAGAGCTGGTTCTTTGAAAAAATCAATAAAATAGACAAACCCCTAGCCAGGCTCACAAAGGAAAAAAGGAGAAAGCACAAATAAACAGGATCATCAATGAAAGAGGAGAAATCACAACGGACACAGCAGAAATCAAAAGAATAATCAGTAACTACTATGAACAGTTATATGGAAACAAGTTTAACAATCTAGAGGAGATGGACAAATTCCTACAACTCTACAATCACCCAAAGCTAGATAAAGAAGAAATAGAACACCTAAACAGACCAATTACAATTAGCGAAATTGAAATGGTAATCAAAAACCTCCCCAAAAACAAAAGCCCAGGACCTGATGGATTTACAAATGAATTCTACCAAACATTCAGAGACGAATTAGTGCCTATCCTTCACAAACTCTTCCAAAAAATTGAGAAGGAAGGGACAATACCAAACACGTTCTATGAAGCCAACATTACACTAATACCAAAACCGAACAAGGACAACACAAAAAAAGAAAACTACAGGCCAATCTCCCTAATGAACACTGATGCA
Source organism: Talpa occidentalis (assembly GCF_014898055.3). Lineage (NCBI taxonomy): Eukaryota > Metazoa > Chordata > Mammalia > Eulipotyphla > Talpidae > Talpa > Talpa occidentalis. Next base: position 47,391,587 of record NW_023604972.1, read on the forward strand.
AAAATCCTCAATAAAATTTTAGCTATCAGAATCCAACAATGTATCCATAAGATAATTCACCACGACCAAGTTGGATTCATTCCAGGGGCACAAGGATGGTTTAACATCCGAAAATCAATCAACGTTATCCAACACATCAACAAAAAGAAATATAAAAACCATATGATAATATCAATAGATGCTGAGAAAGCTTTCGACAAAGTGCAACACCCATTCATGATAAAAGCCCTTGAAGTTCTTGGGATACAAGGAACATACCTCAACATCATAAAGGCCATCTATGACAAGCCAACAGCCAGTATCATTCTCAATGGTGAAAAGCTGAAAGCAATTCCATTAAGATCTGGAACAAGACAAGGATGTCCACTCTCACCATTGCTTTTCAATATAATACTGGTAGTCCTAGCCAGGGCAATAAGACAAGAGAAAGACATCCAAGGAATCCAAATAGGAAAAGAAGAAGTCAAACTATCACTATTTGCAGACGATATGATATTATACATAGAGAACCCCAAAAACTCCACAGAAAAGCTAATTCAACTCATCAATCAGTTCAGTAAAGTGGCAGGATACAAAATCAACACGCAAAAGTCAGTAGCCTTCCTATACACAAACAATAAATCTGAAGAAGAAGAAATCGAAAAGACCATCCCTTTTGTTATTGAAACAAAAAAATCAAATATTTGGGAATAAATCTAACAAAAGAGGTAAAGGACCTATACAAAGAAAACTATAAAACACTGTTAAAAGAAATAGAAGAAGACACAAAGAAATGGAGAGACATCCCCTGCTCATGGATTGGAAGAATAAACATTATTAAAATGGCCATCCTTCCAAAAGCAATATACAGATTCAATGCTATTCCAATCAAAATTTCAATGTCATTCTTCAAAGAAATAGAAAAATTATTGATGAAATTCATATGGAATCACAAAAAACCCCGAATAGCCAAAGCTCTCCTGAAAAAAAAAGAAGGGAATGGAGGCATCAGACTCCCAGACTTCAAACTATACTACAAAGCCATAATCATCAAAACTGCATGGTATTGGAACAAGAACAGACATACAGACCAATGGAATCGAATAGAAAATCCAGAAATAAACCCACAGATTTATGGTCAACTAATCTTTGACAAAGGAGCAAAGACTATGCATTGGAGCAAAGAAAGTTTGTTCAATAAATGGTGCTGGGAAAACTGGGTCGCTACATGCAAAAGAATGAAGCTTGACCACCACCTCACACCATACACAAAAATCAACTCAAAATGGATTAAAGAACTAGACATAAGACCTGAAACCATAAAATATATAGAAGGAAATATAGGCGAAACACTACGTGATTTGCACATCAAAGACATCTTTACAGACACATCACCCAAAGCAGTGATAGTGAAGGCAAAGATAAACAGCTGGGACTATATCAAATTAAAGAGCTTTTGCACAGCAAAAGAGACAATAACAAAAACAAAGAGAAACCCCACCAACTGGGAGAACATTTTTGCACCCAACACTAATGATAAAGGACTGATCACAAAAATCTGCAAAGAGCTGATGAGACTCAACAACAACAAAGAAAAGAATCCAGTCAAAAAATGGGCAGAAGAGCTTAAAAGAAACTTCTCTGAAGAGGAAATGCAAATGGCCAACAGGCATATGAAAAAATGTTCAACATCACTTGTCATCAGGGAAATGCAAATCAAAACTACCATGAGATACCATCTTACACCAGTGAGAATGGCACATATTAAAAAACTAGCAACAACAAATGTTGGCGAGGGTGTGGAGAAAAAGGAACTCTTCTGCACTGTTGGTGGGAGTGCAAACTGGTCCAACCACTGTGGAAAGCTGTGTGGAGATTTCTGGACCTACTAAACATAGAGCTTCCATATGACCCAGCAATTCCACTCCTAGGTATTTACCCAAAGGACACAGAAACATCAATTCCAAAGAACACCTGCACCCCTATGTTTATAGCAGCACTGTTTACAATAGCTAAGCTTTGGAAACAACCCAAATGCCCAAAAATAGATGACTGGATCAAGAAGATGTGGTACATATATACCATGGAATATTACTCAGCATTCAAAAAAGATAAACACATGCAATTTGCTGCAACATGGATGGCGCTGGAAGGGATCATGCTCAGCGAAATAAGCCAAAAAGAAAAAGAAAAATACCGGATGGTCTCACTCATAGCAGGAATCTAGAAAACTTAAATAATGGACCAGGTAAATGAAAAACTATAAGAAAGTGAAAATCAAAATCAACAAAAACTATGAACCAGAGACACTTTTAGGGGGGCGGGGGCGGGAGGGGAGGGATTGGGGTCAGAATGGGGGGCGGCAATTGTATGGGAATATAACAATAAAATTTATTAAAAAAAAAAAAAAAAAAAAAAAAAAAAGAAAAGAAATGTTCAAGGAAGTTCTTTAGCAGAAAGAATATGATATAAGAAATTTATATTTATATAAGATAAAGAGCACTGGAAAAGGAATAAATTAAGGTAAATTAATTTTTTTCTTAATTTTACCTGTTCTAAAGATAGCTGTTCGAAGAGAGGATATTACAAAATACCAGAGGTCAATTCTCAAGAAGAGATAACAATACTAAATATGTACGTAACTATCAATAAAACTTCAAACTGTAGGCAAGCCTGCAGTTACAGTTGTCAATTTAAATACCCCTTTCTCAGTATTTGTAAGAAAACACAGATAGACAATCACAAAGATTCAGAAGAGCAGAACAATACTATCAACTAAGATGATCTACTTGCCATTTAGGTCCACCCAACAACTGGATAATAAATATTATTCTGGTCTTCATCAAGATACTAGACAATGCTACATGCTACGAAATGAAATTTACGTTATGTGAAAAGACCAGAATTCACACAAAATATCTTTGAAGACTATAATTAAAGTCAGTAACTTTATAGGAGATAGCAACTAAATAGAAGTCAGTAACTGAAAGATACCTAGAAAATTCTCCAGTATTTGGAAATTAAATAGTACATTTCTGGAAACACTAATAACATGGAACACTGTCAAGTGTGTGAAACAACTGAGCCCCTATTATGCAATGATGGTGAGAGTGAAAACTGACCCAGGCTTGAAGAACTATTTGGCAGTTTCTTAAACATATACTTTTGCTTTGACCTGGTAGTCAACACTTAGTATTTACTCAAAGGAAATAAAACATATGTCCACATAAAACTTGTTCAAGTATTTTTTGTTGCAGCTCTATTAATAATGGCTTCAAGCAGGAAACAAACCAAATATATACCAAAGGAGGGCAAATAAATTGCTGTGTATTTTACACTTATGTAGTACTACTAAATGATAAGAGAGAGAGAGAGAGAGAGAGAGAGAGAGAGAGAGAGAGGGCCTCCCTGGTGGCACAAGGGGATAAGTACTGCACCATGAAGAAATCCACAGCCTCTGCAGCACGATTTCGATCCCCGGCCGGCCAGGGAGCAACCCACATGGCTCAGCAGACCTCTCCTGACTCGCCCGCTGCTCCCCTCAGCAGTGTATTTCAGTCAGTCTACCTGTTCTGTTCCCCACTCTGTCTCTGGTGAATCCTCTCTCCTTCTACATCTCTGGGCTGTACCCAGCTCTTGTACTCATGAATAAATAAATCTTTAAAAAAAAGAGAGAGAGAGAGCGACCTAATAAATTAAACTAGGTGGATAAATCTCAAAATTCTCTCAAGAAAACCCTGCACAAGTAAATGCACAATGGATTTATTCACTTAAATGTCAAAAATATACCAAACTCTTAGTAACAGAAATCAGAACAGTATGTGCCTATGGGTGATGGGGATCAATTGCAAGGGAGGATGAGGATACTTTCTAGATCATAGCTGTGTTCTATGATTAGGATGTCCGCTATATATTTGTGTGAATTTTTCAGTTCATCAAAGTATACACTCGATATCTGTGAATTTAATTCTATGTAAATTTTATCTAAAATAATAAAAGAATGTTAACATTTTTTGAGATGATAATATTACAGAATTAGTCAAAATTTTAAATGAATAAATTCTTAATGATATATGTAAAACCACTTTAAAACAAATGAAATCATCAATTAATTTTAATTAGACAATTTAAAATCTTACTAGAGAGCTGATAAATTTTAAATTTTAAAATGTTTACGTGGGCCTCCCTGGAGGCTCAGCGGGTTGAGCGCTGTGAAGCTGTCCGCAGCCCCCACAGCACTGGTTTGATTCCCGGCCTGCCAGGGAGAACCCCACATGGTGTGGCAGACTTCTCCTGCCTCGCACGCTGCTCCCCTCAGCAGTGCTTTCGGTGTCTGCCTGTTCTGCTCCCCGCTCTGTCTTTGGTGAATCCTCTCACCCTCCCACGACTCTGGCCTGTATCCCAACTCTTGTATAAATAAAAATAAATCTTTAAGAAAAAAGTTTAAGTAATGAAAAAATAAATAGTTTAGCAACATGTATATTCCAACTATCTATGGCCTCATTCAATGGTAAAACCACTAACCTTCACCATAATTAAAATTTGCTTAAGTGTAAATAAAGATAGCTAAAATACATAGCTCACACAAATTTGCTTGCAATTTTCAGTTTCCATGAAATTTCAATATTCCTGAAGGAAGATACATGCATGTCTTCAGAACATATTAAAATTAATCATTTTCTGATGACTACCAATATTTATTCTTATAGCAGATTGTTTCTTCATAGGATTGTTTTTTAATGGAGCACTGTAATGGATGTGAATTATCATTTAAAATTTCTTTCTACTTTTGGTTGTTCATTTGATCCCACAAAATCTGATAACTTTATTTTGTAGCATTTGATAGGGTACTGCCTCATGTATTAAAAATGGATGACTTCCCAAAGTGCAGCATGGTTTCACTTCTTGGCCAGCTTCCCAAGTGAAAAAATAAGTGTTCATAATTATCTGAAAAAGAGGATTTTGCATATTACTCCATAAGCATATAATTATCTCTCATATTTCGAGAAGCATTTTATGTGTAGGCCTAGAGCATACTGTATGTTTTCTTTAAAAGGCAAAAGAGCTAAAAATGAATGTGTGGAAAATGTGACAGTCATATCATGCTAGCAATATTTCTTACTATGCCACTATATGGTTTAACAGCCACTAATGCAAAAGGAAAGTGCATGGTACTTGCTGTGTGTTTCTAATTGGCACAACTTGCTAATACAGTCCTTGATGCTGGAATTCTGTTGTTCACATATCTGATTTAATATAATTAAATGGTAGGCATTTTTTCCTTGCAATTTTAGAACATCGGAAACAGAAAGAACAAACAAAAAGAAAGGCTATGCCCATGAATACTAATTAATAACAGTTCTTGCTAAATATAAATTGCCTTCCTCAAAGACAACTTTGATAAAGACACTCTTAAAAATAAATGCATAAAAAATCCATTTTATAGAACAGAATTGTATCAAGATTTTTCTCTGGTTCTTTCCTTCAGTCCTGAGTACACAGCAGCTTGTGATTGAAAACGTGATTCAACAAAACATTTTTTCATCCTTCACCAAATTCCATCACAAAAATCAACATCCATGCTGACTTTTAACTGTTGGGAAGCTGTTCAAGGAAGCATGAGACAGATGATCTCTGAGGCTTATCTCTGCATATATGGAGCTGGCTTTTCCTCTCAGTTTCTGCATTCAACAGTCTCACCCAAATCCCCCAGCGGGACACTTACTTAAATCATTCATCCATTCATCCATCCACCCCATTTATTGAGCATCTCCTGGGTGTCAAAGACCATGTTACATATTAGGAGTAAAACATTGAATTCAAATATTCCATGCCCTCAGGAAGTTTATAGTCTAGTGGGAGGAAGTGAATCAACTCTGAAGGTTGAAAGAAAGGTGCCATGTTGAGTGTTATAAGATAGCTTAAGGAGGGTTACAGACCTTTCATTAAGAAATAAAGTTTGGGATGGGGTTTGAAGAATGAACAGAAGTTACTTAGATGTAGCGGAGGTAGGAAAGGAGAGCATTTCAGGCAGAGAACTACAAATGCGAAAATGTTCTGTTCTACTGTATATAACATTCTTACATAAGTCTGCAAATGGTTGTGAAAAATTAATATTAACAATAATATACCTATGGAGGCAGGACTGGCACTTAGCAGGGTTTCTATGATTCGAGCAGACCCAGGTAAAGGAGGAGTCCTGGAGCCCTCCATGGCTTTCTCAGGCTTTTATTGAGCATTTACATGTAGTGCAGCAACCAGGTACACGGCAGGGGTGCTGGGGGGCTGGGGAGACCAGGAGGCCAGTAAGCCTCCAAGCCCCCAGCAAGTCCTCACTTGGGCTTCTCTGGCTTTCTTTCTCCCCTTCTCTCTCCTGCCTCTTCTCCTGCCTCTGCTTCTCTTGGCGAATATCTCAATACTGAAGGCTTGGCCCACAGAAGTAAACACAACTATAACAATGTAACAAAATGGCAAGAGGGCAGAAAAGCCTGAAAACTGATACCGGAATTGTAGGTTTTCAGGCCTAGTCTCCCAGCCAGGAACCAATCCCAGGCTGCAGTGGCAGCCCTGAGTCTCAGCCACTAGACCACCACGGGTTGGTGTCTCATGAAGCTACAGCAGGAACTTTGCAGACGCTCAGGCAAGCTAGCAAGAAGAGGCAGGTTTGTTTAGAGAAAGAAAAAGTTTATTGAGGAGAAAAGGGACAGAAATAAAGTGAGACTCACACACCATGAAACCAGGCCAGGGAGGGGCAAGGAAGCCAAAGTGGAGTCGTGTCTCAGGGAATATAGACCTTTCCCTAATTATTCTAAAGCCCCCCACCCCAGTCTCTTTGTGATTGGTTAGTTCTTGGTGGTCTCACTCACTGCCTAAATGTCTCTGTGCCCAGAACTAAGTCTCTGTGTCCCAACCCTTATCGTTTTTTCTTCATTGCCCTCTATTTGGAATGTCTTATTGACCGTAAGGTCATAAAGTAAGTCCCTGATGTCATCAGTCCTGGGGTGTTTGATTAGTCCCCTTTGGAATTTGTGGCCCTTATCTCTGGAGCCTTCCTTAACTCTCCTGAAGTCCCTGCACTGTCCTTGAGGCTGCCTAATTAACCCTAACTTGCTGTAGGATTCAAAACCATTTACCCTACAATATCATTTACTACCCAAAATATCAAGGAAATTTCTATCTCAATAATTGCATAAGACCACTGATAATCTATGTATTGAGAACTAACTTCATCCCAGCAGAATCATTTCCCTTATTATTTGCATAGTGATACTCTACTTTTTCTTGTCAGAAGACTTGGTATATTTTCTTTGTCATATAATGAGAAATGCACTGTTATTTGACTTGGCAATCTGGAAGCCCAGAGCTATATTTAAATCTAAATCATAGTGCCTTGTCATATGTTTCTGTTATAATTTTTTTCATCAGTCACATTTTGTTGAAGAATATGTTTTTTGACCTCTCTCACTTTATTTATAACCATCCTGCTACTCTTGTGTGTCACCTAGATCATTTTTCACAAGTATATATATATATATGTGTGTGTGTGTGTGTGTGTGTGTGTGTGTGTACTGTAAACACATTCTATAGTAAATTCTTACAAGATATTTTCATATTGGCCTCAATACAATGCTAATGAGAATTGAAATTACTTATGTATACTTAAAATAAAAAAACATATTCTCCTAATCATTCACTGCTCATTTTAAAAAATCACCAAGATGACTTGTGAGCAACGATGTAATATTCATAAAACACAGCCATTATTCCTCATTTATCAAAAAAACCCTAGCAACACATGAACTGATAGTCATTATTTAAAAACCAGCATTACTACATTCATAATGAATTTGCCTAAAAACTAGTGTTTGCTGTAAAGCACTCAGAATACTCTATTTCAACATCTGAATTTGTTTTCATCCACATATTTATACTATTAATATGTATCATAAGCAAGTTGTTTATGTTAAAGCTATATTCCATAATATTTGTTAATTTCTAAAAAAAAATAGGAATATTCTACATGAACATTAAAATGTGTCCAAGTTCTGATCATCCCCCTCCTTTTTTTCTGATTCAAAAGATAATTTTAAATATTTTAAAACCTACGGAAATTAAAGGAGCATGCTCAAAATGTAGAAGCAGTTTGCACTACATCTTTTTAAGAATAAAATGTTCTGGGAGATCATAATGGAACAAAAGATTCCTTGGAAGATGGCAATCACAGGACAAGCAGTGCACTCATCAGAGTGCTTGCTGTCACAAATAAATTGAAGGTCCAAATGGCATACACAACCCAAAATTAGAGTAGAGTCTTTTCAAAATCTCAGTGTAAGAAAGAATGATACTTATTCTTGAAATGATAGAGTGATGTTTTGTTGTATATACTAACAAAAATACAGCTAGAACTGTATTAAAGCAGCATAGTATAAAGCCCAATTACACTTGATGCAGTTCTCATCACATACCTACCAGTGATCATTTTCATCTTCTTCCTTTTATTTCCCTCTTTCGTTTTTTCCATCCTTCCTTTTTTCCTTTCTGGTTCTTTCCCTCATTCTTGCCTTCTTTCCTTCTTCCTGACTTTCTTGCAATGTATGTTAGACTTAAAAATGCATAAACAATACATTTTAGATTTAAAAATACACAACCAATAGCCAATGTCTTTCTGACTTTACATTTTGTGCTGATTCTCCATATGTTTGTTTTCTATTTTTCCTTCTTCATATAAGGGTCTCACCATTTCAGGTTTCTTAATTTTCTAACCAAGTTCATATCTAAGACTTAACAGGAAGATACAGATCAAATCCACCTAAAACAGAAATAAATGTAGAGACTAAGATTTTATTCTTAATTAAAAAATACTCATAGTGGTTTGTTATTTTAGCAAATCCTTATTAGTAACAAAGAAATTGTTACCTTTATTCCATAGCATTTGGGTTACTAACATCTTTTTTAAATAATTTTCAAAGTTACAATTTGAAATAGATTTATTTTGCATTGTTTTGTTGACATGTAATTTCTGGAAAATATGTTCAGTTGAAATGGATGCCTATCTTTCTGGTATTGAAAGCAAAATTTATATGCAGACTTTCTTTCCCATGCAATCTCTAAAATATATTTATCAGCAATTTTACTGATCAAGAGCCAAAGGTTTATAAATCCACATGCTATTAATTTTTAAGCACCAGAGGACAGAACAGTGATAATAATAAGAAAAAAAAAAACTCATTAGTTTTTAATAGCACATTGTTCAATATTGATTTTTGCCATCCGAATATTTATCCAGGGCTTGCTCTTCAAAACTGCTGCACAATAAATAATAAAAGATTAAAACCTTAAACCTGGAAAACTTAGAAAAAAATATTAGAAAATTTTATTCGAGATTATAAAAATCCTCAAATGATTTACTTTAAGAGACACCTTCATTGCTTCCATGTGCAAGGACTAATGATGGCCCAGGCCTCCGATTGGCAAGAGTGCTGCTTGGAAAACATAGTCAGAGGGCGGTGATAAAGCAAGCCCGTCACATGACTTTTTCAACTGTCACTCGAATATCTTTTTACCATTTGTTACAAGAAAATGATAGTCTATATACATATTTATATATCTGGACTGTTATAACCCTGATTTTCTTTTTCCGGGACAAATCTTTTTGTTCTAAGCAACTCAGTTCCTAGGCAGGATGAATGCAGAGTTCTTGTGTTTTGATCTTAGACAAAATAAAAGATTTTAATTAAAAGACCAGCTCTTAGCATACTGAAATCTGCAGAGACAAGTATTCACAATCACTTTGTCTCTGTCTATACCCTCTTGGGCATTCCACATAGGACTCCTTTAATTAGGATGTCATGACTTTAGTAATTTGACACTCACTCCTTTCCTGTCCTCCTAGAGGTAATGCATCTTTGATAGATGCTCAGATAGCTATTAAAATTATGTTGGATGTGCCTTTTCTGATAAATAAAACCTGAAGGTGTACTTGCCAAGTCTGAACCAAAGATAAAGATAAGGGCTGAGTTTCCATTTTTATCCACTGAAATAGAAAAAAGTGAGAACACACACACACAATCATTGTATTATGGTCTTAAAAATCGATGAAATCAGCCGGTTGCATGTATTCTTTATAAGCCAAGTCTTTCACTAAATAATTAAATTTGACAAACAACTACAAGAAAAGAAAAAGAAAGAAGCGGAGTGATAGAACAGCACCTCTCTTCCAGAATCTGCCACAGCTACTTACTCTCTGGTGTTGAGACCGTAAAGATAATGTTATTTCCAAAGCAAACAAGCAAAATAAAAACGCTTAGACTCTGACAACAGAATGGTAGTTACCAGAGAAGAAAGGCAGAAGAGGGACTGTGTAGATGGGGATGACTGATTGGTGGTGGGTGTGGTGAGATTATGCAGTTGCTGAGGTGAGAAAATGTACTCCTGGGACCTGTACAGCATTATAAAGTAATCCCACCTCAATAAAAAAATAATAAAACAAACAAACAAAAAAGATAATGTTATTTCCAAATGCCTTGAATTGTTTGAAAACAATTAATAAGCTTGGTGTCCCTAGAAGAGCTAAAAGTATTATTTCTGAGGATGTTGGCAGTGCATGGTGGATTGTTAGTGTGCTCCATTCAGTCACTTCTGCTTTCAGGACCTACCTTTCTACCTCTTGCTAGATCTTGATCTTGCTGAGCCTCAGTTTTCTCCTTTGCAAGTGATGTAAATATAAGATTTAGTTAATAAAATTGTAATAATAGAGCCTCCCTGGTGGCGCAAGGGGGTAAAGCACAGCACTATGAAGCTATCCACAGCTTCTACAGTAAGAGTTTGATCAAGGCCAGCCCCGGAGCAACCCACATGCTGCAGCAGTCCTCTCCTGTCTTGCCTGCTGCTCTCTCAGCAGTGTATTTCAGTCAGTCTGCCTGTTCTTCTCCCCACTCTGTCTCTGGTCAATCTTCTCACCCTCCTGCACCTCTGACCTGTACCCCAGTTTTTGTATGCATAAATAAATAAATCTTTTAAACAATCAAATAAATAAAATTGTAATTAATAATTTTAAAAACACTTAAATGATATGCATGCAATAATTTATAAGACTATTGTTGGCTATTGATCTTGCAAAATTATTTTGCAGTCACTGAAATGTTAATTGCATGTCCATTTTGTCAGAAAGAATTTAATCCTGAGGGAAGGAAAAATTAAAGTATGGTTTTAAGGTTTTTCTAAAGATAGAAGGAATAAAAATTTAGGAAAAGGAGTAATACATTTTTTTCCGGCTGCTGTTGAAAGAAAAGAAAAAGATGGGAGGGAGAGTTAGGTAAGGAAGAAGTAAGCAAGAATTCTTTTCCAAATGAAAATAATCTACTAGAAGAAAAGTTTGTGCACCTCACAGTTTATTATTTTGCACATAGAAATGTCAATTCCTCTTAACAATAAAGTTATTGAAAGATGTTCAGGTTTTTAAAATGATACTTGGCTCATTACCTATAGGGAGTCAAATTATTTTGACAAAAATAATGGAAGAAAGTTAAATCCTAACTTTTGGTGTCATTATAGTTATCTATGAAAATTATATAGTCCTCACGCTTTTCTATCTATATATACAGCTAATAATGCAGTCCAGAGACTTTGTTACTTCTTTACAAGCTGCTGAAAACATTCCCTCTTCCCTGGGGTTTATATTGTATTTCTAAAGGATTATGTCATGATCTTTTTTGCCTTTATCTTTGGAAAGCTACTTAAAGCAGGGCCGCTTTGGAGAATTTTTCCCTAACTCCCAAACTGTTCTTGAAACAATATGCTGTGATTTTTTTTATGTTTGCTTGGGGTTTTCTTTTGTCTTTTTCATTACTTTTATAAACCTTGGTTCTTTTTCTTTTGTTGCTCAAAATTCAGAATTCTACATTTATCTCCTTTGATTTCTGGCATTTGCCATCTTGTAGTCCAAGTCCTTAAGTAATCCAATGCCTGCGTGTGACTGCATAGTTCTTTTTTATTTACTGGTCTTTTATTTACTGATTTTTTTTTTTTTATCGTCTGCAATATCAGGAATCAAAACTGCAGAGTTTTTCCTCTAGGTCACAGTTTAAGATCTATACCATATGTAACACAATCTCTCAGGGTTTTGGGCCTCTTTGATAATTTGTGCATGTTTTTAAGAGAAAAGCTGGAATGTTTATCTTGAGCACTTACATTATGTCTTTGAAGATATAGTTCAAACTCTTCAGAAGATAGTTATTCCTGAATTTGAATTCTAATTTTAATGTAACCTTCTCCAGAGTCTTATGTAACCAACCAATCAGTATCACTTATTTGCGTCTTCAACTATGAGAAGGTATTAGTAATTTTTGTGTCTTTCACTTGTGCAAATACAGGCATCTGAGAAGGTATAAGCCCTCTTTCAGTTTAGTGTATGTATATTTGAGATCAATTTCTGGCTGATATTAGTAGCTTAAATCAAGTGTGGATTTTAATTGGAAGATCTATAAAATTTAGAGAAGAATTTTAGCAAATGACAAATTATATGAAGTAATAAATTCTGTAATCATGGGTTAAGAAGAAAAACTAAAAGAAAATTGCGGGGAATCAGGTGGTATAATTTTGACTGTTCAATTTTTGACAGAGGCTCTAATAGTGTCAATGAATAACAGATGATATTGTACTGGCAGCAGTCTTCCATATAAATTTTGATCTGCCTATTTGTTTTCTTTAAGCTTTTGCAGTTGATCTGCTTGATTGAGTTCTTATTCATTCTGATAAGCTCTTTACGTATTAAGAATAACCCCTGAGGGCCTCCCCTGGTAGCGCAGCTGTTGAGCGCTGGGTTGAGAAGCTGCCCGCAGCCTCTGCAGCACCGGTTCCATCCCAGGCCACTGGGCGACGGTCCCACATGGTGCGCAGACCTCTCCTGCCACCGGCTGCTCCCCTCAGCAGTGTGCTCCTTCCTCAGTCTGCCTGTTCTGTTCCCTGCTCTGCCTCTGGTGAATTCTCTCACCCTCCCGCGCTTCTGACTGTACCCAGTGCTCGTATAAATAAATAAATCTAAAAAAAGAAAAAAGGAAACACCTTGTTAAAAAAAAAAAGAAAAAGAAAAAGAATAACCCCTAATTGTATGTGTTGGAAACGTTTGGAATTATATCATTTTTTGATTCTGGCATTGCTGTATTTCCTCTAAAGACATTCAAAATAATCTCTGTAATCAAACCTCTCAGTCTCTCTCCAATATATCTTGTGTGTTATTTTGCATAATGTGTTTTCCCTGTTCTACCTATAGGGGAGTGAGAGAAAGAGAAAGTGTGAGAGAGGGAGAGAGGAGGGAAGGGAAGAAGAGGGGAGGGAAGTAGGAGTAGGTGTTAAGAATAGATATAAAGCTAGTGATAGGGAGGGAAGAGGTGTTCTTTGGCAATATATTTTTGCATATATAGTTAGAATTTTATGACAAAAAACCATTCATTTATTTACCTATTCTTATGTCACTGTGATATTACACTGTAGCTTTATTGAAAGTTTTATTACATAGTTTTAGAAGGCAAATTTAATGCCTACCACCACAGACCTGTGTCTTCCATGCAATCTTACTTATTTCTGGTGAAAGAAAGGAAGGAACTAATATAGAAAGAGCATAAATTTAGACATTTATGAGCCTCTTTCTACCCCAGTAATAGTATTAATTAATTCCCAATTAAAATGGCATTCACAAATTGTACTACTTGGGTCAACCTTTAAAATTTTTTAGTCCTTCTTACAAAGAATCTATAACCTCTGGAGAAAATGAAGTAGTATAATGAGTGATTTTGACTGTTGAAAAAAAAATCTCATTTATTCTTGGGCATGACTGAGATCTGTTTTCAGCATAATATGAAAGAATAGAGTTTCAAAGTTCTTAAAAAAATTAACAACAGCAACAAAATATCCTTCTTTGGCCTTTAATTAGTAGGCTGGATTATGTCTTCATTCCAGAGTTTGGATTTCCTCTTAACTCATAGTTATTTACTCCTCTAACCTCTCCTACAGGACCGTTGCTGTCACTGTTGTGGGCCTTCACTTTCTCTTTTAGGTCTGGCCAGAATAACATACATTTTTAGGTATCCAGCCTACCCTAGACCAGGGCCCTCCTTCAGTCTGAATTTTCCTATCCTGCACAGGCTTCTTACTGTCTCATCTTGGAAGTTAGGCTTGAAATTAAACTTCCTGTATAAATAAAAAGAAAATTTAATTTAAAAAAAAAGAAAAAGAAATTAACCCCTCTACTAGAGTCCTGTTAGCAAGAGAGATTGTGATTGTGGAGTTTTATTCCTGGTAAATTATCATATAATTAATGAAAAAATAATATCAGCAAATAAAACTTATTTGATGCCTAGTTTCATGCACAGTATCAAATAATACATAGTTTTAAGAATATTTTGTTTAAAGAAATTTATGTAGTGAACTATTCCCAGTATTGAGATGCAAAAATATTGAACTCAAAAAGATTAAATCTTGCCTAAGTTTGTAAAACTAGTAACTGTTGGACCTAAGACTATTAGTCCAAATGTTGCTACATTTTAGTTGAATTATTGGGAATTGCCTCATTGATATAGTTAAGGATATTTAATGAGACTTTAGCATAATGGAAACTAAAAGGAAGTGTTGTAATCAGATTATTCACTTCTTGATCTTTTGTTTTGACTTCCTCATTTATAGTAAGTTTTCACTTAACATTGTCAGTACCTTCTTAGGAGACAAAAATATTTAAACAAAATGACATATGACAAAACCAATTACCATAGGCTAATTGGGATAAACAAGTGTTGAGTACCTATGGTGTATGTCTGGTTACAAAACATGAACAAACTTCTAAGCAAATATCTAGAACACTTCTAATATTAAATAATCATGTGTATCCATTCACTCAACCCACTTATTCCAGCTCACAACCTAGGGTAGCCTGGCAGCTTAGTCATGCACAAATCTGTAAGGATACCCTTCCATTGCAATACACACACACACACACACACACACACACACACACATACATACACGCTCTGACACACCAATGAACATTTACATCTTTGGTATGTGGGAGGAAACAGGAGACCAGGACAATTCTCTCCACGGACAGTGACCCAGGCCACGATAGATGTCTTTTTTCTGGTCAACTTCATTAACAAAACAACATTAGATGAATTGACAGTTTTTAAGATCCTGCTCTACTTTTTCTCACGAAATAGCCTAACAGGGTTAAGTACTGTACAGGGATAAGGCATTATCTATACTGTTTTCATGGCTCTTCTAATCTAGTATGACTTCCAAATAAAAAGTTAAAAAATGTATAGCACAAGATATTTATAAGCACATATTATGGCACAACTTTATTTAAAAATTCATTGGTAGGTGGAGTAAAGATTTGAAGTTATGAAATTTTATAGAAATGGATTTTTTGGGCCTCCCTGGTGGCGCAGCAGTTGAGTGCTGGGTTGCGAAGCTGCCCGCAGCCTCTGCAGCACCGGTTCGATCCCCGGCCACTGGGTGAGGGTCCCACATGGTGCGCAGACCTCTCCTGCCTCCCGCTGCTCCCCTCAGCAGTGTACTTCGTCAGTCTGCCTGCTCTGCTCTCCACTCTGCCTCTGGTGAATTCTCTCACCCTCCCACGCTTCTGACTGTACCCAGTGCTTGTATAAATAAATAAATAAATCTTTAAAAAAAAAAAAAGGATTTGTTAGTAATCTTTGAAGAGCACCCATTTGTGGAGAAATTTTACTTTGTAAAACTTGCATCTGTGATACTTTAACGATTGCTGGACTTCATCTTCATTTGCTATTCAGGAGTCACTATTTGGAGACATTTTCACAATTGCATTTGTGCTATGTCTTTCATATATGTAACCTCTATATACGTAGCTCTGATACTGCCTCTTTAAATATATGGGTATAGTTCACTTAGAAGTGTTTATCTGTTTATGGGGGTGTTTATCTGTCAGTCAGTCAGCAAGTATTTATTGAAGGCTCACAGAGTATGTGCATGTTTCTGAACATGAATCTTGTAGATTACTTAATTTTGAAAAATGGCACCTGTAAATCCTGCAAGGCTAACACTGTAATGAGGATAATATTGTTTCCCAAAACCTATTCTGTAAATGCTATTGTAACTGAGCCTGTTGGCCTCCAAAACATTAATCGCATGCACATGGTATGACTCCCAAGAGAGTGACCCAATGCAGATGGAATTTTAGTTGTTAATACCCTTAATGTTTTGATCTGTAACAGGATCACTCCCTTGGCTACATTTGCATTGTGAGCTCACAAATTGCTGTAGACACACTCACGCTCTGGATATCGTACTGAAAATGAAATCTCACTTAGAAACTGTCCTCCACGATTCTTTATAACTGTGGCATTGGAATAATCATTTAGCTTCACCAAACATCAGAGTCACCTTCTGACACAAATGTTAATAGTAGTGATTACATTCATATTAACAAGGAACAAAAGAAATGTGTTAAATACTTAACATGTTCCAATGTCTTTGCTAAGAGTTTAGATTAGCTTAGAATTTTTATAATGAATCTCAATTATAAAACCTCATTCATCTTCATACCTCATCCCACTCACAGCCCTAACTTAAAACACATCAATGGTGTCTCATGGTTTTGAGAAAAAACTACCATCCTTTATACATATTACATGTTTCGATGGCTCTGAATGATTTTCATCCTAGTCCCCTTTGCTCTTTGTGCATCAGTCACACAAGGAATTCTGGCTTATTTGCTTTTTACTTTAAATCCTAAATATACCCTATTTGTTCTCTTCTCATTAAAGGTACATTAAGGAAGATTATTAGTAACATATATAGCAAAATCTCCATATAATTAAATAGACACAACTCCTTAAATCAATTAAAAGAATACTATGGAAATACAAAAAATAGGCAAATCACTACAAAGCAACAATTCATAAATGGAAACACAATTGGCAATAAATATTAAAACATGCATCTTCACCAGTTTTTAAGGAAATTCAAATTGAAACAATGAGAGGCTATATTTGCCTAGGGAGGATTCCTAGCAATGACAGAGGTAGGCAGGGATGAGGATTCCTGTATTTTTCTTATCCACTTTTAATAAATATGTACTAAGATGTCCGCAATGTGTCTTGCAGCATTATTTATGCATTATGAGGAAGAACAGTACATTCACCTAAGTATAACAGATATGAACACAAGAAAGACGCTGCAAATAACAGAATATTGATACATTGTTTCAAAGTGCATTTGACATCATAGAGAAACTATAAAATCAGGACAACTCCAATATTTCACACTTTTTATTATACTGGTGAAATATATAAAAAAAAAAACATATTTGCAGCAAAGGTAAAACGAGTGAGTGTCACAACAGTTTTTCTACCAAAACACTTGAGAAATTCTGCCCTCCAAAAGAGAAATATCAGCTTGAATGCCATGTGTTCATCACTTTAAAACAAGAGTACACGATGCATTTGATGAGTTGATATGCCACCTGCAACTGCTTGTCAAAAACCCAAGTATGTACAGCTTGTAAATAGCACCATTCAAACTAGAATTGTAGAAAACATTTAAATGTAAGCGGTGAGGGAAAAGCACACAAACTATTATACAAGTCAAGATTAATTCTGTTCAGTCATTTTTCACACTTTTTAATTTGAAATATTCATAGTTTCATAAAACACTAGTTCCTCCCAAAGACTATGTCTTATGTAACTACAGAGCAATGGCAGGACCAGAAAACTCATGTTGACACAGTGTGACTGTATAGTTCGATCTCATTTTATTACATCTGTAGAGTCCTAGAACAACCAAAGTCAAAACTATGCCATCACCCAAAGATCTCCTTCATCCTAGCCCTGTGGATCACAGACCTCTCCCTCTTCTCTCTAAAACCGTTAATCTCTTTTCCATCATTGTATTTTTGTCATTCTGATTTACTCAATCACTTTTACCTTCGGTTTTTGCACTGGTCATGGTGAATTTTTAAAGTAATCACACTTTCAAAAATATTTCAGAAATAAACATCATAGCTTTCAGATATTATGAGGTTCTGACAAAGTTAAGTAAATCTACATCTATCAACTAATTTTGGTAATTCCGAACCAATGAGCTCACTCAATATACCAGATGAAAGTGTTGTGTGACAACTGCATTGCTAACTAGTATAAATACTCTTATTCAGTAAGTGACCCTTTTTATTTACTAACATGATTTTTATAAAGAATGCAATCTATTTTACCTCATCTACCACTCTATTTCCTCAAAGACTGACCACTCATACATACAGGTAAAACATGTATTTAGCAACTATTAATACTGCCTAATACTGTGCCTAATACTGCCTTGATATTATATGAAGAAACATATAGACTTGGAAAGAATAAACTATAGATGAGGACTAATTATTTTAAAATATTGTATTGTTACACTTCATTTTTGTAGTTTCATTTATTAAGCACTGAGTGACTATATAATTATTGTACAAAAATTGTTCATTTTAAATATTGTAATGCCACATATTTTTGAATGACTGATACATTCTAAAGATTCCATGAACATAAGCAGAAGTCTCCAAAAGTCTCCATTTGTGTTCATTAACTAAAGCCTAAAATATTTGTGTCCTGCTTTGGACTGTATTATTCCAGTTATTATAGGATTTGTAGTTCAATTAAACCTTGATAAGCTGATCCACAGATATATTCAATCATCTAGCACAGAAAGCTAAACTCGTTTTTGCACATTCAGTACCAGATAATTCAGATTTTCTCCATGTTAATAGATATTTGGGCATGGAAAGAAAACTGTCAGTCTGTACTGGCTATATATTAGTGTAAAGTAACCCATGCTAGGGTTTCATTTCCTCTGTAGATTTGGTGTACAAAGAAGTAAATAACTATGAAACAAATAGGTTATACACCATACAGGCAATATGTTGCTTTTATAAAGTAGAAAACCTTATGATATAAGTGTTTATTTTATTTTCTGAGTACTTTTATAACATTAACATATATTGCAGTGATGTTGTCAGAATAATCAGCAAATAGTATGAAATACTGAAATGCATTTTATTATTCTTGCTCTTTTGTATTCATATTTTTTGGTTTTGTCAATTTTCTTCCAAAGGAAATCTCTATCACATATGGTTGATGTTAGGCAAGTATACCAATACTTACTACTCAGCTTTAATAGTTACAGTGTTAACCTTGCACAAATTATAGGTGCAATTTTTCAAAATTAATTAATTCATAAGGTTCGTGTTCAGAAACATGCACACTTGTAAAATTAATGCTGGTATGTCTGTTTTAGAGTGTTTAGAAGAGCTATTTAAAAAAATAAAACATCAGAGCCAAAAAGGAAGCATTCATGCTGGGCCCACCAAGAGTTAATACCTAGTCTTGTTAGCATGTGACTGAGTGGTACAAGGAACCCCCAAACTATTAAGGGGTGCATGCTTTAAAGGAGATTCTGCCATCTTCCACACACAAAGACTAAGGAAACAGATTCTTAGTATGATAGATCTTTAATAGAATTAGTGTGCATAACAATAGACCACCATTCCAAGAAATATTGAAAGCAGCTCTTGCCTCCAAACTGAATAGAGGAACAGACACAAAGAACTGAAAAAGGAGATTAAACCACAAAAATTAAGGAAAAATGGCAGTAACAGGTTTTCATATATCAATAATCACTCTAAATGTAAGTAGTCTGAACTCACCAATTAAAAAACACTGAGTATATAGTTGGATCCATAAACATAATCCAAGCTTCTGCTTTGTCCAAAAGATACCCTCCAAATTACCCATCCCTGTATGTGAAAATGCCTAGCCAGATAGGGTGAGTCTGCAGTGGGACCACAGAGGCCTAAAAGCTTGCCACAAGTCTCAGACAACTTCTGGAAGGGAACAGGATGAAGACATTTAGGCAGGTCTTGGAGAGCAGGGACTGAAGGAGATACCACATCAAGATAATGGCTGCCATTGTCATTGCCAAAGACAAGGGGCAGCCTCTTCCTGTGTGTTTCACCCACTTGTTTTTTCCAAGTATCTGTGTATGTCTTTCTTCTACATGTCTCCTTCCATGTCTCTTTTCCAAGTCCCTGCATGCAAGTCAAAGAGCCGCAGCCTGATGTTATATAGCTTCACCTGGCCGCCCAGTTCTGCCTGTAGTTTCCAGTAGCTCTCCCGCTCAGGAAGTCAGGCATGCTGGTCTGTAAGTGAGGGCAGGGAAGCAGCACCTCTCCTTGATGGAACTGTATCTGTAACAACCTAATTGCAGTTTCTCTCTCCCAAAAGTGGCATTTTATAGCAATCAATCTGGCCTGGTCAGCACTAGTGGGGTAATCTGCATGATACGGCTTCCTTGCCTTCCCCTAAGGGAAGGTGACTTTGCCTGAAATAATCTTCTTTCCACTAATAACTTTGTCCCACCCTCTTTCTTACTATAAGATCCTTCCATTTTGCACAACCCATTTTTAGCACCTGTCTGCTTGCTAGAAGGGATGCTGCCCAATTCATGAATCATTTAACAAAACCTATTAGATCTCTAAATTTATTCAGAAGGACTTTGTAACAGTATAAATTAGGTTTTCCTTAATGGATCCTTAGCACAATATCTGGTATAAAGAAAGAGCTCAATAAATGTTAGTGACTCTTAATTATTATTACATTTAGTACAAATATTTGGAGTAAGTTTATCCATATACAATTCTGTTATAATCTACAGTTTTCTCTTTAGAGCTTTCATAATATTAATAATAACAATGGAATAGCTTATTTTATTTGTTATTAAATACAATGGGCTAACCTCCCCCCTACTTTTTTTTTTAATTTAGTCAAATAAAAACAATTAAGAGAATGGAAAACAGAGGGTGGAAACGCCATCTGCAAGAAAACCAGGAAAGGACAGTAAAACCACAAGCTATGAATGAGAACTGCCAAATCCCATGGAAATTGTACCAAATTAAGAAAGGTTTCTCAGAGGACATTGGTAATCTTTTACATCTTGCAGTCTCCTCATAATCAAATAGGCCTGAAGGCTCAGACTATGACTGTTTAAAACGAGTATGTGTGAAGCGAGTGGAAAGCATGAAAGTTCATGACAGTGTTTTCCATATTATACAAAAGCAGGAAAAAGACAGAATGAGAATCAGAGATGGGGAGAGCCTTACTAGTAGCAGATTGTTAGTGTACAAGAAGAGCTAATCAGTAGCAGCCACTTTTGACTGTGACTCAAAGTCACCTACAGATAATATAATGCGGATATGCGTTGAACTCATATGCTGAAGTTCTAATCCCCAATTTGAATGTATTTGGAGTAGGACCTTTGGAGAGGCAATTGAGATTCAATGAGATCATAAGGGAGGGACTCTAAGACTGGTGTCCTTATAAGGAGACACAAGGGATGTGCTTGTACAGAGAATAGGTCCTGTGAGGACATGGTGAGGAGATAGCCAGCTGCAAATCCTGGAGAGGATTTAGGAGAAATTAGGTGGGGTAACCATAGTTTTCTCACCACCAAAGCACCCATTGTCCTCCACCATAGTGCACTGTGCTCTCCTCCACCCCCTATTTTCTCCCCTCCCCCTCTCCCTGCCTGGATGGCTCAGATTGATAACGTAATTTCAGGTCTTCAGGCCTAGTCTCCGAGCCAGGAATGCATCCCAGGCTGCAGGGGCAGTGCTGAGTACCAGCCACTAGACCACTAAGGGTTGGTGTCTCACGAAGCTGTAGCAGGAACTTCGCCAATGCTCAGGCAAGCAAGCGGAAAAAGGGAGATTTGTTTAGAGAAAACAAAGTTTATTGAGGAGAAAAGGGACAGAAATAAGATGGGACTCCCTGGCCGGTGGAACCAGGTCAGGGAGGGGCAAGGAAGCCAAAGTGGAGTCATGTCTCAGGGACTACACACCTTCTTTCCCTAATTATTGTAAAGCTCCACCAGTGTCTTTGTGATTGGTTAGTTATCAGTGGTCTCACTCACTGCTTCAATGTCTCTGCGCCCAGAACTAAGTCTCTATGTCCCAGCTCTTATCTTAGCATGCTTTTCTTTATCATCCTTTATCAGAATGCCCTGTAGCTACTAGTCCTTGGGGTGTTTGATTAGTTCCCTTTGGAATTTGTTGCCCTTATCTCTGGAGCCTTCCTTAACTCTCCTGCAGTCCCTGCCTGTACTGCCCTGAAGCTGCCTACTTGTCCCTAACTTGCCATAGGGCTCAAGATCTAAGCTCAGCTTTCAAGTGTTGGTTTTAAAGTCTGTCTTTGTCTGATCCTTTGTTTGATTTCTCTATACACCACATGTAAGTGAAACTATTCAGTTTCAGATGAACTATCAGTGGGCACCATAACTAAAAGTGATTAACATTAGATCCTATCTTAAAATAAAATTTGGGAGAAAGCTGAATCTTCTTTTCAAGTATTATTTATTCATTCATGTGTTCAAGAACTATTTCGAGCACCTACTATATTCCAAGCATCTTTCTACACATGAGGAAATAGTGAAAAACACAAGTCTCTGTCATCAGGTAGATTACATTGCAGTAGGGGGAGATATCTTCAAAAACAAATAAAATAATTTTAGGTGGTGTTAAGAGTTCTGAGGAAAATTAAGCAGAGTACCAGTTAAAGAGTTGTGGTCAGGAAAAGCCCATTGAAGGTGTAAAAGGGTAATCCCCAGGGAAAGGGGAGGTTCCAGCTTCCCTGACCCATCTTAAGGAAGGATGGAGCAAAGCAGGGAGGAGAAGCTGGAGAAGACTGAGAAAAACAGTCTGAGGGGAAGTGGAGAGAAATGGAGATCAAGAAGAGGAGGCACATGGAGCAGAGAGACATATGAAGAAGTTGCACTTGCTTCTTTGTCTTGGACTTGTACCAAAGACTTGGGGGATATGACAGGAGACACTTGAAACAGATGTGGGTGAGACACTCATGGGGGAGGCTGATAATGGCAGACTTTATCTTGATTTTGATTTTACTATTTTCCTACCAAACCTGCCTGGCCTCTTCTGCCGCTTTTCCATAGGACCCACCAGAAGGTGACTTAGACTTGTGGCAAATCTTCCAGCTTCTGTGGCCCTGCTTTGGCACAACTCTGTTTGGCTGGGCATTTACCCATGAGGAGAGGGGTAATTTTGGGTTCTTGGTTTGTAAACTATGTTCTTTCTCTCTTTCTTTTCTTTTCTTTTTTCTTTTTTTTTTTCTGTTTTCTTTTCTTTTCTTTTGTTCCCTTTCTTTTCTTTTCTTTATTGCACACTAATTGTTTTAAAGTAATTTTCTATTGAATCTTATGCACTAGAGTATGTTTTGTCTTGATGTGGTGGATGGCAAAACCTATTTAGAGTAGGCAGGTTTGGGGGTCTCCAGTTCCCCTCACTTTGCTCTGTAACCAAGGCATGGTTTGAGTTGAGGAGTCAGTCATACAAAAATATAGATGAGTATTCCAAAGAGACAAGTCAGTTAATGATAAAAATCTTAAAGCCATGTCAAAAGGATGCAATTTGTCATAGCCAAAGAATAAGAAGTCCACTCTAACTAAAATTTAAGTAAATAGAAGCAAAGAAGAGGAAAAAACAAAATCTCTTTGTCCAATCCAATCTGTGACTTTGTTTCAGGTATGCATGAATAAAATTATTGTATTGCTATTGCCACCAAATATTTCCTGTGAATCTCTATGCTCTTTTAAAAGTATAAAGTTGAGGGCCTCCCTGATGGCACAAGGGGTTAAGACACAACCTATGAAGCTATCTGCAGCCACTGCAGCACAAGTTTGATCCCTGGCCAGGAAGCTACCCACATGGTGCAGCAGATCTCTCCTGACTTGCCTGCTGCTCCCCTCAGCAGTGTATTTCAGGCAGTCTGCCTGTTCTGTTCCCCACTCTGCCTCTGGTGAATCCTCTCATGCTCCACACCTCTGGCCTGTACCCTAGTTCTTGTATGCATAAATAAATAAATAAATAAATAAATATTTCTTTAAAAAAAAAAAAAAAGCAAAAAGTTGAAGTACTATGTGTATACTGTTATGGTTTGGAATTTCATTCCCTGTTAGTCACTGAGAAAGATGATTTTACATAATTTCAAGTCATCATTATACAGGTAAGAATCTAAATTAGAATACATTATTTAGATACATGATAGATTATAATAAATATATATAGCTTTCAATTTTATATATTGTATATATGTGTGTGTGTATGTATATGTGTATGTGAAAAAAACACATGCATATGTAGAGAAAGTGAGGAAAGTAAAGCCACCTGTTACTGTTATTTCTAGAAATTCTGATAAACTGGCAGATCCATCAACAAGGTCAAATGCTAGAGTAGGATGCATTTTGCTTTGATTATAGTTCTCTTCTTGAATGGTGCTTTCTTATAAATTTGAATTTATAAGATATTTTTGTGTCATCAAGGCCTAGATGTATCCATCGAAAAGCTGAATATTTGAAAAATAGCTTAGGAATAGTATCAATGTGAGTGTAGCATTTGCCAACTTAAATCCCACCATTGAATAAACAGATGGAGAGAAAAATTATTAAATGGTATAAATGTCACCTTCATTCTTTCAATACGAGCAAAGAAATGTGTGCCTGCTTGCTTAGAAGATTTTTGCTGGACAGATGTATGCTCAGATCCAGCCTATTTATTAGAGAACAGTCTTTGCACTCATTTTCAATTTTAATCACTGTGTCAATTTCAAAAGGGCAGTTCTCATTACATAAACATTTGGAAGTTATAAAGCTGAAAGGTCAGGGTACAGACAAGACAAAAGATAACATGCCACCAGCTGGCGCACACTTCCATGAAAAAAATCTTTCTCCCAGTAAGTTCAACCCTCAGATATCAAGGTCCTAGGACATAAGAATCACTATTAACCATTTTTGTTTGTTTCTCCACCAAGAAAGTTTTACCTGTATATATCTTTCTACCCAAGGATTATAGCAGGTAGAATTCTGCAATAAAATTTTTAAAGTTAATATCACAATTTGATTCAATCAAATAACTATCTAGAATAACAATCTTAATCGTCCCTGTTTATCAGCAAAATTTATGTACAAATTCTTCTATGTTACCTAGTTTAGCCCTTACCAGATTATCTACATGTAAAGAAATTAGGCTTTAGGGAAGTTAAACAATTTTCTCAATTATCATACATCAAGTGTATGGTAGATAATAACAATTTAACCCAGGCCTGTCTAACTTTGAGACTATGATATTAATCTCTCTACTACCCTATCTCCTTTAATAAGTGCTGCTTGAGCTGAAGGTTTTATTCAATATGCAGTAAAATCATACTATAAGATTCAAGAAATCCTAAACACCTGAAGTGCAAAGGAAGAATCATAAATCTCTGACACCACTTTATAGTCCATCTTTTTAGATAAAGATGATAAACTGAAAGCTTCAAAAAGTGCTAGCTGGATTCCCAGTTAAATCAAGAAGAAAATAGGTTTTTTTCTAATTTGTTTTCTTTGAAACTTACGGAAAATAGTAAATATTAAAAATATAGAAAACCTGTAACTCAAAGTGTACTTAGAAAATAGTACAAAATATGGACCAAAATGCAAGCGAAATGAAATTTAATCTTTTTTTCCCCTCAGAATTTTCTTAATATTAAGGAACATTGTATTAAATGGCATATACAAATACCCCTGTTGAGACAAGAACTCAAGGTATATGTGCATCACATAAGACAATGAATCAGACCCTGTTAGAGAACTTGTTTGAGAACATTGATTGCAAGGGAGGTAGAAATGAAGGAGACCTGCGTGGATCAGAAACTTCTACACTCATAGTGCTATCTTGGGGAGCTACTAGAGGACTAAATAGGATTAAGAAGAAAAAGTATAAAGTGATTTTCTGGTAGCAACATAGAGAGCTGTGACTTCTTCAACAAGTTTCTCAAAACAATGAAAAGAGAATTATCCCCAGGGCAAAAGAAATAATACATTTATTGAGGGAACGTATAACAGTAATTATAAAAAGAGATGACTGGCTTATTTCATTATATCGGTTTCTCCCCAGCTGTTTCTTGAACAAATAATTAGCTTCATGCAAAGTAATAATAACAATGGAATTACTATGAAACTCTTAGGTGGAAAAGGATATAAATACAAAACAGACACACAAGTCAAATGCAGAAAATATATCACTAGAGTAAATACCTAAGGAAACAAATAAGGGAATCACAAATATAATTCTTTGCAGATACATTAGTTTTTATTTTTTTAAAGATTTATTTATTTATGCATGCTAGAACTGGGGTACAGGCCAGAGGTGTGGGGGGTGAGAAGATTCACCAGAGACAGAGTGGGGAACAGAACAGGCAGGCTGACTGAAATACACTGCTGGGGGGAGTTGGGTGAGACAGGAAAGGTCTGTTGTGCCATGTGGGTTGCTCCCTGGCTGGCCAGGGGATCAAACTCATGCTGCAGAGGCTGCGGATAGGTTCACAGTGCTTGCTTAACCCCTTGCACCACCAGGGAGGCCCACATTAGAGTTTTTAAAAACAGAAGAAAAAAAAAAAAACTACGAAGTTTCTACAAAGATGAAATTACACAAAAATCAAGAGACTAAGCTGGAATACAAAATTTTAAAAGAAACTGAGAGGAGCAAATACACTTAGAGAAAAAGACTACACTAAAAAAAAAAAAATGATTCACTTTTAGATATAAATTGGAATAAATATTAAGCATATACCATAAAAATAGTAAGCTAAGAAAATTGTCATGACTATATTATCTTTACAATTGTGGTATAAGCAAATATTTCCTAAACAGGACACAAAATATATGAAAACATACCATAAAAAGAAATAATAATCAATCAAACTTCTTTATAACAAAACAACTGCCCAAATCTGCTTTGAAATTCAGTGAAAATAATTTCTTTTCATCAGAAGATACCATTTGATAGAATACTATTCAGCAATCAAAAACATTAAACTCGTTCTATTCGCAGCCACATGGATGGAGCTAGAAGGAATGATGCTCGGTGAAATAAGGCAGAAAAAAAAAATACTAGATGGTTTCACTTATAGCAGGAATATAGGGGCACCAAATAAGGGGTGGGGAGGGGGACAAAAGTAGCAGGCAAACTATAAATCGGAGACATTCAGCAGGAGAAGGGGGAGGGAGAGGGTTTTAAAAGTGTGGAAAGAGCACAAGGGTCAATGGTAATGGTTCACAAGTAACTTGGATGTAGGAATTTTATGGGGACTACATCTGAGAGGAGAAAGCAAACTGTACAAAAATGAATAATGATGTGATATAAATATAAATAGGAAAAATATACCATTAGAACAATTTCAATAAGTAGAATATTTCTGGGCCTCCCGAGTGGCTCAGCGGTTGAGCGCTGGGTTGCGAAGCTGCCCGCAGCCTCTGCAGCGCCGGTTCGATCCCCGGCTGCTCCCAGGCCACCAGAGGAGGGTCCCACATGGCGGGCAGACCTCTCCTGCCGCCCGCTGCTCCTCTCAGCAGTGTACTTCGGTCCTTCTGCCTGCTCTGCTTCCCGCTCTGGCTCTGGTGAATTCTCCCACCCTCCTGCGCTTCTGACTGTACCCAGTGCTTGTATAAATAAATAAATCTTTAAAAAAAAAAAAAAGTAGAATATTTCTGAGCTATACATATTCAAAAAAGATTCCTTTCCAGAATATGTAAAGAACATCAAAGTAATCAATATGAAATATGCATACAATGGAGAATGTGCAAAGTACCTGAAGTCACTTTATAAAAGACACTCAAATAGCCTACAAACATACAGAAGGAAGCTCCATTTGTTTTTCAGTGATATTCCTATAGTAACTAAATGTGATATATCTTTATACATAGCAGTATGACTAAAATAAAATATAGTTTTATGGGGCAACTGAAACTATTTTACATTACTAGTGAGAGTGTAAGTTCATGAAATAAATTTGGAAATTTAGCAAAATCTACTAAAACTGAGCATATGCATACCATATAACCTACCAATTACACTGCTAAGCATAAATCCATGCAGGAAATGTGGATCAATTATCCACAGAAAGACATGTATAAAAACATTTTATGGCAACTCTGTTTACAATAAACTTAAACTGAAAATAACCATCCAATCAATAGGATGGATAAATAAACCATGGTATATTGATACAATGAAAAGCTAAATAACTAGAATAAACAATCTGAAATTATAAGTAAGATGATTTTCACAAAAAAGACAATGAGTAAAAATAAGCCAGTTACAAGAGACTTTATAGTGTAAAGGATTCCATTGATATCAAGTTCAATGCAGGAACTACCGAGGGCTGATGGAAGTTAGAGTAGTGGTTATGCTTTATAGGGTGGTGGAGCAACGGAAGGGGGTAGGTGTCAATTTGAATCCTCCAGAAAACAGATGCTAAAATGAATCAGGAGCCACCAAAAGTTTGAGAGGTAACACCTGAGAAATAAAAGTGAATGAAAGCATGATTGGGAAGTGAAAGTCCTTATATTCTAGGCTGATCGGACACCTGTGAAAGGTAACAGACTTGAGCAAGAAAAATCTCAGTGTGTAATGCAGATTTGAAAAAGTCTCAGCCAATCCAGTGGGAAGTTCTACAAAAACACTGCCAAATAGAGATGTGAATTGGACAGAAACGGTCATGCTCTAGTAAGCCCAGTGTGCTCAGTTATTGGCTGGGGGTTGCCATAGATACTGAAATAGCTGCAGCTTAGGGCATTCATCCCATTGGTTCCTGGCAGCTGAAGATAACTTTTCTCAAAAAGAGAAGGGACACTTCCATGGCTGCACAAGCAGAAGGGGGACAGGGCTGGGTGTGGGGAGGGGGCGGTTTGAGCTGCTAAAAATGTAACTTTCTTTATTCAGTTCAGTTTATTACTTAGGTGAGTTCACTTTGTTGTTGTTGTTGTTGTTTTTAAAGATTTATTTATTTATACAAGCACTGGGTACAGTCAGAAGCACGGGAGGGCGAAAGAGTTCACCAGAGCCAGAGCGGGTAACAGAACAGGCAGACTGACAAAATACACAGCTGAGGGGAGCAGTGGGCGAGGCAGGAGAGGTCTGTGGGCCATGTGGGACCCTCGCGGCGGCTGGGGATTGAACCTGCGCTGCAGAGGCTGCAGGCAGCTTCGCAGCCCAGCGCTCAACCTCTGCATCACCAGGGGAGGCCCAAGTGAGTTCACTTTGTGAAAAACTTTTGAGTCTATATGCTCATAATTTGTATATCAACTATAGTGTATTTTACTTTTATAAAAGAACCTACTAAAAAGTAATCTCTTAAAGTTTGGCATAATATTTTACTCTTACTCGTACCAATTTTGGGTTCAATTTGTTCAATCCTGGAACTAGGAACAGTTTTTAGATTTCTAAGTTGCTGTAAAACACTCCTCTTCCTCTGCACATACAGGATGTGACAAAGCCTGGGTGTGTCCTGTCACCTATATTTACTACCTGACCCTCTACAGAAAAAGTTTCTCCACTTCTGCTTTCAAAGGTTCTTCTAGGAATAATATATAATGTGGCAAGGAAATTCTCTAAATTTCAGCATACTGCTCTTCTTTCTTTTAAATATTTTTTTTGGTTATGCATACAAGCATTGGGGTGTAGGCCCGAGGTGTGGAGGAGTGAGAGGATTCACCGTAAGAATAGAGTGTAAAACACACTCCTCTTCCTTCTGCACATACAGGGTGTGACAAAGGGGAGTAGAACAGGCAGATCTATTGAAATACAATGCTGAGGGGAGCAGCAGGTGAGACAGGAAAGGTCTGCTGCGCTAATCTGGGTTAGCTTCCTGGCTGAGGAATAAACTTGTGCTGCAGTAGCTGCCCAAAACCTCATAGTGCTGAGACTTAATCCCTTGAGCCACCAGGGAGGCCCTTTCTAAATTTTATTTGTCACAAGTAAAATTCTATTTATTTTTAAAAGATCATATTTGTATACTCATTAGTGTACTGTCCTTTTTTCTCAGCATATATCCATAAAACTATCTCTAAAATAAAGCTAATAAAACTAAACTTTAAAAAACTGGTAAAATTATTTATAGATTTTGGGTTGAGTTAATTAAAATCTTAGGACTTTTCTTATCAAATGAGTTAAACAAAATATGACTATCACATCCCCAAAACAATAAAATTAATTTATTTAATAATTACATTTCTACAAAAATTACATAATTTCATGTTAGAATGACAACACACACATCTT
Source organism: Talpa occidentalis (assembly GCF_014898055.3). NCBI lineage: Eukaryota > Metazoa > Chordata > Mammalia > Eulipotyphla > Talpidae > Talpa > Talpa occidentalis. The sequence continues at coordinate 47,421,738 of NW_023604972.1, forward strand.
GCTTAATGTAGTAATCTATGGAGCCTATTTGTCAGTCTTCTATATGCTGCTTTTCTTAATCCTGTAGATCCACAAGAAACATAGCAACATATGATGAATAGCAATATGAATTATATGAGGAATGGGTCATCGGAAATTGGACTTGGTGTGCTGTGTACTCAATGAGGAAATGAATAAGGAGAATTCACATGAACCAGGAAGCTGCCAAAAACCACAAATGCATCTTTCACCCCAGACCGTTCATTTTTACTCCTGACACCATGTGATTCATTCCTGCCAAATATCCTTTGATCCTTCTCAAATTGAGTTGACAGAGTATCTTCTTAAGTTCCTCATGATAACATCCAGAAATGTAAAATTTTAATACAACCACAAGTAAGGATCTTCTTATGACTCTGATGTGACCTCTCATCTGCATCAGAATTCACTATTGACCTAACCCTAATTCTCTAATTCTCATGTCTTCTTTCAAACCTCTTTTCCTTATGAAGAGTAAGGCACATTAGAAATACTAAACACAGTCAAAAGTCTTGTGTTAAATTGCTTTCTTCCTGTCCTTTAGAAAATTAATTATTAATACTAAGTTTTCACTCCTCTTTTATCAAGTGAAGTAAAAGAACTTAGGGGATTTGTATTCATTTTCTATTGCTATATAATTGATGACTTCCTCAAACATGGAGATTTAAACACAACACTGTTACTATCTCAGTTTCCATAGATCACATATGACTGGATTCTCTATTCAGGATCTCACCAATTAAAACTCAGATATCAGTTGGTTCTACACTTTTTATATGTGGCTCCAGTGCATCTCAAAACATACACCTGTGGGCAGAATAACAACCATAGTGTGGAACTGAAGCCCTCATTTTCTTATGAGTCATAGGTGAGGGGCCACTGTTAACACCTAGAAGCCACCCACATTACCTGCCATGCAGTCCCTCCGCCTGCTGAGCTAGTAATGGAGAATCGCCCTCTTAACAAATCCCTCTTTTGCTTTTAATCTCTGACTTCTGTGTCTGACCTCTGGACCCAGATTCAAAGAATTCAGGTAATTAGGGCTGCCCACCCAGATAATCTGCTTTTCTTAAACCATGTGCCAGAGATAATGCACAAAAATGTGCACCAAGAATGGGGATCCTGGGGGCCAATTTAGAATTCTGCCTACTGTGGGGTTGTTTTAAAGATGAAATACAATAACACAGGAAAACACATACGAATACCTGGCCCCTCAGAGTGACCTAATAAAATATGATTTATTCTGAATATGATACTTGAGGAGAGGAAAGACATGTGAACTACTAACTAGTCATCTACTCAGTTTAACCATAAGTTATCATTTTGATAGATCAAAAATAATATATCAACAATCTCATATGGTTAAATTTACATATCTTCTCAGTATCATATTTCAGAAATATTAAAGAAATACTTCTACATTGATTTTTTTAGGCAGTAATGCATACATTCTCTTCTCTCATTCATTCATCCACTGTTTACAAGTCTGGACTAATAGGTAACACCTCACAGGTACTAGTCACTGAGCTGGGCAGTTAGAGCCTACAGAATAGAACAAAACCCAATCCCTAACCCTCCAAGCTTTAGAATCTAATGAATCTGAGCCTTCATAGATTTTAACCGTGCAGTTGATATTAAACAAAGCTGCTACTGACAGAGCTAAAAGAAGCAACACATATAGCAATTTCATGTGTCTAACCTCACATTGTTTATAATTCTATGACAAAAACAAATGGAGAAGATAAATTTAGAAGAAACTGTGCTACACAGGCTCTGTGACAAATGGAGTTTACAGTCTTGGCAAGCAGGCCCCAAGGTTTTTCAGCGTTGCTGGCATCCTACTTTGGAAATACCTTTCCTAGTTTCTCAGCAACAGTTCAGATATGACAAACAATTCTAGTGTCTCCTTTTGTGGCTTCAAATCAAACAGCATAAGCATATTGAAACATCTCTCTTCTGGCTTCTAACATCCTCTTTCACATGAGGACTTAATTCATGGCTCTGTGCACCTTACTAGATTCTCCCAAGAAGAGTTTTCCAAACTTTCCTGGAAACTTAAAAGTTTCCTTTGTAGCATGACTCAGAATTCTGTCCTTTTTCAGTTTATTTTTCTTCCTATCATTGGTCAGAATGTAGACAATTTCTGATTTCAGCAGCTCCACTCTTCTTTTCAGCCCTGCTGACGGTGACTTGGTTTATATAAAGACAGTCCCAACTCATTCTTAACTTTCATGTGTGACAAAATTAAAATAATAAAACATATGATAGAAGATCTCTTAAACACGATCTAGTCTAACCTCCATCATACTTTGAGTTCCTATTGAAATATCCTTAAGCAGTTGACATAGTGTCTTCTTGAATCCTGGGATAGAAAGGGAATTTACTAGCAAAGAGGTATTGTTCATACTTTCGCTCTTAAATTCCAAGTTGAAAAAACACTGAATTATGACTTCACCATTTTTAATCTTCTGATCTTTCCTGTTTGTGGATAAACAAAAACAGACTACCCTACCCCACCCAGATACACACAGATTAGACTAAAATCTGGATTTAATTAGCCATAGACTCAAGTAATTAACAGAAGCCGAATGGACCACACACGTTAAAAACCAATGTAATTTATCTTGAGGTGACTTTTCTTGGGCCGACAGTTCCCTAAAAAGGCAGAAACTGATAACATTTTCAACTGCATAGCATAATAACTGATCTCAGAAAACACTAATTTTTTTTGCCATGAGACTTATATTCAGGGTTCACCGTCTACTATAGGTGGAATAACACTCCCCCACCCCAGAATCTGAGACTATATTAAGTTTCCTGGAAAAAATGGGAATTAAGATTGCAAATAAACTAAGGTTGCCAAACAGCTGGTCTTCACATGCCATTATCCTGGACCATTCAAGTGGGCTCACATAATCCCTAGGCACCTTTAAAGTGGCAGAAGGAGGCAACAGAGGAGATCAGAGTAACGTGATATGAGAAGGAATGGAAAAACTTCTCTGGGCTTAAAGACGGAGAGAAGAGATCATCAGCCAAAGAATACAGGTGGCCATTAGAACCTGTAAAGAGCAAGGATACAGATTCTTCCCTGGAAAAGGGAATCTTGAAAAAGAAATGCAGGGCATCCCCGGTGACACAGGGGTTAAAGACACAACATTGTCTATCTGCGGCCAGCCATCCCAGGCTGGCCAGGGATCTAACCCACATGGCACAGCAGACCTCGCCTGTCTCGCCCGCTGCTCCCCTCAGCAGCATTTTAGTAGATCCGCCTGTTCTGCTCCCCACTCTGTCTCCAGTAAATCCTCTCACACAGACACCCCCAATACCTTTGGCTTACACCCCAGTTCTGTATGCATAAATAAATAAATCTTTAAAGAACAAAGGAAAAGGAATGCAGATCTGCAAACCCTCCATTTTAGCCTATGACCTAAATAATTGAAAGACAATACATTCCTCTTTTTTTAAAGTCACTCATTTATCACAGCAATAAGTAAAAATGTAAAACACCTTGGCCTGCCTTTAGGCTCTGAAACAATGACTCCTAGGTGTTTTGTTAGGAAGAGTTCCCAGGGAAAATGTTTAGGAGAGTAAGTAGGATCAGGAAGAAGAGGAGGCCATGCAAGGGAGCGAAGCATGTTCAATGGCGCTCTTAGGCTCAGTTCTGTAGGGGAGCTCTGAGACAGTGTGGTCTTTTCTAAAGTGTGGTTATTCTAAACCAAATAGCACTAGGACTGAATTAGTCCCCCTCTGACCAGACACTGTTTACAAAATGTGGTGAGGGTAGAGGGACAAATTTTCAGGCATTTTTAGATCTCTATGTGGTAGAAAATGGGATCTGAAAGTTTAAGGGCATCACCCTACCAAAAGACACAGGTGCTAGCTGTTAGAAATCAAAGTTGCCTTTTTATTTTCCTGATCGTTTCTTTTGCTGTGCAGAAGCTCCATTGTTTGAACTGTCAGTGAAACAAAAAGACACCCTACTGAATGGGAGAAAATATTTGCACATCATACATCTGACACCACGTCTCTTGTCTTCTCCCTGCATCACAGTTTCATGCAAGAGCCACTGGAACTACTTCTGGGGTTCCAGAAGTTGCTATCGCATCTAGCAAGGATGAACTATGAGAAAGATCAAGAATATTTATCACCTATGATTTCTGGATATATTAATTTGTTTCTAGGTATTTGAGTTATTTATAGTCATGTTCTTTGCCCAGGTTGGCTTGTTTGCAACCACTTCCTTTGTGCTGTAAATGGTAAATGTATTACATTTCTATGTTATAGGTTCAACAGTTCATCATAGATATTATACAATTGATCTTTAAATCAGTAAAGAGAAGAAAAATATGCACTTATACTTTCATAATTAATTGCCTTTTTGTTTGATGATTAGAAAATACGAGATTGTTTGCTTTTAGCATGAAAAACTTCCTTTAGTGTTTCTTGAAAGTGAGGCTGTGATTAATGCAATATCACACTTTTAGTTGATCTTTTAGTATCTTTTCTGCTTTCATTTTTGAAAGATAGCTTTGTAAGAAATAGATTCATGGCTGACAGTTTTTTCCTTTGAGCATTTTCGATACGTTATCCCGCTGCCTTCTGGCCTCCTTTGTTTCTGATGAGAATTTACCTGATAATCTTTTGTGGGTTTCCTTGTATATGATGAATTATTTCTATCTTCTTGCTTTTATGATTTTTCTCTTTGCCTTGGGCTTCAGCATTTTATTATGACTTGTCTGTTTATGGATTGCTTTGCACTTATCCTATGGAGTTTGTTGAGCTTCTTGGATATGTAGATTAATGGTCCCCAATAAATTTGGCAAATTTTCAGCTGTTATTTCTTCAAATGCTCTTTTTTGCTCTTTTTCTGCTCTCCTTCTGATAGTCACATTCTGTGCATGTTGATGTATTCCGGTACTGGTTCCTCACATCCAGAGCTTGTTGTTATTATTGCTTTTTATTTGTTTAATGATTGAATAGACTGTTTTAGTGAAGTGTATCACCCCCGAACTTCACTTGTGAAATCTCTGATGCTGTTCCTCAAGGACCACAGCTTGGATAGCTCTCTGGGATGACAGTGTTTGGCAGGACTCTCATTTAACTGTGTCTTTTCCTAGCCACATCCTGCTGTTAAACTAGTTGCCAGATAATTGCTTTATTATTTTCACCAATGACCCAAGGACATGAATTGTTCAACAGACTGATCCAATCAAATTTAGGCCCTTTTAAAGGGATAGCTACTAAGACCAGGGTTTGAAATTTGTTCTGGCCAAGGAGTGCTCCTCCCAACTCGTTTCCTGGCTCTCTCTGGAAAACTAGCTAGTCAACAGTGCTGACTATATTCCCAATGAATCTACTAATTGTTTGTCACTATAGCCCCCACTATGTTTTGAAAGAACCCTCAGATTTATATTTTTCCACACTCTGTTGCAAATGAATTCAGTTCCTTTGGGAAGAGATTTAGAGCTCTCTAATATACTGCCTGATTCTTCCCCTTGGCAAAATTTATGAGCTACAGTTTGAGAGCTAGGTGTGAGGACAAAAGAATGCTTCTTTCTGAGTGGCAAATTAACTGCTTTAGGGACTAAGGACAGAGTAGAAAGGGACAGACCATAGCTTCAAGTCTTCTCAGCTTGCCTTTCTCAACCTGAAACCTCCAACATGCAAGCAAAGGCAAGTCTCAATAGTCTCAAGTGTTCTGTACCTAGGCAGGGTCTCTATTCCATGAGTGGGGCTGAGAGGAAGAAAGAACTGTCCTTCCAACTCCCCAGCAGTGATACTTGTCTGGAACTTAGCCTCAGCAACAGGTAAGTAGGAGCAGGATGAGAAATTGTTGATGACCTGCTCTTTCTGAGAAAATAGGCCCCTGGCTCAAAATTAGGATAAGAGGGATGCTGTGTTCTTGGCTTCACAGTTTCCCTTCTCAGTGAAAAGAGCAAAGGAGGAAATTGGGTTTTTGTTCAAATACCCCTGACTTTCAACTGTTTAAGATTTATTTATTTATACATAAAACAACTGGGGTGTAGGCCAGAGGTATGGGGGTAGGGGGCAAGAGGACTCACCAGAGACAGAGTGGGGAACAGAATAGGCAGATCTACTGAAATACACTGCTGAGGGGAGCAGAGGGTGAGACAGGAGAGGTCTGCTGCACCTTGTGTGTCAGTTCCCTGGCCAGGGATCAAACTCATGCTGCAGTGCCTGGCAGCAGATTGATAGCACTGTGTCTTTAATCCCTGTGCCACCAGGGAAGACTTAAATGGCAGTTCTTAAAAAAATATTTTCCCTTACATCTCTTGAGAACCATGGATCTCATACTGTCAGACCAGAAGTTGAGCCTCCATATTATTTTTTTGTTTGAATATTTTGAAACACTTTGTAAAAACATCCTTTGTCAAAGTTTATCCTCACTATATAGTTAAAAAAAAATGTTCTATTCCATATCACAATTCATTGGAAACGATTTGAACAGAGACCTTCCTCAAAATGCAGACATGAATGCTCTTTCTCTTAATATATTACACTAAAAACAAAGAGTATGAACATTGAAATAATTTACTTGAAATTTTGATCAACAAAGACTTATTAAAACATACCTCAGAAAGCAGGTACTATGTTTTATTTTATTCTGAGTATCTAGGAAGTGTCTGATAGAATGAATGATTTAATAAACTTGTTGCTGAATTAATACAGAAATGAATTATAGTGAAAGAAATTTTAATGGCCTTGTCCTTTCCATTTTAATTTTAGTTGATAATTTTGAGGTAAGATATGACAATTTTATAGATCATGAGGGGAAATTCTATGTAGTAACACTGGAGGTAAATAGCCTGAAAATTAATAATATATATATAAAGATAAATCAAGTCCAAGAGCAATTAAGTACTTAAGTTCATTTATAGGCTTAATAAGAGCCTGACCCTTCAAGACAATAGTGAGCAAACAAATAAGCAACCGGTGTGACCACCATGTAACCGCTTAAACCTCGGCTTCTTTTTATTATTTACGAATTTGCATTAAAATTTTAATTAGTTTAAAGATTAAATTATTTTACTTAATGTACAATTGTATGTTTCATATATAATTATGACATAGTATCTGTAATTATGATGAATGTTATAAACAGTGCCAAATTTGTTATGTATTTTAAGTTTTGATACAACTGTATTTTAAGTAATTCCAAATAATAAATATTTTTATTTCACTTTGAGTTTAACTTATTTTGAGCAATATTTTTAAAATCTATAAGATTTTTTAATGTATTTTTCTGAACATATATACCTTTACATAGATTAAAGCTACCATTTAGCCTCTTACAGTAAAAATATCCAATAATTAGATGGCAGTTACTAAAATTACTGGCATGATGATATTTACGACAGTGTTTGTCCAAATGTAATACTCTGCAATACATTGTCCTAGAATCCTTCTTAGGAACATAGATCTCAAGGCCCACCCCATAGCCCTCCAATCAGGATCTCTGACAATGTAGTTTAAGAATCTGCAGTTGTCTAGCATGTATTTCCCAGGTGAATTTTTGACACACTGATACTTGAGAAGCATGGATCAAACAAATCAAATCTTAATAAGTGTACCCTAATTATCCAACTTATTCCCAAAATATCATATATTATGCAAAGATAGAGCAAAGAATCTTTGAAGATCAATCAGAGACATGCAGGAGCAATCAGCCATGACAAGTTTCTCTGCCAGTATTTAGAGTTCATATGTAAAAATCTGTCAGTCAAACAGAATAGAAATGGAAAGTGTTTTTCATTCGGTATAAATTACAAACCACATACAGAACACAATCAGAACAAATTTAAAAAGATATTTAGCCTTGTGTGTGAACAAGCATAATTATAGTCCCTCAATCAGCATATGATGCATTTATTTCAATATCATATGTCTGATTCAATAATAGACTTAGAAAAGGGATAAAAGAAAAAAAAAGATTTCTCCTTTTTTAATGTATGTTAAATGAGTAATGCCATATTGAAGAACTAGAATTTCATCATAGGTCATTTAAAGCAAAGCACTATAATTATTCACTTTTTACAGATACTAATTATATTTTCACTCATGCTTTTCAGTATTTCAAAATGAAATTGCTCTTCATTTTTTATGCCAAAACATCTTTACAAAAGTTGTTACAGATTATTTCCAATACCTTTTGCTCAGCCATTTGGCATCATCACTATTCAGGCAACAATGTTCATATGGTAATAGTTAAATTTGTTTTTCACGAGGGCCCTCTCATCCAAATTTTTCATTTTCAGCCTGCACATGTTGAACTCTAGAAAGTGTTTTAATTATTTTATTTGAATATGGGCATTTCAGAATCAATTAATATCAGCTCCATTGCCAGGTTTTCACTCCTTGAAGAGTGGGCCTTCCTCTACAAATTTAAGATCCTTTTTCTCTTGTTTTTCAGGTGACGATTAATCAGGCAGACTTGAGTTTGCATTCCAACTCTGCCTTTTTACTAGTTGCATGTCATCAGAAGAGTGTTAGCTTCTTTGGAACTGATTTTCCTCATCTCTAAAATGAAATACATTTTGTGTTTTGTCAAGACTAAGTGTTGCTTGAGCTAATACATAGAACTGGTGCATACTAACCAGAATAGTTACTGTTGCCTAACACTTTACCCCAAAACTATGGGACCAGACACTTGCTCCTCATCTCATAGGTTAGGAATTTGAGGAAGGCTTAACAAGACCACTCACTCTCAGCAATGCTGATAAGATTGCATCCAGATGTTGGCTTGGCTGTAGTCATCAGAACATTTCCTAATGGACTGGATGCCACAGGTGCCTCCCTCCAGGGCTGACACTCGGTGTTGATTGGCAGCTGGTAGCTCAGTAAGTTTGTTAACTGGAATGTTCACTTGTATCTTCTCCAGCATAGAAATATCAAGATGATCAGACTTACTATTCATTTCTCCCAGAGCAAGCTTGTCAAGAATCTCAGGTGAATGCTTTGCGGTTTATTTCTGATCTGGTCTTGAAGCTACATAGCTCACATGAACTAGAATCTGTTCATTGCAAGAGAGTCACTAAAGTCAGTCCAAATGTAAAAAACTTTAGGCCCCAAATCTTGATGAGATGTTCAGCATCTTCTTTTGTTGATCCTGCAAATTTGAGATATGCCAAATCCATGTAATTTAGTTTCAGTTTCTCTCTCAAGTTTTCGGGTTTTTTTTTTTAAGATTTATTTATTTATTTATACAAGCACTGGGTACAGTCAGAAGTGCGGGAGGTGAGAGAATTCATCAGAGCCAGAGCGGGGAGCAGAAGAGGCAGAAGGACCGAAGTACACTGCTGAGGGGAGCAGTGGGTGGCAGGAAGAGGTCTGCGCGCCATGTGGGACCCTACCCCGGTGGTGAGGGATCGAACCGGCGCTGCAGAGGCTGCAGGCATCTTCGCAACCCAAAGCTCAACCGCTGCGCCACCAGGGGAGGCCCAAGTTTTCATATTTTTATACCATGAATATATATTAGATTTGTCATTTTTTATGTATTTTAATTTTTTCTCTTTTGTGAAATATATGTATGTATATATGCAATCTATAAATTCTCCTAACATCTCCATCCATCAATAGATAGATATAGATTTTAGGAGAATACACCTACATTTATCAAATATTAAAATAGATTATAATTAAAAGATTGGCATTTCCTCCAGAGGATTAAATTTTTTTTACCTAGTTTCTTAATTACAGGAAAAAGCAATAACTTGAATATATTTTGAGATCTGTAGCAACCTAAAGGTTTTGTGAATATTTATATTCTGAAGAAAAGCATAATAAATTTCAATTATGACTCTTGCTATTCAGATATTGGATATTGAAAGATATAATTAAAAATATTTTGTAAGTATTCACATATCATATTTTTTTTAGCTAAATCATTTCATTGTGTTACCTCCATGAAATATTTCTTTTTTAAAAAGTGAGCTCATATGTATATTTTTACCTTTGATTTGGGACCTAGTGTTCTACTATACTAATTCTCCATGAAATTGCTAAAGTCACCAATAAACCATACAGATCAAAAACAAAGCTAGATAAATTTCTTGAGGATAACTTCTTCATTCTGAGATGAATTTCTAGATAAGAACTGTATGTCAAATCTCTTTACACTCTCTTTTCTCAAATAAGTTAAAAAATATGGGAGCCTATCTGGAATATCATATGGCTATGGGGCCAGAGAAATCATTCATGAGATGGGTATTATATAATCAATCAAGCCATAAAGACTAGTCATCATAGCCGCAATCCTGAGTATGAGTGGGGACAATCTTTCACTTGGGTTCAGACTGAGAAAAGTCAGAAAGAACAAGCAAATAAATCAACTAACTCCCATGAAAACTATCTCTATTGACCTCAGGCCATACCTTTAAAGGTTGACTAGTCTGGAAATATGAGATTCTGTGTTCAGGAATAAAGAATTCATTACCCCACTTGCTGTAATCACTAATCTTCAGCTGTTAGCTTTGGGGGGGTATTGCCTTAGTCAAGAAGACCCTCCTTGCCTAACTAAGATCATTCTTTCCTTGCCAGCCTACAACCAGTGACCATTGATGCAAGCATACAAAGATCCATCCCTCTTGTACCAACTCAGGTCAACTTTTTTTTTTTAATTTTTTTTTTAAAGATTTATTTTATTTATACAAGAGCCGGGGTACAGGCCAGATGTGTGGGAGGGTGAGAGGATTCACCAGAGATGGAGCGGGGAACAGAACAGACAGACTAATGAAATACACTGCTGAGGGGAGCAGCGGGTGAGACAGGAGAGGTCTGCTCGCCATGTGGATTGCTCTAAGGCAGTTGGAGATCGAACCGGTGCTGCAGAGGCTGCGGACAGCCCCACAGTGCTGTGCTCAACCACTTGCGCCACCAGGGAGGCCCTCAGGTCAACTTTCAAGAATCTTCTGATCTTCAGACTTCTCTGCAAGACTGGTTTAGACATTCCACAGATATTGCATCAAAATGTTTCTCTCACCCCAAATCTGCCTCCATTTTCTCCACGTCCACTGATATTGTTCTGACTCTAATAAACCACTTGCATGTTAAATCTCTTTACACCCTGCTTCCTGGGAAACCCAATCTGAAACAATTTTGACCAAATGACAGCAGAAGAAAAACTCAAGTGTGCTCACAGATGGGAAGATGTAATATATACTGGGACTACAGCTTTACTCAGGATGTAGCCTCAAAAAACTAAAGTGGAGGAAAATTCTCTCAGTGTTCAAAATTGTAAACAGTACAGATTATCATTTATCTTCTATGGAAGGATAGGTGTTTGAGTTACAAACATATATTTACTCCTGTTTCTGGAGAAGCAGGAATCAGTAACCAGAGGCAAGGAAATTTGGAGATGGGGAAAGTAGATGAGGCAATGGAAGTGGACAGATAGTATTGCAGATATTTAAGTCTCACATTAATGCCCACTGAAGAACATTCACCACCAAAGAAGCATTCAGCAACAAATGAACAGATAATTGATCCTGTGAGTATCAATCATCTTACTCAACCCAATAGTGCTGACATGATGTGTTAGGAATGCTACACCCACTGTGTCAAGGATAAAGACACTCTGCATGTTGTATAAGATGGACCTTCTCTTGTCAATAATGATTAAGCTATTGACAATACCCAATGTTTTACCATAAGCAGAAATGTGGTGGCATTTTTGAGGAAAGCATCCAAGAGTCTGATTTCCATTTCATTACACTGGACCTTATTCACCCTGTATCATCCTTACAGAAGTGACAGCTGAGAGCCTCCTTTAGCTCTGCTATTAGATCATTTACCTAATGCCTAAGCCATTGACATGTACCTTATACAACATTCCTTAGAGTAACATATTGTTTTCTGGTTTTTATTTTTTTTTTTACATTTTAAAATGTCATACATGTTTATTACAACTCACAGATAAAAGGAAACATTGAGCATGCACTTTATGGCATTGAGGTCTCCAGCTCTACATAATAAGCAGTTGCAGTCCAGTGGGTAGATGGATCTTCTGTTTCACTGGGGCTAGTATTAGGCACCCTTGTCTTCTGAGGAATCTGTAGGAGTCTCTCTATGATTGGGAACTGGGTGACATGTTTTCTCTTCTTGAGCTAATGCCACAGTTTCATCCTCTTCAGTTTCATTAATGTCATTAAAACCATCAGATTCACTCATCTCATTCTGTCAGTGATGGAGACATACCTGCAAAAAATTGAGTACAGCAAGTGGTATCCAGGTAGACTCCTGTCACTCTGAAGATGCCCTCAAAATCCAAGACACTCTCCTGATAAGCTGGATGTGAATCAGAACAGAAGTCAGGATCTATCATACTAATTCCCGGCCTCCTAAAGTTAATGTCCTTTAATCCAAACAACACCTTGTTGTTTAATTCATCTGCTCCCTGACCTTGCAGTCCAGTTATTGCTCTGGGTTCTTGGTCAGTAATTACAATCCTCCCTCTCTGAGCTCAGGGAACGGCACATACCTAGTTCCTTCACTTCCTCAGATGTGTGCTATACACATATTTCTCTTCCTTTCACTTTCTCTTTTGAAATAGAGTATTCTTTATTCAGTGTTGAAAAATGTCCCATACTGCATTATTCCAAAAACTTACTAGTCCAATACCCTTTGCTGCTGGTGAGAAGAAAACAAAAAAGTTGACTTTAAAATCCTTTATTATAAATTTTTCTTACAATACTTTTGGTGATGGAAGAACTATGATGACCACATCTGAAAGAAAATTCATACAATGTCCAACAATTAACAATGATATAAGAAAAAGTACTAAAATCAGAATGCCAAGTATGTGTATGGGGAAAGGGGGAGATAAATAAAAAAATAAAATAAAAATTAAAAATGGGAAGAAAATAAATACCCAAATTCATTTTCTTTTTCTGAATGGTCCATAGTATTCAACTTTCCTGAAGCTAAGGCAGCTATTATAAGGAGGAAGGAGAGCAGGAAAACGACACCATAGATATCAAGGGATTTTCATTTGTCTTATAGGGCATCAGTCTGGCTGTATCTATAATGAAAAAAACAGCTCTGCAACAGCTTGGATTACTCTCTTAGCAAGAGTCCTTATCCTGAGATACTATTAACCATCATTACATTTTTTTTCTCCATTTCTTCATCTCTTATCTTTTCCATCAAAATTTTATCAATTTGCTATTTGTTTGCAAAAATACAGAAGTTTGGGAGTACTACTTCACACCTCAACAAATGCACATGCGTCACTTGCCCTTATCAAAGCTCTGGTGCCAGTATGCTGTCCCCTTACTCCCTCTGAGCCCTCCTCCCTTCCTCTACTCCATTGTTAGTCATCATTGTTGTCATAGTCTAGGAATTATCTTTGTTGTATTTTGCTAGTTTGTTTTCTTTAGTTATTTATATTTTGTCAACAAGTCAAATCATCCGGTAATTGTCTTTCACTTCCTGATTTTTTTCACTTAGCATAATCATCTTTACATAGCAGTTTGGATTTATCTAATGATTTGCAAAACAAATGTTGTTGCCTTTGTGGTTCCACCTCTTACAAATCATTATTCAAGTTGAGAAAGTTTCAGGGAATTTATCATACACTTTCCCTTTTCTGGAGGTTTCATCTTAACAACAGACCAATTTTACAGCAAAAGAGAAAAAAGAATGGGTATATAGCCACAGAATCCATTACATTTATCACACAGCTTATCATTTAGATGCAGTTAACATGAGAAAAATATCTAACTATACAAATAGAATGTAGAAAGTCTTGGCAGAGGCACCGTTGGTACACCATTTTATGGCACTGGTGTGCAATATACCAGAATATGGTTTATATTCTGAACCAGTGGCCCTTAGAAAATACAGGTTTGGGAAACAAAGATAGAAGTAGGGTTGGTGCTCCTTGCCACCTCTCCTAGTGACCCACTTTCAGAATGTATGTTTCCTGCCACCATCACTGTAGATCATATCAGAAGTTCCATTGCCAGGATGGACCACACCCATTAGGACATCGTGGAACGGTGCGATTATACTTAAACTGCAACTACCATCTGGTCATGTTGAGCTCATCATGCCAGAGGATCAGCAAATTGCTGGTTAACTACACTGGGGATAATAATTCCTTAGGGAGTTAGAATTGCAAGATCCATATTAGGGTCAAGAATGAAAATAGCTGAAAAAGGAGTCTGGCAGGCATGTCTTTTGTGCTTCCACACTGAATGACAACTGAAAGTCAGCAGTTGCAGCAACCATATCCCAATAAGTACAGCACAACTAAGGGTTCAGACACCTAAGAATAAAGGTTGGGGTCACTCCATAGGCACTCAGTTAGACTGCCATGCTAGACAAATATATGGAAAAATCAAAATGTATGGTGAGGAGAAAATAATGATTGTGACTTAGGGTTAGCAGTCCTTTCAAATTTGTTGAATAGGTTGAGAAGAACTCTGGAATGGGAATAAGAAAAACTGAGAGGTAAAAGGGATGAACTGTAGCAGATACATATTGGATTCTACCTTACTTCCTCTTCATACCCTACTCAAAGACTGGTATGGTGACCTGTTCTTGGAAGGGTTTAACCAGCTATCTACAGGTGTAACTTGACAGTACTTGACACAAATCTGTATTAAATGACTTTCAGTTCCTACCTGGATTTTCACTTTTCATATTTTGGCTTTGATGCATCTCCATGGGAAGTCTGTAAGAACTTAAGCATCATTAGGATGTGCAAGGGAGTAAATGTTAGTATGGCTTCTCTTGACCAACAGGAGATGAAAGCTAAAGAACAGGTTTGAATCCTTTTGATACCCAATTGTCCAATTCTGAAGCACATGCCACAAGATTCTTCAGAAGGAGACACAGAACTGAATACTGCTGGTGTGACCAATTCAGCAACACATCTTGATATTGATTTTTCCTCCTCCTCTTTTAATCCTCTACTACTTCATTTTCAGTGTGTCTTACCCTTTGTTTTTCATAAACAAAATAATTATGCAAAAGTGTTGGTCTTAAAATCTGCCTTCAGACAATATCCACAAATAACTATTATGTAACCTAAAGTCATGGTTAGCCAGATGCAAAAACTTCTGAAACATGAAAGCATTAACCACTTCAAGGCATTAAATTTCCACATAGTGACCTGGGAAAACTTATTTGTTTGTTACATCAGGACTTAACCCTATTAAATTATATTTGAAGCTTCTAGAAAACTAATTTATGGGAACATTTAATTCTCATTCTAGCTGATTCTAAACCTAGAAACTATTGTTTTATCTAGATCTAAAAAGTCCAGCAGATGATGTATCCAAGTTAGGAAGGATTCCAACATGACACTCCCATTTATGTCATCGAGATGCAAACATGTAAGTCCAAAGACTATGTCTGCCTGGCCTTTAACAAAGGGAAGCCTCTGTGCAGTGACAGATAGGCACTGACGTACATCTTTTCTGATTTCAAAACACATTCCACTCATAGCTGGATATTTCTCAGTAAAACGAGAATCTGGTGCCCTAAAACACAGCAAACATATGAGTTTGAGTTCACAAACATTGTTTCCAAAGTCCTCGGCTTGCCACAAGGACATACAAATGTTTACATGTTTTCTTCGAATAAACAAATTTAAAAACTCAAAAACTATATTGATATATTGAATCTAACAATTAAATGAAACATAGAATGCAAATATGATTACCAACAAACTTTGATCATTGAGATTTTCAGATTTGTCACAAAGCAAACATTATCATGCCTGCAAAATAACCTGATATTTTCAGAAGGTAAAATTTTTTTTGAAAACTGTGTATAGATGACTTCCTTACCAAGCAAATTTGAAGGATGTTAAATTTTTTTTGTACATTTCAAATTAGGCAGTAGTGATAATTACATGAAGTTAATAGTCAGAAGTTATATCTATCTTCAAACATAAAATTTATCATTTAAAATTATTATTCTTGACTAACCTGAATTTAAATGAATAATGATGGTGATGATAAAGATTATTACAGCCAGCCCTTACTCAGCACTTCCTGTTCCAGCATTTTTAAAATCATTTTACATACATTATTCCATTTAATTCTCAAACAATTGTATCTAGTAGACTGCAATATTCTCTCCATTTTGTAGCTGTAATTACACAGGGAGAGAGATGAAAAAGTTCCACAATAATACCCAACTTGTAAATCACTAAGCAGTAAAGAGACTCATTCAAAGAATCAAAAGAGAGGGGAAGAATTGCTTCATATCGGGCCTCCCCGGTGGCACAGCGGTTGAGCGCTGGGTTGCGAAGCTGCCCACGGCCTCTGCAGCACCAGTTCGATCCCCGGCTGCTCCCCAGCCACCGGAGGAGGGTCCCACATGGCGTGCAAACCTCTCCTGCCGCCCGCTGCTCCTCTCAGCAGTGTACTTCGGTCCTTCTGCCTGCTCTGCTCCCAGCTCTGCCTCGGTGAATTCTCTCACCCTCCTGCGCTTCTGACTGTACCCAGTGCTTGTATAAATAAATAAATAAATAAATAAATAAATAAATAAATAAATAAATAAATAAATAAATCTTTAAAAAAAAAAAAGAATTGCTTCATATCTCTCTAAGACATGCATTAGTATAGTGTTTTTCAACACAGAGGCCTGAGGTAAGATTAAATGGTAACTGATACTGTCTCAAAATAATTTCAGTTCATATTACGGCTCTATCAACATTTCTAGAATCACTTTACAAACTGAGATTTTTTTTTAAACGAGTAATGATGTGACTAGTGGCAATGATGAATTGAAAGGGTTTTTAAAATGTGTGTTTTAATTATAAAAATACAGCAAATATATATTTGCTGCAGGATTTTATGGCCTATTGTTATATCAAGAGCATCTGTTCTTAAGCTTTAATAAACATGTCTGTCATCATATTGCCACATACTAAAAATATACAAAAACTCACTTTTGTCACAAATGTCTTTTGCCATGCAATGTGATCATGCCATGCAACTTGCATCTCATTTCTCTCTTCTCACATTGTCCTTGTGTTTGATGAAAGCTCCCTCAGTTTCCTTAAGTTTACTTAGTACAGGAATTTCTGGATCCTCTGTGGAATCCTTGGGGCTTACAATCATCCCTTCCCAGCTGTTCCCTTTCCACCTGGCCAGGTTCCGAGGAGATGATGCAAGGTTGTGAAATGGGACTGTGCTTGGGATCCAGCTGAGGGGAAAGCATGCCAGAAAGGTCACAGAAACTTCCACATAAACAGAGCTGTGACTCAACTGGCTCGTGGGGTTGGAGGTTGTTCTTCTGAGGGGAATGCACAAACAGCATCCAACATGTTCTGTTCCAGATGTGCTTCCACCTCATTGATGCAATGTCAGGAGGTGCCTTTGACATTTTCCCCTTTCTGGCAGAACAGGATTCAGTCTCATTCAAAACTATTTCACCACATGATGGATCTTATTGTATTGTATTCACAACAAGCATAACTATGAAGCAATCCACATTAGTCAACAGAAATCTCCTCCCTCAATAGTGATTGATTTACATTCCATCACTATTAGTTTTGTTTTTTCTCTTGAATTGTGAATATCTTTAAACCGTACTCCTCTGATGTTAAAAGATCAAGTCTGTTGTTAAAGTGTCAACTCTGATGTTTACAGTGCGAAACTGAGTCTGATGTCCTAAGTGGCCTAAGTGATCTAAATCTCATCACAACCAAAATTGACTTGGTGGGCCTCCCCTGGTGGCGCAGCGGTTGAGCGCCGGGTTGCGAAGCTGCCCGCAGCCTCTGCAGCGCCGGTTCGATGCCCGGCCACGGGCAAGGGTCCCGCACAGCGTAACAGACCTCTCCTGGCGCGCCCGCTGCTCCCCTCAGCAGTGTATATCGTCAGTCTGCCTGTTCTGCTCCCCACTCTGGCTCTGGTGAATTTTCTCACCCTCCCGTGCTTCTGACTGTACCCAGCGCTTGTATAAATAAATAAATAAATCTTAAAAAAAAATTGACTTGGTATTGTCCCATATTTTATTACCTCAAAATCTATAGTCTTTATTTTTTTAAAAAGATTTATTTTTTTAAAGATTTATTTATTTATGCATACAAGAGCTGGGGTGAAGGCCAGAGGTGTGGAGGGTGTGAAAGGATTCACCAGACACAGAGTGGGAAGCAGAACAGGCAGATCTACTGAAATACACTCCTGTGGGGAGCAGTGGGCAAGACAGGAGATGTCTGCTGTGCCATGTGGGTAGGTCCCTAAAGGGGATTGAACTCATGCTGCAGTGGCTGTGGACTGCTTCATAGTACTAAGGCTTAACTTTTGCACCACCAGGAAGGCCCAAAATCTATAGTCTTTAATGGCAAATAGTTCTCACTAGAATTTAATATATTAATAGGATTTAAAGTCTGGAAGTCTTCTAGAAATAACCTATTATCCCAAAGAGCAAAGCTAACAGAAATTCAAGCCATATTTCACACAGGAAAGGCATAAATTTGTGACTATGTGGAGTTTCTCCTGCCCCTCAAATATCATTGCCTTCTCCATGTTGTGATTATGTAATTATATATTTTTACCACCCCACCCCTGGAGAAACAAGAAAACAACTCTTAATTGGTGATGTGTATTTATTTTGTCAATTTTTCAGAATTTGTGTTTGGAAGAATTCCCTGTGCCTTGTTATCCAAGACTTTACTTATTCCTTCTAATCCTCTTCTAATCTGTCTAGTTTTCTCAATTCAACCCATTATCTGCCTTCCTTCCACATTCTCTTTATCAAAAAAAAAAAAAGGAAAGGAAAGGAAAGTAGATAAGAGAGAAGGACCACTAAACAATAGAAAGAAGTCCTATTCTTTCCAAAATATTTGGCTTAAAAAATTATTAAATAAAAAGTATGGGCATAATTAATAGCCTGACTTACTTTAAGGGAATATTCTACATCAGCCAGAAATAATCAGTTATCATCAAAAAAATCTTATTTGTCTTAAGTAGCTTAAGTACAGAGGAAAAAGTATGCAACCTCACAACAAAAGAACACTCAGTTCCCAACTTTTTGCTGGGTGGCAATGCTGGCTTCAGTTATTTGTCTTTAGACATTATCGCTTTTTATGTGCTTAAAATCAAATCTACCTAGCAGGATTGCTACCAAATATAATTAAATTATGTGATATATAAAAAATATCTTTGTTAAGTAGCACATTATTTTAATTCAAAAAAAGAAAAATCAAGGAAAGAGAAAAATCAACAATAAGCAGCCCACCAAAAGCAAACAAATATGTGTTTCTAAGTGCTTTAGGATAGATACTATGCCCCCTGATGCTTGTCCCCCCAGGGATGTATACTCTTAAGGAAAAAAGGTGTATTTATTCATACTATATGCAAAACCTGCTGTGATCAAGATGCTAATCTCTTTTGAACCTCTTTCCCAAGGCCTTTGCTCTCCTACTCTTAAGAATGAGTCAGACTATGAGGTAAGCCTTCATTTTCAGAGTCCCCTGACTAGAAAAGTTTTTCCATGATGGAGGACAAGAATAGAAAAACTGGAAAGGAGATGCCACAAGACCTGAAATCTTGCTCAAACAATGTCAAAAGATGAAGGTGGGGTTAGAAGTGAGTAGCATAGCCATTGACCCAGCTATAGAAACCAAGATCCTTATATGCCAACTCCAAGATTACAAAGCATAAGACCCAAGCAGGTATCAGACTGCTGTAGGGAGTGTCTAGAGCACAGGCCCAAGGGTAAAGATATGGAGATTGAGCCCACTGTAAAATCTCTGGTCCCTTTCAGTTTCTGCATAGTTATCCAAAATTAGCAACTAACTGAAGGCTTACAAAGAGTGAACCCCTCCCAAAAAGAAGGAGACCATATCAGTGCAGTCTTTGCATGGGCTCAGGGCAGCAGTCCCTCTGCCCACCTGTGACTATGCAGGTGCTTTTTACCAACTCTCTCTGTCCCTCTGCAGGGCAGCAGCCTTCCTGCCTGCCCGTGTGACCTGTACCATGCCGGGACTTCTCTTCACTGACATCCCTCAGCAGAGGCAGCTCTCCTCAAGGCTGCCCGCCTGCAACCCTGTAGGCCTTTCTTAGCAAACCTGTCCCTTTTGGGGTGTTGTAGAGCAACCCCAATACAAAACGGGGTGCCTGACTGTGGGTCCTCACCTGCGCGCTTAAAAGGACTTGTTAATGCTCTACTGCAGGCACACACAAAAGGTTAATAAAAGGTTTATTTACAAGGGAAGGGGAAATGAGGAAATGTACAGCTCAGGGAGAAAAGTGGGAGACAAAGTTTTAAATGAGTCCTACCCGATCCGCAGATCAGGAATCCCAAAATGGTGCTCTGAGAGCTGGCTGCAAGCCAGGAGCTGTGTAGCCAGGAGGCAAGCGATAGCGAGCCAGCCCAAGGCCCACGTGTTTGGTTTTTATATCCCACCTGGCTGCCCAACTCCACCCTCAGGTCCCAGCCACCCTCCCTTTGGTGGTGATGGGATTTGTCTTTCCCAATGTCTTGATGGCTTTAGTCTGGAGTGGGGGTGGGGTCCACAAAGCCTGTATGGGATTAGCTCAGGACACCATTTCCCCCTAACAGGGGCAGCTTCTCTTGCCCGCTTGTGTCTATGCAAGTGTCTTTTACTCTTCTGTCCTTTTCCGTAATAAACCTGCTCTTTAAATATCACCAACATCTCTGTCTCTTGGAGAAACTCACCTGGGAAACTCGCTGTGTGCCACTGAAACAGGAGCTCTGGTGAAAACTTTCCCAGAGTGAACCCAAGGACATGCACTCCAAAACCATTAACTTCAAAAATGACATCACATATTAATCCCCTAAAGAAACAAAGACACACACACACACATACACACACACAAGCATACACATATGCAAACATATCCACACAGCTATGGATGCACTAACAAGTCTACACACACCACATCATTCTTCCAGAAGTGCCCATATCTACTATTAAAAATAGTGTTAGGCCCCTGTTGCACTTTCTTATTTTTTATTTAAAAAAATTTTTGGCTATGTTTGTTGAGTTAATATTGGTTCACAGGACAGTACAAGTTTTAGGAGCATAGATTCATACCTCAACCAACTGCATTTCCATAAATAACCTTCAGGAAATAAAAAACTCTTGAAGTTACATGGAAATTTTTGCTTATATTTGTCTTGTACTTTTTTCCCCTAAAAATAGGCTTTACGTGTTTTATCACATTCTCGCTAGGGTCTGTCTGTGATCCAAAACAATGGAAGAAGATTTTGCAGTTGTGAGTACAAATCAGCTCTGACTTAGATATTGTTAGCAGGGATCAAGTCTTATTAATCTCTGTTTTCCTAGCCTGTGATGTTTACTAAGTGCCCAAAAGGTATTTAATGGGTGATTAGTTGCATTTGCAAGAGAGCATTCTTGTTATACTGAAAATTATGGTCACAATATCACACAAGAAATGTGACATTCAGGAAACAGAAAAGTTCATCCTTGTCCAGCTGCCCTGAGCTAAAGCTCAGTGGGCACAGTTTATAATTTGCTATTAATTGGTACTTTTCTACATACAAAATTAATTATAGCATAATAAAGTCCAGAAGCATTTGTTCTTAATTCTCCTCTGATTTGCATTCTGTTGTTTATTCTCATTTGTTCTGATAAGGTCCATTGTCTCTAATGTTGCTTCATAAAGGGTAAGAAATAAATCAATGGTATTTAGCTTTTCTAACCATCTGGTCTGGCAAGCATCCCAAAATTAATGTTTAAATCTGGGTGCAGTTCATGTATTTTGTCTTGTCTTAGGGAACATCTCTAGAGATAGGAAATGAGGTGTAGGAATTGCCCTCTAATCTCACTGAGAAATTTGATCTTTTTGTAGATATTGCCCTTTAAATATTATAGATTTTCATTGCATTTTATAATGTTCAGTTATACAACAAAAGCCATTCCTGGTTAGTTTGAAAGCCCCCACTTCTCTGTTTTAAAAAGAAGTTAGCAAACTTTGAGTAAGAGGCCAGATTATAACTATTTTAAGTTTTGTGGGTTACGTTGCTTCTCTTGTAATCATCAGCTCCGCTAACATGCAGAAACAGCTACATGACAGTACACCAATAAATTTACTTACAAAGACAGTTACTCACTAACTCGAATTTCTCAGGTTAGGTCAGAACCATGACAGTTCATCCTGGTTCTCCTGAGTTGCTCATGTGGGGAAACCTGCACTGACTACTAAGCCCACACTCCCTGTTTAATTATTTAGTTCAAATTTCTAGAACTCGGGATATTGACAGAAGACTGCCTTTTTCCTCTTAACATGCTTGGCCCCCTCCATGCATCATCAGCTCCTACTCTTACCTTCTGTGACAGTGACTCAGGTTGGGGGGGTGGGGTGGGAATGGGTGACCCTGCCATTTGGTGATGAGATGTATTTGAATAGTGAGAGGAAAGAAGATACAAAAACGATTCTGCAATTCAAAGTTGGATGAGCAAATAGAAAGGCTAATATCTGTTGAGAAAATTGATTTGAAAAAAGACATAAATTAATTGAGGGGAAAACCATTGCTATTACAAAACTCCTCCCATGTCCAACCTCTGTTTCTTTGCACTTTCTCTTTATAACATTAAAGATAAGCAAGAAGCCCCATTCTGGCAAAGTCCAAGCCTCTGATTGTTCTGCTCCTCTCCCCAGCTGAACATGGCTGGGAAAAGCACACAACTTTATTTTTTTTTTTCAGTTTTTTTTTTTTAAATAATAAATTTTTTTTTTATATTCCCCATAGAATTGCAACCCCCTTATTTTGACCCCAATCCCTCCCCTCCCGCCCCCTACCCCCATAGAGTGTCTCTGGTTCATAGTTTTTTGTTGATTTTGATTTTCACTTTCTTATAGTTATTCATTTTCCTGGTCCCTTATTTAAGTTTTCTAGATTCCTGCTATGAGTGAGACCATCCGGTATTTTTCTTTTTCTTTCTGGCTTATTTCGCTGAGCATGATCCCTTCCAGCGCCATCCATGTTGCTGCAAATTGCATGTGTTTATCTTTTTTGAATGCTGAGTAATATTCCATTGTGTATATGTACCACATCTTCTTGATCCAGTCATCTATTTTTGGGCATTTGGGTTGTTTCCAAAGCTTAGCTATTGTGAATAGGAAAAGCACACAACTTTAAATGTATGTGCTGCCCTGTCAGATGGGCCCCCGGTGTTGTGCACGTGTGTTTGCCTTGCCCATGCACTCTCCCACCCTCCCAGAGCAACACTTCAATTTCCTCTATCCTCATACATTCAACCCCTCCTCGCCCATGTCAGCTATTAACCTCACTTCCCTATTTAACTGAAAAAGAGAAACAAAATAAAAACCCACAAGCTTGCATCACCACATCTAACCACCACCCTGCATCTGTGCCCATCTATTACGCTAACTTTCTTCCTGTCATCCTGTACTTTGTAAAAACTGTGTTCCCATCAGAGGTTCTGGCTTGCTAGATCACATGACCTCTAGTCAACTAAATGCCATCGCTCCAGTGATTCTTTCTCCTTTCTTGCATCAACCATTTTCTGTCTCTAGCAAATGCTTTTAACAGCTTATAAAATGGTGATTATCTCTCCCATATTAATGATAGCTTACAATACTTCTTTTGATTTCACAGAGCCCCCTATTGCTACTACTCAGGTCTCCCCTGCAGAAGTCGTATATATTCACTTCTTGAGCTCCATTTGATTTTCGCCCCTCCATTCTACTAAAACTGCTCTGCAGAGTGACCCATGAGCTCCACATTGCTAAATCCAATGCTTATTTGCTAGTCTTCATCTCACACAACTCCCTTCCGTGTTTGTCACCATGGACAATATTTTTATCTGGCTCCCCAATTTTTCACACTCTCCCCAGTACCCACTAATTCAGTGCCCACTCCTTCTCCATTTCCTTTGCCAACCTCTCTTTAGTTCCCCCTGCCTCTACCTTGGAGTCACCTAGACTTGTTCTCCCTGCTTTCACATTATGTAACAAATAACAATTTTTGAATTATTTAAGTCATCCAAAGACAGCGGTAAATTTAACAGAGGAGTCAGGTTCATTTTTTTCTCATAACATCACAAACGTTTAGCTTCAATTGGGTACTTACTAAGAGGGATATAGTCTTCAAAACAGGTCACAGAAGTTTCTCTGTTTATTTTAGTCTCATTTGTTTTAGTCTCGTTATTTTCTTTTTTTTTAAGGCTTTTTTTTTTAAGATTTATTTATTTATTTATACAAGCACTGGGTACAGTCAGAAGAGCAGGAGGGTGAGAGAATTCACCAGAGCCAGAGCGGGGAGCAGAGCAGGCAGAAGGACTCAGGTACACTGCTGAGGGGAGGAGCAGGAGGCAGGAGAGGTCTGCGTGCCATGCGGGACCCTCCTCCAGTGGCCGGGGAGCAGCCGGGGATCGAACTGGCGCTGTGGAGGCTGCGGGCAGTTTCGCAACCCAGCGCTCAACCACTGCGCCACCAGGGAGGCCCTCGTCTCTCGTTGTTTTCAATGAAGCAGACCCTTTAAGAGCTCCCATACTTTTTTCCTATTCTCCCAGATAGAAGGTATGGTAGAATAGGAAATGCCTGACTGACAAACGATGGCCGTCATTGATTTTCTACTTCCATTTGTCCTTAATCAGTTTTATTTTCATTTTCAGTTCAATCACTAGATATGACCTCTTACTGGCAACATTCGGAGTTGATTCTGTATGCTTAGGGGCATAATGAACAAAACCACAAGAGATCAAAACAAGCACAAGAGGAGACAACGTTATCAAGAGCCAGAGTAAGCTGGAGCTGTGCAGGCTGTTGCTGGAGTAAAATGCCATTATCTTAGGTGAGCTAAGAAGGCAATGGGAATTTGGGGAACATCCTCTAGTTGACCAAACATATTTATGCAGCACGTGACTGTATTTTCCCCTTGAAGCCTTTACTGATGTCCTTTTATAAAATTGCTAACCACCCCTCCCCACACCCTGATGCTCCTTTCTGCTTCCTGGTTTTCCTTTCCAACGCAGCACTTCCCTGCAGCTGACTTCCCTGCAGCCTCGCTCTAGACATGGAGACACTGGTGTGGCCACACAGCTTTTGTGAGGACTTGTCACCTAACAACTGCACACCACTGGATGCCACTGCAATGGCTGGAGTAAAGGTGGTAAAAATGAAAGTGAGGCAGGGCATATGATACTCTCCACACAGGTGCCAATTGACATGATCATACCAAAAAGTCAGCCTGGATTTTCCAACCTGTCTGTTTAAAAACTGCCTTCCATGTCTTTCTTTGAAGGACTATGTAGACATAGATTTCTGTTTCTTCATCTGTTTAACCCTTTTATCTAACCCATTGGTCATGCATTCACTATTCCCTTTTTAAAAAATATATGCTCACTTTATTGTATTTTCAGTACAAAAATAAAAAATGCACTTGATGCTATTAATGTTTCTCTATATCCCAGTGAACCAATTTGTTATGCCTCTGGAAAAGTGACCTTTTCTGTGAAGAAGCAAAGATTGGTAGTACATTTAGTTATACCTTTGTTGGGATGATTTAACAAATGAATTTTTTAACTCCTGTTTTAACAAGTTGGTATAACTATGAAGTATGAAAACTATATCCCAATATTTGCAATTGCATGTTTACATGTTTTCAGAAACAAAAAGAAAATTCATAATATTTGGGAATAAAATATAAAAACCATTTTCTCAAGTTACAGATGTCCTGATAACTCATAAGTGGTGAAACTATGTAAGGTCATAACTAATGAGTGAAAACATTTTTGATTTCACACTTCCCACATTATGTACTCTGTTTATAAGAATTACTTAAGACATTTTAAGTTTTAAAAAAAATGAAATGGTAGTTTATTTAACACTTAAAATTAAACTAAATACCTCTTTATACAGTTTGGTATTGCTCTCCAGAGTAGGAAAGAATAAAACCAGCAAAGGGAAGTATAAGATAATAAAAATATGTGTCTATCGGTCTATCCTATCTATCTTCTATCTATCTATTTAGTCTTTGATCTTGATTCCTCACACAGATGCCTAAAACCTTTTTAATTTCCTGAAAGATAGAAGTATCTGACACAGAGCTCCTGGATTCCTTAGAATTTCATGAAGAGCATCTTTTGTTCTAATGAGGTGACTCTGCATGGACTCTTAAAGGGAAACTGGTCACCAAAAGACCAAACCATGTTCAGAAGCTTAAGATATTAACCCCACCACCCACCTATCCTCCAAAATCCACACGGAACTGTTGTATCTGTGAATTATTTAAAGTCAACCTAGAAATTTGAATAACCAGTACATTCCCATTGCTATACACTTTCATAAAATACTTTTAGTAGTATGAATAGCTGCTATACCTCAAATCAATATTTTATTGCTTTATCTTAAAAACATTTTGAAGATGTTTAAAACAAGTGGCTATTATCAAGAAAATGCCTCTCAAGCCAAGAATGAATTGTCAATAATTTCCTTATTTAGAGATAAATGTTCTTTTGTTTCCCCTATTCTCTTATTTGTAATAGAAAGGAAAAGTGGGAGTGTGAGAAAGTGTCTTTCAGAAAATTGTGTTTTCCCAAAGGACATTTTATATTTTAATAATTTAACTGATCATCTGATTCTGAATCAAGTCAAGTCAAAGAGATTCATTTCATCATAAACAAGAACTTGTAGTCATTCAAACATTGATGACCGTGAATACACCATAACTATGTTCAGCAGATAACAGGATCCAAATAAAGGAGAAAGACACTTTGTGTCCCTCATTATTTCAGAGCCCCCCTCCTCCATGACCATTTTTAAGTCAAAATTGTTCCCTACTTTTGCACATAACAATCTGTAGTCCTTCCCTTGAATGACTTGTGTATCTCTGAAATTTGGTTTTTGCCTAAGTGTCTAGAGAAAGACCTTATTAAAGTGAAATACATTTTTGAAGGCATTGATGTGATCTTTGGATTTGGGGTTACCAATGACCTTAAAGGAAAGACTGGAGATATTGAACAGACAGGAGAGAAAGGAGAGCGTGCAGCTGCCCTACTGCCGTTGCTCTGTTCACAGTGAGGATTGAGCCATTCTAATCCCCTTGGATTTTTTATCTACCAAAACAGCTTGGGCCCATCAGCAAATTGCAGTGGCATATGGTCCAGGTTTACGAGTAATCTGGCACATGATTAAGGCAGGGGGATGTCATCCTTCAGCAAATACTGAAAATACTGCGGGAATATTTGGTGGAGCTTTAAAAAAGTCAAGCTGATAAAATTATAATTATTAAATACTTCCAACAATCGGCAATTTGGTTTTGTCAAATTAAAATTTTCTTAAGTGTAAGAAGTTATCATGCAGTTAAAAAATAAATGACGCACAAATTGTTAAGTAGTCATGCTTTTTTTCTTCTATAGAAGTAGTTTGTATGCTGAACTTCAGGGTCCCGGGGATTATACTCTAGACCAGGGTTTCAATAAGAACCAAGTTTCCACACCTCTGCAATCAGTTAAACTGTTACTGCTATTCAAAGTCCCAGTGATGAAAGAAACAATTTCAAAGAAAGCGCTGATGTGCAGACAATTATGATGATAGGTATGGGATATTATACACCATTTCCCATATTTCTCAGACTCAGATGAGTCTATAGCTACAGCAGTAGTTCTCACCATGCAGTGCAGACTAGATTCATCTGGGGCAGTGAGATTGTCTAAAATACCAAGGATAAAAATCTATCCCCAAAATTCAGATTTAATTGCCTGTCACTGAGGCCCAGACACTGGCATTTTAAAAAAGGTTAAAGTAATGTTTCTACTTCAGCCAAAGCTAATACCCATTGATTAGAACAACATTATGGTGTGCCTAGCAATACTTTATACTATAAGATAACAACTGAACATTTTTTTTTCTGGAAAATTGAGCTTATACAGAGATGGGGGGTGATATTTCATTAATAACTATATCCAAATATTTATCTATTTTCTATTAGGACATGTGTGTGTGTTTTTGTATATGAGAGTTTATGTTTTAATAGGTTAAAAAAAACATTTTTTTTTTAAAAATCCTTAATGCTAGATAGTATCCATGTCCAACCTAATTTAGCAATCACAGGTATGGTCATATATATAAATCTAATTTGGATTCTTATTCCTTCACAGATTATTTAAGCCTTATGACTATAAGGATATGGAAAAAAACTGGAGTAGCTAAGAGTAAAATGGAAAGGTTTTTATCTCATTCTGCTTAATATTAATGTTTCTTAGAACCACATCATACATAAACAATTTTTTTTCTGGTTGTTTTGGGCATTATGTCCTTACTCTATCAGTTATTTATCATTGGAGTAAAGCTAATTAGGACACTAGAAATTCATGATCACATAATTCCATCTGTGTATAAAAGAGATGACATTTTCTGAAACTCTTCTCTCCACATATACTGTATGAGAGACAAGCCAGGTTTGAACTTCGTTTCTTTTATTCTTTGATCTTGCAAACAATATCAGCACTTGTTTCAGTAGAAATCTGGCTACTTCCCTTATCCATGACCTCCCCTCCTTTTCTCATTTTCTTTTCAGGACTAATTAATTAAAATATACTCATGGATCCATCTTTACTACAGATACCAAGGAGAAAAATTAGAGTTTTATTGTACTCTCATCAAAGCAATTTTTGCAAAATCTCCTGCTGGGTAAACCAACCAATAACCATGAGGCCAGCTGTAGAATCACCATAGCAACATCATGTGAAGACATCTGCACTGTCTGGGTTTGAAGAGGGTAACCACTAGTGGTACAAACTGACATAGAGTAGACAGGAGAAGTTCATGGGTGTGACTCTATTGGAAAAAATGTCTCAAGTTCTAATTTCACATATTCATGTTGAATACTGATATTATTTGGAAAACCCCACAACCATAAATCAGGGAAGCATGAGTTTGATTCTTAATTTTGGGGCAAAATCTTGAAAAGAGTCCACGTTCACTAATGGATGAGGAATTGAGAGGGGAGAATGAGAGAATTAGTGATATGAAGATAGTTCCCAACATTAAAAGGCATCAAAATAACTCCTCCATTTTTGGTAAGATCAGAGTGGATTTTCATGAATTGAATGGAAAGGTGGAAGGATGGATAAGAGCTATTTGGCAATTTGAATTTTTAGAGCAAGAGGTCATAGAATAAGGAAACTGTAGGACCAGAATCCATATAAAATGGTTGGAAGTGATTTTGGTGGATTCCTTGTGAGTCATGCACATTCTAAGAGTATTAGAGTGAGTTTTGTAGAAGCAGTGAGTTACTTATCCCCCCAACAAAGATGTTTCTAGGCTGATAGGAAAGGAAATTGAGGCAAAGCATAGAATCAAACTGCCAAGATTCCAACGTAAAGAAAGACAGGGTGGGCCTCCACAGTGGTGCAAGGGGGTAAGCCTCAGCACTATGAAGCTATCCACAGCCACTGGGCACAAGTTCGATACCTGGCTAGGTATTTTTTTTTAAGATTTATTTTTATTTATTTATGCATACAAGAACTGGGCACAGTCCAGAGGTATAGGGGGATGAGAGGATTCACCAGAGACAGAGCAGGGAACAGAACAGGCCGACTGACTGAAATACACTGCTGAGGGGAGCAGCAAGCTAGACAGGAGTGGTCTGCTGCACCATGGTTAATTCCCTGGCCAGGGATTGAACTCATGCTGTGATAGTTGCAGATAGCATCGTAGTCCTGACACTTAACTCCCTGGACCACCAGGGAGGCCTCTATAACCGATTTTTTATAGATGGAAGAAGTTAAAACATAAAGAAGTTAAATAACTTTCCCAAGAGATTATAGTCAGGATCCTGACTGAAACTCTGATTCCAGAGTTCATGGTCCTAATTGTTGCCCCAAACTGTCCCTCTTTCATGATCCGTTTTTTCTTTCCACAGATATTTGTGCCTTACTCATTATGTGCCAAGCGTGTTTGAACTATAGCATTACACAAATACTGCAGCTCCTGCTCTCTTGAAAATTATATCCTACATTGTGTATACACATACAGGTGCTATTAAGTGCTATGCAAAATAGAATAGGGTACAATGTCACATAAAATTCTTCTTCACCCTCGCCCAAACGCTAGCGGACCTCTTGGATATACATACATAGTACCTTCACGTTGGTCTTTTTTTCTTTTCTCTTCACCAGTCCTCTTACTTTAGTCAACCCTTACACTCCTCTCTTCCCAAATGTTCCCTAGGTTCTAGATTCCTTGTGATATCTGACTATGAAGATACCATACCCTTTGGAGCTCTTTTGTGAATTAAGCTCAAAGTCAGCATTAGCAGTTTCAACTCTGTGGCCTCACAAAACCTTTGTTTTTTCTAAATTCTTATAAAAATATATCTGCTTGGGTCTCCCCAGTGGTGCAGGTGGTTGAGCGCCACACTCTGAAGCTGTCCGCAGCCTCTGCAGAGCGGGTTTCATCCCAGCCGGCCGGCGAGAATCCCACATGGCACAGCAGACCTCTCCTGTCTTGCCCAATGCTCCCCTCAGCGGTGTATTTCTGTCGTCTGCCTGTTCTGTTCCCCACTCTGTCTGGTGAATCCTCTCACCCTCCTGCACATCTGCACATATATATATCTGGTTGTACCAACGACATCATTACAATATTTTTCTTCACATCAATCATCTAGCTTTGTGTTTGGGTTCTGCTCTAAGTTTTTTCATAAGTCTTCATGATTTCTGAGTCAGTCAGTATCAACCCCAGACAGCATCTTCTTTCACAACAGACATTCACCATAGTCCCAGCCAGGACTTTATCAGCACCCAGAGCTAACATATCTCTGAAATCTTAAAGTTCTATATCCACTATCTGAACTCATTTTCCTATCCTTTTAGTTACCTTGCTTTTAGTATTAATAACTTTGTTAACCTCAGTAAGACTTGAAATATATTGATTCTTCCATTGTTACTCATTAATCAGCTTCCTCTTATTCCCATTTCTTATGCAGACAATAATCCTGCACCTGAATCATTCCCTTTTGCCATGATTCTTTACTCCCGGCTACTGCAGCTGTTTATCATAACTTTAATGTGACAAATACCACAATGCCTACTACCAAAAATGAACGGGGGGACAGAGAAATAAAACATAGAACTGTACAGATCTGTGTCATTGTAAATTAATCATATCCATTTGGGCCTTAACATTGCCTGAAAATCCTGTAGTATGTTTCTAATCAGTTTATCTCTCACCAACTGGAATAACCATGCTAATCTTGCCTGCTTTTCACAAGCTCCCTATCCCATAATTTCCTCTTTCACTCACAGGATAGGTCCTCCTTTCATATTTTCAGAGAAAACAAGACAATCAGGTAAAAACTTGTTCAATTTCACACTCATACACACACGTATTTGCTATATTTACAATTAGAAAAGTCACTCCACCTTCCTTTCCGAAACTAATCTTGCCATGTCCTCCAATTTCTATGCAGAAGTTGTTCAACCATTTGTTTTCTCTTACAGCAAATTCTCTGGCTTCTTTCTTTTCACTGACACTTTTTTTTCCTGACACTTCGCTTTTGCATAGAAGATTGCTCAAGTCGGGGAAACATTCTGTTTAACCTTCTCTTCATCTCTAACTCCTATTCAGTCTCTCTTCTTTAAATAAAACCTAGTTCAAAAAAAAAGTCTACAGAGATACTTTATTATTGAGTTCACTCCTCAATTGTTGCCATCGACAGTCACCTCTCTTACCACTTCACTTAAGTAATTCTTCCAAATGTAAGATGACATACATCCTAGTTTGCCTGAAGGACTTCTGATTTATATTTGTTGTTCTATGATCATTACTAATAAAAATATCTGTCTTAGTCATGGCTCCCCAGAGAAACAGAACCAATAGATTGTGTCAAAGATAGATAGATAGATGATAGATAGATAGATAGATAGATAGATAGATAGATAGATAGATAGATAGATAGATTTAGTTGTAAATGTTTAGCCCACATGATTATAGTGACTGAGAAGGTCTGCCATTTGCAAGCTGCAGACCCAGGAAAGCTAATGGTACACTTCCAGCCCAAGTCCCAAAGCCCAAGAACCAGGAGAGCCAAAGATATAAATTCCAATTCAAAGTTAAGTCCTGAGAACCAGGAGTGCTGACAATATCAACCCAGTCTGAAGGCTGGAGTAAGTAATGTTCCGACTTAAGCAGTCAGGTAGGGAAAGAGTAAATTCTCCCTTCCTAGGCCTTTTGTTTTTCTCTTAGACCCTCAAATATTATGGGGGAGGGCAACGTGCTTTCCTCAACCTACTGATTTAAACACTAATCTCATTAGAAACACCCTCGTTGACCCATCCAAAAAATAATGTGTAGCCAAATATCTGGGACACTCCATGGATCGTCAAGTTGACACATACACTCAACCACCAAAACCCCTTTCAGTGTCAAGTATATTCTATTTTGGATGGTAATTTATATCATCATTCTTTCTGCTTTTCAATCCTTAACTTGTTTGTACTGTAGCAATCACCTCTGTAACCTTGGCGCTTTCTTGGAATTCCTTTGATGCTGCCAGACCACTCTCACATGGCTGTACTCCTACTTAACCAGCTGTTCTTTCTCAATGTCTTTTATAAACTCCTCTTTCTCTCTCTGTTCCTTAAGAATCAACAGTTACCTAAGTTAATCCTTTGATCAGTTGCCCTGGGCTAACATTAATGGTATTAACTATTGTCACTATGCAATAATTCCCAATTGTATATTTCTAAACCAGGATCTTTTTCCTGGCCACTGAACTTTCATGCACAAACTCGAGGGATTTTCCACTTGGGTGCTCCAAAAGACACTAAACTGAACCTAACCTCAAAATATAGCTATCAATTTCTCTCAGATCTGTTTCTCTTCACAGACTAGCCTCTCTAGTTGACTAGCAGGACCCATACCCATTGTTCAAATCATTTTTGAAACAACACTGTCTCTTACTCCCCTATCTCACATGAAATTTGTCATCAACTTCAATTAATTTTATTTTTTATAATATTTCTTAAATTTTTGACACATCTGACTATATCAACTGTGATTAACTTCATTTAGGGCTTTGTTAATACTCTTTTTTATTTTTATTTTTTTGTTGTTTTTGCTATAACAGTCTTTTGTCTGGTCTCTCTACATCCATTTGTAATCCACTTATGACTTATGTAATCCACTTCATGACATACTACTATAGTTTTGATCTTTTCCCAAATCTTACGGTGGCTTCACAGTGATTTTAGGCAAGGCCCTTCATATTCTTATCTAAATTTATTGCCCAGTTCTTGCACCCCATATGCTAGTACATGCAACTGGAAAATGACAGATTTGAGCCAATTGCCTCATGTTTTTGTACATGTTCCTTCCTTTCCCTGGAAACACCCTTTAAGCACTCTTCCAAATTTGTTGGCCTCAACATAAACTCCTTGAGATGACTTCCAGGCTGGGTTAGGTCGCCCTCTTACAAAGATCTTTGTTTATTTTTATCACAGAACTCATCACCCTATATTGCAGTTGTAAAGTTTCTGTTTGTCTCCACTACAAGTCGATCAACTTAGGCCATATTTACATTTATTATGGCTAGCGTGAATCCTGGCACAGGATAGAGAGTGTTTGTTATCAGCCAATTCAAATAATTTCAACCATAATTTATCTGAATAAAACATTTTTTAAAAAAGCAATAATATTTCTCTTCTTTAAAAGATGCTAGTTAATCCAGATATTTAAAGATCCTGTAGAAGTGCTAAAATTACTTGGCTAATTCCTGTTGCATGGTTCATGACTTCCATTTCATGCTTCATCACATAACACCTGTAGCTTAATTTTTTGTTATTTATTATTTGATCATTAAGTCACATCCTGCTGTCTATTATGGTATATTAAAGCTGTGCTTGTGCAGTATTATTTCAAGCTTCCAGAAATGCAGACTAGCCATGTTTGAGCTCCTTTTGTTGCACAACCACCTGCTTGTTGAGACATATGCTTCCTTCTCTTCTAACACTTGTGTTTCTGAAATACTTTAAAAATAATGTACAGTTTAATTAGAGACATTATTCTAAAGACTCTCAGTATTACATTATCACTATTAACTTGCACTGAAAAAAGTGAGAAATAATTTCTTTTTTCTTAGCCCATTTGTAAAATAAAATATTTAAAACTTTGTTCAGAAGGAAAGAATTGAAAGACAAATTCAATATATAGCTATAACTAAGCAAGATATATGATTAAGTGATTTAATCTATAATTAAAACAGGGGGAAAATCTTCCTGCATCAGACATTTCATCCCAACTGGAAAGGATGAAATGGTTAGATGCTAAGAAAGGTTTAAACAAGCATCAGAGAGGCGATTTGATTCAACATTGAATAAAGAAGTGTTTCATAATTATAACCTTACAACAATAAAAAAAATCCATATTGAAAAATGATGTTAATATTGAAAAATGAGAGAAATTATCACTTAAGGAAAACCTCAATCTACCTTTAAGAAAAGTTTTGAATGAAAGGGGGGAAAAAAGAAATATGTCTTAGTCTACTCAGTTTCTGTTTATAAGGAATAGAAAGTATTCCCCTTCTCCCATTTGACTGAGTCTCTGAAACTCTATCTACCAAGAATTCTGCTGATACTTCCCCCTCTTCCATAACCTTCACTCATGCACATACTTTTCATAGCCTTATACAATGGTATGATTTTGGATGGAAAAAAACTATATATTGTGAAGTCAAATTTGAAGTAATGAAAAATGACACTATTTAAAGTTATCCCCAAAGAGTGATATGGTTGCAATTAATACTCCATCCTTCCATCCAAACCAGTGATGGCTCAGTCTTCTTTTCCATCTTTAGAAACAAGGATAAAAGAAGCTCAAGTATGCTTTAACTTCGAGAATTCCTTCAGGGTTGTTTTTGGGGGGGTGGAGGTCTTTGTAGACTCTTGTGTGTATGTGTAAACCACAAATACATTTAATTGAAGATTTATAGAAATTTTATGCATAATATTTTTATTTCAACTAAGAAGAAAATGTATAATATCTAACATTCCATAATGCCAAGACAGATATACATTGTATCTCTTTATTTTTTTTAAATAATAAATTTTATTTTTATATTCCCCCATACAATTGCAAATGCCCCATTCTGACTCCAATCCCTCCCCTCCCGGCCCCCACCCCCCAAAAAGTGTCTCTGGTTCATAGTTTTTTGTTGATTTTGATTTTCACTTTCTTATAGTTATTCATTTTCCTGGTCCCTTATTTAAGTATTCTAGATTCCAGCTATGAGTGAGACCATCCTGTATTTTTCTTTTTCTTTCTGGCTTCTTTCGCTGAGCATGATCCCCTCCAGCGCCATCCATGTTGCTGCAAATTGCATGTGTTTATCTTTTTTGAATGCTGAGTACTATTCCATGGTATATATGTACCACATCTTCTTGATCCAGTCATCTATTTTTGGGCATTTGGGTTGTTTCCAAAGCTTAGCTATTGTAAATAGTGCTGCTATAAACATAGGGGTGCAGGTGTTCTTTGGAATTGATGTTTCTGTGTCCTTTGGGTAAATACCTAGGAGTGGAATTGCTGGATCATATGGAAGCTCTATGTTTAGTAGGTCCAGAAATCTCCACACAGCTCTCCATAGTGGTTGGACCAGTTTGCACTCCCACCAACAGTGTAAAAGAGTTCCTTTTTCTCCACAACCTCGCCAACATTTGTTGTTGCTAGTTTTTTTAATATGTGCCATTCTCACTGGTGTAAGATGGTATCTCATGGTAGTTTTGTTTTTTTTTGTTTTTTTTTTTTTGTTTTGTTTTTATTTTTATTTTTTTTTATTTTTATTTTTTTTTATTTTTTTTTTTTTTAATTTTTTTTTCTTTTATAGAGGCATGTTTTATTTATTTATTTATTTGTTTGTTCGTTTGTTTTGTTTGTACATGCACTGGGTACAGTCAGAAGCGCGGGAGGGTGAGAGAATTCACCAGAGCCAGAGCGGGGAGCAGAGCAGGCAGAAGGACCGAAGTACACTGCTGAGGGGAGCAGCGGGCGGCAGGAGAGGTCTGCACGCCATGTGGGACCCTCCTCCGGTGGCCGGGGAGCAGCCGGGAATCGAACCGGCGCCGCAGAGGCAGCGGGCAGCCTCGCAACCCAGCGCTCAACCGCTGCGCCACCAGGGAGGCCCTCATGGTAGTTTTGATTTGCATTTCCCTGATTACAAGTGATGTTGAACATTTTTTCATATGCCTGTTGGCCATTTGCATTTCCTCTTCAGAGAAGTTTCTTTTTAGCTCTTCTGCCCATTTTTTGACTGGATTATTTTCTTTGTTGTTGCTGAGTCTCATCAGGTCTTTGCAGATTTTTGAGATCAGTCCTTTATCCTTAGTGTTGTGTGCAAAAATGTTCTCCCAGTTGGTGGGGTTTCTCTTTGTTTTTGTTATTGTCTCTTTTGCTGTGCAGAAGCTCTTTAATTTGATGTAGTCCCAGCTGTTTATCTTTGCCTTCATTATCACTGCTTTGGGTGATGTGTCTATAAAGATGTCTTTGATATGCAAATCACGTAGTGTTTTGCCTATATTTCCTTCTATGTATTTTATGGTTTCAGGTCTTATGTCTAGTTCTTTAATCCATTTTGAGTTGATTTTTGTGTATGGTGTGAGGTAGTGGTCAAGCTTCATTCTTTTGCATGTAGCGAGCTAGTTTTCCCAGCACCATTTATTGAACAAACTTTCTTTGTTCCAATGCATAGTCTTTGCTCCTTTGTCAAAGATTAGTTGACCATAAATCTGTGGGTTTATTTCTGGATTTTCTATTCGATTCCATTGGCCTGTATGTCTGTTCTTGTTCCAATACCATGCAGTTTTGATTTATGGCTTTGTAGTATAGTTTGAAGTCTGGGAGTGTGATGTCTCCATTTCCTTCTTTTTTTTTCAGTAGAGCTTTGGCTATTTGGGGTTTTTTCTGATTCCATATGAATTTCATCAATAATTGTTCTATTTCTTTGAAGAATGACATTGAAATTTTGATTGGAATAGCATTGAATCTGTAGATTGCTTTTGGTAGGATGGCCATTTTAATAATGTTTATTCTTTCAATCCATGAGCAGGGGATGTCTTTCCATTTCTTTGTGTCTTCTTCTATTTCTTTTAGCAGTGTTTTATAGTTTTCTTTGTATAGGTCCTTTACCTCTTTTGTTAGATTTATTCCCAAATATTTGATTTTTTTTGTTTCGATAATAAAAGGGATTTTTTTTTTATTTCTTCTTCTTCAGATTTATTGTTTGTGTATAGGAAGGCTACTAACTTTTGTGTGTTGATTTTGTATCCTGCCACTTTACTGAATTGATTGATGAGTTGAATTAGTTTTTCTGTGGAGTTTTTGGGTTTCTCTATGTATATTATCATATCATCTGCAAATCACCCAAAGCTAGATAAAGAAGAAATAGAACACCTAAACAGACCAATTACAAGCAGCAAAATTGAAATGGTAATCAAAAACCTCCCCAAAAACAAAAGCCCAGGACCTGATGGATTTACAAATGAATTCTACCAAACATTCAGAGACGAATTAGTGCCTATCCTTCACAAACTCTTCCAAAAAATTGAGAAGGAAGGGACAATACCAAACACGTTCTATGAAGCCAACATTACACTAATACCAAAACCGAACAAGGACAACACAAAAAAGGAAAACTACAGGCCAATCACCCTAATGAACACTGATGCAAAAATCCTCAATAAAATTTTAGCTATCAGAATCCAACAATGTATCCATAAGATAATTCACCACGACCAAGTTGGATTCATTCCAGGGGCACAAGGATGGTTTAACAACTGAAAATCAATCAACGTTATCCAACACATCAACAAAAAGAAATATAAAAACCATATGATAATATCAATAGATGCTGAGAAAGCTTTCGACAAAGTGCAACACCCATTCATGATAAAAGCCCTTGAAATTCTTGGGATACAAGGAACATACCTCAACATCATAAAGGCCATCTATGACAAGCCAACAGCCAGTATCATCCTCAATGGTGAAAAGCTGAAAGCAATTCCATTAAGATCTGGAACAAGACAAGGATGTCCACTCTCACTACTGCTTTTCAATATAATACTGGAAGTCCTAGCCAGAGCAATAAGACAAGAGAAAGACATACAAGGAATCCAAATAGGAAAAGAAGAAGTCATACATTGTGTCTCTTTAATATGAAGCAAAAGACATTTGAGGAAAGATTAACACATGAGAGAGAGGCCAAAAAGTAACAGACAAAAAGAAAGCCCTATAATAAATATCCTCACAGAAGCACAAGAGTCTGTAGCCATGCAGTGAGAACAATGTAACAAAAATGGAGAAAGTTCAGATAGTGGGAATGTGCATTTAAAACTAAAAAATGTGAGCAAAGAAATACAAGTAATAAGCATATTGTTGAGGAATTGGCTTAGAAAGTAAAGCTAAAAGAGAAAAAATGGAGGTGGGGAAATCAGGAAAAAATGATCAATCCAGGAGGTCAACATCTTTCATACAGGGATTCTAGAAAAATAATTTAAGTCAAGTAATTGTTGAAGGCAGAATACAAAAGTTTCCTACTTTCTAGAGCTTAATAACTTGTGTTTGTGATTTCAGATTTAAAGTTCCCAAGAGGAATATCAGGAATGAAAACAAAAAAGAAATAAATAAAAGATTGAAACTCTTCCAAAGAGACGAGAGCAAGTCCTGCACAAAAAATCAGTAATCAGAGCAGCATCAGACCGCTCTATAGTACCACTGAGACTTAAAATAGAAGACAGTGGAAAAAATATTGTACATCCTAGAATCCAATAGCCAAAATGTGAAAGATTGAGAAAACTGAATAAATCCATTTTCAGATATGTAATGTTTCAGAAAATCAATCTTTCATGCAGCTTTCACAGAAGCCTGCTGGAGGATGTACTTCAAGAGAATTAGAGAATGAATCAATAATGCAGGCAACAAGAAAGGCAACAATGTGAAGTCCAAGACAGGAAGGGAAGAGTCAGGATAGATGTTAAAAATCACAGATCTAATGATTGACAGTTGAAACTGGAAGAAAATTAAAAGTCCCAGGAGAAATATAGAAAACTCAAAGAAAGGAATACTTTAACTGATAGTTAATTTTGATGTGTTCAGTCAGTTCTTTCATAGATTTCATAAATTATTAATTCACAAGTAAATAAATGAAAATATAGTTATTCTCTAGGAATAACAAACAAGAATGGAAGACACTTGCTTATATAAAGTGGTGGAACAGTAAATAATATTTATGTAATATAGAAAATAGTGGATACTGACTCAACCAAAAGAGATAAAACAGCTATGTTTTAATGATAAAGGAGAGAAGCATGCATGCCTATAGATAGGGATGCTTGAGTGGGGAAACAGGTGTAAATATTTGTTGTCTATAGAAAGAAATCAAACAATGATCTCTCATATTTTTAATTAATAAATAAAATTAATGTGTTACTTAGACAATTGGAAAGAAGTAACAGGAGAAACAACTAAAGGGGTTCACACTGGGAAGTGGATGTGATGTGATGTGAACATCTGTTTGTTGTTTAATTCAAATACATTTTATGTATGGTTTAAAGTATCTAAGAAGAAATACAAAAACTAAAGATCGAATAACACTCAAAGACTTCTGACCTCTTCATCTAATAATGTTTTTGTCCAATAATTTTTACTGACTCTACTAGAGTAAAATTGTTTTCTTTGGTCCTTTACCTGGAATTCCACCTGCTATTCCCCTTATAGTACTTAATCACAGATTTGACTCTTAGAAAAACAGGAAATGCATTTATAGAGTGACACAGTCTATTCCTCTGATAACTTGATAATTGGAACAGCCCAGTCAATATTAACACACATGTTCTTTTTCCAGTTCCAAATATTCATGTGCCTTTTATCCCTGTCCATGTTTGGCTTCATCAGCTCAGACTCTCTGATGCAAACCCAGATCGTTAACCCTACATGCCTTAGTTTGCAAGACCTCTCTTGCACATATCTTCAGGATTTTACCCTCAGCAGGGGAACTTTTCAGCTAGTAAGCTGTAACCCTCATCAATATGCCTTTCAGTTCCATCTACGATCTATACATTATCCTAAAAATATTCCACATACTTGCATATGCAAGATCAGCTTGATAATCCTTTGAGATCATCATGCCATAGTACTCACAGGAATGTGTGACCAAACACATTTCATAATATTTCAATTAACTATTTTTAATTTTTATCTAAGCTCAGTGGTCTCAGGTTTTTCACCTCTAGTGATTTATGTCTTTAAAAACATGGCTGGATGGCAACTGTCTTGGCTTCTACTTATAAAATTCTCTCTTAGAGAATAGAAATCAACCAAAACAAAATACTTTAAAAGTCTTGTGGTACATTTATTTTTAGGAATTTCCAATAAAACTAAATCATAACCAAGAAAACACAGGTACCTGTTGAGAGTTGGCTTATCTCTCTCATCAAAAAGTGGGTACAGGGCCTCCCCGGTGGCGCAGCAGTTGAGCGCTGGGTTGCGAAGCTGCCCACAGCCTCTGCAGCGCCGGTTCGATCCCTGGCAGCTCCCCGGCCACCGGAGGAGGGTCCCACATGGCGCGCAGACCTCTCCTGCCGCCCGCTGCTCTCCTCAGCAGTGTGCTTCGGTCCTTCTGCCTGCTCTGCTCCCCGCTCTGGCTCTGGTGAATTCTCTCACCCTCCCGCGCTTCTGACTGTACCCAGTGCATGTATAAACAAAAACGAACGAACAAACAAAACAAATAAATAAATAAAACATGCCTCTATTTAAAAAAAAAAAAAAAAAACCCTTTAAAAAAAAAAAAAAAGTGGGTACAAAGGAGAGAGAAATAAGAAAAGTGAAGAGTTAGAGTCTAATTCTGAAAATGAACATTAAATTTCTATAACTCATAGGAAAAGAAATTGGGAGCACAATGAACCAAAAAGTTGAAAAGTTTCCTAGAAGATTAAAAAAAAAAAACTAATCATTTTCCCTTTAGCCACATAATTTTTTTTTATTGATTGATACTTTTGTGATTAGGAATATTGGCTCTCAAATGAATCATGTATAATGAAGCTGAGCTCACAAGTTTCTCTATTTCTGAATCCCCACCCTAGCAGGTAGTACATTTATTGAATGAATAAACTAAATAGATAAGTCTAGTCTGGTGACTAAATTTTAGCAAAGGAAAAGAAATATTAAGACTCTTCTATCTTAATTTCAATATTTCAGCCTTTATAAAGCATAGATTTAGGATAAGGATGGTAGGCAACAATCTTAGCAATGCTTGATTGGGGACAATTATAAACATATTTCCACCTTGCTCACCTCTGAAGAAGACAGGACTTAAGGTTAAAGGATGGCTAATTTTCTGAAATCTATGAGCTTTCTCATCTTAATTTATAAATTCACTGGCACCTGCAACTAACAGTTTGCTATAAAGCAAAATTCAGCATAAGGCAGGTCCATCTTGAACTCTATCCAAAGGGGTTTAATTACTGAATCACACACACAAAAAAAATCTTGGTATAAAATGGATTTACCAAAAAAACAGCCAGATGGCCTAGTTCCAATGCATTAGTGAGGATAAAAAGAACGACAAACATGTTGTCCCCCCCCCACCCAAGATGTTTGTCATGTTGTTTAAAGAAGTCAAAACCCAGTTAATAGGAAGTTGATGACTAGAAAGGAAATGAGAATCAGTTTTATGACCCACTTGCATCAAATGAACAGGATCTCTGGACCAGGATTTCAGTGGGTATTAGGGGAAGAAAATTCTTCCAGGCCAAATCATTGTCTTCAAAAATGTGGGTGCTACTTGCCTCCATAAGCAACTGTATCTTAGGAACAGAAATTTTAATTGACTGAAATCCACTGTGTGAAATTTAGAATGGAAATTGGGTTCTCCACCTCCGCAGCACCTTTATTTTTGGCTATAAATCTTTAGAAGGACAGCAGGGAGTGTAAACTGGCTACCCATTGTAGATGCATTTATATTTCAAAAAGGAAAATAAAAAGAGAACTTCCTGGTGATGAAGAATCTAACACAAAAGGTAGAAACACTACTAGAGTCACCTATACCTGTTGGCTTATGAAGGAGATCTTGTGTACAGTTCATGATCAAAGGAAGAGTAGTTGTCATCTTCTGCCGCTAGAAAGTTGTCACCAGTGAGAATTTCACTAGCCTTCACTATAACTTTATTCCATTCTACGCACAGATTTCTTTGGCATGGACGATGTCTTATCTTCATTGTACCCAAGTCAACAAAGTGCCAGGCATTTAAAAGGTTCTCAATAAAGATTTGTGGAATGAGAAATGCAGATAAATAAATGAAATTAGTCCACCTTATTTAGATTTCTATATATTTTTGAAACACAAAATTATATAGTCATAGAAGATTATAATGTAGAAAAGATAAAATGTTTTGTAGGAAAAGATCTTTAAAATCAACAGGTTTAGGGCCTTCCCGGTGGCGCAGCAGGTTAAGCACAGTGCTGTGAAGCTGTTCGTAGCCTCTGCAGCACCGGTTCGATTCCCGAACAGCCAAGGAGATTTCCACATGGCAAGGCAGACCTTTCCTGTCTTGCCCGCTGCTCCCCTCAGCAGTGTACTTCGATCCTTCTGCCTGTTCTGCTCCCTGCTCTGTCACTGGTGAATTCTCTTGCCCTCCCATGCCTCTGGCCTGTACCCCAGTGTTTGAATAAATAAATAAATCTTTAAAAAAAAAAATCAACAGGTTTAATGTCTTCACTTTAAATATATAGAACATAAAGCTGAGAGGAATTTGAAATATTATATTTATTAGAAGAACAGTGAGGCTCAAGATTTTGAAACTACAAATACAGAATATGTAAATGACATCCTCTTTCAATTATATCCACAATGCCGGGTACTCTCTTGACCTCCAACTCAGTTCTAGGATTCCATTATACATATATGACTAAAGAATGTGGATTTTTTTTTTAAAGATTTGTTTATT
Organism: Talpa occidentalis; assembly: GCF_014898055.3. Lineage (NCBI taxonomy): Eukaryota > Metazoa > Chordata > Mammalia > Eulipotyphla > Talpidae > Talpa > Talpa occidentalis. The sequence goes on from NW_023604972.1 coordinate 47,464,681, forward strand.
TTATTTATACAAGTACTGGGTACAGTCAGAAGTGCGGGAGGGTGAGAGAATTCACCAGAGTCAGAGCAGAGAGCATACAGGCAGGCTGACGATGTACACTGCCTAGGGGAGCAGCGGGCGGCAGGAAAGGTTTGCGTGTCATGTGGGACCCTCGTCCAGCGGCCGGGGATCTAACTGGCGTTGCAGAGGCTGCGGGCAGCTTTGCAACCCAGCGCTCAACCACTGCACCACTGGGGAGGCCCAAGAATGTGGATTATTTTAAAATTAACTTAAGTAAAAGCTAACTAGATAAACCAAATACTGAAATGTATTCCAAAAATTTCAATAGCTCAAAATCCCTTCCCTACACCACCTTCTGAAGACTGATTGCAATGACCAGGTCAGATTGAAGGAAAAACCACATGCAGAGTAGTTCCAATTGGATCAAGTGGTGACACTGTGAAGTGGCACAGCAATCAAATGTAAAGTACCAAGTTTAGATAACCACTGTATGCCCTACGAAACATTTTATCTTGTTTATCTTGTAGTCTTTTATGACTATATATTTTGGGTTATAAAAATATAAAGAAACCTAAATAATATGAACACATTATTTCATTTTAGCAGACACTGAACCAGGCAGTAAGCACAAGAAGCCAGAAGTAGCTCCGATTCTCCATTGCACAGGCTCTGTGGACCCAGCTTTGGGGTACTAGTAGAAGAACAATCAATGGAGCCTCACTTATGGAGCCTTTGCACCAAGCCATCTTCCCAAATAACTTACCTGAAACCTCATAGTTTGTGAATTACCAGCTTACCAAAACTCAAATAGGCCTGGGAGAAGTTTTATGTTAAATGTTTGTCTTTTATGCAGAAAGACTCTCAGCTGTGAACATAGATTAGATAAGGGTTCTAGGGCCTCCCCGGTGGCGCAGCGGTTGAGCGCTGGGTTGCGAAGCTGCCCGCAGCCTCTGCAGCACCGGTTCGATTCCCGGCTGCTCCCCGGCCACCGGAGGAGGGTCCCACATGGCGTGCAGACCTCTCCTGCCGCCCGCTGCTCCCCTCAGCAGTGTACTTCGGTCCTTCTGCCTGCTCTGCTCCCCGCTCTGGCTCTGGTGAATTCTCTCACCCTCCCGTGCTTCTGACTGTACCCAGTGCATGTATAAACAAAACAAACAAATAAATAAATAAATAAAACAAAATAAATCTTAAAAAAAAAAAAAAAAAAAAAAAAAAAAAAAAGATAAGGGTTCCAATCTAGGTGTCAGTATCACTTTCTTGCCCACCATCTTGGGCAAATTAATCAACCTTTAGAAACTTTGTTTTTGGAAGCTTGTAATTTAATTGGTAAAAACAAAAGATATTAAATTCTACATTTCAAAGTCATTGAAAGAATAAAATTATATGCTAGATACAAAAGCACAATGTTGTACTTGAGGATGAGGAAGAAGCACAGAAGAGAGCAATTAGCTTAGCTTGACTGAGTTAAAATCTTGACTGTCTCACAGGCCGTAAATTTTGGTCAAGTTCTTTACCTTTTGTGTGCCTTTGTGTTTGTTTATTTTCCTGCGCCTCTCAAAAAAGTTACATCTTTATATGTGCTATCTTGGATTTATTAATTTTAATTTGTCTCATTTTGATTTTGAACTTAAAGCTAGTATTCAACCACTGACATTTTTCATGTATTTAAAATCAACAAACAAAGCATAAAAAGGAATTGCATTCCCACCCTTCCCAAAGAGATTGAAGCTGAACCACCCTTCCCTTAATAATGACACTAAACAGATGAGGCCTGCCCTGTGGCCTGGAGAAGTTCAACATTGGATTAACTTTCCTAGGCTACGAGAGAATAACAACAGAAGTCAGCTCCAATTTTGAAGATTCCCCACCCTTCTAGCAAAGTTCAAACTCTGAAGCTGACAAAGCAATGAATTCTGTTAATGGGAGGATCACACTTGTTCTCACATTTCAATAAACCTTCTTAAGGTCAGAGTCTCTTAGTAGTTTGGGGTATGTGTTTGGATTAAAAATTCAGAAGTCTTTGCCTACTCCAAGTTTATAAAGATAGCCTTCTAAGTTTAATTCTATAACTTTTGTAGTTTTAGCTTTTACATTGAGGTCTCTGAACTATTTCAAATTGATTTTTGGGATGCTATGAAGAGAAGAGTGAAAGTTACTCCCAAGCCCTTTGTTGAAAAGGCTCTCCCATGAGTTCATTTTCTACCTATCTGTTCCCTCAGTTGTGAGCTCTGCAATTGTACAGCATAATTGATTTCTCCTTGTAATTCTAGAGCATAATTCTTAGCATAATTTCTCTCTTATATAGGAGTTTAATAAATCTCCACTGAATAAATATATTTTGTAGAAGCTGAATGAAAACTGAGGTGAACTTAAGATTTTCCCATTTATAGAGATTTTTCCTTTGCCCTTTAAATAAAATCCAAATTTCTCACCAGGCACAATGATATAGCCCACTCTTCTTTCTAAGCTTATTTTGTAATATCCTGCTATTAATGTAACCCTAAATTTGATATATTGAAATTCTAACCCCCAGGGTGATCATATTTGGAGATAAGGTTCTTAACAAGTAATTAAGTGTAAATGAGATCCTAGGGTTGGGGTCCTAGTCCATTGGTGTTCTTTTACAAAGATAAAGAATGGGAAGCCCTGCTCCCTCTACCCCTCCCCCTTCCTGCTTGCCTATGTATTTTTTTATGACAGCCTGAGTCGGCTAAGACAACCCCCTACCCTATTCACCATGATCTGGCCACACAAGGCTACTTTTTGTTCCACAAGATCATCACATCCCTCACTGTCTCAGGACTTGCTCTTCCCTCTGTCCAGAATTCTCTTGCTCTTGCTGTCCTTTAGATTTCAATTCATATGTTACCATCTCAATTCATATGTTACCTGCTAACCTTATCTGAAAGAAATTTCCCCAGATCCTCTCTACTGTACCACTCAGTGTATATTCTTCCAGCATGTTTAATCATCTGTAATCATTTGCTGATTTATTTATTTACCTGCTTACTTACTGTCTGTTACACCCATACACAGTCAGTCCCTACAAAGCAAGAATCCATATATTCACACTAGATGTATATCTACAATTAAATATTATAAATAAAATGCTGAGGAAAAGGACTGTTGAATTTCAAGGGGGCAGGAAGAGAAGGTATGCTAGGGAGTGTGACATCAAGATAGAGATACATGACCTGGTGTGTGTTTCTAAAACCTGGTGATGGATTAACTCCATTTTCTTGATAGTGTGGTAATTTTCATGCATTGGCCTGAAGCAGTCACTTTTATTTCTTGTCACTTAAGTCCTCTCCATAGAAAAAAAAATCTAAAATAATTTCTACATGAAATCTCAAAATGTCTAAACAATTTCAACATTTCCACCTGTTTAATTTCTCTCTGAATAGTCTTAGAAATGGATTAATACTTCAATATTGAAAGGACTTTGATCTTAACTTTGTGAAAAAAATTAAGTTTACAGTTGAGGAGTAGAGATACTGTCAAAGATCTGCTCTTTGAGATCTCTTTTAAAATATTATTTTGTGTTATTTAAATTATTTTCATGTTTACAAGAAGAGTTCCTTTAGCATGGAAAGAGTTTTTCTACAATATAAGTTTCTACAGGCATCCTAATTTGTAAGTTTGCATTCAATACAAAGTAATATATGAATAGAAAAAAATTGAAAGTAAGCATTCTACAGTGACAAGGTCTTTATGATGTATAAACATTATTTTACATCATAAAATTGATAAAAATGTTTCTGGTGATAGTGATTTTAATAATATATAGCATTGTGTTTATATAAAATAATGTTAATATTGGTGGTATTTTCAGTGTTTTAAATTGTATTATTTAACATTCCTTTAAATGTGTTTATTAATTGCAGACTCATTTTAATTTTATCATAAGTAAAATGTAGTTCAGGCACAGATGGCTTAAATATGACTAAATAAGTAATGAACAAATCTTTCAGCAATATGATTCTGTATCCATCATGAGACTGTAGCATTAAATAGGAGCTTTATCAGACATATAAATCTGAGTGAATCTATGGCTTTACAAACATCCAGTTCGTGGAAGAAATGATACTAGAACTTCAGCACTTTGCGCAAAGGGTTGGGGAAAATTATTGCTATACTATATATTCTAAAAAGTCAACTCAACTGACCTCCCTATTTCCAGACTTAGTATAATTTGCAAATCAATATTTCTGAGTAATTAAAGCTGCCAGGAATATGAAAAAAGTTAGTCTGATAAATTACATATAATTAAATTCTTATTAAATGGTTTTCTAGTATTATTACAAATAATGAAAAGAAGGATGGGAACATTTTTTGAAAATGAAATATTTACTATACACTATTAAGAATAAAAATAAATTCTGAGAACTCTTTGTCCCTCTACAATAAATGCCTACATATTGTCTTAAGAAACTAAGTGTCCCTGTACTCTTTGTGCTTCATATACAAATGAAAATTTTCAATATTTTTAATAATAGGAGGGCAAAGGAAAGAAAGAAATGTTCTATGGATTAGCCTGTAGTGTCAGAGAGAAGAGTTCAACAAATTTTATTTAACTTTTTAAAAACAATCTGCCTGATTACAAATTACTTTGTATATAAAACAAATTAAATCTTCTATGTTACCTAATAAGAGTTACAATCTGAAAAGTCAGATTGTAAAAGTTTCATAAGATGCATTTGCTATTAGTTATTATTTAGCAAAAAATATTGAACAACGCTTCTGTGTATACGCTAAAAAATGACAAAATATGGTATAATTACAGTATGTGATGACTCATTTATTTCATCTCATTCATGTTACTGGAATTTCTTGTTTTGTTTTTTTCTCTATTGTAACATAGTGTCCGATAACATATTTTCTTATTTATTAGTCATAGCTCTCCTTTTTCCACATAAAATATTGTGCTCAGACGCATAACCTACCAGATTCATTGTTAATATTTTTGCTCTGGAAAATTTCAGAGACAGATGTGTTGGTTGGTTTCCAGCTAATTTTAATGTTTACTTAAGGAAAAAATATTAATTTAAAAAAGAATTAGAAGCTATCCATTACAAGGGCAAAAATAAAAATCATTTTATCTCAAATACACATCTCTAACTTCACATGAATCTAGATATGGAAGATTATTTCTTCATATGCACATTCATTTAGTATCATTTTAATTTCACCTCCATCTTTAGAAAATGTGGCTTACAAATATAACAATATTCTAATGAGTATGTAATTCTTTGTGCCTTTTCCCTTTCATTTTGACATTGTCCAGTGAAGTGAGCATGATAGGTTAGAGCTTACAAACCATCGAGAAGAATTAATATAGAAACCTCTAAGGGAAACTGTAAAACCCTCTGCTGAGATGTCCTTTCTGACAAGAGCATGAGATAGAATGCTCTTGAACTGGTCCTACCTCGTAAGCAAGTGATTAATGTTGTTAGTAGAAAGACATGATCACAACATATAGCTCAGCAACTCAGTCTACTGGACCAGATTTATGAAGCCTGGGTCCATATAAATTGCTGTAGGAGAGCTCACAACCTTCTGAGTCACTAAGGAACAATGATTGAAATGAAAACATGGCCTTGATGTTGTCTTTGCTCACCATTTTCAGTGGCAGATATGTAATTGAGTAAAAAACTATCTTGGTATTTAATGAGCAGGTAAAGTATGAGAAATAGCCCTCCTTGAATCCTGTCTTTAATCTTCAGTGGTGGCTCAGGCATTAGGAGCAAAGGTGAGTCTTAAAGGGGCAGAGTTGATTTCATTATTATAGGAGAGAACTCATCAATTTCTTTGGTTGAGTTAAGGCATTTTTGTGTTTTTACGCTTCAAGTAAGGAAATTCTTTTCAATGCTCCCACAGTGGGAAGATATTTTGCATATAAAAACGACAACATTTTCAAAGTACATAATGTAGCAATTCAACATAAGAGAGAAAGATATCTGACTTTGAAGTTTAAAACGGATGATTTCACTTACAGGAGGGATATAGGGGAAGCAAATAAGGGATCAGGAAAAAATAATAACAATAAATAAAAAAATTAGCAGACAACTATAAACCAGAGATATGCTGCAGAGAAGGGGGAGAGAGAAGGATCAAAACAGGGGAGGGAAGAGCACAAGGGACTATGGTGATGATGCACGAGTGAATTGGTGGTGGGAATTGTTTGGGGACTCACCTGAGAGGAGAAAGCATACATTGTACAAAAATGAACAATGATGTAATATATATATGTAAATTATATAAAAATTAAAAAAATAAAAATACTGTCCAAAAATTAACGATGTAAAAAAATAAATTAAAAAATAAAGTGAAATGGGAATAAGCACCTACACTATTGTCTCCATATAACTCTGTGTGTGTGTGTGTGTGTGTGTGTGTGTGTGTCTTCCTGGATGATGTTTTAAAAGACCTTTCAGGCCATTAGACTACAATAGCAAAATAACTCATAAACATAGCATCAAGGGCCTATTATTACCCCATTGTCATCTAAAGGCCTCATTACTTTTATGATATCTATTTCTTACCTTATTCTCTCTTTGAAAAGACTTCACACTTTAGCAAAGTTGCGCTTATCAGAAAAAAAGAAAACATAGCCTGTATTACGAGGTTCTTGAAATGTAATGTTAACTCTTTATCTTTGCTCTAAGGAACTAAATTAGAAGGGGCACACCTTCCTTCATTTTACTGAGAGGCTTGTGCTAGATCCTGAATGAGATGAACAGCTTTTAATTTCAATTTTCCTATGGAAAACAGAAGAGTAAATGAATAAGAGTCTTATATAAGAGATCCAAGAGAAAAACAAACTGGAAATTCAGTAGATTATGGACAATGTAATCTTTACATGTAACATGCTTTACAACCTGTTGTATTAGTTTTAATATGCTGCTCTGTTTACTAAATGAATTTCTGAAAGTTGGTTTAAATTTTTATAAGAACCATACTTGAGGGAAGAAATCCTACACTGTCAAAATATTCACAAAAATGTATAACAACAACAAAAAATAAAAATACATGTTAAAGTGAAAAACAATAAATCTTAATAAGACTATGCCTGTGTATAACCTAAAAGTAAAAATAATACAAAGTCATTATATTCATTGCTTCAAGTATTCGGTGGAAAGGCTAGTTATCTGAAAACAATTGACTGGGTAAATTTATTTTTTATTCCCATTTGAATTGAGAAGCAATTATATATAAATACATCATAATTTGGGTAACACCAAAAGGATCCCTGTTTAATTGTCTAACACAGGTATGTCTTGCATTTACATAGTCAGTCACTTTTTCAGAGGAAAGTATCAATGATTCTTATTAAAATAAGAAAGTGAGCTTCTAATACCTCTTCACAAATTAATCTAGGAGATTAGATCATGATCCTATATTAATATTATTAACTAACACTTACGACAGTTGAGGACATGGCCCATAAAAGATCTGTGGCACAAATAAGCCACTAGTGTTAATTATGTTACAGGTAGAGGGATTTCTTCCCACATATCTACACATAAGAAAGTAAATGCAATGCCTCATAGGCATGCCAAGGAGCAATGATATATAGACTGAGATGGAAAAAATGCATTGATACAAATACATATATATTTATATATATGTATATAAATGCATATACAAATACATATATATTTATATAGAGGGATATGGATATACACACGTATATATATACACACATGTGCATAACATAGGCTTATATAAATGTGTGTGAATATAACTAAGATATAAAGGATAATATGAACTAAAAGAACAAGTGTCCTAAAATTGAAGGTATAAATTGTATATAGAGTTCAAACAACTCAAGTTCTGAGTATATCTTCCACAAAAACTGATTTTTCTTAGGTTCAAACAACTATAACTCATTTATAACTTTTTTGTCGAATTTTGCTATTCCTTTCAGTCATTTTGTTACCATTAATTATTATTTGAGTTAATGCATAATTATTTATGAAGGGACTGAATTAATTATTATTTATTGAGTGCTCACAATATGCCAGGGACGACTGGCAGAGCATAAAGGGACACAGTCCTTGCCCTTGAAGAATTCATCACATAAAGAGAAAAGATGAAAGTACTCAGCTTTAGACTTTAATGAGGTTATTGGTGTTTATGTTTCACCAGAAAGATCTTGTGTGTGTGTGTGTGTTTATGAGTGTGTGAGTATGTATATGGTCAAATAGTATGTCACTGGTTTGACTATCTATTTGGCCACCAATTCATAGAGGTTTGGTCCTCAGAAAGTCAAAGTCAAAGTCATATATCATATTGGAAGTTGTGTATTGGCCTTGTATAGTTAGGAGAGGGTCCCTGATGGTGTTTGTTTCCTTCTCTTTAATCATTAAGTACAAATGCTTTCAAACATACAGAAAATAATCTATCAGACACCTGTATATACACCAGTGAGAACAAACATATGTGAACATGTTTTGTTATTTTATTAGCTAACACCTATAGTGTTTATTATGTGTCAAGCATGATGTGTAATATATCTGCCTTGCAGAACCTCCCATACCTTCCCATTTCACATCTACCAAAGGAACCAACTTGATCTGTATCATTTCCATAGATGTTTTTGAATTTTTACTCTCTCTATATTTATCCATAACCTAAAATTTATGGTTTGTTTCTTTAAAAATTTGCATAAATTTCATGAGAGATCCTTTGACATGATACTTTTCTTTCCACTCAGAGTTATACCATGGAATATATGCATATAGATACATTTACCTTCCTTATATGAATGGTCCACTATAGATTCATCCAGTATCTCACCAAAAATCATTAGATGATTTCCATTCTTTTGTAAGTATTGATACCTGATAAACACTTATTCTAGGAGATAAAGCCTTTGTTAGTATCTGATTCCTGAAATAGACATCCTGACCTTACCATGTTAATTTCTTATTTAAAGCTTAAATTTTGATCTTCATTAATTTTATTTTTCAGGACATTCGTTTATTTTTCTGAGTTTTCTTGTATATCTTTGATGAGTCTTTCTGTGTTTTCCTTCATTTCTTTGAATGTTATAATCATAACAATTTTGAGCTCTATATATGATGGGGAAGAAAAGATCTTCCATATTTTTGTGATTGTATTCTAGAGATTTGTTCTCTCTCCATGATGTAGTATTCTCCTGAAGACTGAAGTCATCCACGAAGTGTCCACACATCAGAGGTGTATGCATATCACTTCATATGTGGATAAGAGTCCATTCCTACCAAAGACCTTCAGTCAACTCTGCAGTCCTCTGTCCTGTGTCCAATTTGCCCAATGATCTCCTACCAAATCCACATTCCTATGCATCCAGACCATTCCCCAGGCAATAGAATTCATACTTTTGTTCTCCAAAGCCCCACATCCCAAATGTGAGATAAGCCTACAGTCCCCCATATTGTTAGGGGGTAGATCTGAATTGAAGCTCTTACTTCCTACTGTATCTGGCTCCACATTAAAGTCCTTTATTTTTCTCCATACCTCAAGTGGTATATCTTTGGCATTTGGGTACATCTGGTAGATGACTTGATTTCTCAGAAACACTCTCCAGGGATAAAGCAATAAGGAAACACAGGGGACTCACCTGCATGTTGTTTCTCAAATCTGTATTTCAGAGATTTCCTTTTTTGATGTATTTCCAGGAACTTTGAGTTGTGATAGGGAAGACATGGCAGGGATGAGACCACTCAGTCCTGGAGGAGCTAGAAACATGGATAATAATTTTAACTCATCAGCAAAGATTTATTGAGAGTCTAGAATGTGTCTCAGCCACTCTGTGATTGTATATTATACTGATATTCCTAAGTAAATAGGACTGAAAGAGGCAGGAAGGAACTAAGGAAGAAAATACTCATCTTTCCAGTCTCAGCAAATATTTTATTGCCTTCTCTAGTGGCTGAGACTAAGTTAGCTCCTTCGCATTACGTGTCTTAGAACACTTTGTAATTCTGCTTTATGGAACTCATAACCGAAGGAAAACAAAATACACCATCCCAAAATATGCCTCTTTCTATATGATATTATTTTGAGTTGGATATTTTTAAGAATCTCAAACATAGGAAAAGCTCTGAAAACTAAGATACTTTTTTGTAAAAGAGATTTATAAAGGAGAGTGCCATTGTAAGAGGGTCTCCCTCTCTGTGCCTGGAAGTGAAGCATGACAAATTTTGGAAATTCTTATCAATGGAGAAGGCTAACAGTTCACTCTCATTTCCAGTGCATCTTGGATCCTCCATTCCACCAAACATCTTTTGTCTTTAGCTGAATGGAGTGTTTAAGGAGGTAGGCTGAGTCGTTTGGGGGAATTACTCAGTTTTCTTATGTCGCTCCCATGTGTGCTAGAGATATACATGTTAAATTTTGTTTGTTTTTCTTCCAATTAATCCATCTTTTATTATAGGGTGTGTTTTAGTCAAGAACATAGACGGAGGGAAGGAAAATTGTATTTCCTTCACCATGTAACCTTGTATCTTCTGGTTCAGTAATTGCCCCTCATTAGCTGTAAGATTGCTGAGACTAGCTTGTCTTTCTCAATGCAGTATTCTATTGTCTAGTGCAGAAACTAGTACAAGGTTGGCATCCACTGATATTTGTTAACCAAGTTAGTGAATGGATCTCTTTGGGTGTTCTTATCATTGCTTTTGATATCTTCTACAATTGCTGCAAGGCTTCTGAGCTTCTTGGTCAGATTTTGGTTCCATTCTCCTGGCAATGGAACCAACTCCCTGACCCTAGGCAGGGTTGCAATCATTTGGTGGTTTTACACTTCTGGCTACAAGCACAACTAATCTGCTCTTTCTCCAAGACTCCAGCTCAGACATGTCCTTCCTACTGTATGGGAGGTGAGAAAAATTTGTCTACCTCTCTCGATTCTACCAAGTCTAGTAAAGCAATCAAATTAACATCAGATAGAGTGATAGGATAAAAGAAAAAAAAGTTAATTACATACACATGGAGAAGCTACATGGATATAGATTTTAAAGCAAATGGGGAAATATGAGTTTTGCAATGAGATAAGAACCTGGGGCTTCAGGGAAAGAGAAGGAATAGGATAAGGACCTGACTCCTATGATGAAGACCAAATGCTTTGTAGTTAGATGATTGCCCCACCAGACAGATAGGTTTCTATGAATGGTGAATGTTTCTTTTTTTGTAAGTCTGAGGACTGCAACCAACCTTAACTCGAAATAATGTACACACCAAAGGAACAAGTCTTGGGAAGACTTGTTCTGAACATGTGGGGAGGTCTGTGAAGACCACCATTCTCTAGAGGCAGTCAGAAAATCAGGATGCTGTGGATGGCTGAAAGTTTATGGTGCCTAGTTTCACGCTAAGTGTTCCTTACCCTCTTTGTGTAGGTCAGCTGGTGAAATAGAGGGGAAAGACTGATGCAAAATAGAATGAACACCTGTAATAATTAACACAAGGTAAAGCAACAAAATATAAACCGAATTCAATTTTCCATTGGAAGGGTCACTTCACCGTATGATCTTTGGAAATTAAAGTTAAGACTCTGAATTAATTATCCTTTCACTGTCTTGGGTTTTCTTTCCTTTCTTGTTCAACAGTAACTGCCTCTGAAATTATGTTAAAGCAATGATCTCTATCATAATGTCCTTCAGCTGGCCCTAAAAACAATTTCCTGCAGCAACATCCCTTTTTCTTAGGAATCATGTTAACCTTCTTAAACTCATAATTTTTATGATATTTTGTTTTGTTTTGTTTTGTTTATCCTCAGAGGGTATTAAATTTTTATGTGACTCAAGTTTTATCTGTGAGTTAGACCAAAGTAATGTTTTGCAACAAATAGAATGGTTTAAAAGTATTTTGCTTCCCCAGGAAGGCTGTTAATGTGCACAGAAATGTACATGGTGGCAAAATGAGATACTTTCAGCTGTATAGAAATTTATCTAGGGTTGCCCATATAAAACAGGCCTCATTTAGCATTAAATCTCATTTTATGTGATCAGGGTTTATTTTCAAATGGGCCACTCAGGATTCATACTGTAAGACTATTTTATGAGTATCAGGAGGCACCTCATCTACCTTTCACCCTTATAACACAATTTCACACTAGATTTGTTTAGGTTTGGGACAAATTAGCATTTTAAAACATACTATACAGCCAGTACATATTTATTAAATAAAAACATTGAATAAAATATGTGGAAGTATTTGGGAAAAATATAAAATGATAAATAAATGTAAGTTATTGATGTTATCAGGTGACTGATTCAGTTCTCTTTAAGCATGCTTAAGAATCATTATTTTCAGATATCAAATTGCTTCACAGGAATAGTCAAGACTATCTTTAGGATTGTGGAGCACATGGAAGTTCATATTGAGAATCAGACATAGTATTTTTTTCCCAGAAATGAGTGTGTGTAAAGTAACAAAAAACCCTATTGTATATCAACATTACCTCAATAAAAATAACATAATTAAAATAAGTTAAAGAATAAACTGACAAAAATATGAGGGATATGAGCACTGTTCCTACTGTACAGAATTTATTAATTTTTCCCTAACAACTCAAGGTCCACTAACACATAATACTCTCTTTTAGGGGAAATATAGCTGAAAAATCTGATTCCTTTAATTTTTATCATTTTAGTTTATCAGTTCTAGTGATATCTTGCTCTATATTTCTGTTTGAACACTACTGGAAGTAGATATTAATTTCATTGACTTTAAAATCACTATCGGGGGGCCTCCCAGGTGGCGCAGCGGTTGAGCGCTGGGTTGCGAAGCTGCCCGCAGCCTCTGCAGCGCCGGTTCGATCCCCGGCTGCTCCCCGGCCACCGGAGGAGGGTCCCACATGGCGCGCAGACCTCTCCTGCCGCCCCCTGTTCCCCTCAGCAGTGTACCTCGGTCCTTCTGCCTGCTCTGCTCCCCGCTCTGGCTCTGGTGAATTCTCTCGCCCTCCCGGCTTCTGACTGTACCCAGTGCATGTATAAACCAAACAAACAAACAAATAGATAAATAAGACATGCCTCTAGAAAAAAAAATTAAAAAAAAAAAAAAATTAAATCACTATCGGGCCTCCCTGGTGGCGCAGCGGTTGAGCGCTGGGTTGCGAAGCTGCCCACAGCTTCTGCAGCGCCGGTTCCATCCCCGGCTGCTGGAGGAGGGTCCCACATGGCACCCAGACCTCTCCTGCCGCCCGCTGCTCCCCTCAGCAGTGTACTTCGGTCATTCTGCCTGCTCTGCTCCCCGCTCTGGCTCTGGTGGATTCTCTCACCCTCCCGCGCTTCTGACTGTACCCAGTGCATGTATAAATAAATAAATAAATAAATCTTAAAAAAATAATAATAAAATAAAATCACTAACCACTCTTTCAAAATATTTTTTTCATGCCAGGACAAATAATTAACAGCTGGAAACAATTTACAATTTAGGAGCCATCAACTATTGCCATATTCTTTGAAGTCCTTTTATCAGTTTTGGATTGACCAATAATCAATATTTCTGCATATTTCCAAAATGCTTTTTCAATATGAATTTTAAGGATCATTTTATCATCACTTGACTGCTTTTCCTGAATTCACTCATATTTGTTTTTTGTTTTTTCTGTTGTTTTTTTTTAACGATTTTATTTATTTTTATACAAGAACCGGGGTACAGGCCAGATGCACAGGAGGGTGAGAGGATTCACCAGAGACAGAGCGGGGAACAGAACAGGCAGACTGATGAAATACACTGCTGAGGGGAGCAGTGGGCACGACAGGAGAGGTCTGTTTCGCCATGTGGGATTCTCGCCGGCTGGCTGCGATCGAACCCGTGCTGCGGAGGCTGCAGACAGCTTCACAGTGCGGGGCTCAACTGCCTGCACCACCAGGGAGGCCCTCACTCAAATTTGTGAAGTGACATACAAAACTTATTCAGCAGACAATTGAAACTCTGAGATAGAAGGACTTACACTGCAGGCACACATGCAGTTTAGAATAGGATATTCTCCATTGGCACGTCCATTCTTAAAAACACAAAACCTTCCTCTGTCATTCTCTCAATTTACACCTTAACCTTCTAGGATGTTGCTTAGTCCTCATCTCTCCCTTTTCTCCCCTCCATTTTATTTCACTGCCATTTCAATAAGAACAAAATCCCTGCCAGTTTTGTTTTATGCAGAGAACTTCAGTGGTTTACAGCCACTATTACAGACCTCAGATTTGAGATTCCCTTCACCTGGGGAGCTCAGCTGATGTGAATATATGACTTGTAAGTCAAGTTCTTTGACAAAAGGAGTCATGGTCTTTTGTTCGCTATAGAGGGGAAGAGGGAAGGCAGTTTACTTTTCCAGTTTCCCAAGTACAAAAGCAATAAAATTACAGGATATTTTTAATTTCCTTACATTTCTTTTTAATAATCTTACAATCAAATTAAAATAAACTTCCTCTGTAGTAATCACTATTCCTTGAAAAATATAAACACAATTTCCACTTACACAGAATGTTAAAGAACAGAGGCTATTTCAGTACTTCATGTGTCTCTCCTTATTTCAGGTTTGCCACCTAAACCCTCCTTAAAACTCTGAAACTAGAATCATTTCCATCCCCCCTTTACCCCTGTCCCCCACCCTCAAGGATAAGAATATGTCATTCTCCTGCTCAAATCCTCCCAAAGCTGGCTTCCCATCACAGGGGATAATCTTATCTCCTTAGGTGGTCTTCAAGCCTGTGTGCTCTGGCTCCTATTTCCCCTCCGCTTCCTTCCTCCTCCTCCATCCCCTCTACCCTTCATTTAACTTGATGTTCTCTTTTGTTTCTCAGGACCTTGGGATGTGCTCTTCCCTCTCCCTGGGATTCTTATCCTTTCAGAGAGACCTAGCCCAACCACTTCAACTATAAACCTTCTCTACTCAGTGTTATTTTTAAATCTCATCTTGCTTTATTTTCTTCACTTTGTATATTGCACATATTATATATTATATTTGATACCTTATGAGAGTTTCTGGAAGTCTCATTGTTTATTCGCTTGAAGGTGAAACCCAAGAAAGCAAAGACTTTGTCCTTCATCATTACCATTTGCCCAGCGTCCAGAATATTATCATTTTAATAAATTAGAAAAATAACATCAAAATGGTACTTTTCCTCTCAGTTGCAATAGAAGCCCCTAAAGTCAAGAATAATTTAACAGAGGTGACATCTGTTAAATCTAACTGAATGGCATTTAATTGAGGTACATTTCTCAGTTATTTGGGGCAGAATATGCTGATACTGTAAAACTGGTTTACTGGCACTAGTGGTCACCTCTAGCTTATGTGAGATAAGGGAAGGGTTGTATCTGACCAAATTATTCAAACTAGTACTCCTTTCAAATCTTTAACAGCATGAAGCAAGAATGACAAGTAACTGTAAACATATAACACCTATTTACAACTGAAGGGGGTTAGATCTTAAATTAGGTAGTAGAAAACAATGTTCCCATTATTCAAAAGGAATTTGATTATAACAACTTCCAAAATACAAAGGATAAAAATATGATGTTTAAGGAAAGATGTTGAGTAATCTGTGTTATATTCCTTCCCTTGTGATTTTTTTCTCTTATCTATGCTTCAGAATTTAAATCTAATAATATTACTTTCCACCTTTAGCCCTCCAAACATTTGTTGAACAGCTTCTTTTCATCCTAAAGATACAATCAAAAGTAGTAAACATGGCTCTACATTCTGGTCCCTTCCTAAACCATCCTGTCCCATCTGTTTCCCACTCTTCCTGACCTTTCATTCTCTAGATCTTCCTATCTCTAGACCGTTCATATTTCTAGACCTTTCAAATCCCTAGATCTTCAGTTATCCCTGGGGAATCCCTTTCCAATGCCTGTAATAGTCTTCTTCCCTCTTCCCTGTGTGATTTATCCTTCAAAGCCTTTGCTTCTTCCATTTCTTCTCTGAAATCCAAGACCTGGTAAAATTCCCTTGTTATATGCAAACACGGCACTTATCTATTTACTTAAGGTATAATTTTCTCCACTAGAATGCAGCCTCAACTCATTCAGTGATTAATACGTCAATCACTGAGATCCACACATTGCCTCGCCTGCAGTGGTCGTTCAATGATTGTTTGTTGCATTTTCTCTTGTGGAATATATGTTCTGGAGCCACATTGTATATGGATTCAGGCAGTATGACTTAGACTATAAATATATAACCTCATGTATGAGAAATAAGACTGAAATCAATAAGGTGTAAATATAGTGTGTCTGGCATGGATCCTACATGATTTAGCACACAATAGTCAAGACGACAATATAAGAAATGTTTATAAAGATTCTTTATATGACTGTTGCTGATATAAGCATTAGTACATCAACTTATTTTGTCCTTTATCCCTAATGATGTTTCAATTCCTTCTAAATATATCTTCAGTGTGACAGCAGAAGTATTTAAGTTAACTTCTGGGCTGATACAGATGGGCCAGGTAAATGCTCCAGAGGCAACTGCCCATATGTTTCTCAGCCTTGTGCAAGGCTTATCATCTGGTAAAAATCTTCCAAAAATTTGTCCCCTGGAAGTTTTCCTTTTCTGACAAAAATCTCAAATAAAATATGAAACTGTAGAGTAGGGACAAATGGAATTCCTCCAAAAACAAAATCACTTGTGTGATGACAAGATCTAAATTGTTTGGACAGGGAAGAATCTAATGGAGAAACTTGTGTATTTCTATATGGCGCACCTTTTATATGTTATCAAATATAAGGACAATAGTTAATGAAAGGAAAATTATTATAAACTGTATGGTTGCTTCCCCCACCTCAAGATGTTCATGTCCTAATCTCTAGAATCTATGATTGTTACCTTATATGGCAAAAGGGATTTTAGATGTGCTTATTTTTTTTTTAAAGATTTGTTTATACAAGAACTGGAGTACAGGCCAGAGGCGCGGGAGGGTGAGAGGATTCACCAGAGACAGAGTAGGGAACAGAACAGGCAGACAGACCGAAAGCATTGCTGAGGGGATAGCAGAGGTCTGCTGCACCATGTGGGTTGCTCCCTGGCTGGCCGGGAATCCAACTAGTGCTGCAGAGGCTGCGGACAGCTTCACAGCTCTGTGCTCAACCCGGCGTGCCACCAGGAAGGCCCAGAGATGTGCTTATGTTAAGGGTTTTGAGATGAGGTTAGCTGGGATTATCCAGGTGGCTCAGGTATAATCACAGTGGTCTTTCTAAGAAGGAAGAAAGAGATCAGAAAGATAAAAGATGATGAGGTGACTAAAGCTAAGGTTGTGGTGATGCACTTGGAAGATGGAAGAAGGGCCCAGAAGCCAAGGAATGCAGGTAGCCACTAGAAGATCTTCTCGAGCTAGAAGGAAATAACCCTGCTTAAACTATAACTTTTTAGCTCAATGAAATTAATTTTGGTCTTTTAATCTCCAGACCTGTAAAACAATAAATTTGTGTTGTTTCAAGTCATCTATTGTAGTACTACGTTATAGTAGTAATAGAACAATAATAACTACTCTCTTCTCATGTTAATTGATACTATAGTATTTTTTCAGTGATAGAAATTATAAGCATATACAGTAATAACCTTGGATTGAGATTTATTGACTTTTTAAAAGTTGAGGGAGATAGTTTTAAAGCAAAGTTGTACCTTCCATTTTTACCCATGATTTTTTTTTGAAGATTTATTTCTTTATGCATATGAAAACTGGGATGCAGGCCAGAGGTGTGGAAGATTAGAGGATTTACCAGAGATGGAGTGGGGAACAGAACAGGAGATTGAATGAAATATAATGCTGAGGGGAGCAGTGGGCAAGACAGAAGAGGTCTGCTGCACCATGTGGGTCACCTCCCTGGCTGGGAATTGAACTCGTGTTGCAGAGGCTGCAAATAGCTTTGTAGTGCTGTGTCTTAACCTCTTGCACCATCAGGGAGGTCTAATTTTTACCCATAATCTTAAAGGAATAATTTGAATATTCTAGTGTTATTCTGCTATCTCAATAGATTATAGTTTTGAAATCACTCTCTCCATAATTTTTAATTAGAACTTTTAAAATCATTGATATTAAAATATCATTTCAGGGCTTTCTAGGTAGTGTCAGTAATATTCTGAACAATGGTTAATGCAATTATATTTTTTTGTTTTTAGTGTTGTGTGATATTCTAATATTACCAATATATCTTGAAATGAGATGAAGTATATTAAATATTCCAGGTTATAATATATTCTTTGATATGTTTGAAAAATCCCAAAATATGAATTATAAAAGTCTTAAAAATTTCCACTTTTTAAAACATTAAGAATTTGTTGAAAATTTTT
Organism: Talpa occidentalis; assembly: GCF_014898055.3. NCBI lineage: Eukaryota > Metazoa > Chordata > Mammalia > Eulipotyphla > Talpidae > Talpa > Talpa occidentalis. The sequence goes on from NW_023604972.1 coordinate 47,482,961, forward strand.
TACACTTGAACATATTGTTTAAATATAATCTTTCTTCCCATGTGACAGCCTCACACAAAGTATTTAAAGAAGATGAAGGTCTGTCATTGCTCTGTTTAATTAACAGAGACTTTTAGAATTAGAGGATGTTAAAAAAAGAACTCAAAGGAAAACTTCAGTGTGATAATAGTCTCATTTCACATCAGAATTTTAACTAGTAAAAATTCTATTTACAGGTGTCATCTGGTAGAACTAGTCAATCTTAATTTTATATTGTGAGTTTTTCTTTTCCCAATTACTTATACAAATCAGATGGTAGAATACAAAAGCATGCTGAGAGGCTTAGATTTGCTTCTTATTTAGCAATGCTGTAACAATTTCTTTTTCTATCATCTCAGTTACTTTGTCTTGCATCTAAATTGCTTAAAAATCATATTACCTTTTAATTCATAAAAGGCAATGATAGTCTACATTCCAGTAGATTAACTCAGTGTTTCTAATGAAAGTGAAATCTTAAATGTTCATTTAGAAAACTTTTTAATTCACTTTGGATTACCCATTGACATTTACACTTGCACAAATATAATTCATCTATGATACAAATAACTTTACAGTAATTAGTAGGTAATGTTAAGGGTACTTTTTTGAATTCTTATTTTTAGTTTTCTTCTATAATAAAATAATTTGTGAAGGCCTAGCATTCTAACATACTACATATACTGACTAGGCTGTATTCAAATTATTCAATAAAATGTTTCCCATTGAATAGTTGCTATGGGAAACAGGTATAGTTGTTGTCAATTAAGATTTTCCCCCCAATTATGACTAAGAAAGAAAGAATTTAATTATTTAACTTTCCACAGTATACAAAGTACCTCAACCATTAAGACTGGTTGCATAAATTCCATAACAATTTCTGTACATCTTTTATAGACCTTTGAGATACTTGGTAAGATTGTAAAGTCAGAGTGAAATACATGGGTATCTTTCCCAATATTTTACTCATCTTTCGAGAAGTTTCATCAGATATAAACTTTATTGTCACTTGCCTGTTCGATAAATTCTAATTATAAGAAATTACTGAGAAACTCACTCTATGTTGACTATCAAATCAGGTGCTATGGTTTGATTTTTTTTTTCTTTGTAATTAGGTGGCAGTTTACAGAACTAATATTACCATCTTCTACAAATAAAGCCAGTCATTAGAATTATGAAATACATAGGGTCAAAAACATCCAATATGATTACATTACAGAAATGTTGCCTGAGATGGCAGGAACAATAGATATCTCCAGTGTGTGATTGAGAAAGTGATCTGTTCAGTGTTGACAAACTGGTTGTGGCTGTGTCTATGGGCCAGGTACTCAATCAACTGGTTCTGAAATCAAGTAAATTTGTAGTCCTTTGCACCGAGATTCTCTGTGTGTGTCTCTCTCTCTTTCTCTGTCTCTGTCTCCTCTCTCTCACATACACACACCCCATCTACTTTACCTCAATATAGTTCTTGCAAAGCATTCTGAACAAGCACATTTTAAGATAAATTTGCATATTATACTGTGTACTCTCTTATCAGCATTTTGTTTTGGCAGACAAGCACAAAAATAAAGCACATTTTAAAAAACAGCATAGGGCTGCTACATTATGAGCTCAAACTTTTTTCTTTCTTTTATCAAATTGACTGAATTAGATCCTAGTAAGTATAGAAATAAACCAAAATTAAAGTATTCTCAGAAATAGGCCATAGAAATTCATAAGCAAAAATTTTATCTAACTCTAAGAGAATCTACAGCTGCACTTCCCTCATTACCTGCAAATAGACAACCCTCTCTAGCTTCACCTGCAGTTTTCTTTCTTACACATACAACAGATGTACCAGAATTCTTCTGATTCTACATTATATATTTCCTTTCACATTAAAATAGGAATGTTTCTATTTCTCCCCTGCATACACCTACACACACAGATTTTCTTTATTTGTGCAATAAAGCACAAATAAACTTCTATAATTATGTACTGCTGTACAAATTCTAGTAAAAGTTAACCAAAGGCTTTGCAATGGAGAAAGTTATAACACTCTATATTTGTGTGATCAAATTACATTCCCCCTCTTAAAATTAAAAAGATAATATATATATAAACTTATAAATCAAAAAACACTTTAGACATCTTGTTGGTCACAATGTAGATTGTTTTAATTTAAAAAAAATAATCTAATAAATTGCCTCTGAGCAGTAGACAATAGTTAATGGTGTTAGATTATAAAGTTAAGTTCACATAGACACCCGGATTTTATATACAGTAGGATTTATTAGAAAAACAAATACTGGATAATTTATGATTTTAAATGGGGTAGAATAAAATTTAAAGGAAATATAAACAAGCTACTTCTTTCTCTATAATTGGAAATATAGAAGATTTAAACCTTATATATTTTTGTCAAAATAGTAATTATCCATAGATGACAGATGCTGCTCCCTTGTTAATGGAGGGTCTCAAATTTTACTCTGCATCTCATTGGGAAAGAAATATAAATTTTTAAAATAGAATTAACTTGGGGAAGGCATCAGTGCTGCAACTCTTAGCACCAAATGTTTTTTCTTGGAGCACCAAATGCTTTAAGGAAAACATTCCAAGTATCAAAGTTTTCAGATAGATAAATATTTATGGATCAAATCCATAAAGAACAGACATTGTTATGAAATATATATAGATGCCTTCAAAACTTTCTTTCTAAGCAGAGTAGACACATAAGTTAGGAGTCATTTCCCACTTAATTGTTTTTGCAACCTTATGCAACACAAATGGATTATGTGTTGCAATAGACTTATTATACACAGAAAGTAAATCTTGACTGGCATGTCCAGAAAATGAAACAAGAACTATTTCTCTTAAAAAATAAAATGGCATTACATTTACAGAAGTGTCTTTATTCTAACCTTCTCTCTTTCTGACTGAAAGGTGTAGAGTTTTTTAATTTAATCCTTTTGTGAGAAAACAATATTCATTAAGACAAATTCTTCTCATTTGCTAGTTAACAAAATTGAATAAAATCATAAAACAGATCTGGTTCATATCTTTAAGTGCAATGAAATTCCATCTGTCTTTGAACTGTATGGATGACAGGTTTTAGGCTATATATAGATCACTTCTTCACCCTCTTCATTGAGAGCTCTTGATAGTGGTCTCAGAATAGGATACCATTTCCATTATAATCCAAAGAAAGTTATTTTGGTATATAAAGGCAAAGGTCTACTTACACTGCTCATAAGACAAAAATATAAGTGCCATACAAATGCCATGTGATACTAGCAAATTCAAGGTAAGTTTTCAAATACCATTTATCAATATGCACTGATCAGAAATGAATTATCAATTTAAGAAAATAGCAATAGGACCTATCCTAGATGCAAAGGTGGGTATACAAAGCACACTAGGTGTATACCAGGCTTTCATATCACACGTGCACACACATGGATCATTACAGCCAATAGCATCGTTTGTGAACATAACTGATTTGTGGAACTAAATATAATTCTATTGCTATAACTAACCAGGACAATTATACATTCAACCAAACAAGTCTTGAGTTTATGTGGTAATAAAGAAAATGGTAGCATAGACACAGGTAAAATTTTATTTATGAATATACAGACACATGACTTTGGATCCAGCCAGCCAGTGACATAAATAAACTTTGGCAAAAGATCTGAGCTAGAGGAGTGTGTATGTGTGTGTGTGTGTGTGTGTGTGTGTACTTGTTTATGAGTAAACCTTCTTGGAGCAGTGCCACAAATCTGGATACCAACCAACAGGATCACTCCTGTTCCTTGAAATTTCCATTAAGAGCACAATGGGGGTAATTATACTGGGATGCTCCAAATCGCTCTTTCCATCTTGTGCACTCATATGCCCGCCAAACATGAAATGTTCGCCTTCTCCCTTCCAATGTGATGGTTGTTGAACTTATTTTTAGTGTCATTTGATAAGCTTTTGTGCTCGCAGAGAGACATTCCACTGACCCAGCCACTGGTCATTGTCTATACCAGTTCACATCAAAGCACTCGTGCTTTGTCAGGTTTCGAGACGAATATCCATTTCGCATCTGAAGTACAGTATCGAAAGTGACTAGATCATTTGAGCCTTTTTCTTCAGCTGCTGCCTTCTTCCTCCCCCACAGTGTTTCTGCTCACGCTAACATAATTTGGCATCGTCGACGTGACATGGTGGTTTTTCTAAAAAATGATAATACATACAATTTTGATGTTTTGAGGTGGCCAAGCCTACTGAAAATTTAATTTATAAATCGATGACAGAAGTATTTTTTTCTCTACCAAATCTTAACCAAGGTAGAGTGCCCCTCAAAATCCAAGTAATGCGTATACAGCAATAGGTCATTCAATGTCAAAAGGCATAAAAAAGATGAGCAAAATCTTCACAGGCTGCTGCTTGCTGTTGCCTTTAATTATATTAATTAAACTTTGAAATTTTCATGCAAAGAGAGTTGCTGGCTTGTGACGCTGAAGAGCCCTTGGAGACTTGGAGCAAGAAAAAACCCTGAGCAGAAGCTTTGTGGTTACTGCTTCCTTTAAATTAAAAGCCAAACAAACTCCTAGGTATGTTTACAGATATCAATGCTTTATGCACTACTAAACCATAAACATAGAAAGAAGGGTAAATCTACCAATCACAGGGATAAGTTCTCAAATCATGAGTCCCTTTAGCTCCACTCAAGTTAGAGGCTATCTTCCAGTGGAATAACGCTCTATTAATTTTCTTCTTTTCCCGAGTGCATAATGAAAGAAAGGTGTCTTCAAAAACTAAAGGGCAAAATTGTGCTTGCTACCAATACCTTGAGGCATCATGTCTACATTTTGACATGTGGGTGCACTTTTCAGTGTTTTAATGACAAGATTTTCCAGTCAGAAGCTTCCCATAAGGTACACTGTGGAAGATTTTGCGATTTGACAAAGTTATAAGGCAATGGATTCCTTTATCTGCTTAGCCTGGTGGGAAATCTCATACTCAGCCTGTGGCTAGCAATCTTGCCATGTGAAAACACAAGTGCCATGTTTCCATGGTAAACTCTCCTTTCTCTGTGAACAATCAATCACAGCTACTTGTTTTGTGGGCTCCATTTTTATGTCATCTCCATGCTCTCCATCTTCATGCTTTTGTCTTTTCTACACATTCAAACTAACTTTCTGTATAAACTATAGCATGTAGATTAACCCTCTTTCTTTTCAGTGTCATGAATCATGAGTTACCACTGGGTTTCATAAACATCCATGTAGATGGCAGAACAAGTGTTTGAAAATGTTTGGTGTAAGCAAAGCAGAAGGCAGAGAAAACATTTCCTGACTGGAAGGAATAAAGCTGCTCTTCCCAAAACTTCTGAAATACACTTGTTTTTGTTTTTTGGTGTGTTTTTTTTTTCTGTTGGGTTGGAAATCAGCAGTGTGAAGATGGACAATCTTGACACTTTCTTGATCTTCTTGGTTTCCTTTACTGAGATGGAACTCGGGAGAAGTTTATGCACCGGCCCTAGAAAAGAAACAAATCCATATTTAAATACTAAAACAATTATTAAAAAGCATCAGAACATCTTATTGTCTACCATGATCTAGTAAGTGAATACCCAGGGAGAGTTCAATGTTAAGATGAAACATGAAGTCATAAGATCTTTTGCTCTTGGGTCAAAGCATGATGATGGCTCATTCTGTAAAGACTGAATAAAGTTCACCCACAAAATGGTATGGAAATTTTGGGTGAAAAAAACAGTATGGAAGATAGAAATAGTATTTGTATTTAAAATACAGCATTATTATCCTAGCAGTAAGGTATCAGAGAAGCACTATATGTTTCTTTCTATAATGAATTGAAGTTAAAGTACTCCTTGACACAATCCGATGCTTCTAAAACTGTTATAAAACTGATGCTTCAAAAATGTTCATGTGAGAAATGCATTTAAGAGGTGGTAAGAATTTGAAGATAAGGAATTGGTGAGATAGAGAAGAGATACCCTCCTCTTGTGATTCTATTTTACAAAAGGCTTTGCAAGAGATTTAGTAACCATCTTATTTACTATTGTTGACTACTCCTCATAACTGCATACCACCATGTGTTCTCTCCACACAGCGACTATATATTTGCATTGCATATTTCTAAAGAGACTTTCCATTCCAATTCCTTAGCAGTTCAAAGAAGGTTGGAGTCAAATTGTTTCATATATAATTGTAAATAATGTAAGAATTATTTGAAAACAAAGTTTCCAATTAGTGGTAAAGAATCCCTCCCTTGTCCTTTGTTGGCACTACTTCTACACAAATCACATCCAAGTTCCTCCATAGGCCAGAAGCTAGAGTACTACTTTCTAGTGTAGGTTCAGGATAAACACCCTACTGAGATTTTTCTGTTTCTTATAATATCTGATTTCTAATTTCACATTTTCAAACCTATTATTTAACTCTAAATGTGAACAATAAGTTTGTCTTAAATATCCAATATATGGTAATATTGAAAAGGAGCAAAACACATTGTTTGATTAAGAGGAACATGAGGACTGTACATACAAGCATTTTGAAACTATACTTTTTTCATATAATCTAAAAAAGTTTTTCTAAGAGTATAAATTCAAGAGGTCTAAATACTGAAAATTTCTTTGCTAGGTGAAAAAAAAAAACACAGTATCATTCTAAATAAATTATAAATGTATTAACAGCCCAATTCATCTCTCAGAGCAGAATTCTGAGTGAAAGCTTTACTATTTCACTCTCCCTCAGTATTAGAAAAAACAGAATGTACAAAAGATAATCAACAATAAAATATTGGCATAATAAAGGCTCAATTCACAATGAGAATCTATCAACTTTAACTTTACTTAAGTGATTTTTAGGCAATAACATGTATCTATTGAGTAAGAAGTTCACCAGCATTTTTCTTGAAATTATTGTTGGCAATACATTTGCTTAGGGCCCATAATAAGCTGACAACCAAAATTAAAATGTCTGGTACCATATTAATTCTCTTCAGTTAACTAAGCCAAGAGATGAAAATAACACAATGGTAGTTTCTGCTGGTTAAGTATCTAGACCCCTGACTCGGTTACAATATCTGAAAACTGATTTTACCCATTCGTTTTCACTATGACCGGTGAGAACAACATTAACCAGAGCCAAGTGCCATGATTCCCATCTCTTGAGCATTAAAATTCTGCTGGCATTAACATTTGTGAGCTCCTTTACTAGCTATCTGCACAGGATATATTTCACTGCTATAACAGTTAGTGCATTATGCTCACCTCATAAATATCCATTGACAAGCTGAAGCATACAACTGTACTTCAGTTTAGACTTTTCAAACACAGATAGCTGATTTATTTATATCTCCACTTCTAAAAAGAGTTTACAAACCTTCATGCTTTGTGCAACAGCAAACCGTGATTCAAATTTTAAATTGTACACAAAGCACAGGTACACATAGAAATAGACAAAAGACAATTCGAGAGGTCCTAAAAACATGAATTATCAGGAAAGAATGCTGACTTCAGACACAATAGTTCTCTGGAAGAACGACAGAAGAGAAGATACATACTACACACACACACACACACACACACACACACACACAAGAAGATAGAGGCAGGTAAAGAGAAGAGATATGTATATATGCATAGAGATCTAGCTATATATGATATATAGAAATTGAAATAAATATTGTTCTCTCTATATGTCTATCTATGTAGATCTAGGGATATATGAGACTCTATGATACCCTCTACTCAAAATAAAACTGCAAGATTTTGATCTGAAATAAACATTTCATACATTCTTTTCTAGTGGAAGCCCAACTTATAAATGTCCAATTTTAAAGTGGAGACCACATACCATATGGAATTTCAGTGCATAGATAGTCAGTGCATATCATAAGGAAAGTTCTGAGTTTGTCTGACAAATTTACCTTCAATTTTTTTCTCTCTATTCTGTTAAGGTATCTGCAAAATTCTAGTGACTCTTTAGTTAATATTTATTTTTGCAAACATCCATAACTCAGTTTTTCTTGAGATTTCATATAGTTGGCAGTTAATGAAATGTTTCATTCAAGTAAGATATGAAATAAACACCTTGTTACTTATAAGAAAGAAATCATTACTTCAGAAATCATTACTACCAATACCTTTTCTTGGGTCTCATGATAAGTTAAACTGGAAGTATATGCCCAGAAGAGATAAATACATAAAATCAGAGCAACCAGAACAGAATATTGGATGACTTTTTAATTGGTATTTTGTCATTGGGCACAACATAGGTAGTATAAGAATTATTTTCATCTTTTTAACCTCAATTAGAGTGCTGATTAAATCTTAGGTCTTCAACCAATAGAAAAAAATTGACCATTTAAATATGAAACTCAAAGCTATAGAAAATAAATTTTGCAAATGCACATTGTAGGATTACTGGTATTAAATACTGGAAACAAGTCAGATCCATCATTATGGACAAGATGATTAAATTATAAAGATAGATGATGGAACATGATAAATAAAATGCAACATCAGAAAGAAAGGAGACTCTATATACACCATTGTGGAATGATGATCCGGATTTATTTAAGAGAAAACATCAAAGTGCATAAAGAATGCACACTATATTTCATGTTACAAAGAAGAAAAATATACTGGGATCAATGTATACTTTTATTTTTAAGAAAATAAAATAAACTTTAAAATAGAATTAGTTATAGATAGGTAGAAGGAGTGTGCATAGTAGAGTGGCTAAGGATATAAATGAGATATTTTTGATCAGTATTTTTATTATATAACATCAAATGCAACCATGTAGATACTTACCACTTTCCCAAAAAGTCATGAAATAAAAAGAAATCACTAAAAACTAAAATAACCTTCACCAAGTGTAAAGCAGAACCCTGTCTAAAACTAGGACATGGTGGAAAATATGAGTGAGACTATCCACATTACATGAGGTTTTCCTTGAGAGCAAAGGATTAGTCAATGGAAGGCTGGGAGAAAAGCAGGAGGGTAGAGAAATATTTTTCTCCTCGAAATGCATGAAGGGACTTCCCTAAGAAAACAGCAGCAGCCAGCGGTTGAGCGCTGGGTTGCGAAGCTGCCAGCAGCCTCTGCGGCGCCAGTTCGATCCCCGGCTGCTCCCCGGCCACTGGAGGAGGGTCCCACATGGCGCGCAGACCTCTCCTGCCGCCCGCTGCTCCCCTCAGCAGTGTACTTCGGTCCTTCTGCCTGCTCTGCTCCGCGCTTTGGCTCTGGTGAATTCTCTCACCCTCCCGCGCTTCTGACTGTACCCAGTGCATGTATAAACAAAACAAACAAACAAACAAACAAATAAATAAATAAAACATGCCTCTATTAAAAAAAAAAAAAAAAAAAAGAAAACAGCAGCAGCCCACTGAAGATTTTGGGCATTGCAAAAGGAATGAGAAAAATAGTTGTATGAGACACAGGGCTTTCCTGAACCATACAACAGCAACCTGTTGAAACCTGGGAACAGAACAGAGGAAAAAAATCCCTTGAAGACTCATCATGTCTTCTCAGAAGCCATGGTCCTTAAATTTGGAGATGGTAGATTTATATGGAAACCTGTTTCTCAAGGTACAGAAAGTGGTGGTGGCAGATGGTAGGTGGAGAACAAGAAACCTGCCTAAAACATAAGATGGTCACAGGTGGGCTGTAAAGCAGAAAGAGATAGAAAGCACATCTAAAGAAAATCTCTGATCCCACTTTCAAAACTATTGAAGTCAGTAGGTAATAAAGAACAACTAAAACAAACAGGGGCCCAGCTGAACTACAGATTAGCAACATAACAGAAGAAGTGGTATGTACTCTTCTAGAGAAAAATATTATCTAGGTTAGTCTTATCTCTTAATGCATAAAGTTCAGCATTAAAGCATAAACTATGGTATACATAGAGAAGCAATAAAATATGACTCATAATCAAAAGAAAACACAAGTCCATAGTTAGTAGACACGGACTTTAAAGTAATTGACACAAATATTAAAAGTGTTAGTATGAATGGTAGATAGCATGTATGAAAATATGGTGAATTTCAGTAGAAATATGTAAACTATAAATAAGAACAAAATGGAAAAGTAGACAGGAAAAAATGGAATAATGTTTTTGAATCATGTAAAAAATATAATCAGAATGACAAAATATAATCAGAATGACAAAATAAGCTTATAGCACCTACTTTCTCTTATCTTTGCATCACTAATATAACAACTGCTGCACTGCATTAAAAAGTGCACAGCACCACGGACAAATAATGCTTGCCAAAAGAAAAAAGGTGAACCTGATTCAGAGTAAGGGGTGTAGAGTACCAGTATATATGAGTGTGTGTTGGGGAACAGTGTTGGAAGAAATGCAATTGTATAAAAACGTTTTCAGGTAGCACTTGGGCAGAGATTCAAAGGAAATCAATGAAATGAGACTATCTGGGGAAGACTAACTATGTTAGATAAGCCATCAATACAAAGGCGGTGCAGAGAAATCTTTGGGGAATTTGTAGGAAATAATACCGATAGTGTGGCAGGAATAGGTTACACTATGGAAAAAGCAGAAGATAAGGTAAGAGAGCAAAGAGACTCTATCATACAAAGTCTTGTAGTGATAATTGTGATAAATCCTCTTTTCAAAAAGTTAAGTTGCCACTTATACAATGTTAACATCTGGCTCCTTTCTCATGACTTTATTTTTTTTTTTATTTTTTTTTTTTATAGAGGCATGTTTTTATTTATTTATTTATTTGTTTGTTTGTTTCATTTATACATGCACTGGGTACAGTCAGAAGCGCGGGAGGGTGAGAGGATTCACCAGAGCCAAAGCGGGGAGCAGAGCAGGCAGAAGGACCGAAGTACACTGCTGAGGGGAGCAGCGGGCGGCAGGAGAGGTCTGCGCGCCATGTGGGACCCTCCTCCAGTGGCCGGGGAGCAGCCGGGGATCGAACTGGCGCCGCAGAGGCCGCAGGCAGCTTCGCAACCCAGCGCTCAACCGCTGCGCCACCGGGGAGGCCCTCTCATGACTTTAGAGCAGACTGAGGGAAGATGGTAACTTACTTTGCAAATTTCTTAAGAATCACATGTACCAACATCCACCACACATACACACACACACACACACACACACACACACACACACAAACACACAAAAGTGCATACTCAACAGACAATATCAGAATTAAGAACTCAAACATATGTCAATGGCTAACTGAGTAGTCATCTATATTTGAATGATCTATTCTAGAAAATATCAGAAAATTCAAATTAAGGGCACATTATATTACTAATGTCTAATCAGGTAAGAATAAATTAATTTACATAAAAATACTAATTTTCACTAGAGTGATTCTAGACATAAACTTTTAACCTCAATAATTAATACCACAGAGAGAAAAATTTTAGATGCAATTCATTAATTTTTCTTAGAAAATTAGACATTGAGATAATTCATTTATCATCTGTTTTAGGCACATTTAAAGAAAAATCCTGAATACTAATACATAATCAGCACTAAAAATATTTATTGAAAGATATTTCCTAATATATATGATCCTAGGGACACAACAACTTATCCCCAACTAAATTTCTAAGAATTAAACCCTCACTTTAGGGACCCTAAAACAGTGTATATTGTGCCAGTCAAAATACTAATCACTAAAAATATGTTGATAAAGTCAGCTTCTACTTGATAAACACAGATTTTCATTAGCTGTTTCTACTTAAAGATATCTACATTTCTTTGGGTTCTTTGGCAGACAACTAAATTCACAGCTAACTTGAGACTAAGAGCAAATATCTAATATGGTCTTTCAAAGATAAACAAGTGTTGACAATTTCTTAAGTTTTAAAATTGATACTTTATATTGTCAATTAAAATACTTAAGAAATGTTCAGTTTTTAAAACTTCACTTTGAAAAGCAATTAGGAATTGTTCTTTTTTATTATAAATAATAGGGTTTTTTTTTTTTAAGATTTATTTATTTATACAAGCACTGGGTACAGTCAGAAGCGCCGGAAGGTGAGAGAATTCACCAGAGCCAGAGCGGGGAGCAGAGCAGGCAGAAGGACCAAAGTACACTGCTGAGGGGAGCAGCGGGGGGCAGGAGAGGTCTGCGCACCATGTGGGACCCTCCTCAGGTGGCTGGGGAGCAGCTGGGGATGGAACCAGCGCTGCAGAGGCTTTGGGCAGCTTCGCAACCCAGTGCTCAACAGCTGCACCACCGGGGAGGCCCTAAATAATAGTGTTTTATTGAAATCTGCCTAAAGCTTTCTTGGAAAATTAGTTATTGTGATGTTATTTTCTTTCAACACAGCAAGTGTTCAGTGATTTCATTCCAGATATTCCATCCTAATAGAAGACATATGTGTGTATTCAACTTCTAGAGAAGAAATTTATGCTTAAGTCATTTTTTTTAAATATTTGTATAAAAATTTAAACAATTGTCTAAACTAATAAACAGACATTCTTATTCTAAAATAAAATCTAATAAAAGGACATTTAAATCCTAAAAGTTAGGATTCAATTTTGAATATTTATTACAGATTAATATTTATATGTTAATTAGATTTAGATCTAATTAGATATGAAATGATACATACTTACCTATAACACATAAGTAATGTGGATTAGAACATTATACTTACACTTTATACTTCTACATTCTAAACTGCTAGAGCAGCAATCTAATGACTACATTTATTTCTAAATTTATACCATGGGGAACAAAGCTTCAAGCAGCATCTTAAATCATATATACTAAATTTAGGCAGATAACAGCATGAAAACTGCCCCAGCTTTTATGTACAGAAACAACTCTGAATATTCCTGTAGTGTATCTTCACAGGGATTTACACTGCAAAGACAGAATGCCACTGTGACCGAGGCCACTTCACTGTGACCCAGATATTACTTCACTGGTCAATGGATATACAACAGCTTTTAATGGGAATTCCTTGCCCATACTTTGAAATGAAAATAAACATGTATTAATTTTGTTACATAATCAATACAGGTATTCCTAGTCTAAATGCATATCAGCTAATGACTGCATCTTAAAATAACTGTAGAAATATTAAACCATTTCTAGAGATACAATTAACCTCCTCAAAATGGAAAGAATAAACTTTCAAGGTTTAAACATCTATACATATGCACAAACATATAGACATATTTACATAAGCAAACAAAAATTATCATGACAGTGTTTAAAATACTATTTATTCATCTGTATAAAATTACCTCTGTATGCCAAGGACAGATTGTTTCCTGGTGCAAGGATCTCATATATGTGAAAGATATACATTTCACAGTCAAAAACCAAAAAGTGCCTGGATTTGGTTATTTAATCTCCATTTGATTTTACATATGTAATTCACTCTACATAAATCACAGAACTGCAAAGTACAGTACAGGTCTAACTACAAGTCAAATTTTGGGTCTAGTGTTAGTGCAAAATGGATGAATGAATGGATGGAAGGACTGAAGGATGGATCGATGGAGAAAAACAGATCTATGTCCAGTAAATTGATGTGAATATAAAGAGATCATTTCAACTTGGATGGAACTGGAGTGGGTTATAAGTGAAATAAGTCAGCAGGAGAAAGACAAACACCACATGATTCCAATCCTGTGGAATTTAAAGAAACAAAACAAAGAACAGACAAAACTAAACTAAAACATACCTTAGAAGTCTGACTGCAGAACTGAGACCACTAAGCAGGAGGAGAAAAGTGGGACACAATCTGAAGAGGAGACCCAGGGGACTGTGCTGCAGCACTAGGGGTGCCTTAGTGGTCACCATGGCAACACACATCTGAATAGCTGGGACCCACACCCTTAAATCATATACAGTATTGCAAACCATAGTTATTACCTTAATCTAAAAAAATGTTATTTTTTTAATTTAAATTTTATTTTTATATTCCCCATATGATTATAACCTCCTTATTTTGACCCCAATCCCTCCCCTCCCCGCCCCCCACTCCCCATAGAGTGTCTCTGGTTCATAGTTGTTTGTTGATTTTGATATTTTCTTTCTTAAATTATTCTTTTTCCTGGTCCCTTATTTAAGTTTTCTAGATTCCTGCTATGAGTGAGACCATCCGATATTTTTCTTTTTCTTTCTGGCTTATTTCACTGAGCATGATCCCTTCCAGCGCCATCCATGTTGCTACAAATTGCATTTGTTTATCTTTTTTGAATGCTGAGTAATATTCCATGGTGTATATGTACCACACAGAAAATTTAAAAAATAAAATGGTTTTCTAAAGCAAAAATAATACAATTTGCCTAATAATTTATCCTGCTACAGAAAATATAAATTCTGGGCCTCCCTAGTGGTGCTAGGGGCTAAAGCTCAGCACAATGAAGCTGTCTGTAGCACGAGTTCAATCCCTGGCCAGGGAGATAACCCACATGGCACAGCAAACCTCTCCTGTCTCACTTGCTGCTCCCCTCAGCGGTGTATTTCAGTAAATCTGCCTGTTCTGCTCCCTACTCTCTCTGGTGAATCCTCTCAACCACCCCCCGACCTCTGGCCTATATCCTAGTTCTTGGATGAACAACTAAAATAAATCTTTTTTAAGCAGAAGAAAATATAATTCTAATGTATTAGAATGAGTGCTAGAATAATTAATAATATATTAATAATAAATAATAATTAATTAGAATGAATACATCAAAATGTATTCAGCATTATAACAACCCTTCTATTACCAACTTTCTTAACAGACAAATCTAAGTATTTGGTTAAAGTGCATCCTCTTTCTTAGACTGTAAGCTTCATGTTGTTTTCTTTTATTACCATTTTGCAAATGTCTAAGACAGTATTCACCCAGCAGTTTGAAGTGTTTAAAATTATTTGCTGACTTAATAACTATTGGGTTTGAAATTAAATTTTATCTATGCAGCTATAGCTCTGAGACATATAATTGATATCAATATCAATTTTCATTTGAACATTGAAATAGTCTTATCTAACAACATAATCGTTAGCAAGTAATAAAATAAAATACAAGGGTTTATTTACCTAAGCATACAAATACAAAACTACATAACTGCATTTTAGTGTTTATTAACTGACTTGCAACTAAGCAATAGCAGCAATCATTCCTTGGATAAAAAGTCTTCCTTAAGCCAAATAACGAATAAACCAACGTTTATTTGGTTACACGTACCATATTCAAGTAGTCCTAGAGGTCTTATTTCTTATGTGTTAGCCCAATTGTAGGCTAATTGGGAAATAGCTGAGTTGGTGGATAAAAGTGTTCTAAGCTGGGAACAAGTAGGCATCAGAGAGGAACTGAACTTGATGTCAATTTTAAATAGAGAACAGATGGCTGGAAGTGAGATGCGTTTCGTGCTTGAAACCATCAACAGGAAGAGAAAATAGAGATAAAAGTTCCTAGTTCCACTATGATTCTTAAATCTAAATACTACACATGTTTTGACAAGCAGGAAGAGGACATTAATAGCAACCTAACTACATCTATTCATATGAAGCAGTAAAACATTAAATTAATACCCCATTAATTAATTGATTTCCAGGTCATTTATTTTTCTTTATACCTTTGCTATTCCCTGATAGGAAATCAATATTTAAGAAACACGATGTTTCTTCACAAAAGTAGTATACCACACCCACTGACTATCTCTACATGTTTCAGTAAAATTCCAAAAACCCAGTAAACTATCAAGGAGGAATTATTCTATATTTATTCATTTTAACACCGTTAAATGGAAAGCAATATAGCACAATTCTTGCAGATTTCCCCAAATACGTCTGTTTTAAAAGTTTATGGCATTTGTGAACAAATGTGAAAGTTGAAGATTTAGTTGATACAGGACTCTCAACAATAAAGATTTGGGTTGTTAAAAAGATGAAAACTTTCTCAAAATGAATGAAACATAACTTGATAAATCAATTCTAATTACTAAATCTTATTTAAAATTAACGAAAAAGTTCTTAATCTGCAAGGCATGGTTTGAGTTTTCTTCCTCTGGTGAAAGATTACTAGAAAATTTATTACTCCTAGAGCAAAACTGGAGCGCAGAACATTCCTCAGGGCCAGCAACATGAAAGAAAAAGACAAGAAAGGGCCTTTCATAATAGTAAAAAAAAAGTCTGGTGTCCACAAAAGCTTACTTTCTTTAAATTTAGTCTCTGCTATACTTTTTAAATGTGATGATGAATCAAAAGTGCATGGTATTGGAACAAGAACAGACACACAGACCAATGGAATCGAATAGAAAATCCAGAAATAAACCCACAGATTTATGGTCAACTAATCTTTGACAAAGGAGCAAAGACTATGCAGTGGAGCAAAGAAAGTTTGTTCAATAAATGGTGCTGGGAAAACTGGGTAGCTACATGCAAAAGAATGAAGCTTGACCACTACCTCACACCATACACAAAAACCAACTCAAAATGGATTAAAGAACTAGACATAAGACCTGAAACCATAAAATACATAGAAGGAAATATAGGCAAAACACTACGTGATATGCACATCAAAGACATCTTTATAGACACATCACCCAAAGCAGTGATAATGAAGGCAAAGATAAACAGCTGGGACTACATCAAATTAAAGAGCTTCTGCACAGCAAAAGAGACAATAACAAAAACAAAGAGAAGCCCCACTGACTGGGAGAACATTTTTGCACATAACGTTAACAATAAAGAACTGATTACAAAAATCTACAAAGAGCTGATGAGACTCAACAATAACAAAGAAAATAATCCAGTCAAAAAATGGGCAGAAGAGCTAAAAAGAAACTTCTCTGAAGAGGAAATGCAAATGGCCAACAGGCATATGAAAAAATGCTCAATATCACTTGTAATCAGGGAAATGCAAATCAAAACTACCATGAGATACCATCTTACACCAGTGAGAATGGCACATATTAAAAAAACTAGTAACAACAAATGTTGGTGAGGATGTGGAGAAAAAGGAACTGTCCTGCACTGTTGGTGGGAATGCAAACTGGTCCAACCACTATGGAGAGCTGTGTGGAGATTTCTGGACCTACTAAGCATAGAGCTTCCATATGATCCAGCAATTCCACTCCTAGGTATTTACCCAAAGGACACAGAAACATCAATTCCAAAGAGCACCTGCACCCCTATGTTTATAGCAGCACTGTTTACAATAGCTAAGCTTTGGAAACAACCCAAATGCCCAAAAATAGATGACTGGATCAAGAAGATGTGGTACATATACACCATGGAATATTACTCAGCATTCAAAAAAGATAAAACACATGCAATTTGCAGCAACATGGATGGCACTGGAAAGGATCATGCTCAGCGAAATAAGCCAGAAAGAAAAAGAAAAGTACCGGATGGTCTCACTCATAGCAGGAATCTAGAAAACTTAAATAAGGGACCAGGAAAATGAATAACTATAAGAAAGTGAAAATCAAAATCAACAAACAACTATGAACCAGAGACACTCTATGGGGGGCGGGGGCGGGGAGGGGAGGGATTGGGGTCAAAACAAGGGGGTTGCAATTGTATGGGGAATATAAAAATAAAATTTATTTTATAAATAAATAAATAAATAAACGTGATTATGAAAATTCAATTTTATAACATTGCCACCTGAAAATAACTGACTGAAACAAAACAAAGGTGCACGTAGTCATGCCCCAACACAAAGCCCTGATAGAGCTGTGCTGAGCTGTCGCTCTCTGAGCATCCTAGCAAACCACAGAAAGGCTACAAGAGATCACAATGAAATGTGGCAGCATGTTTTTGAAAGACTGGGTCATTCTAAATATACATCATTGTGCTTTTTCATCAAAGTCAACACCTACCTCTGGAACTTAGAGAAGAATGAATGAATAAAATATTCTTGTATTGGTAAACCTCAAACCTCAACTGTATCAGCATTTTTATTCAATTTCTTCTGACACCACCAATGCACCTTGTAAAAAGAAAGCCAGCTGTTCATTCTATTTGGTGCCATTAAAAGTCTGTTTTATAGACTTAAATTATATTCACTGTTTCTTTTTTTTTCCTAAATGATGATGGCATTGAAGCCTTTGATAATGAAGAAAACATATTTTTATGTGGGTTTTTTGTACTTCTAGCTTTAAATATACAACTTAACATATGTTTAAAACAGAGCATATGGAAATAAGAAGCAGCAAATCTGAATTCCAGGCACAAATACTGGTTCAAAAGTTACTTTATAGTAATATCAAATCATGCAGATTATTGAGACTCAGAACTGTAGAAGAAACCTAGTCTCTCTATAGAGAGAGTCCTGACCTTTAGGACTTAAAATTTCCAAAGTTGGTAGCTCATTGGTCAGGTTTTACAAAATCCGTTTCAGATATTAAAAGGATTATATCAAGAGAATCTTTTTTTTATGTAACTTGGGGTTATTTCTTATTATGTAATATTAAGAATTGTACCTTTATAAGCAGCTAATGAATAAATTAATAATCAATAACCAGTGGATACTATCAGTGTAGTAACTTCCATCTATGCATTAAAAGAGGTGATGTCTCTGAGCAAGTAAGTTTTTGCAACCAAAGTCTGACAAAACAAAATACAACATAATTTAGCTGCTCTTTAGACAAGAAGAACTTTTGAAGCATTTTTTGTTGTTGCTTTCACTTTTATGGCAAAAACGGGAATGCATAAAAAAGCGATCTTAGAAAGTACTACCAATCAGTAGGTTCTTGAATAAGGACTGCAGTGTTCTATGTTCTTCACTTTGTGAAAACTTTATACCTAAAATTGATCAAAATGATGGCTTTGGAAAACTTTCAATAAATCAACTAATGTTTGTGAGTTGGAGTTTGAACCCAATTTCTTTAAGACTTAATAATCTATATGAGATTCATAAGTTATTGCATACATTTTTGAGAGAATTTAGCAAACCAGCATATTTAACTCACCAAAACATCACAATCACAATTCTGCCTATAAATCAGTAATTAGTGAAGTAGGATATGTGTCTAACTTGATTCACAAGCTTCAGTTTCACCCTCACCATACTACAAACCACTTGTCGACTTCCCATATAGAGAAGTCAGTAGAAAGAGGAGAAAGACAGATGCCATATTGAAGCACATAAAGAGATCTGACTCTGAGGTTCGGAAGGAAAATTATAATTTATATGTAAAAGTTTGCATGAGAAACAGTAATTAAACAGACACATGGGTAAATGGAACAGAGTTGAATCCACATATATATCAATACTTAATTCATGATAAAGGAGCCACAACTATACAATGGGGAATGAGACTCTCTTTAACAAACGGTGCTGGGAAAACTGGACAGCCACATCTAGAAGAATGAAGTTGGATCACTCTCAAGCTTTATGCACAAAAGTAAATTAAAAATGGATTAAAGACTTAGATATAAGACCTGCAACAATAAAATATGTAGAAGAAAACATTGGAGATAATTTTCATGACATTAGTGATAAAGATGTTTTTGGAGCCTCAACCCTATGGTAAGGGAAATAAAAGCAAAAATAAGCAATTGGGATTACCATAAATTAAAAAAAAAAACTTTGACACAAAGGAAGAAAATACAAAAAAATTAAAAAGACATCCCACTGAATGGGATAAGATATTTACACATAACAAAACAAGTAGTTAATATCCAAGGTATAAAAAATCTTACTCAATTTAGTAATAAAGAAACAAACAACCCAATTGATAATTGGGCAGAAGACTGAACAAACACACCAAAGAGGATATCCAGAAGGCAAACAGATACACTAAAAAATATGCATTGTCACTTTGAATGAGGGAGATGCAGGTCAAATCCACAATGAGAAATCACCTCACACCCAGGAGAAAACTATATATCAAAAATATCCCAACAACAAGTGCTGGAGAGGCTGTGAAATGCCATTATATTGCTGGTGGGAATGTAAACCAGTGTAGACATTTTGGAAAGCAATCTGGAGTTACCTTAAACTAAAACTGGTAATACCATATGACCTAGTAATTCCACTTTTGAACATCTATCTGAAGAACATGAAACCATCAACTGAAAAAAAAAAAAAAGTATGTTCTACAGTGTTTATTGCAACATTATTTACAATAGCTAGGAATGTACAGGTATGAAAGATGCTGGCATATTTGCAATACCATATAATTTAAAATAATATAATCTCACAAAGAACCAACAGAATAAATTAAGTGCCCTGATTATATATTGAATATCAAGTCATTTTTTTCCCAAGTGTGATTGTAAATGTTTGCTTACATTTTAACACATTTACCAAAATTCAGTACAATTCAAGCAATCTACCAAATCTAATCAATGAAACCAGACTCACATTATGTATATCCACCACTACGAAAAAGGTATACAAATATTCAGGTTGTACACGATTTTTCTCAATTTAAAATTTTTACAGATATATTTAGTTATATTTACTTGTTTAAATGCCTGATTTTTACTTCTTTTGCATATCACAGGTTAAAAGTAAATAGCTACAGGGCCTTCTTTGTGGCGCAGGAGTTAGGACACAACCTGTGAAGCTAGCTGCAGCCACTGCAGCACAAGTTCCTTCCCCAGCCAGGGGCCAGGGAGCTACCCACATGCTGCTGCAGACCTCTCCTGACTCACCCGCTGCTCCCCTCAGCAGTGTATTTCACTCAACTCAGTCTGCCTGTTCTGCTCCCCACTCTGTCTCTGGTGAATCCCTGCACATTTGGCCTTGTAACCCAGTTCTTGTATGAATAAATAAGTTTTTTAAAAATCTAAAAAAAAAGTAAATAGCTACACACACACATATAAAGCAAATGAAGAGGGTTTTTTTTTTTTTTTTGTAGAGATACTAGTAGTAAATATTTTATGTTTACTGATCAAAGATGTGTCTCTTTTCTTAAATTTCACTTGTGTCAACAGAATAAAATAAATGCTTTAGGATCTAGGATGGATCTCCCTTCCTTTCTCTCCTCCCCCCTTCCCCACTCCTCACCTCTCTCTCTCTCTCTCTCTCTCTCTCTCTCTCTCTCTCTCTCTCTCTCTCTCTTCACTTCTAGATAAATGCCAGTCATTTGGCCAGGGCTAACTCACAGAAGGTACAGCAGGCACAGATGGTACTAATGCATAAATGTAATCTAGCAAAAGTATGCCAACGCCAACCGAGAAAAGGTTCCAAATAACTGCAGTGCACTTACAGGAAGTCTGTGATTGGCAAGGTTAGAGCTGCAACTGCGAGAGCTTACTATTTGTTCCCAGATCAACAATAGAAATTCTCGAGCAAATGAGCATATTTAATTTGTTTAATTCACCACAATGTATTAATTTAGATGGTATTTAGATAAATGATATACCCTTAGAAATAAAACCAAATGAGGATAATCCAATTTGTGCAGCTCTCTGGAGGCATTCACATATTCACATGTATCTGAGTATCACTAGACTCTTTTCCATCCATTCACTATTTCCTTACTTCATTTGTTTTCTTTATTGCCCATTACCTGAAATTATCATTATTTGCCTATTGATATACTAACATGTGTCTCCTTAAGTTTTTCTCTTCATATCACTTGTAATATTTGCTATCTGCCTCTTGAGCCTAAAGGTAAATTCCACCAAAAGAGAGACTGGATCTGTCTTATTCACTGTTGTCTCTTGGTGCCTAGTAATGAACTGCTGATTGAATTAATGTTGAAGAAAAATGAAGGAATGAATTAAAGCACTCATACTTGAGATATGCTTCCAGGGTAATCAATGGTATGCTGATATACATTCAGTTTTATTGCAAACTGTTGACATGATGTTACTTGGAGGATTATTTTTTCCTAGCTTTTTTTTAAACCAAATCATATCACCACACTCTAAATTTGGATATATTTTCACAAAATAGCCATCATATAGTTCAATTATAAAAACGTTAATATTAATATTTAGCTACATTTTAAATGCAAGGAAGAATTGATGAAATTTACTTTGTTAGAAAATCCTACTGTTTCCTACCCCATAGTTAAATTTGTTTCATGAAGCAAGGTACCAAAAAGAGAAAAGGTTTAAGAAAGTTAATATATGATTCAGTCTAGAGAGAGAAGGACAATTAGAGAAAGAGGCATTCCAGGAGGGTGACAACAGTGGTGCAGAAATAATTTACTTGTATAATTATTTAAATGGTTTCACACAACTCTTAATGACATAAAGGAAGATGCATTTTCTTTGGAAAAATATATTCTTTCTTAATTCTATTTATTTAATTACTTATTTTCCCTTCAAAAATACGAAATGTGTGTTGGGTCTCCCCGGTGGAGCAGCAGTTAGTTGAGCGCTGGGCTGCAAAGCTGCCCGCAGCCTCTCCAGTGCCGGCTAGATCCCCAGTTCTATCCCAGGCTGTGGCAAGGGTCCCACATGGCACCCAGGCCTCCCCTGTCACGCCCGCTGCTCCCCTCAGCAGTGTCCTCCGTCTGGCAGACACTGTCTGCCTGTTCTGTTCCCCGCTCTGGCTCTGGTGAATTCCCTCACCCTCCCGCACTTCTGACTGTACCTAGTGCTTGCATAAATAAATAAATAAATCTTAAAAAAAATGACTTAAACATAAATTTTCAAAAAAAAAATACCAAGTGCGCAATAAAAGTAATTAGTCTTGCATTAGTTATAAGGGTACTCTGCCCATCTTTGAAAATTATAAAATATCCAGTAGATTCCTAGATTGAATAGATTTTCAAAAAAAAAGGTCTTGGTAAAATGTTATGTGGCTATTACAAAAGCTATACAATAACATCAAAAACAATAATGCTGTAATTTTAAAGAATGATAGAAATTAGTATTTGTATAGTATAATTCCAACAACATTTAAAAACAGATTCAGAAAAAAATTGGAGGTAATACTTTCTTTTTTTTTTTTTTATAAATTTTATTGTTATATTCCCCATACAATTGCAGCTCCCCCATTCTGACCCCAATCCCTCCCCTCCCGCCCCCGCCCCCCTAAAAGTGTCTCTGGTTCATAGTTTTTTGTTGATTTTGATTTTCACTTTCTTATAGTTATTCATTTTCCTGGTCCCTTATTTAAGTTTTCTAGATTCCTGCTATGAGTGAGACCATCCGGTATTTTTCTTTTTCTTTTTGGCTTATTTCGCTGAGCATGATCCCTTCCAGCGCCAGCCATGTTGCTGCAAATTACATGTGTTTATCTTTTTTGAATGCTGAGTAATATTCCATGGTATATATGTACCACATCTTCTTGATCCAGTCATCTATTTTTGGGCATTTGGGTTGTTTCCAAAGCTTAGCTATTGTAAACAGTGCTGCTATAAACATAGGGGTGCAGGTGTTCTTTGGAGTTGATGTTTCTGTGTCCTTTGGGTAAATACCTAGGAGTGGAATTGCTGGATCATATGGAAGCTCTATGTTTAGTAGGTCCAGAAATCTCCACACAGCTCTCCACAGTGGTTGGACCAGTTTGCACTCCCACCAACAGTGCAGAAGAGTTCCTTTTTCTCCACACCCTCGCCAACATTTGTTGTTGCTAGTTTTTTTAATATGTGCCATTCTCACTGGTGTAAGATGGTATCTCATGGTAGTTTTGATTTGCATTTCCCTGATGGCAAGTGATGTTGAACATTTTTTCATATGCCTGTTGGCCATTTGCATTTCCTCTTCAGAGAAGTTTCTTTTTAGCTCTTCTGCCCATTTTTTGACTGGATTATTTTCTTTGTTGTTGCTGAGTCTCATCAGCTCTTTGCAGATTTTTGTGATCAGTCCTTTATCATTACTGTTGGGTGCAAAAATGTTCTCCCAGTTGGTGGGGTTTCTCTTTGTTTTTGTTATTGTCTCTTTTGCTGTGCAGAAGCTCTTTAATTTGATGTAGTCCCAGCTGTTTATCTTTGCCTTCACTATCACTGCTTTGGGTGATGTGTCTGTAAAGATGTCTTTGATGTGCAGATCACGTAGTGTTTCGCCTATAGAGGTAATACTTTCTTTAATAATTTTGGTTTGTGTGATGTGAGAATAAACTCTTTTTTTTCCTTTGTTCTGAAACTCTTGCAATTTTCCTTAACAAGTCCATATTTGTTTTGCAATGAGAAATCAAAAGAAAACTTGCCAAATTGTTCATTATATGTTGTTACTATATAAGCGACCTCTTTTACCTCAACTCTTCCACAAAAAGAAAAAAAAATTGAAGCTATTTTTTCTCAGTTGTGATCTTACCAATGAATCAAATTACTGGAAGAAACTAAATAGTTTCTATAATTTTGGGTTTTTTTCCTCACATATAAAGTGTGACCCATTAAAAAATGTGTTTGGTAAAAGAGTAGAGTGTCCACCAAGAATGTCAGTATTTGCAATGCTTTTGAATAAGATGAAAGCAACGGTCAGGAATGTGGGCTCTTGATCTTTGGAAACTAAATCTGCCATTTGGGAGTCATTTGATTTGCAGCATTTTATCTTTTTTCACTGTACTTTTCTAATTTATAAAATCTGTAAAACAACAGCACTGCTCATATTGTTACAAGGAGACTTGTGTGCTTGCTCATGAAGCTCAATGCCTGGTGCATGATAAACACTAACATGTGCCAGGTATTCTTACTATTATTTCTGTCTAAATAGATGAACTGATATATAGTTTGAAGAATAGCAATGTTTAAAATAAAACTTCAAAGTAGCTACCAGAATAAAAACTAAAAACTTCCATTCATCATGCTTCAAACCAAAGAAATAACTTTCAGCACCTGTTCCACAAAGGATACACACTGGTGGTGGAAAGAGATCTTCTGTGCATCTGCCTATTTAGAAAAAACTGAAAAGTGCTGGCCATTGTTTACAATAGACAAGCTTGGAACATGCTTCTAAAGTTAAAGTGCAGGGCTTCCCTGGTGGCGCAAGGGGTTAAGCACCACACTCTGAAGCTGTCCACAGCCTCTGTGGCATGAGTTCGATCCCTGGCTGGCCAGGGAGAAACCCACATGGCGCAGCAGACATCTCTTGGCTCACCCACTGCTCCCCTCAGCAGTGTATTTCAGTTAGTCTGCCTGTTCTCTTCCCTACTCTGTCTCTGGTGAGTCCTCGCACCCTCTGCATCTCTGGCCTGTACCCTCACTCTGTGTGCATAAATAAATGGATCTTTTAAAAACAAACAAACAAAAAAAAGTTAAGTGCATGCCCTCTACTAATGAAGAAAGTTTAAAAATTGTATGTTCCTTTTTATTTATTTATAAATTTATATTCAGGTACCCTTGGTTTATACTGATGTTTGTATTTCGGAAGTACAGGATCCTCCTTTCTGGTGCTGTTACTATACTGCTCCCACAACCAAAGCAATCATAGTCCACCAACACAGTTCATCATGCTTCTTCCCCACTTTATTCTCACCCCTTCTCTTCTGAATGTCTCAGTTGTAAAGTCTGCTACTTTTTGGGTTTGGCTGTGTTTACCTGACCCTTTGTGTCTACTTTATCTGTATTCCACATATATTTGACACTATCAACTATTGGACGTTTTTCCTCTGACCCATTTTTCTTAGCACAATGGAACACTACTCCGTGACCAAAAAGGATGAACTTGTGCCATTTGCAGTAACATGCATGGAGTTGGAAGGGATTATATGTTGCTTTTTATATAAAAAAATACACCACACCTTTGCCAATTAGAACAAGCACCTTTCCTCAAATTTGGCCCTGCTTGACCAGCACTAAGTGGACTGAATTTTAATAACTCCTCCCCTCATTAACCCTTGGTTTCCACTTTTATGTCAAACCAATTTGTTCAGCAAGAAACAACTTTCCTGAAATTTTACATAACTTGTGCTAATATATCATGAACCACAAATGTGTAAAGGGAGTACAAAAAATTGGCGGGCAGACTGTTTTGGAAGAAATATTGAACATAAAGAGAGACGCTCAGAGGCCAAACAGACAGGGGAAAAAAAGGTGCGTAGAACTTGTGGGTCGCACAATAATGTGAGGAAGCAAAGTAAAAACTAAAGGGCATTGATATTTATGCTTAGGTGCCTAAGCTATGTGGAATGAGGTGGAAAGAAAGCCATCTCTTTGGGCTACAGATTTTTTAATGTGAAGAAATTTTAAGACACATTTACAATTCAATCAAAGGAGCAAGAAATCTAAGGTGAATTAGGGATGAGTAAGTGGTGCCCATTTGTGTATAAATTGGCTACCTGTTTTTGGATGGAATATTTGCTATTTCGCTACTACTAGATAGCCCATTTCTATTGTAGTCTACCTGTTGTATAGCTATATTAGAGAATGACACTTGAGATAACTGACTTTCAGGAGATGACTTAACTACCAGTTCAATCTATCTTCTTCAACTATAAAAAGAAAAAAGAAATAAGAAAAAAAGGACCAACTATGATCCTATTCTAGAGCTGTATGAAAATGGAATTAATTAGGATTTGACTTATATTCAGCCTGATTACAGATCACATATCTCTAATACTAAGATATTAATCATAGTTCTAAATGTAGGGATTAACAATACTTCATTTCCAATATTATTACAATGATATTTTTCAAAAGTGGTTCAGTTATTTCAATCATCACTCTTAAACATGTACTACAAGTGTCATAATTATTTAGTATTCAGTGCATTATTTTTTGCTGGGTTTTTAATCAATCTCTATTCCGGTGCATTTTAAAATGAAACAATGCTAGTCAACTATGCTATTTTCAGATCTCCTGTCATCAAAATTTGATTAATCTCTTTCAAAACTATTAGGATTCTCTTTCCTAAATCCACACCATAATTGGTAGCACTACTTTAGGACTCTGCTTAAGGACTTCCCATACAAGATATTTTCCCTCTAAGCTCACATCCAAAATCTAAATGAGCAGTCAAATGTTCTCACATTTTTCCAATTCTATCAAAGTTTCTTTTCATTTTAAGATAATTTATTTCCTCATAAAAGTTCAGGTTTAATTGCTGATGGAAGGAAATAGTGAGATATTTCACTACACAAGTTGGCCTCAGAGATTGGAGAATGATGCAAAAGAAATAAAAAAGCTTTATTAAACCTAAAAGAGAGTGAAGAAGCAAAAAACTATCACATGAAATAATTAGAAAGCAATTAATTTAAAAATTATTGTACAACATTTAAAATAATTCACTTTAACTCTAGTTATTTATTGCTCTATGGCTATAATGACCTTTGAACTTAAAACCATGCCTATCTAATAGTACACAAGGGTAAGAACTACACTTGTATTTTCATATTTTTTCTATCTAATGTGCAATTTGAGACACAAAGTCAAAGTAATGAATAATTTGACTGTGCATTAACTCAACCATTTGAAAGCATTTCTCATTTTAATCAAAGAAGAAAAATGTATTGATATCCCTTTTTGCTTTACTCTTAAGAAATTAATAATGAAGTAGCTCTATTTTAAACAGTTTAAAAACACCCATGAACTTAATTAAGCTTCTAATTCAGTTATAAAGAAAAGGAATCAATCACTATAGTCTCAACAGTAGCATTAAGAAAACAAGGTACCCATTACAGTTTCTTAATGAGGCAATTACCCATAATAGAAAACCTCAAAAGATCTAGATTTAGCTCAATTAAGTTCCTTTAAAGCAAGTCTCATGTAACCATCTAAAATAACAGAAGAAGAAATTCCCTGGAAAACTGTTCTAATCTTCATAAAACTTTAGGCTAGTGTGCTGGTTTCTGTTCATCTACATTTGGACGTCTTGTTTGAATTTCTCACTGTACCATATCCATAGAAAACTGCCTCTTTACAGGTGACTTTTTCTGCCACTTACCTGGGCCACTTTTTTCCCAACTCTATTTGTCAACTTATATCTGCTGCCTAGATTATGCCATTCTCAAACAGCAGGTTTCAATTTTGTTATATAAGCTAGAAATAAAATGATGTGGGGTCTCTCTGGTGGCTCAAGGGGTTAAATCTCAGCACTATGAAGCTCTCCGCAGCCACTGTATCTATCACTAGTTCGATCCCTGGCCAGGGAGCTAACTCACATGGAGCAGGAGACCTCTCCTGTCTCCCCTGCTGCTCCCCTTAGCAGTATATTTCAGTCAGTCCTCCTGTTCTGCTCCCCATTCTGTTCTCTGGTGAATCCTCTCACTCCCCCCACATCTGGCATGCACCCCAATTCTTACATGCATAAATAAATAAAATGAATATTTAAAATAAAAATAATTAAAAAGAAATAAAATGCTGTGTCACTAACAAAGTATACCTTCAACTATTAAATATCTATTAAACCAAGTATTATTTTGAGCACCTACCATGTATATAGCACTGTGTTAATATTTTGGAAAACCCTTAATACTACTGAATAATTTACTGCTTTTAGTAAAAGTAAGAAATAATATTTTTGACATCTGGTTCCTACTCCACTCTAGTTTTTACTCATACATTCCTCATTTAACAAATTTGTTGTTTCAATCCTTGCAAAAGCTTTCATGAGGTTGATTATAAAGATTACTATTTCTCATTTAGACAAAAATGGTCAGGAGGAAAGAACACTAAACAAAATGGGAAGTTTTCTTGCAGTTAGAAGGCAGAGTTCATTCATTTCTGAGTCTGAAATAAGCTAATTAAAACCTGCCAGAGGCTTTGCAGAGCCTAACATCACTGGTAGTGCAACTCATACAAATTACAAAATATTTTGCTCTAGAGGATATCTTTGTGAACTGCAGAAGGGTAACTGAAAAGCAGGAAAGAGAAAAGAACTCTGAAATGTAAAGCCCATCAATGTACCCAAAATGCTTCTGCATTTTTAAGCCAAGCTCCCTATAATCAACTCAGTCCTACAGGAAATTTTAAATAATGCTGAAAAAGTACTTCATTATCTTAAGTATTGCTACTTTGTTATCCATGGTGGTTAATATATTGCATTATATGTAGAAATAATTATTACTGTTACAGTCATTAAAAGCTACTAAATTACAAGACCATTTTAAACTGCTTCAGTAGGAGAAAGCCATTCAGATTTTTACAGTATCCTATTCTGGCACCACACCAAAAAATTGATGTTCTGCAGTGCTTGGGGGGGAAAATATGAACATGAGTTCTTATACTTAAGAGTGTATTTTTAATTTGTGTGACAAATAAAAAGCTTTTTTTTCAGTCATGACAGCGAAAAAAAAAAAGGCCTGCTCTACGCCTGTCACAATATAAAAGCAAGCCATTGGCCTAAGCTATAGCCCATATGGCTGTTACACATACATTTGTGAGTTTGGTGTAACATGCTTTGTGTTGGCAATTTTAATTTCAATAGCTTATTAATCTTTTAAATACATTAAGCATGTCCACCACTGCTGGCAGACTCTCTGCCCTTTGATTCTTCTCCTTCCAGCCTGTGTTATCTCCCTGGAGTTGGAGATTTTAGCAGAGTAACTTCTGCCAACAGAAAGATAAAGAAATTCAATTTAAATGATAGAGTTGTTATGTAATTGGCTAATGACACCACAATTTTCTAGTCTTAAGCTTCCTAAAATCAAGCCTAAATGCTTTTGAAATACATAATTCTTATTTTTTAAAACAATACTTGAGTTATTTAACTCATAAATGTAGCCTCAGTTTCATGTAGCTGTTGAAGATAGACCCCTCCACATTAACGTTACTGACATAATGAGATGAGATTTTCCTGCCACCTTGTCACTTCTCTTGCATAGAGCACTGAAGATAAGAATGAAATGCAAAGATGTGGAGATTTTTTGTCAACCACAGGGCAATTTGGCAAGCTAAGTACCATATACAAAGGTTCTACATGCAAATTTCTTTTTTAGGAACATGTTCCAAAGTTTCTTTATATCACAGTAGTTTAGCTAAATATAGAATAACTTTATTCCTCAAAATTTTCATTACAATTTCAGTATCTGGCTTTTATGTCAACCATCATGTATCTTTCATCATTTTAGTGGAAGAAATGCACTGATTTTATATGTACATTCCTTTTTGAATTTACTTTTTATTGAGGCAACATTGTTTTACAACACTGTACATGATTTAGAAGTATTGGATCACACCCTTCAGATGTATGTTAAGCACCCACCACCAAGATACCCATAGTCCTCTACTACAGTTCATTTTGCCCCTACCCACCTGGTTCTCTTCCCTGGTTGGCTGACTCAATACCTTCCTCAGATTTCTAGGGTTTGTTATTGGTTTGGTTTTACCTGACCCTTTATTTTGGTTTTACCTGACCATATATATGTTTTAGTTGCTAACATACTTGTTAACATTTATTGAGTGTTTATTTCTATGACATCCAATGTTCTAAATGTTTCACATGTATTAATAAAATATTACAGAAATGAAGCTGGATATTTATATGACATAAAATAAACACAAAGCAATAAACATAAAACAATATTATTCTTTTTGCTTTAATAAACCCACTAGGTACTGATGTGAGATTTAAAATCAAGTTGAAAACAAAACAACCAGTTTTCATTAGATGTCTTTGCATCATAGCTATTTGGACTCATATTGTGGAATTCACTTGAACTTCCCCAGATTTAACTATCCCACTTCTGATATAATGAGAATGGTTGAGAAGCCCCAGAAATCACCAATATGTTAAATGTATTTGGATCATCACGATTAGGCCCTCCTTTAATATATCTGTACCTATACGTTAAGTATACACACCCCAGCTTTGCCAACTACACAGCCACCTAAAATTTAAAAAATAAAAATGAAGAAGCTGAGGGGCCTTCTCGGTGGCACAAGGGGTTAAGTCGCAGCACTATGGACCTATGGGCAGCCACTGCAGCACTAGTTCAATCCCCCGCCAGGGGGTGACCCACATAGCATGGCAGACCTCTTCTGTCTCACCTGCTGCTCCCCTCAGCAGTGTATTTCAGTTAGTCTGCCTGTTCTGTTCCCCACTCTGCCGCTGGTGAATCCTCTCACCACCCCCACCCCCGCACCTCTGGCCTGTACCCCAGTTCTTGCATGCATAAATAAATAAATATTTTAAAAATAAAAATAAAAAAAGCTGACAGTATTCAGTATTTACATATTCCAATATGGAATATATAAAGCAGTGAGAAACTGAGTAAGGGAGATTACCAGTTTTGGAAGTATATAAATAAACATGGTAAAAATAATGGTAGTCAATATTATTACGAACTTTCTGAATTTCAATCACAGGGCTATGTGCTTCATTAGCTCACTTAATTTTGAAACAACTCAGTGGTAAGTACTATTTTATAACAATTTCCATCTTAAATATGAAATGAGAGAGAGAGAGGAAAGGTGGCAGGGAAGGAAGGAGAGAAGGAGAAAAACTACAAAAAAGCTCATGAGGGGCCTCCCTGGTGGTGCAAGGGGTTGAGGACTGCACTATGAGGCGGTCCACAGGCTCTGCAGCATGAGTTTGATCCCCGGCTGGCCAGGGAATAGCTCACATGGCACAAGAGACCTCTCCTGACTCACCTGCTGCTCCCCTCAGCAGTGTATTTCAGTCAATCTGCCTGTTCTGTTCCCCACTCTGTCTCTGGTGAATCCTCTCACCACCAACCCACCAGCCCCACCCCACACATCTGGCCTGTGCCCCAGCTCTTGTATGCATAAACAAAAATAAATCTTAAAAAAAAATGCTCATGAATACAGAGTTAGTAAGAGTAGTTAGAAATGGAACCCAAGAATGATAAGACAGTTACTAAGTTAGGCCATGTGACCTTGCAAACAAACTCTCAGGTGAATATATACAGAAATTAACTGAGTGCTTTCAGAAACAACTCATTTCTGTGAAGGTGGCAGGGTTGGGCAAAGCAAGAATTCGCATTGCATTGCAGATGAACAGAGGCCTCAACCAATGCCATGGGAGCTCTGAAGCCAGACAGGGTCTTCCAGTTGCCCTGAATTGTCGCAGAGCACCTAGCCTATGGGTTCCCACATCAATCACTGAATGTGAGATGCTCTTGTCTGTTTCTGTCGGACCATCCATTTTCCTAAGTTCTCATAAGCTTCCCAACTTACCAAAAAAAGAAAAGGAGAGCAGCGATGCTTTGTTTTTTAATTGATAGCATTTCTTTTCTTTAGGATGGTTAATGCTACCTAAAGATATATACGATGAGTTTACATATTATAAGATAAAGTTCTAGTCCTACAATCTTAGACTCTAGATACTACTTAAAAAAAATGACAGTGTTTTATTGCTTTTCACACTAAAGTAAAGATCTGGATACTCGGGTAGACAATATTCCAAATTGCTATGCTCTCTTCTGTGCATAAGATGTGCTTCTTCTGTCCAAAACCAAATAGGAACTCAGCTACCATAATTGAATCACAATCCCTATTTCTCAGCCTAATGGGACTGTTTTAAGACCATTCAGAACAGCTACCCTAATGTGTGTGGTAGAAGAACTGTTTCTTCTTCCTTCAAATTTCAGGTAAGTAGATCATTCACTTTTGTGTCATTTTTAAACTAGCTTATATAAACAAGTACAACATTTTTATCAGCAGCATTAAAAAATTAGAAGAAAAAAATACTCCTCTGCATTGCTATCTCCTAATACCAAATCTATGTTTGCACATTGTCTCTAATTGGTAAATCTGATAATTTGGGTAGAAAGGTCCTATTATAATAGGATTTGGTTTAGCATGACTGTCATTTATGTTTTAAGTGTTACAAAGACTAAAGAGTAAGACAAGTTCATAATACAAACAACATAAAAATGTTTATTATTTTGCTCCAGCAGAATATTTTCTAACCTACAGCTTCCAATCACCCTTTACTGTGGGTGATGTCAAAAACACTTATTGCACAGGCAGAGATCTGTGTTTCCTTTGCCACAGACAATAAATCTTTAGTGTCTTCTACAGATACGCATCACTCCACTTGTTCTCAAGAGGCCGTCCCCCTCACCTAACAAGGTCACTTTTGAGTGATGAAACAACTTATTGTAAAAACGTATAGGCATGCACAATAATTATTATCTACGGTGAAGTATCTTGCCAGTAAATATTAATAAAGGTCGCTTATTGAAAATAAAGGCTGATTTTCAAACACAACATATACAGAAACTTAATGTCACAAATACAGATTTGAATAATCACATCTAAAGATAGATTTCCATCTTTTCTATTCTTTTTGTTAAAAAATTATATTTTATCCAGAAGATAAATGTTTGAGAAATTAATTTTAGCTTCAAAGAAATCTCCTTTTCATTGACTGATAATTTGCAAATTAAAGAAACTACATTACTAGTTGACTGCATTCACCTCTAACTTACAAAACCAAAGCTTTTTCTCTACTGAGAAAATGCTGGCAAAAATATATAAAGTGATTTTTTTTTTTAAATCTTCATTAGTCTTTCTTAACCAGGTTTTCAAGAATGCATTAAGACTGATTGACAAAGACACCTCTTGTATATGATAATATGTCTTCTCACCTGAGTCTTATGCCAGGAGTGTAGCATCCTGGGGAGAACTGAGAAAAGTGTCTATGGGACTATGGCAATGGTACATGAGTGAATTGGTGCTGGGAATTCTATGGGGACTACACCTGAGAGTAGAAAACATACATTGTACAAAAATGA
The DNA here is from genome assembly GCF_014898055.3 of Talpa occidentalis. NCBI lineage: Eukaryota > Metazoa > Chordata > Mammalia > Eulipotyphla > Talpidae > Talpa > Talpa occidentalis. The sequence goes on from NW_023604972.1 coordinate 47,516,451, forward strand.
CCAATGATGTAAAATATAAATAAACAAGTATTTTTAAAGACTAAATTTCAGTTGAAAACTTGTTAAAATAGGTTCAGAGAGGTTATATAACTTGTTGAAGGCCAATCCACTGATAAATTAAAAGACTGGTATTTAAACTTGGACTTCTTACAAAAAAGGTGGGGTAAATCCCATAATGAATACAAGGCATGTGTTATTCTAAATTTCAGGCATGTCTTATTCTGTTTACTTAAATTGTCAAATTGAGATACACAAAAATTCAGAAGCACATTTTAGATTAACTATCCTAAGTAAAATAAACCATAACAGATGCCTATGAGTGGAGTCTTGAGCAAATCAAAGATAATGCAAGTTAAAAAAAAATTAGACTCTTCAATATCTGGAACAAATGAATTTTAAAACCCACTCAATAAATGTGCAATTAGAATATTATGATGACTTAAAATTATGAAGGAGGTCCCTTCCACTTCAGTAATTTAGTGAATCCCCTGTGTTCCCCCAAACACAATGCAAAATAAAAGGAAGAAAGGAAGAAAAAAATAAAGGACAATAAAATTGTCCTCGAAAATGAAATAACTTTTAAATTCAAATAGTTTTTAATATAGGCATTATAGTACTGTCTTGACATGATTCATAACTTTTGAACTTGGTCCTCATCCTTTCCTTGAATCAGCACTATTATTCTTCTCTCCTATTTCCACTTTAGCTCTTCAGTAATTTGAGCAGGATAAATAAAAACTCTAAATCTACTAGTTGCACTTTACATAAAGCACACAAATGTTATCCTTTAATAAATGTCTGGTTATTATTTAAAAAGTAAGGAGATAAATTCTTTCAATCTGAATGACAGAACACCTTAATTTAAGTATAAAATGTATTTAAATATCTCAAGAAAAAAGACAGAGGGCACAGGTACCCACAAACTGAATAAGAGCTCAGGAGCCAACATGGGTTTGATACATTATCACCTGACACCTACATGTCTGGGATGACTAAGAGCTGTCTGTTAAATAGAGGATGACAGGTAGTAATTATTCTAATGCAATACATTGTACACTAAACAAGGATGGCTGGGATAAAGTGTCAAATGCAGGTCATTAATGATGACAAGGGCTGGATTCAGCTGCAGCAGCTGTCACTGTCCCAGGTGGGTGACCACACTACCATAATCCTTATCTCTATGGAGGTCTTCCAAGAAAATGCAGCCCAGTATAGCAAGATTTTAAAATGTCGGTAATAATAATAATAATTATATGTATATATATAAATACGTGTATATATATATATGTGTGTGTGTGTGTATATATATATATACACACATGTATATATATGCCAGCATGTGCATAATATCAAAGTGTCCTTAATCCCAAGAATCTACCTCTTGGTAGATTCTATCTTAACAAGTCACTATTCCAGTGTTGATGTCATCAAACTCTGTGTTTAAACTTCACCATTCACAAGCTGTTTGACCTTTGTTAGGCCCCTAGATGCATAATGGAAAACCTACTTTTCATGAGGATTACATAAAAAAAATTGAATGTATTATAGTTGGCACATAAAAGGTGTAGGATGAGCTTTATTTACCTTCTAAGCCACAAAACAAGCTGGTCAAATCTAGACTAAAATTGCTTTCTGTGATTGAACATTCTAACAAAATTTTGCTGAAAATACATCAATTTAAAAATACTATAATTTTTAAACTATGGTCCAATCTTTTAAAAAGAAGGAACACAACTGATGACTATATTCAAAATGTCATAATTAAGAAAGGATTGGAACAACTATCATATCAGTAACCTCTGCAATTACTCCTGGTGCCAATTAAGTCTACATAACTACTAGAAAACTTCCATTTTATAAAAAATTCCTACTCACTAGTCATTTTATTCAGTATCTTTCACATTCTTTTTAACTAAAGAGTCATTCTAAGACTCTTTGCTGAATCATCAATCTTAGAAACAGTTGTAAAATATAGCCAAAAATTACTTTATCAGTCTTCATTCATACTCTTTCTCCAGTCTATTTAAGACTTTGATAGTTGCTATTAGCATTATTCCCCTTAATTCTTTAACATTGCTCTTTCAGATACAATGATTAACAGGACCTTATAGATTCTGATTTCTCAGATTACCCTTGCTGATTTAGGAAACTCCAATGGGCTTAGAAGGAAAAAAGCCACATCTCCGGTCATTATAAATCTACATCTCCTGAAAGAATTAAGCTGCTAAAAATAGCTGTCCCAGGATGACAGCTTCAGATTTTATAAACCAAATATACTATTTTTTTCTTTCTTTTCCCTTCTTCATTCCTTCTCTCTTCCTGCCATCCATTATGTATTATTCAATTACTTCCATTTTTGCATATTTCATGCAATCGAAATTGTGAAGAATTGTAAAATAAAAACATTATTCCAGGGAGAGGTCAGGATGCTATTTTCAATTTAAAAAAAAAAATCAAAACATATGGTGATTTTGACCACAAGAGAGGATACCTCCAATATTAAAGCAGAACAAACATCCTCAGTCTCTTAAACACTTTCACAGTTTCAATTATCGAAGGAGTAGCTACAGCTTCCGTATTCAGGTCTGATTTTTCTGACAAATTCAATATTTCTAACTTTCTAATGAACATTTCCTATTTTTTGTTTGTTAAGCTCCATTCCTAGGTACTGTCCTCAGTGGCTACCATCTTTCTGTATCCTCCCTGATACACATATAGCTCCACCCAGTAATCAAGGCTTGTCAGGAGTCCCCTCTCAACTTCTGTCTTCCATTCTGATGGAATCCATCTGCCTTTGCCCTCTTTGGAGTGTTCACAGGGTAGAGCCTGTGTTACTCCAGACTTCTGCTCTTTCATTCAGGCTATCCAAGAGCATACTGCCCATTACTAATACTTAGAAAAAAATCATGAAATATAGAACTAGGAAACTAAATTCAGTAATTTTTTTTTTTTGGTCTCGTGGGGCAAAAGTTTAAAAAGCTTGATAAACACTGCAATTAATAGTTACTGCTATGTGTTAGTCTAATATACTAGACCCTACAGAATTGGTTATAACTTAAATTTGTTCCCTATTATTTTCCTACATATAGCTTGGAAGTTGCCAAAGAAAACAGTTGAACTACTGTTTGGGAATGAATGTGAACTCTCATACCTTCTCTGCACAAATCCATCAAGGTTAACTCAAATTTTTCTTTACAAATTGTCACCTTGTAGTCTGAAGCGTTTTTCCCTAATAACTCAAATAACATTAATATCTAGACCATTCACTTGAAAACTAATTAGACAACATGTTTGTAACATCTCTTTTGTTATTGCCTTGAATTGGTGTTTTTCTTAATTGAGGTAATATATTGTTTCTTTTTATTTTTTAAGATTTATATATTTTCTTTATACAAGCACCGGGTACAGTCATAAGAGCGGGAGGGTGAGAGAACTCACCAGAGCCAGAGCAGGGAACAGAACAGGCAGACTGACAAAACACACTGCTGAGGGGAGAAACAGGCAAGACAGGAGAGGTCAGTCACACCATGTGGGACCCTCGCCAGCGGCCAGGGATGAACCGGCACTGCAGAGGATGCAGGCAGCCTCCCAGCCCAGAGCTCAACTGCTGCGCCACCAGGGGAGGCCCAAGGTAATATATTATTTCATTTTTTTATTTTCTAGATGTGTATTCTTGATTCTTTGAGTGGATTATGAGCTTACTGAGGCTATGTACTAAATATTTTTTTAAAGAGTTATTTATTTATACATACAAGACTGGTGTATAGGCCAGATGTGCAGGAGGGTGAGAGGATTCACCAGAGACCGAACGGAAAACAGAATAGGCAGACTGAGCAAAGCACACTGCTGAGGGGAGCAGCGGGCGAGGCAGGAGAGATCTGCCACACCAGATGGGTATCTCCCCAGCCAGCAGGGATTGAACCTGCACTGCAGAGGCTACAGACAGCTTCAGAGTGCTGGGCTCAACTGTCTACACCACCAGGGAGGCCCTGTGTAGTAAATATTTGAGGGTCTCAAAGACTGCTTAAAAACAGAAGTGCTCAGGAAAGAAATAGTTAATTTTATTTTAATTTCTCTCATATCCTAAATATGGTTCATTTTGTTAAACTATCAATGTTTAATACAGAATTGTAATTGTGGAGATCTATAAATGTATATATAATCTTATAATACAAATTACAGATAATCAGTAATACATTCATGTATGTATTACTAAGAAACTAAAGCAAAAATATTATTTTAATTCTTCAAAATGTAGTATTTATCAATAGCAGCACTATCAGATTTCAAGGCTATACAATGGTAGAAAACTGGATAAGGAATTGGAATTTATATAGTCAACTGACTTTATCGTTTTTTGTTTGTTTTTGTTTTAAAGATTTATTTATTTATTTATACAAGAACCGGGGTACAGGACAGATGGACGGGAGGGTGAGAGGATTCAACAGAGACAGAGCGGGAAACAGAACAGGCAGACTGATGAAATACACTGCTGAGGGGAGCAGTGAGCGAGACAGGAGAGGTCTGCCGTGCCATGTGGGACCCTCGCCAGCTGGCCAGGATTAAATTTGTACTGCAGAGGCTTCCGACAGCTTCACAGAGCTGCACTCAACCGCCTGTGCCACCAAGGGAGGCCCCTGTTTTTGTTTTTATATGTCAATTTTGCTTGCTTGTTTTGAGTGATAATTTTTGAAGTTTTATTTTATCCATTGCCCCAACTAAATTATAAATTCCTAGCAGGTAGGAACTTTCTAGTCAGCATTTATATAAATACAAATTATAATATAGTATAATATATATACTATATAATATATAATATAAATTATATAAATTTTTTTAATTTGATTTTTCTAAATTAAGATGAGTCTATTGACAAGGTTACAGTTCATTTGCCTGTGTCTAATTTTACTAAAAAATGTTTTAACAAAAATTTAGAAAAAATAATGGTCAGAAATGTGTGTAAATGTTGATGTTTTCAAACATACGAAAAAGAAAAAAATCTGGTATATATAACTTAAAAAATTGAATAGAAATTCACCTGTAATCCTATGGATATTATATTACAGGGGATTACAAGTGACTCTATACACCATGAATTATTCCAGTATTTTCTCTGTTCCTTAATCCTAAAAAGATTTCAGAAGCAAAGCAGTAAATGTTTATAGGTGATTAGGAAAAGTGCTTACTATAAATATTAAAACCAAGCCTTAAAACATAGTGTAGGGGTGGGCCTCCTCGGGTGGCGCAGGCAGTTGAGCACCGCACTGTGAAGCTGTCCGCAGCCTCTGCAGCATCGTTTCGATCCCGGCCGGCTGGCAAGGGCCCCACATGGCGCGGCAGACCTCTCCTGTCTCGCCTACTGCTCCCCTCAGCAGTGTATTTCATCAGTCTGCCTGTTCTTTTTTCCGTTCTGTCTCTGGTGAATCCTCTCACCCTCCCGTCCATCTGTCCTGTACCCTGGTTCTTGTATAAATAGATAAACAAATCTTTAAAACAAACAAACAAACATAGTTTAGGGACCTCTCTGGTGGCACAGGGGTTAAGTCTAAGCACTATCACTCTATTGCCACTGAGTTTGATCCCGACCAGGCAACTAACCATGCACATCTCTCCCATCTAGCCCCCTGTTCCCCTCAGCAGTGTATTTCAGTAGATCCGCCTGTCGTGCTCCCCACTCTTGTCTCTGGTGAATCCTCTAGTCCACCCACACCTCTGGCCTAGACCCCAGTTCTTGTATGCATAAATAAATAAAAATAAATCTTTAAAAATTGTTCTTCTGCCTTCAGTTATATAAAGCTCCTTTATAGTATGAATACTAGTATTTTTATGAGAGGAAGTATACAGAATGATACCCTAGGAATAAGGAAGACTATATTTCCTATGATATGGTTTAAAAAAAATTTTTTTTTCAGCAAAACTGTAACAGGGTGGTCCCCAGGAAAGGGGGAGGTTCCCTGCCCCACCCAAGGGAGGGTGGAGCTGAGCAGGAAGAGGAGAAGCTGCAGAAGAGACTGAGGAAGGAAGCAGGATGGAGCCAGGAGACCTGGAGGAGGCGCGTGGAGCCTAGAGACAAGTAAAGAAACTGCGCTTGTTTTTTGGTCGTAGACTGGGTGACACAGATGTGGGTGATACCCGTGGGGAGGTGACAATGGCAGTTTTTATTTTGATGTTGATTTTGCTCTTTTTCTTACGGGCTTGTCTGGTTGTTTTTGAAAGATGCTTTAGACTTGTGGCAGGCTTTGGGGCCTTGCTCTGGGCCAATCCCATATGGATGGACTTTTACCCCCGAGGGGACGGTTAACTTTGGGTGCTTCATTTAGAAACTGGACTCTTTGCCTTTCCTGTATTGTTTCCTAATTGTATTAAAGTTCCTTCCCATTTAAGTCTCATATGTTTTGTGTTGATGCGGCGGATGGCAGAACCCATTTAGAATAGGCAGGTTTGCGGGGTTTGGGCTGCCCCTCTCCCTGTCTTATAACAGATTGGGCTGCCCCTCTCCCTGTCCTATAACAAAACAACAATTATAATGTGATAATGTCATGAAGCCATTACACAAAAGTCTTTCAGGATGCCTCATCAAAGTAACAGGCTCAAATATGGCTTTATCATAAGGGAACAGGTCACCTTTGTGAAAAGAAAGTCCACAAGGGCAAGGTGCTCCTCCGTGATGGCCATTGTGCTCATGGCACACTGAGGAAGAAACAGGCCTTCAAATGTTCAATCTTCAGCGCCACTCCTTACAAATCCTTGGGGATTTGTCTTAAAAGTAATGGATGCCAGCCTGTTTGTCTCAGTTTTCACTAAAATATCTGAGGACACACTTTAAAAACCATTCAGTATGACTTTTTTTTTTTTTTAATAATTTTGGGTGCACTATTTCCAGCTTGACAAGTAGAATCAGTTGCACCATAGATCAAAATGAAAGCTGAAGCAAAAGAGAATGATTGGGGAAATAAACAGTAAATTCAATATAAATTTAACTGATGTCTAAAATGATGATGAAATATTCTATAAGTTAGATTTTAAGAGGGATTATAAACAATAAATTATGATTGTGCCAAGAGTACACTAAACTAAAAATTGTGGCTTTTCTATATTTAATATGAATACTGATAAGAAGCACATTTGGAAAAAATAATTTGGTTAATCTTAGCCTTCACTGGAACTTTACTTTTTAGTTTGATTTTATAGGTTAGAAAGATAATCAGTTTGGTGATCCTGGATAAATATATCCACAGACCACCTCCTCCATTCCTTTCTGTTTCTGGTTTGGAGTACTGTGCAAGGACCTTATTCCTGGGTTTTTAAATGTAATTATTGAACAATACAACTTTAAGACCTGCATGACATATACAAAGCATTCAATAAAGAAAGAAAACAGGGGGTAGAGGGGAGATCAATTTCAAAAGCTTAATATGAAAAAAAAAAAACTGTTACTTATTTTCTACCATTTATATTTCACTCCTTTTTTAAAGGGAAAAATGTGTTTTATAACTCTTCCTAAGCTTTGGCTGCATAGTATCTGTAGGTGGCTATAACTAAACTCACAATTTTCTGAGCTGAATAGCTTCAATAATATGGCTGATTAAAACACTTAAATACATGTTTTAGCTCTTTTATATTTAAATGTAACTAGTGATTGCTATGTTAACTATCCTATATTAAATAGTTCATTTGTAATTCTCATTTCTACATTGGCCTTTTCAAATTAGTTTCATTGTTAACACTTTCTCTGTGATGCATAAGCTTATAAATCACAACTAAAACAATGAATTCTAAAGTGCGGTGTAATTTTGATAATTGTTAAAATTAATTTTGAACAATATTAAAGTTAAACAAAATTTTTCAATAATTTATTTAACAATCAAAAAGAGTTACTATCACTTACCACCTACCTGTGTGACCCTGCAACAAATGTGAACCTTTTGAGCCTCAGTTTCTCTATCCATAAAATGGGGATAAACGTACTTTGCAGTGATTTATTTTGAGACGTAGAGTAACATATATAAGATCACTTGCACCACATTTGGAACATAGTTGCTGCTCTGTAGATTATGCTGGTATTTTGCTGTTGATGATATTAATAATAGTGGCAACTGACTTCATAGATCCATATTCTTAAACAATATCTTAAGTAAATTCTTCAAGTTTTGACTGTCTAGGCTGGTTCTAAGTTTGGATCCTGATATTTTCAGAATCCACTAGAATTACCTAAGATATGTGTTCTCTGGGGTTTTTCCTGATTTTTGGGTTTTTCTTGTCTTAAAAATGAAGCTAGAGGGTGTTATATTTCTGTATTTCCCAATAGCACATATCTGTTTCTATCCACACTGTATGATTAGTGAAATATTCCTGGTACACATTTGAAATACTAAAGAGCAAAGAATTGACTGATTGTAATTCAAGATTTTTCTAATTATAAATAATATCTAAAACAACTTTTTATCTAACTGATCAAAAGTAAGACAATACTAATATACAAATAAAATGATGATCACCCACTGTCTTTAAAGGTTTGTGTTAAGAGAGCCTCCCTGGTGGTGCAAGGGGTTAAGATGCAACTTATGAAGCTATCCCCAGCCACTGCAGCATGAGTTCAATCCCCAACCAGGGAGCTATCTACATGGCGCAGCAGTCCTCTCCTGTCTCGCCTGCTGCTCCCCTCAGCAGTGTATTTTACTCAATCTGCCTGTTCTGTTTCCCACTCTGTCTGTTGAATCCTCTCACCATACCTCTGGCCTATACCCCAGCTCTTGTATGCATAAATAAATAAATCTTTAAAAAAAAAAGGTTTATATTAAGAGCATTCAAAGGTTAGAGGTCACCACAAGTGTTATTTGTCATCCAGCAGCTGTTGGAGAAAAGATCACTTAATAAAAGTAGTGTATTTAGATGTTTTAAATCAAATTGATTGATTTCCATTTAACATTTGGCAACTATTATTAGCTTCAGTTGGAAAATCAATTTCAGAGTGACCCAATGGGAATAGTTATATTTACACACACACACACACACACACACACATTAGTACTGCATGGCTTATGATAACATTAAATAAAAGAAACTTTGTTTAAATTATTTTGCAGTTGTGGGACAAGGCAGCAAATTACAACATATGAAAATTACAGTGGAGATAATCCATTATCATACATTATTATCTTCCTTTTTTGAAAAAAGAAAAGCAGCGAGAACAACACAAGTCATAAAAAGAAAATTAGCGTAAAACTTAAATATACTGTCTTTTTAAATCTGTACCTTTTTTCGTTTGTTATGGTCAACTTATTAAAGTATAAAAGTAGCAAAAGATCCATTATGGATCTAAAATTACAATACTGATATTTGATATGGCTATTTGATATGGCTATTCAAACCTGTTTCAGAACATTGTATGAAATTTCTGCCTGTTTTTAATTCTAACAGTAATTTATAAAATGTTTCTATGTTGTGGAGATCTATAAATGTATATATAAATGTATATATGTATATATATATATACATATATATATATATATATATACATATATATATATATATATATATATACATATATATATATACATATATATATACATATATATATATATGTATATATAAATGTATAAATGTATATATATAAATGTATATATAAATGTATATATGATTATTGATAGTCTCATGAAATGTCTGATATATATTCACATATACTTATATATGCATGTGTTCTGAATAAAACTTGAAATAATTTACCCATAAAAATTGATAATTTTTATAGCTTCTCAGCCTTTTGGCTAAGATCAAGTGTAAAAAATTGATAATTTGTGATTAAGAGTAATTCAGCATTTTTCTGATACAAAATTGATAATTTCCTCACCAGAAGAAGCAGATTCAAAACAGATTTTGCAATTAGTTCCCCGGCTGTATAATTGTTCCAATTCAGTCAGGTATTGAGTGAACCAGGAGAAAATTAAGTATTGCACTACAAAATGATGGCATGTTATAGTGGAGCAGTCATTGAATTGGAAATCACAAAACCTGTGTTTGAATCTAGGCTATACTATTTTTCACAATGTAAGCTTGGAAAATTCACTAAATATCTGAGTTACATGTTCTTCAGTTAAAAAAATGGTAATAATATGAAACCTAACTCTTAGCACTGTTAAGAGTTGATCATACCTAACTGAACCTCCCTAAGACTTAATAGATGCTTAGTGATCTTATCTAAATTTCAGTTCTAAATCTTTCTTATGAAAAGGGTTTCCTCTTGTCTGAAATTATGAGTGCCCTCAACAAGCACAATGGCCAGTCACCCCCATTAGACACATAAACACCCCCACATATACATGCATGAACATAGGAACAAACCCATGTATCATGAGTATCTGTATTGCAAGCCCAAGATTCACTTAGCTATTCAGGCATTCCTAATAATGGAAGAAGCAAGGAAGAAGATTCCTGAAATGCAAGAAAAGTATCTGAAGGCATGAATCTCTAACTTTTTTTAACTTAGGAACCTAAATCGATGTTCTAAAAAATATTATCTCTACTTTGGAGGAAAAAACCACTAGAGCACTTGACAACCCATAAGACCTGCTGCATCATATTTTGATGTAATCCTATTTGTTACTCATGATGAAAACTTTATCCAAAAAATAAAAACATTGATACAAGACTAAACAATACAGAAAAGCACATATTATCTCCACTCTTGCAACAGTTCATTGGAAAACCTTCCAAAGTCCAATTCTAATTTCATTTGATCATGTTACTGTTAAGCTGTAACATTTTACTGGTTTCTACTGCCTATAAATTAAAACTTAAACTTTTTTTTTTAAGTTTCATATAAATTTTATTTTATTTATTTATTTTTAAAGATTTATTTATTTATACAAGCACTGGGTACAGTCAGAAGTGCAGGAGGGTGAGAGAATTCACCAGAGCCAGAGCGGGGAGCAGAGCAGGCAGAAGGACCGAAGTACACTGCTGAGGGGAGCAGCGGGCGGCAGGAGAGGTTCTACGCACCTAAAACTTAAACTCTTAATAACTGCTGTTTTTTGTGTTTTCTCTCCTATAATTCATGGCTATGTGCAAAACAATAGGTGGACAAATAAAATTTTAAAACACTCTTTCATGTTTTTCCTAGTCACATTTAAAGCTAAACATAAGAGGAAGAAACCATTGCTGTGAAGAAGAAACATGTAACTCAAAGCCAAATTTCCAATTTTAAATTTGTGGACAATAATATATACTCTTATCACTGACTATAACTTGCTATTGAAATTCAGTTCAGTCATCAGAAATAATAATACATGTAAAATCTAATATAATTTAATGTGTTGTATTTTCATTACAGAACTTTTTATTTTGTCCAGATGCATGGAGCACATGAGCTATACTCCTGAAATCCTATTTCTGAAGTTTGAAGTTTTCACCCTTAGCTGGTTTTTAAACATTTCCCACTTGAACAATTCAAGTCATTTTTCCATCACTGAAATAATCATAATTAATGGAGTTGGTTGCAATTTCACATGGAAAAATGTCACAGAATAATCATAGATTTAAAAGTGAAGGGAGATTAACTAGACAAACATGAGTGGTAAAGCCATAGGAGGGGAAAAAGGAGAAGACTGCTCAGTCATTTCAAGGTGCAATCTGTTTACTTCCAAATGATCCCTGCTGCAATGGTTCAATATGCAACCTTACAAATATATAATTTGCAGTTGATTATTTCAGTAAATAGTAAATACTGCATTCTCCTATTACCTACAAGTTTTTCAGAGAGATGATTCTCTTCCATTATTCATTCCCTTTTCCTCCCCTACTTTCCACAGTTCTAGCTCTTGTTCCTCCCTTCTTCTATTTCACGCCATAATCTGACATTTCCTCTTCAGCGAAGTATTTTGCATGCTGGTAAGCATGAAAGTAACATTATTCAGATTTACTGCTGTTGCTATGCCTGGGGATTTTATCTGGATTTATTGTTACTTATCTATAATTCCTAACCGCCCTACAGTAACTGTCAAAAGGTGAAGACCTAAATATTAACCCAGGGAATATTTGAAAGATGTAAATGAAAATATTTATGTAAGATACACACACAGAGACCACATACACACACACACACACACACACACACACACACACACTTTTTCCTCCTAAACCTTATTGCATAAAAGAACATGTGATGCTAGAGGATGAACCGTACTGAGAGCTTAATTTCAGCATTAATAACTCAGATTTAAAACTCTTGGCAATTAATTAAAATTAAAAGCAGCCATCCCTCTACCCCCAATGTAAAACTTCCTCCCATCTCTTCAATGACCCACTCTTTCACGATTATTTCAGGATGTGAATAACCGAGGCCCTAAAACTTTGATCCTGTTATCTGCTGTCTTTTGTATCTGAGATTAACAAAATAGACATTAGCAAATTTACACCAACAGCTCAGACAGCTGCCCTGCTTTGAGTAGTTAATGAAAAAGGAACTAATCTAGATAGCAGCATAAGACTAGTTATAAATCTGAATACAGAGGACAGATAAAGCCATCCCACCTCTTCCGGAGAGTAGGAAATAATTTTCATCCTTAGCTCTCTTCTCTCTGTGGACGGAAGAACTAATGTTTCTGTAAACTGGGCTAATGAGATATTCAGAGCTTGCAGAAGCTACACACCAGCCTGCACAATAGATGATTAGACAATACTGATATTATAAAGTATGATCTTGCTGAGACAAATACAAATCTCACAAGAATTCCAATCACTGAAAACTCTCCTTGGATCACATATGAATTAACAAAGAGGAAATCTGTTTCAGAACAAAATGAGAAGAAAACAACTGAAAGCCACAAACTAATAAACATTTCCTGATAAAGGGAATTAATAAAAATTATGAGCCTTCATCTAGTCAGAAGCCAACTGAAGGAAAAATGATTGTGTCATGCTTTTCTACTTAGAAAATGTTTAATAGATTTAATTATAAGTTAAAAATTAATCATCATCCAAAATAATGAATCTGACTTTCATATAAATAACATTTTTATATATCAGCATAACCTCAGTCAAATCTTTTAAAGAAATGATTCAAATTTGCCAAACTTCAAAACTGCTCTGATGTCTCAATTTTCTCAGGTGTTTAGTCCCAGGGAAAAGTAACAAAGGTAAATTCATAGGTCATGATAACAAATACTTGATTTGTACAAAGGGAAAATGATGTATCTTTTAAGAATTTCTAGAGTCTAATACATCTATTCATATTCAATAGCTCTTTTATTTTCAATCAATTATAATCAAACTAAGATGGGCCATTAATATACATAATTCTGTTCCTTGAATCAACAGCATGTGCACAGTGGAAAGAAATAAAGTGATTTGTTAGCACAGGACATCATACCCAGGACTAGAAATCTAGTTAAAGTCTTGACCCTACTCACACAGCTAAGGGAACGATGAGGTCTTCTGGGCCTCAACTTACATACACCGATGAATGGTAGAGAGAAAAATTGAGAGAAAAGTTGTATAACTAAAGTTTAAAAGTAATAAATAGAGAATATGGTGTAAGTCTAGTTAAATACAATTTTGTATTGACAACAAGACATCTAAGAAGAAAAATGTTTTCAGAGACATGCAAATAGAATTTAGGAGGAGGGAGAGAATTGTCTAAAAATAATGTGTCTAGGATCAAAACACAAAGGGGGGTGGGAATTATATGGGGACTGTAACCAAGATGAAAATGCATACATTGTGCAAAAATGAAAAATGATGTAAAAATATATAAAATTTTAAAAATGATAAAAAATAATGTGTCTAGTGATGATAGCAAAGTTATGAAAGTTGATATGCTCTCTACAGAAAAGTGAGATGTGAAAACATACAAACAAAAAAACAAATTAAGGGTTAAACCCTGAGAATCAATCAATGTTAGGAAACATGAGAAAGAAGAGAGATAAAAATTTAGAGAAAATAATCAGAGAGTAATCTCTATTTACTCTAGAATTTTTATCTATAGGTTATGCACATAAATATGCTGCTTGAATTTTTATTGATTTGCAACTCCCTAGGCACCTAAGGTATGACATGAGGTGATGTAATAAGCTAGATAATATGATGTACATGTATATGTAATTGCAAATCCATATAATCCTGGATATTTATTTGACTGTTAGCAGTTCTCATTGAGGCAGGCCATAAAGTTATTTGAATAAAATGTAATATCAAAATCATAGTAAAGTCTTTGTTAAGAAATCATTAGTATCAGGAAATGGTTCTAATAAAAAATATAGTGTAAACAGGAAACAATATTTGATTAAAAGTAAGAAATCTCTCATTTTGATTCAAACAAAAATGTGTTTAGTACTTTATTTTTAGGACACGATTATGAATATATATATATATGAAAAATATATATATATTTTTACATGTACGATAGGCATTAATTTCAATACACTGATCTGTTTGCTAAGAAGCATTATGGGAATCTAAAGTTTAGAATCAGAAGCTCTACTTTTCCACATTTTCAAAGTAAAAAGTGCTCTCTGGTGTATATCAATGAATAAAATGATTTTAAAATATAGACAGTTTATTACAAACAATTGCAACCTTATTAACTTTTTTAAAAAGCATAAAAAGAAAATAATCAAGAAAGTCCCTGTAACACTTATAAAATGCTAATTATTGATCTAAGTTGAGAAAAACAAAATTGGTAATGAAATGTCTGCTAGTATTCTTAAACATAATTTCTTGCAAAGTCTACATAGTAAATCATTTATATTTTATACTTCAAAATTATATGAGTTTCAAATTTCTCAAATGTGAGAGGTTGCTATTTGATTCAGAATTAATAGAAAATATAAATAAAGATTTTGTGATGCAATTTTGAAATGGATTTACAGGTGATCAGAGGTGTGTACTATAAAAAACCTAGTGATTTATTTAGAAATAAAAATGAAAAAGACAACATTTAGTAGGAAAAAACATCTGTTTTTACTTAAGAGTATATATCTGTATAATATAAATATATGCAGATATATGTTTGTATTAATTTATATATTTAAATATATATACAGATATATCTGTGTTAATATAAACTCAATTTTTAAAAAAAGGAAGCAATGAAAGCTTCCTAGTCAAGCTAATTTCCTTAACTAAATTATGAAGTTTTCCTTAAACTTCTAAGAGAGGTCTGGCAGACATTAAGGCACCATCACAATGCACTTTGTTAACATACTAAACTGTCTATAAAAGCTGTACTTTTTTCCCCCTGTGGTCTAGGTCCCTTGAGCTCTAATTGAAAACTGAATATTTAACATATGTGGAATAACACAGATTTTTACAAATTTTTAAAAACTGTAAAATTATTTGTTTAAACAAATATAAATTTAGTCCTCCGGGATTAAAATTATGTAAAGACTATAAAGTACTCAAAAACAGAAAAAAATTAAAAATTGTATCTCCGACATATTTGCTCCTAATTGGATGATTTAATTAAAGCAAGGATGCTCACTGTCAAAGCCATATTTCGGCATAAGAAAAGAATGTGCTGTGCACTAGACAAATAAGCTTTAACTCTTGATATTTTTTTAAAAATTTTTTAGTGTGTCAAAGTCCACTGATGAGGAATAAAATGTTTATTTCTACAAAAAGTGCATTAATTTGAGAAAAGAGTATTTACAATAATATAATTTTCATGTATTATCAAAAAGTTACTGATCAATTTTAAACTGGAAATATCTAGCTAAGCTTATGAGTTAATACAGAAAATATTAATGATACTAAAAAATATAAAATTATGTCTGGATCAGAAAGATTAAAAGCCAATTAAACATCCAAGTTCTGTTTCTACTTTCAAAGAAAGAAAAAAATCTACTTTTGTAATTTAAATCATTAAATATCACATAGCCTTATATTTTGCTTTAGGAAACCATATTGGGCCAATACTTTTGCCAGTTTATATACGTAAGAGATGGTTTTTCTTAAGCTAAGAAACAGTATTAAAAATCACTCTATTACATAATCATGTTATTTTCCACTGAAATAGGCATTAGTTGATGACATACACATTGAGAAAATGTGATCTGTAGGAATACACAAAAACATTTACATTAAACATATCACACACATACATACATACACAGTCATAAATCAATCAAAGGGAATGACATGTTCATAATGTGGGCTACCCTAGTAAAAAAAAATTATCTTTGGTTGTGTATAAACCAAAGTGAAGTACTTCTACTAAATTAAACAGAACACTTGAGCATTTTAAGGATGCTCATTATAGAGACAACAGAGAATAAGAATGAAAGATATTAGTAATAACACAAAGGTAAAGTCTAGTAGTTGTCTTTCTAGGGCTGTCACATCATAATTGGCCAAAAGGGACATAAAAAATTTCAGATCTTACAGAAATAAAAGGTAAGCAATTACATTTTTATAGTTTTAAAACATTTTGATCTTTTCTCAATACTTTCATTTAAATGTAAGAAAAGGACAGATAAAAGCAGCACAGGCACTTTGTGTACAATAGAACTGCCTCGATTAAGCTAAAATAAAGGGTTTTCTTACAGTCCGTAAGAATTATTACAAAAGTTCAGCTATATAACTCAAAATATTTAGGTGGAACCTAAAAGCTAAATTTAAGAATGCAATCATTAGCAGCCTATTTCCAAGCATTAAACACATTTGAAATATCAAATCATTTGAGTGAAGCTTTCAATCTGCTCAGAAACACCCACAAGTGGTTTACATTTTGCAAATGTGATGGGGAACTAAAGAGAGTGTGGCAGAAAATCTCTGCTCTCAAGATGTTTACACCATTTGAAAATGAAGTGGTTTAACGGTGCTAAGCCCTGGGTGATTTGTAAGCAGGACAGACTTCAGAGTGATCCTTGGAAGGCCTGGGATCATTGAAAAAGCTGCAAGTAAAGAGTACCAGGCCAACTTATCCTGAGCAAGAGAATTCAGAAGAACGATGGACAGAAGGGAACACAAAATATCTAGAACTGAGATGCAAACAGAAATGTAGCCTGAATCTCTTGCTACTGAGGTTATCAGGCTGTCTGGTGTAGTTTAAATGAACCTGTGCTATGTTCTCATATTTTTCTTTTTGTAGATGTTTTGTTTTTAAATCAGAGGACTGACATTATGTCTTGTCTGAATTGACTTTTAAAAAAAGCAGGTACCATCAGTCATTGCAAAAAATGAAAATTGTATCTGCACAATTAACAAAAGTTGTCTCAACATAAAAACCTAGCTAAATTGGAAACTTACTATGCTTTATGTTGCTTATTTCACAACCAACTCATCAAATTTTTGCCATATACTGATTTCTGTCCTTAGACCAGTGCTCCTTGATTACTCCTATTCCAAAGGACACCCCTGAACCAAGTATTTCCTCAGGAGGCCTGAATTTTATTAGTGTTAACAGTTTACATTCCACAACATCTTTATTATCTTACCATACACTGGAGTTTTACTTGTCAAGCTAATACTGGGTTATAGGAAAAGTCCTAACACACTTTTGCACAGGAAACAGAAAAAATATGTCATGACTTATCCGACATGCAGTATTTTTTTTTTTTTTTTAGCTAATGTTTTATGTCATCTATTGTGTGTGCACAATTAGGAGTTTTTGCATTATTCCTGGTGCATTATACAAATTCTCAATTTTTTTTTTCCTGACTGAATCTAAGAGATAGAAGGGGTATCCCCCTCAAAAAAAGAAAATGCTTTCTTTAACAAATAATGCTCACTTTTGACTTTAAATTTTTAATATTCATTTGTAGGTATGAAGCCTTTATAACTAGAAAGAATATTAAAGTCAATGCAATTTTCTAAGTTTTGTTTTACGAAAAAGTTAAATCTGAAAAAAAAATCTCATTCCATTATAAGAAATCTTAGGGTGTAAGTTTAAAAACAAACGAGTAGTGGAGTTACTTCGGGGGTGTTACTCTTAAGGAGCATATAAATGGATGTCTGCTGCCTGGCGATGGAGGTGCTGCGGTCTGAAGGTTAACATAACCTCTATTACAGCCAAGAAGCTCCTCAGAGATTTAATTGGTTTGTGGAACAACTCCAAAAGTAGTGCTGCGCTTTCTTTTTTCTTTGCCTTTCTGCCTCTCTAGCTCTCTTTTCAAATAAAAAGGGAGGACGCATGGTAATGCATCATTTATAAATTACCTTGTTATTGCAAAAAAACAAAACACTGCTTTGAAAACCAAACAAACTCCTGCTGCGGACTCCAGCATGTTTGATGGAGATCCTTCAAAAGAGTCCACGGCTTAATAGCGGTTGTTTATGTGGAGACTTCGATCTGTACCTGCTGTCCCCCGTCACTCCCTGGAAACTTGGCGGCAGATGTTGCAGGCTAAGTTGTCTCTGAAGTGGCTTTCTGTCCTCGTCTCCCCACCGCAACGGAGTCAAACAGCATTAGATCTCTTTATTTGTGCCTAAGGCAAGTTTGGGAGCGCAGCTGTGTCCACCCCCTCTCCTACCTTTGGTGTTTCAGGCCTCCAGGCAGCGAGTGTGAGACCAAAACGGTTCTGCCGCTCTCAACTATCTCCGCTGACAATCCGGCCGCTCGCTGCGGGCTGGGGAGGCTGCTGCCGCTGCTGCCAGCAGATGTCGGCGACAACCTGCTAGCTTACACCTGGACGCGGGGCCCTCACCTCGCGCGCGGTGCGCTGAAACATTCATGACTCCAAGGAGTTGCAGCCGCAATCAAAGCCCACGTCTGGTCCTCGCGCAGCCCGCCGACCCCGCCACCTCGGCGGGAGCTGGCGGCAAGGAAAGGTGGCGGGATTGAGGGACAGAGCGATTGCTGGCGTCGCTTTGATACTTTATTCCAGAACTTCAGTTACTTGATCAAGGACTTCAATTCAACAGTGAATTCTGCTGCAAATGAGCCCGGTGAGGCCTCTGGGCCATAAAAGGAGAACATTTGGCTTGAAATTCAGCATGACGGGACTCGCAGAGTAAATGTGCGTGACTCCGGGTTAAGTTCTCAGTACGCTGATTTGTTTCTTAACTAACCCTCAAATGGCAGAAGCTGCAGTAAACAACTTATAAATAAATGGCAAGATTGTTTTCAAAGTAGAAACATGTCATTGAGTAGACAGAGGTTCTGCTGTTTTGGAACCAACAGCCATAACCTAAAAGCAATTGTATTTTTCTTTTCAAGCAGTATAAAGTTTGTTCTGCCTTTTTGGTTTTATTGTTGTTGCTTTTAAGGAAAGAAAGTGATTGTTGCTTCCTTTAAAAATCTGAGACGAGAACACATTCCTGTTTATTTCTTGACAATGGAAATCCAACAACATCCATTTCCAAAAACTAGAAAATTTTTCCTAATTTGGACAATATACAAACTGTTTCTCACACATACACACACACAAACACACATGCTCCATACCATTATACAAATACTTCATAAAGAGTATAATCAATAGTAAACAGATACAAGCCTTGCTCAGCACCGGAAAATAATAAAATTATTTGCAAAATATATTCACCAATTTATATACTGATGACAAAGTTGCATTTAAAAAGAACTGGCCTAGAATGGCTAATAATATATATTCTAATAAAACATTTGACATGCAGAGATCTTTTTTAGCAGGAATCAGTGCATCTAATCTATGCTGATATAATACCATTTATAAATTTCCTAATATTTAATGGAAAAGGTAATTTGTGATATAAAAGAATACACACATATAATAAATCTTTCATGAGTAGTCTGAGTTCTATGCTTAACTTGGTTTAACCAAGCACTGACTGGTTCCAAGGGGTAAGTTGGTAGACAGGATTCCTAGCTATGGAGCCCAATCACAAATGAGTGTGGTTACCTAAATCTATCAAAAGAACTCCAAGGCTGCTTTTCTCATTCAGTGATTATTCCCTGGCTTATCTCGAAAACTTAACTAAAAGAATAGCTAGAGAAGCAGAGGACACTGAAGTCTCCTACATCTAAATTCTTCTCTATATAATCTTATGAAACAAACCATACCCATATAAACTAAATTGGTGAAAATAATAGTTAAAGCAGTTTAATTTTTGAGGACTTAATGAGTGACAATAAGTAAATGGTAACAGTGAGCCATGGTCTTCTACCCATATATAAAGCATTTTTAAATCAAATGATTCAATTTTAATATCCTACATTAAAATTAGGTCTGCCAAATAGGTTCTAAATCCCTGATTCTCTTTTTGCCTCTGGGACCTCATTTTCTTACTTGGTAAATTATTTTAAGTTTCTCAAATAAAAGATACTCTAAAGCAAAAGGTATTGGATTCTAAGAAATATTGTGTTCTTTTTTATATAAAATAGAAATAAAATTTATGGGATATTAGGATCTCAATACTAATTATGCCACTGCACCATGCAATTGTGGTTTTACTTAGATAAATAATTAAATATTACTTTTTAAAATAATAGGGCATAGTTTATATCAGTTATTGTAAAGACTTCTAAATAAAACCCAACAAAATATTCGCTATGATTAAGTATCCCAGGATTGGTACAGATTCTTTTTTGGCACAAGTATCATAGAGTCACATGGTTAACCTTGTCAATAACAATATTTATTGTGCTCAGGAGGGTAAAAATAGAACAATTTAAAGGCTTCATTCACGCGAAAGAAGCAAAAAAGAAAGGTTGCGTAGTATTATTAGAATATATAAACTGGTATAAGAAAGTTGCAAACCTAAAAGTGAAATCATAGTGGGGCTAAGTGTGTTTGAGAATAAATAAAGAGGGAAATAGGGTGGATAGAAGGAAAGAAAAAGAGAAAGGGGAAAAAGGAAAGGAGAGAAAAGGGGAGGGGATATGGAAGGAAAACACTATAGAGACCATGTAGCATACTTTAGGAAGTATGATGATTTCCTAAAACATAATGTAAACATTTGTTTACATTTAAAAAACATAGGGACTCTGCAGTTGTCCTAATAATACACAGAACACTAATTCTGCTAAAATGCTGGAATGATTCTTGCTGTGTAAGTCTATAATTTTTTTTCAAGATTTATTTATTTATGCATACAAGAGCTGGGATACAGGCCAGAGATGTGGGGGTAGGGGGGTGAGAGGATGAAACAGAATGTGGAAAAGAACAGACAGACTGACTGAAATACACTGCTGAGGGGAGCAACGGGTGAGACAGGAGAGGTCTACTGCGCCATGTGGATAGCTCCCTGGCCAGCCGGGGGATCAAACTCATACGCAGAGACTGCGGATAGCTTCAATGGTTGTGTCTTAACCCCCTGCACCACCAGGGAGGCCCTGTGAGTCTGTAATTTAATGTTGGGAAAAATACCAGTTATAATTATGTATGTGTGTGTGATGTGGGAAACTTATATTGAAATTCTTTCAGTACAGAGACCAGGTTGATGAGGAGTTGACAGAAACTCAAGTATTCTTAATAGTCTGTGAAACTGTGAAAATGGGAAAGATGGAAAATAAAAAAAAAGGAACAAGGCCTTCCCGGTGGCACAACAGGTTGAGTGCAGCGCTGTGAAGCTGTACAATGCCAGTTCGATTCCCGGCCAGTCAGGGAGATTTGTACATGGCATGGCCGACCTCTCCTGTCTTGCCTGCTGCTCCTCTCAGCAGTGTATTTTGGTCCTTCTGCCTGTTCTGCTTCCTGCTCTGTCTCCAGTGAATTCTCTCACCCTCCTATGCCTCTCTCTGGCCTGTACCCCGGTGCTTGTATAAATAAATTTTTTTAAAAAAAAAATTTAAAAAGAGGAAGGGCAAAGATTTCTCAAGTTATCTAAAGGAAAAGGGCTATATGTTGATAACTATTGACTTAACATCAAACACCAGTTTAAAAAAATAATAAATATTATAAAGGATCACGAGTAAGAAACAGAAATAGAAGAGCAAACCACACCTCTCTGATTTCCATAATCAAATACTTTTGCATCACTGGTTTGTTTGGATGGTGCAGTATATAAGCTCATACCTTAAATTCTGGAAATAATTTAACAAAACTTATTAAATTTATTGAGATGATAAACTGACATTGTATACTTGGATGGGTTTCTAGCTTTACCACACTATTGTTAGTTAACTGTGGAATGCCAGTCCTGGGGAAAGGCTCTCATGGATTGCCACAATGAGGTCTTTACAGTGGCATTAAATAACAGGCAAAAATTTGCTGGTGACAAAATGTTAAAAAAGTAAAGCTATCAAGAACAGACATGATAGAGAAAGACTAAATCGGACTTAATCGGGCATACATAGAACCATACTGAATATTTGATGGAAAAGCATATCAATTAATTGAGCCAACAATTGATATTTAATAAACCTAAAGGCCTGCATTTGAGCAAAAACAAAGAAATCACAAATAGCATCGATAGGGGTAGAATGGATAAACTGGAGTTTCAGTGAATCACACAATATCAAGATCTGTTGTATTTTGAAATAAAAAATATTTGAAAACTGAAAGCTTTGTACTAAATATTTCACCAAAACTTATGTAGAAGCAAAGACTGACCTGATGTGTTCTAGTATGTCATCTACATTTATCCACTTGTAGTAATTTTAATGTTTCTGCAGCAGAATGCCTCAATTATGAGATTATGAAGTACTGTTTTATGTAATAGATGATATATAAACTATATCAGATTCTTAAAATCTGAAAATTTTGAATTTTGGAACAATTTAACCTCAAGAATTAGAATAAAAGGCTTTGGGACCCTGTTAGACAAAAGTGTAACCAAATCACTAAAATACAAAGGAAATCTTGGGCAAAATAATGAAAGCATTACTTTTCAGTCATGGAAAAATAAATAATGATTAACCTGACATGACAGCATGTGGAATATTCTAGTAGTTCAATTTAGGGAGAATGTTAAATTCATTTGGTATCTAACACAGTATTTGGTACACATTAGATACTAATAGATATTTGTTGAATAAATGAATGAATGAGTATAATACATCATTAAAAAAAATATATATATATAAGTTTATCCAAACTCAAAGATTTCTTCTACTCCCAACCTATCATACTGGTTTTAACCCTCAAACTGTAGACCACCCAACAATTCACAAATCACTACTCTTGGCTACCTCACTTTGTTCATGATGCTTCATCACTGGAAATACTCATTCAAACTAATTGTACCTGATAAAATCCTAGCCATTTTCTAATATAAAATATATTTTATATATAAAATATATTTTATATATTATTTTATATATTATATATTTATATATTCTATATATTTTGAAGGAATATTCCCAAATTCCTACAGAAAGAGTTTATCTCTCTTCCTCTATATAGTTAAGAATACCCAATACCTACCTATAGTATGGCCCAGATGACATCTGGAATAAATAGTATTTTTGTATATCTTGGTGCCCAAACAAATTTTAGACATCTTAAGGGATAATTTGTAACCACTACTTAGTATTACCTGATAAATAACTTTTGTATATTTATAATACAAAAATTATCAAATTAAATCAAAATTAGTAGGAGTGATTAAAGATTAAAAGCTAATTTTTTTTGCCTTGAAAAGTAAATTATATATTTATTTGTCTTGCTAGATATCAAAATGACTCTGATCACACTTGGAAAAAGCAAAATGATTATCTATACACCTGAAAATAAAATTATAAAAAATTCTGCCTGTTTCCTAATCTGTGTTTTCAGCTCAGCAGCAGGAAATGCAAGTCTAAAAGCTAATTTTTAATCATGAGAGTTAAAAGAATATTTACAATATTGGCAACAGTAATGGGACCACTGTCTGATTTGGCTGGCTAATGAATCATTAGCTCTAGCATTATACTGGTACAGCACTTTAAAGGGTGATAATGATTAAACAAGTGACATAATGCCTAACTGGGAGGAAAGAAAAACTAAGATGATACATGAAAAACTTTTAAAACATGTAAAGTAAAATTCAAGTACATGGAAGAATAAATCTGTTATGTATTGTTCCAGAAACAGAATTCCAGATCATGAATTTAAAGAGGTACAAGTTTCATTAAATACAAGAACTTTCTAGAGGTTTGGTGATAAGAGGTTGTTTCATGAACCACCTTGTTCTCTCTACTTATGGTCCTACCAAAGGGTAAATGATCTACTGGGAATATTTTCTCAAAGTGGATTTCCTAAGTGGTTAATGAAACTCAGATGTTTTTAAAATTATATCTATCTCATAGAAGTAAAATCCTAGAATGTAAAAGTTGTTATGTTTGAAAAACAAACTTTGAATCATATAACATTAATTATAACTTAGCTTGGCACTTTAAAATAAACATTGATTTCATCAACTATTTCATCCTTTTATAAAAATAAGTGTCAACTCTAAACACACCTAATGTCCTCTGAACCAGAAGTGAATGTAGTTCACATGCTTGTCAAAACAGAACGATGATGCCACTGACATACAATGAAAGAATTTTGTTATTAATAACAGTACGTGCCTCTGAAGCAAACCTGCCCATTGTTACATATGAAAAGGTTTTAAACCATTTTTTTTATATTAATACAATAAGAAATAGTGAAAATATATTAAAGAAATCATAAAACTATAGTATTAGGGTTTAAAGTACTATTCAAATTTCCAAATATAAAACTGTCTCAAAATAGGCTTCCTTGGTAGTGAAAACCTATACAATATATATGTTTATGTACATATTTTTATACATACCTATGTGTTTGTGTATGTTTATCTCACCATTGCAAAGTTCAACAATGCTTTATAACTTTCAAAATACTTTCATATAGTCAAATGAGAAAAGCTGTTAGAAGCAAGACAATGGTAATTTACACCTAAAGAAATGGAGGTTCTGAAACATGTTCCCACATCTCATTGTTACTAAATGCTAGAAAGATTTTACTTCTAATACCCAGTCTGTCCTCGCACTGTGGAAATTCTCAGAACATGATGTCCCCAAGTCCAAGGATGAAGCAAACGATTGTCCTTATTTAAGTATGTATACAAAAAATTTTTTATGCATTATTTAAAAAGGGACTTGTGTCAAGTCACAACTTGAAGATGTATTAATAATAGCTAATAATTTATGAATCACCCTGAGTAATAAGAAATTTTCATGAGACAATAATAATACACCTCAAGTATAGTGAGCCCCTTAAATTTTCCTTCATTATTTCACCACCCTTATTATGCTGATCCAAATAGTCAGCTCTTTCCCAACACATCCCCACATACAAACCTCATCTCCTTCCTGAGGCCTCATCAAGGAAACCCGGTCGTACTGTCGCCGCAACAAAGCCCAGAGTGCATCAAGACGACCCTGCAGAGAAAGGAGACTGGTCAGTTCCTGGGGTAACGTAGCCCACACTCTATTTGCTGAATAAGTGAGTTAAACTGAAGAAGTTAAAGTCTTACTCTACTCTCATTTCTTTCATAAATTAAACAAATACACAAATCACAAAAATGAGGCTATTGTTGCCAAGAAAGTATCCATTTGTTAGAATAAAATGAATGTCAGCTATGATGTATCTTGTTCCTCCTTAAATAGTTGGGGGGAGAGTATACTAAAAAAGTCACAGTTTCTCTAGGAAGTTTCAGTCAAATCACACAATTTGGACAATTACCTTAATTGGTGTGTACCACTTCGTCTGAGGAGGCTGTATGGGTCTAGGTCGAGGTGGTTTAGGCCTGACAGGTACATCTTCTTCTTCAGGAATTGTTACAACAGCATTTTTCGCTTTCTCCAGTCTTGCACCTTCCTCAGTAGATCCTTTATCACCCCAACGAACCTTTAAAACAAAGTGGAAATACTGTTGAATAGTGTCCTAGATGAACAAGCTGTCATTTAGACATTTAGACAATGGTCCTTTAAAAAAAAAAAAAATCATTGTTTATTTTTTCACAATACAGGATTTTTTCCCCCTCACTTGTGGTCACCACAGTTTTCTCACCACCAAAGCACCCACAGTCCTCCATCATAGTCTATTGTGGTCCCTGTTTTCTATTCTCCTCATATCCCTCCGACAACCCCTACCCTCCTGAATGTCTTGGATCTATAGTCTGCTTTCAAGGGTCAGTCTTAAAGTTTGTCTCTGTCTGATTCCTTGGCTTCTCTAATTTCCACATATAAGTGAAAATATCAGTATTTATCTTTCTCTTTCTGGCTCACTTCACTTAGAATAATCCCTTCTAGTTCTATCCAAGTTGCTGCAAATGGCATGAGCTTGTCTTTTTTGGTTGCTGAGCAGTATTCCATTGTGCATGTATACCACATCTTCTTGATCCACTCATCTGCTCTGGGGCATTTAGGTTGTTCCTAAATCTTGGCTACTGTAAACAGTGCTGCTATAAAAATAGGACTGTAGGTTTCCTTCTGAATTAGTATTTTTGTGCTCTTTGGACAGATGTGTATGAGGGGTATGGTAGATCCATTTTTGGTCGTTGGAGGAATCACTACACTTCTTTCCATAGGGGCTGGACAAGTTTACATTCCCACCAACAGTGTAATAAAGTTCCTTTTTCTCCACACCCTCACCAGCACTTGTTTCTGGTTTTTTGATATGGGCCATTCTCACAGGTGTGAGGAGGTATCTCCTGGTGGTTTTGATTTGCCTGTATTAAACTGAAAAGCTAATGTGCAGCAAAAGAGACACTAACCAAAACAAAGAGTAACTCTACTGAATGGAAGAAAATATATGCATACCAGATATCTGATAAGAAATTGATATCAAAGATGTACAATGAACTTATACAACTCAATAAAAAGAAAAGAACCCAATCAAAAAATAGGTAGAAGAACTAACAGGCATTTCTCCAAAGAACACATGCATATGGTCTGCTGACATATGAGAAAATGTTCCTCATCACTAATTATTAGACAATGATCTTTTAGTTCACCATTGCAGAATAAAAGTAGGATGAGCAGGGATTACCAAGTGCTTCTTTTCTGAGTGTTAATAGATTTCTCACCCCTAGTTATATTTTAAATACTAAGATCCCAATGAAATTGGAAGCAACTAGTTCTCATTTCAAATAAGGGATTAATTTTTGGTTTACACATGAAATGCATAACAGTATGTCATTCTACTCTCTAAGATGTTAACCTTCTATATGACTACATACCTCTAGATACTGATGCTTCTAGGAGAGAGAGAATATAATTATTTACTAAATGATTACTATCATTTCAAAACCTATACAAAAACAAAATGAGAGATATTTTTCCTTTCAGATGATTGAGGCACAGAGACAATACATGGCAAGCAAAAACCACACAGTAAGTAGCAGGATGGGGATTTAAAGATAGGCAGTCTGGAATAGGTTAATAAGTAGGCTTGAATTTGAATTTTACAGATGTATTTTACACAAAGAGTTAAATCTTCATTCCAATCTTTTCATTAAGTTTGACTAAGGCAAAAAGCATGATGTAAATATTGACCCTTTGGAAGTAAAAAAAAAAAAAATACTTTTGTAAAGCTTGACTTTGTAAAGAAGCTTTCAATATTTAGTTCCTATTCTCATTTGAGTATGGTTATTTGACTTATCAATTTTTCGTTGAGGAAGGCAAATCTGAACAGTCTGCTTTGAAGAGAAAAATTCAGCATCAAGAGGGAATTCTACAAACTTTAGGGAATTCCCTCCTGGGAAACCATGGACATTGAAAATCATAATGTCAAATGATTGTTTACTTTTCAATAAACAAGAACTAATATCCAAATCTAAGCCAAATTATAATGTGTGGGCATGTGAGTAGGATGTGGCCCCTGAAGAAAGGCTGTGTCCAACTAGGAAGCAGTAGAAAAGTTGTAGAAAAACCAAGGACATTACCAAGGACAAGAAAAATAAGAGAATCTCTAGAAAGAAAATGAAGGTCCAACCAGAGCATACTATGACTCACCAAAGTTAAATGCCTTTTATGAAAGAAAAAAAAAATAAATACACTTTAAAGCATTTTAATGCCCTAAGTTAGTATGTAAGAGAGCAGATGATTAGTGTTCATAGAAAGAAGAACTAGTCACAGCTTTTTGTTAAGGCTTACTTAGATGTTTTTACCTTTTTTTACTACTATTTTAGAATAGGTTTTCAATTACAAGTGGACCCTGTTGAGTAATTAAAATGTATCTGTGCCTTTCTATGTGATCAGTGGTATTAGAATGTTTTTTATGGGGTTATTAAAATTGTTTCAAAAGCCATTAAACCTTTAGAGTTAGAGAGCTGGCTTTCATTCCAGAGAAATGACCTTCTCTTTCAAATCACAGTGCCATCACCTAGGTAAACTAAAATTATATAATCTTCAGATGCAGCTAAATTGAACTGAAAACTCTAAAAGCATTCTTGCAGTCCTAAAGTCTCAGTTAAAGGGAAAATCTGAATGAAGAAAAACAAAAGACTCAGCCCCCTCACATTAAACAAATGAATGTCAAAACTCATAGAATTCAGAATAGAAAAAATCAATAGATAAAATGTAGAACATTCAGAAGTTAAAATTGAAGATATATTTGTCTCTTTGTGTGTATGTGTGTGTATGTGTATCAGAATTGAAGGGATGTGTGTGTGTGTATTTATATAAAACTTGACCCTATAAAAAAAGGAACTCTCCTACACTGCTGGTGGGAATGCAAACTGGTGCATGCTAACCACTATGAAAAGCTGTCTGGAGGTTCCTCAAACTACTGAAAATGGAGATACCATATGACCCAGCAATTCCACTCCTAAGAATCTACCCAAGAGATACAAAAACAGTAATTCAAAAGGATACCTGCACCCTATGTTTACTGCAGCAC
Source organism: Talpa occidentalis (assembly GCF_014898055.3). Classification (NCBI taxonomy): domain Eukaryota; kingdom Metazoa; phylum Chordata; class Mammalia; order Eulipotyphla; family Talpidae; genus Talpa; species Talpa occidentalis. The sequence goes on from NW_023604972.1 coordinate 47,545,154, forward strand.
TATTTGAAATACGTAAGATATGGAAACAACCCAAATGCCCCAAAATAGATGACTGGATCAAGAAGATGTGGTATATATATAAAATGGAATACTATTCAGCAATCAAAAAAGATAAACTCATGCCATTCACAGCAACATGGATGGAGCTGGAAGGTATTATGCTCAGTGAAATAAGCCAGAAGGTGGGCCTCCCCTGGGGGCGCGGGGGTTGAACGCTGGGCTGCGAAGCTGCCCGCAGCCTCTGCAGCGCTGGTTTGATCTCCGGCCAATGGCAAGGGTCCCACATGGCGTGCTCTGGCTCTGGTGAATTCTCTCACCCTCCCATACTTCTGACTGTACCCAGTGCTTGTATAAACAAACAAACAAATAAATCTTTTTTTAAAAAAGAAAGAAAGAAGCCAGAAGGAAAAAGAAAAATATAGAATGGTTTCACTTATAGGAAAAATGTAAGGGAACCAAATAAGGGATCAGAAAAAAGTAGCAATAATAATAAATAAATAAAAACAAAATTAGCAGGCAACTATAAATCAGAGACTTCTGCAAGGAAGGGAGATGTAGAGGCATCAAAACAGGGGAGAGGAGAGCACAAGGGACTGTGGTGATGCTGCACGGGGTGAATTTGTGGTGGGAATTTTACAGGGACTACATCGGAAAGGAGAAATCATACAAGCATACATTGTACAAAAATGAACAATGATATAAAATATATATATAAATTTTAAAAACTTGACCCTATGATTTTTATATCTATATGTATACAGCTATATGTATGTGTATATATATATATATATATATATATATATGCATATAAAACTTTCTACCTAGCCTTCCCAGTTGATGCCTTAGCAGTATAAGTAAGTATATCCTTCCTCTAATTATCACTGGCACCATTCCCAGATAAAAGACTCAGAACTAGTTGAAACAGGATGCTGACCCAATGTAACATTTTGGGGACCCCAAATATTGTTGCTGGTTCTAAAGGAAATTCATTCAATAAATCCATTAATGTTAGTTCATGAAGTAGTTGTTTTATCATCATCACCATCACCACAAACTACATAACAAAAACTGTCACTTAATCTCAAAGTTTAAAAGTAGGAAAACAGGGGAGGGACAAACACAAAGGAATATGGTGATGGTTCACCGGTGCTTAGTGGTAGAAGAACTATGAGGAGTAGAATGATGTAAGAAAAAAAATTAAATTACTTAATATGAATGAGAAAATAAACTCTTCTACAGTCCAGGAAAAAAAAGCTTAAAACTAGGAGATACCATATAGTTTTCCTACCCCTCTTAAAAACAATTAAACATACATGTATGCATATTCATACTTCAGGTTGACCTCACTGAGATATTCAAAAAGGGTGAAAGGGTAACAAGAATACATTACTAAAAGAAAGCTTCACAGAAGTAACACACCTGGATTTTTTACCATAAAAAATAAAAATCTGCACAAGCTTAAGAGCTATATTCTTCCAACTCTACTTGGATTTCATAATAAATGAGGAAATCCATAATTTCTGAAGTGTATTTGGATGACTAGGAGGTTGTATCATCAAGGAGCAATTTCAGAGTTAAGAAAAGAAACAAAAACAGTTTTACACTGAATTGGCAGAAACACCCATTTGAAATCATTAGGTATTGTGGATCAGTTGTGCTAACAGCTGTTATTAACATCAGTTCTGTTCCAGTTTTGTGAAATTACCATTACCATAGTGCTTAAATATTTAACTTAAAGGGGAAGTAAGAAGATAATTCCAGGTACAATCGCTGTGCTGGCTAACAATAACATTAGTTATGAAAATTGCTCTGTAATTCAAATGAGCTCATCTTTTCTATATTCCTTTTCCTTTCCCCAGTTGAAGTTATTTTTTTAAGGGAAGTACTTTCCAGGTTTGAATAGGCATGGTTTTAAAACAGATTTTGTTTCCTATTTTTCTTCTCCAAGTTTAAATAAATTCATGTTTGGGAAAATTTAACAATGCTTAATTCCCAGTCCAACTTTTATTGTATATTTTTATGTATTGTGTTTCTCTTTTGTAACACCCACACTAATTTTCTCTTTTTATTTTCTCATTCCCATCCCAAAATTATCCAAGGCTAAAATGAACCCCAATTTTTAAAAGTTGGTGAGTGCTTTTCATAAAATTTCTTCAATTGGCAATGTAATTTAACATATTGAGTCAATAACTTTTGTGTTTTTTTTTTTGTTTGTTTGTTTTTTTAATAGAGGCATGCTTTTTATTTATTTGTTTGCTGGTTTGTTTGTTTGTTTTGTTTTTATACATGCACTGGGTACAGTCAGAAGCGCGGGAGGGTGAGAGAATTCACCAGAGCCAGAGCGGGGAGCAGAGCAGGCAGAAGGACCGAAGTACACTGCTGAGGGGAGCAGCGGGCGGCAGGAGAGGTCTGCGCGCCATGCGGGACCCTCCTCCGGTGTCCGGGGAGCAGCTGGGGATCGAACCGGCGCCACAGAGGCCGCGCGCAGCTTCGCAACCCAGAGCTCAACCGCTGCGCCACCGGGGAGGCCCGAGTCAATAACTTTTGAACTTGAAATGTGAGTTACTTAAGAATACACACATGAGTCCTTGATTTTCCTGAGAATGAACCACTAATGTTTCTTTTAACTCAAGATCCAGGAGTTCATACATATGTTTTTCTTTGCTTTAGAAAGAGATCTTCCTCTTCTGATGCTGGAATATTGAACTAACAAAAACCTGGCATGATTCCTAGTGCTTTCTGTGAAAATATTATTTATTCATTTAAGGCTCACATACTAGCATATTCTTATCTTACTGATGGCATGTGATATATTACATATATGGATTTCAAAATGGAATTAAATTTATTATTCTAAATATAAGTAGTATATGCTCATTGGCAAATAAATTGGGGGAAAAAAAAACAGATAAATGCACAGCATTGAAAATCCCTCTATTAAGAGAACACTACTAACATTTTGTAAATCTTGTCAAATGGCTTTTTCCCTTACATGCATTTTTATGCAAACATATTGGAAGGAGGCTAAACAAACAAAACTTAAATTATAGCAGATCATGTTTAGATATTCATATATAACAATTTTATTTACAAATGTTATTTTTTTTTCATTCATAGGAACATCTAATCCACACATTCAAGCCTTGAATGACACAGCAAAGGCAAGCTGAATGAAACTTCCTTCTGTGTCAAACAAAAAGAGTTATCCTGGCTGTGCTCCTGTGTACTGTGTGATCACCATAACCCACATGCAAAGGCATATGCAATACCTTCTCAAAAAGACAAACTTAATAGTCTTTAGCACCTGCCTTTTCCATGGTTTATTGGCAAGGAGATACCTATCTCTGAGGATATTTCATGAATCAAGTGGGAAGTTCTTAGAGAAAATGTGAATAATTTTAACATTTAATGTGGTCAACATAGTGAGAATCAGTATAAGATGACTTGAATCATCATTTTGCTAAGGATAATCATGTTAAATAGGTCTGGCCCTCCTTTGAAGAACACTGAAATTTACTGTAAGAAAGGAAACTCTCCTTGGGAGTCTGAATTTTTATTGAAATGTATAAAAAGAGAAAATCTCAACAGTTGTGAGGTTGTTAATTAGCTTATTGATTTTTGCTGGCAGTAATGGGACAGAGCAGACATGACAGTAGGAGACTGTGCAATGATTGCAAAACACATCAAAACTCCTTCTTATCAAGAAGTAAAATTAAACGATAACTTAACAAAGAGGAAATGCCAGGATATGTGTTCAAAAGCTCAATGAGAAAATTCCTACAATGCCTCTTGGGGAGAGCTTGTTTATACTACTGATAAGGCTTTCATGCTGACAATGATTAGTTATTATTAATCAATCCATCACTTTCAAAAACATTTCTGTGGTTATAAATAAATCCTCATTTGAATTTTAAGATAAAATGAAGATCAATTTTAATATACACTGTGTGCCAGTTTAAAAATTCAATACATTCTATAAATGATATTTGCTATTAATTAGGATCATTCACAAAGTGGTAACGAGAGTTACAAAAAAGAAGCCTCACATTTGTGATAAAGTCATTTCCATATCATTGAATAGTTTAACATTTTTCTCCTCAAATAGTACATTGATCTTTTAAAGACAAGCATTGTGGCAACTTCAAGTGACTGGCTTCTTTAAAATTGATGTTCTCTGCAGTAATTTTTTCCAAAAATAGTGAGAAAACCTAACTTTGTTTTGTTCCTTTGAATTCAGGCATCTTACCAATGCAATTCTCTGACTAATGAAATCAGTTCTTGAACTTTTCTGAAACAGCTGGATGATCCCATAGAAAAGTGAGTTATACAGAAAAGACCCAGTGCTAAGTGAAAAGAATGATATTGAATTGTGAAAAGTAGAGTTTCCATGGTTTTATAGTTTCAGAAATAAATATTGCACATTAGCAGCTTCTATTTTTTCTTTACCAACCTCCATTCTTTTAATTCCTCCAACTCCGCGACCACCATAATAGGAAGCATCCACAGTTGGCCATTTCTTGTTAGGCAAAGGTTCTTCTTCCTCCTAGGTAGATATAATTTTTTCATGAGTATAATTAAAATTTCAAAATGTTGCTTAGTCTTAGCTGGCACTCATTTAAACATTTTTCTGAAGAATGCAGTTGATATAGAAGAAATGTCATGATAATTATATGCAGAGTATGTGAACATTTTTAAGCTTACACACATACATTTCAAGTGGAATTCTACAGAATAGGAGGACTCCTTCCCTTTTACAATTTTAATGATCTCCTTTCTTTCACTAAGCTACCAGATACTTCTCCATAACTCTCTATATCATTGTATTCCAAACTTATTCAGCACTTCATATTTTAAAAGATAAAAAATTAAAATTATGATATCATTTCAATATTCATTTAAAGCACCAATGCATGTATAAGTTTGAACACTGAAAAATTTGTACTAAAAACCCATGCGGTTGAGACGCTTCAAAAATACACAAAACCGGTACATTCTATATTTTTTGTCCCTAACACAATTTTGACTAACAAGGAGAATCATATAGAAGTAATGATCCTTTCAAATTCAACAATTTATGTTTCAATTGTCAGCTTATGTCTTCCACCTTTCAAAAAATAAAATAGTGACATCAGAACAATTGATATAAATGGCCAATTAAATCACTGTGTGCAAAGATCCTGATGGCCTATATATGTTTATCAAGGTGTGAAGGTCCCATTCCTCTGCCACATGAAAAAAAATCATACGATTAAAAAAAAAAATCTGCTTTTTTTCAAATTCAAAAATCAATACGTAAGTATTATAATTGAAAAAATTTATCATATATCACATTATATCACATTATATAATATATGATATAATACAAGTAGCTGATTAAATTTGGAAATAATCTCTACATATAGGAAAAATAACCACATCAATTATTAGATACTCATTTACCTCTTTTGGTGCAGGGGGTGGTGGTGGAGGAGGATCCTTGATAACCTGTCCAAAAAAAAAAGCCAAAATCAAATGTAAATTCCAGTTGCATAAGATAGAGACATACATAAGCCCCTCCCTTTGAATACGTGCTTGCCTATAACTAGCTCCTGACTAACTAGCCAGAGATGGAAATGGCACCATGTGACTGCCTCAGCTGCCAAGTCAAAAAGAGGCTTCTCCCTCCCCAATGCTCTTAGAACACTCACTGAGTGGGAGGAGTCTGCTGTCCTGTCAGTGGGTTACCCTGAGACCATTAACAACTGAAGAAACATCAAATTAAGGAGCTTTTGTACAGCAAAAGAGACAATAACCAAAACAAAGAGAAACCCCACTGACAGGGAGAAAATTTTTGCACACAACACTAATGATAAAGGACTGATCACAAAAATCTGCAAAGAGCTGACGAGACTCAACAAAAACAAAAAATGGGCAGAGGAGCTAAAAAGAAACTTCTCCAAAGAGGAAATGCAAATGGCCAACAGGTGTATGAAAAAAATGTTCAATGTCAATTATAATTGGGGAAATGCAAATCAAAACTACAATGAGATACCACCTTACACCAGTAAGAATGGCACATATTAAAAAAACTAGCAACAACAAATGTTGGCGAGGTTGTGGAGAAAAATGAACTCTCCTGCATTGCTGGTGGGAGTGCAAACTGGCCCAACTACTATGGAAAGCTGTGTGGAGATTCCTTAAGCTACTAAAGATAGAGCTTCCATATGATCCAGTAATACCACTCCTAGGTATTTACCCAAAGGACACAGAAACATTAATTCAAAAGGGCACCTGCACCCTAATGTTTATAACAGCACTATTTACAATAGCTAAGCTTTGGAAACAACCCAAATACCCAAAAATAGATGACTGGATCAAGAAGATGTGGTACATATACACAATGGAATATTACTCAGCAATCAAAAAAGATAAACTCATGCCATTTGCTGCAACATGGATGGAGCTGGAAGGGATCATGCTCAGCAAAATAAGCCAGAAAGGAAAAATGCTGGATGGTCTCACTCATAGCAGGAATTTAGAAAACTTAAATAAGGGACCACGAAAAAGACAAATTATAGTAAAGAAAAAATCAAAATCCACAAGTAACTATAAACCAGAGACACACTCCGGGGGGTAGGGGTGGAGAGGAGGGATTAGGGCCAAAATACGAGGGGTGGGAATTGTATGGGGAATATAACCAAAATGAAAATGCATACATTGTGCAAAAATGAAAAATGATGTAAGAATTATATAAAATAAAATATTTTAAAAAATAGCAAAAAAAAAAGAAACCTGAAGAAACCCAGGATAACCTTACAGAAAGGGTGCCTGGCCATCTCCCAGATGTGTCAACCTTCCCAGCAAAGGTTCCAGACATGTGAGAAAAGATTTGCTCCTGGATATTGAGATCTGTTGAACTTTCAGATAACTCCAGCCAGCAGCCAGGTGCTGCAATTACATGAGGAAACCTCAGAGTACAAATCTTCTAGCTGAGCCAGTCTAGTCACAGAACTAAGAGGACAGTAAATTATTGTTCAAAAACACTACATTGTAAGTTGATTGTTAGCACAACAGCACCTCACAATTCACAAATCCCCTTTGCACACATTCATTCACTTTATCTGCATTATATATCTATTATCTACACATATATATATAGATAATTATTATCTTCATTCATCAAGAACAGAAATTGTCAAACACTTGCATAAAGTTGCACTAAATGGTTCTTATAATGTCAAAATGCAAACATTTTCTATTAGATTAGGGTATGTCCCCTCAAATAGAGAAGGAATTTACCAGCAAACTCTTCTTGCTATGTATGACTCATTGACTTTTTCAAAAATTGACAATACAAAAGTTAACCTCCTCTGAATGACATGACTAACATAACTCTTTCCCTACCCTTTCCTCGAGATAAACCAACTTTTTAGTCAAGATTCTTTCTTGGGAATCATTACACAACACATTCTTTTATGAAATTTTATATGATTATTTCTGTGAGACAATAATGTATCTTTACTCATTTTCATTTCCTTGTGAGGATTTCAAGTTCACTCTGCTTATTACCTGTATATTGTGCACTGTTACATACATTTCTGAGGACATAAGTCATATGCCCAACTCCATTCTATATTACATCCTCCTAAGAATTACAAAGCATGCACCTTCCCTCTCTGATGTCACATTTGCATTGCATCTGGTTTTAACTTGGATATGGACAAATTGTGGTTCACTTTAAAATCCTCCTATGACCAGAACAGACAAACTCGTAACAGAATAATGAGTGGCATTTTGCATGCTTTATCTTTGTTGGAGACCCTTTTTTTCAATATCATCAGCCACAACCTGGAAAACCAAAACTCCTTTTTCCAAGTATCTACATGAACCAGCTCTTCTGTTCTCACACTTTATATGCCTCAGCATGGTGTAACTCTGTTCTAACATTCTAGCTGCAAACACATATTTCCATTCCAGGCCAACAAAGATCTCTTTGCTTCCCCCTAATAAGTGACCATATCCATATCAAGTTCCATCCAACTTCAAAGACTAGTCCACGAAATTTCTATTGCTCAATCTGGAAGCTTTCTAGCTTCTAAAAGTGTATGTTGTTGCAGCTGAACTATTCATGCTTCATTACTTAGATTTATAAATTTATTTTGGAATTTTTCAATTACCCCTTAAGAGTATAGATTTCTTAAGGACAAAAATCATTTCTCCTCCTTTATAAATACTGCCAGTGCCTAAAGTGCTCTGAAAACAGGAGGTACTAAAAATATGATTAAAATTCAGGAAAAGGAAGATTCGGGGACTAGATGAGAATGTTCACTAAGGCCAACCTCTATATTTATAAGGAAAATATTGAGGGGAAATATTGAGCGGAGATACACACACACACACACACATATCCTGTTTGAATGCCATATATATATGATAAACAGAGATAGATTTCCATGACACTAAAATATTGTTAGTTCCAAAGAAAATTAAATTTCTCTTTCAACCAATAAATTCAAAGACCTAATGAACTCAACAGCAGAAGGGGAAATGGAAGACCACCCTAAGTTCTTCATCTGGAATTAATTGTAGTGCTTTCCAATATGAAAATTATAATAGAATGTTAAAAAAATACATCACAATATTTCCTTCTTTTGCTTCTGTGCCTTTCCATAATTAAGTAGGCCATATGTCTAGATGCATTTATATTCACCTTATTCCAGAAAAGAACATTAGGGTTTGTTTTTCCAATAATGTGTAATTAATCTTATGTATGACTTATTATAAATTTAAATTGATTTTGAAATTCTGGCAAATATTTTTCTGTACTATTAATAGTGGGGAAAAAAGCCCTTAACACTCCACTAACTCAAATACTGATTGGATAAATTAAAAGACACAATCAACACCTCAAAAATAACTGCACCTTTAGAAACTGAACCAGAGCTAAGGTTCCTGTCTGTGCCGTAATTACTATTCACAATAACCACATTTTATTGGTGCTGACATATGCCACACATTCTAAATATTCCTGAGCAGTCACTATGCTTCATTTTAGCTATACAGAGAGGGAGGCTGTATCTTCAACAACTTGCTAAGGATAATAAAGTGAAAAATTAGAATTAGGATTAAAACCCATGTCCAAGCTTCATCTACTTCCAATCTATGAGTTGAACTTCTATAACAATGTCCCTTAAATCAAGGTTTGGATTGCCAATGGAAAGGTGCAGAAGAAAGGACCAAAGATTTGTTGAGTAGTTGTTACATTACTTGTTATGATGGATGGATGGATGGATAGATGGATGGATGGATGGATGGATGGATGGATGGATGGATGGATGGATGGATGGATGGATTAGGAGGAGAGAGAGAGAAAGAGAGAGGGAGGGAGAGAGAAAGGTACTAAACCTTATGGTAACTGTGAAAGACTGAAGTTATCACCCCCATTTTATGGCGACATAACATTGATTCATAATACCTAACATCACTGTCCTAGAAACACCGGAACAGGAAATAAAATGGGTCTTCTGTGACATATGGAAATGCTCCCTTTTCCACTCTACCACATAGCCTCTTAAGTACAAAAGAGGGTAAAAATAATCTGACGGCATTTGGCCTAAAAGCCAAACATAGCAAAAATCTGTGTCCAAATGATATCTCTATATTTCAGTAAAACTAGTGCAGAAGAACCTTACTGTTAGTCCAAATACTTTATAAATAACAGTCATGAGAATCCCATAATTGTATTAATAGTGCAAGAACACATTCATTTCAGAAAAGGATGTATTCATATGCACCATATTTTATGAGAATTTGCAGATTTTAAAAGGCATAATATTGCCTAGTTGCCAGAATTTTTTCCACTTAGCATCCTTCAGCTCTGTGTTGAAGATTCTGGAAAACACTTTCACCACTTTATGAACCATATGCAGAGTTTGATTCTCCTCCAACTTTTTTTTTTTTCTCGTTTGTTATTATCATCATCAGGGAGGATTACATCTCATCTACTTAGCTGCTAGAATGAAGATTTCAGTTTGGAGGAGAGCCGATTTCTTTAAAAAAAAAAAAAAGTTAGCTGCTTCAGGCAACAGTCCTTTTGATCTGCTCATTAACACTTTTCAAATGTTCGAGTGATGTGGGCATTCTTTGCGCTAGAAAATGTCAGCACCGGAGCCTGCAGCCAGCTTGATGCAATCATATGTTCCGATATTCAGCAAAGAGTGAAAAGAACTGTCAACAGTGAACTGCTTGGGATTAAAAAAAAAAGAAGAAAAGATACTGTACAACGACAGTAGATCAAGTAGTATTTCAGAACTCTTTCTTGGAGTGACAAAAACAAATGCCCAGTTTATCAGTAACGGCATCTAGTACTTAAGCGCCCAGACAATAGAAAAATCATTGCTAGTGTTGACAAAAAAATTGTTTAAAACAGACGTGGCTCTTCCTTTCATTATCCCTTTCTTTTAGATAATATCAGAGAGCAAGTGTGCCTTTCCTCTGATGTGCATAAACACAAAGTTCTTTACAATAATATTTTGGAAGTCATTTTCTGAATCCCACAAAGTTAAATGCTTTCAACATCCAGATAATGGCCTGCATTATCTCCTCCTCCCTTGCCTTTCCTTTTTGACATATACATCCAGGTCCAAAGATTCAGACTTTGAACAAATAGATAACTGGTGGAAAATCTGGACAATAAATATAATTTAAAATGCCTAATGGGGCCTGGGAAGAGCAATGTGAGAGAGCATTCTGCCAAGAGTTAAATAAAGGTTCTGCTTTTGAAGCAAATAAATGAAGACCAGGAAGAATTTGGTACCCTGTTTTGTAAACGATGCTCTGTTGAAAAACATCACCATGGAAGCAATAAGTACTAGCATCACACTCTATTTCAAGGAGGCAACAAAACATAAATCATTTTAATTAATGGTACAAGGAAGGCATATTAAAATTTAAATTACTTCTGTTTCATTGTGCATTCCAGAAAAAATCAGGCTGCTCTCAAAGTAACTCAATAAAGGTACCAAGAGCCCTCCTCAACAATAAAAGTGAAGTGCAATGTAGAAGCATTATTACTATTTAGAAAGAGCAGCACAGCTGTTGCAAGCTAAGAAAATTCTCCTATAGACTTCCAATCAGATACATTTTCATCATGAATACTGAACTTACTTATAAGCAAATTGGGCTTTAAAAAGATAACTTTTGAAATAGTTTTTAAAATTAAGATTTATTAGCTCTTTATGTAATGTCTTAAATGCACTACGGAAAAATGAGCTTGCAATTTTCCCTTGAGGATGGAGAACTTTGGCCAAGGACACTAGAGCACAGTGAACATTTATCATTTCCAGCATATTCAGATATTTATTTGCAGCTGTATAACACACTCTAATTGACAACACTCCAGAAAGCCTTTGTTTGCCACCTCATTAGCCTTACATCTGTAATTCTGCAGAGTGTCTGGTTATTCCAAATGATGCAAAGATAGGACTGTCATTTCTGCCATCCTGATAGTAAAACCAATCTGCTGTAAACTCAACATATCATCTAAGCTAAACAATGATGAAAACATCCATATTTTCTGATATTTCACTTCTGATTCAATTCATGATAAGCTTGTGTTACCACTCTTACCTTTTTTTTTTTTTTTTTTTTTTTTAAGTTCAGGAGAAAGGAAGAATGTTACTGACATCTTTGTTCATGAAAAGGATGGAATGAGGCTACTTGGGGAGCTTGACAGCACCTCTTCAACAGATGGTGAGAAATAACTTCGCACAAAAATGAGAACTTTCCCCTTATGGGACAGTAGGCAAACTCAACACACTCTATAATTCACTAATGTTAATACCTAAGAATTTCAACTTTATATGAGGACTCTTTGATTGTGCTTATTGCTAATTAAGATTTTTCAAAAATATAATCTTAGGGCCTCCCCGGTGGTGCAGCCGTTGAGCGCAGCGCTATGAGGCTGTCCTCAGCCTCTGCAGCATGGGTTCGATTCCTGCCGGCCAGGGAGATTCCCACCTGGTCAGGCAGACCTCTCCTGTCTTGCCCGCTGCTCCCCTCAGCAATGTATTTTGGTCATCTGCCTGTTCTGCATCCCGCTCCATCTCTGGTGAATCCTCACACCCTCCTGTGCCTCTGGCCTCTACCCCAGCTCTTGTATAAAAATAAATAAATCTTTTAAAATATATATATAGATATATTTATTTATTTTTATGGAAAGTTCAGCACACAGAGGGCACTATTTTGCAACATTTTAAATGATATCTTTCCCTTTCATCCTTGAAAATACTTATTAAAGTGAACTGAAAAAGTAAAATTTTAAAATAATCTCATATTAAAAGTATCTTGGGTGGTCAGATACTCTATTGAAGGTCAAGTTTTTCCTTAACCTTTTCTTATTTTATGGCCTGATTTGGAATCTAGTGAGTCTATGGACCCCTTCCTAGCATAATTAAGCCAAATTAAAATACAGAAGAATTAAAAGAACTCAATTATATTGAAATATAACTATCAAATCTGTAAAAAACAAAAAAAAAAAACAAAAAAAATCACAAACCCAAATCTATGCTATAAAAATATGTGTGGTTCTTTACAAATCCATTAATTCAGAAGATATAATAGTACATCTGGTAACTATCATGATTTGAAGTAGTGACACATTTAAATGATATTTTAAAAAATGCCTGAACTACTATAAATATGATATCAGGTATCTGTGGGATTACTATTTGTGACAAAAACCTTCATAACTACTAATACTTTATGGACAGTGGCCTCCATCATAAAATAAATGATAAATTTCAGTTTGAAATAACTGAATTTAGAAGTAAATAAAGATTTTTGTCATCAAAATTTACAATCCCCACATTAGAAATCCCCACAGGGCATTAGACAAAAGTGAAATTGATTCTACTTCAGAGGTTTATTATAATTAAAAATTTTTACATAAAGGTATCTAGTACCTATTTATATATGCACAAAGGGTGCATTTCCTATTATGTATACTCTATGAGGACAGATTTTAAAGTCAATGAATATCATACAAAAATTCAAATTGACCACAAATCCCGTCATACACAATACTTCCCCATAGTTGACAGAATTTTGATTGCAACTATCAACAAAATACATATAAAAGTTTACTTCCAAGAAAAGAAATATCAACTCTCACCTGCACACCTAAGCTTATTGTAGCAATATTTACAATAAGAAGCTATGGAAACAACCCAAATGCCCCAAAATAGATGACTGGATCAAGAAGATGTGGTACATATACATAATGTAATATTACTCAGCAATCTAAAAAGATAAACTCATGCCATTCGCAGCAAAATGGATGGAGCTAGAAAAGATCATGCTCAGTGAAATAAGCCAGAAAGAAAAAGAAAAATACTGGATAGTTTCCCTTATAAGAGGAATGTAGCGGATCCAAATAAAGGATCAGGGGAAAAAAGGTTATTATAATAAAGTGAAAATAAAAATCAACAAGCAACTAAAAACTAGATACATTCCCCAGGGGAGAGGGGAGAAAGGAGTAGGATCAAAATGGGCGGGAAGAGCACAATGGACTATGGTGATGGTACACAGGTGAATTGGTGGTGGGAATATCATGGGGACTATAACTGAGATGAGAAAGCAAACATTGTAAAAAAAAAAAATGAAGAACTATGTAAAAAATATATAAATAAAATTATAAAAAAAAATCAAGTATCTCAGTTTTAAAAATTGAAATAGTTTAAGATTAGTGTTCACTGTGCAACATGTGTGGTTTACAATGATGAGTAAAATACATGATACTTGTGTTCATGAAAGTGTTAACCATACAGTGAGAAAAATGTTTAACAAATAAACACATGAATAATTTTTTATTGTAATTTCATCTAAGTATCACAAAAAATGTAACATTTTCTAACTTACCAGGGTAAGTTTTTAAGAATTTGGGGTAAGATTTTATTTATTTTTTTTTTTTTAATAACAGTCTTTTTTTTTTTTTTTTTAATAGAGGCTTGTTTATTTATTTATTTATTTGTTTGTTTGTTTATACAAGCACTGGGTACAGTCAGAAGCGCGGGAGGGTGAGAGAATTCACCAGAGCCAGAGCGGGGAGCAGAGCAGGCAGAAGGACCGAAGCACACTGCTGAGGGGAGCAGCGGGCGGCAGGAGAGGTCTGCGCGCCATGTGGGACCCTCCTCTGGTGGCCGGGGAGCAGCCGGGGATCGAACCGGCGTCGCAGAGGCTGCGGGCAGGTCCGCAACCCAGTGCTCAACCGTTGCGCCACCGGGGAGGCCCTGGGGTAAGATTTAATATAAAATATTCCAGAGGGGATATTTATGCCTTTGTTTTGTGTCTTATTCCTACTATCAAATTAGTACAGCTAATAAGGTATATGTGGGAGTTTCACAAGCACATTATTTAGTTAAATGTTTTAGTTCTTTGCCTTTCCCCATAGAGCTAAAGGTCAATCTCTAATTTTCATGAGATTCAATGGTTCAATATCTAAATATGAATGGGATTGTATTGCCCTTTTCTTGTGAATAACAAGCATCTTGTGAAAGCTGTTCATGGATCCCTGTTGCCAACTGGTTCTAATACATATCAACACACACATATATCTACATTCTGGATACTTCTGAAAATTAGAAGTCTGTTTCTTACAAAAATTCTTTGTCACTCTGAAATAGTAAGTAAATTCAGTATATAAAGCATCATACATATAAACTTTATACATACCCCAAAAAAAGCAGTATGATAATTCTTATTTTAAAGCCTACATAATAGTCTTGGAACAGTTGCAAGAACTCATTGTTAACATTTTGAAGGATATTTCCTTGTCTTTCATCTTAAAGCCTTTTGGTCTCCACAAACAATGTTTGTAGGGGCCTCCCTCGTGGCACAAGGGTTAAGACACAACCTATGTAGCAATACGCAGCCACTGCAGCATGAGTTTGATCCCCGGCCAGGGAGCTACCCACATGGCGCAGCAGACCTCTCCTGTCTCACCCGCTGTTCCCCTCAGCAGTGTATTTCAGTCAATCTGCCTGTTCTGTTCCCGGCTCTCTCTGGTGAATCCTCTCACCCCCACACCTCTGGCCTGTACCCCAGCTCCTATATGCATAAATAAATAAATATTTTTTTAAAAAAACAATGTTTATAATGAGCTGATCTGAAAACATTACATAAGAGTTCCCAAAATTAATAGCCCTATGCCATGATTCCCAATCCTGGGGAATTTCAGAATCATTTTGGGAATATATTGGTTTCTTAATGCAGCTATAACAAATTACCACAAGCTTATTGGCTTAAAACAACAGAAATTAATTTTATTATAGATCTGGAGGCTAAGAATCCAAACTGAGTCTTATAAGGCTAAAATCGGGTGTTGTCAGACCTGGTTCTTCTGCAGGCTCCAAGGTTATATCTGTTCCTGGTTTCTTCCAGTGTCTTGTGATTATCAGCATTCCCTGGTTAGTGGTCACATAACTCCAATCTCTGCTTCCATGATCATGCCTTTCTCCTTCTGTTGCCTAACCTACCTCTGTCTCCCTCTTATTGGACACTTGTGATTGCATTTAGAGCTGACCAAAGTCAGTCTGGACAGTTTTTCTATCTCAGAATCCTTGACTTAGTCACATCTGCAAAGCCCCTTTTGCCACATGATATAATATTCAGTTTCTAGGAATTAAGACCTGGATATTTTTAGAGACCACTGCTCATCCTACCACAGGGCAGGTGGTTTCCAAACTACATTGATCCCTGGAGCTGTCTCACCTACCCCTTCCCCTCATAGAGAATTGTCACCATTGGAAATCTGAAGGCCACTGATCTGAGCCTCTATTTGACATTTGGAATAGGAAAAAACAACTAAGAATCACTGCCTGAGATATAAGTACACTATCATCTCTGGTCATTGATTAAATATCTGTGAAATTTTAATATCTGAATAATAAGTCGTTTCATAAAATATGAAATGATTGAATGAATAATGTGCAACAGATACTGTGACTTCTGTTCAGGGTTTGTTTTCCCCCTAGGTTTTCTGTCTTGACAAGAGTTCCTCCAAATGTACCTGAGAACATACATTTTAGCCACTTAGTTCATGTTTCAGATAAAAGATCAGATGTAAATATGTGCCACTAGCACTTAAAACATGCTCAAAACCAGGAAATTCATATAACACTAAGCTGAAATCAAATGCATTTCATTAGTCATTATAAAATATTATTGGTAATGATAAAGTGAAATTGATTCCTAATAATTTAATCCTGCTAAGAATTAATAAGAATTAACTAACCACATTCTAATCCCAGCACAAATATATTTTGCAAAAAAGAATAATACAAAATAAATATCCTGCAACTGTACAACACCCTCTGATATGCTCACACCTTTGTTTTTCCACAAGATTTTGGTTTCCCTTGCCCCTTCTTGTCACACTAATTCTTCAGTTTTCTCTACCTCAATTAGCTATCATATTATATGCACACTCTGCACATTGTTGGGGATTCTTTGCTCTGCTCATATCCAGAGTGCTCTGTCGTTGGCTTCCCAACTCAACTGTTGATGAAAATCAGTGAACTGGGTTCTAGACTTACTCGCCACCAGGACTAGATCTCAGCACTGCTGTAGAGTAAGCAAAGGTTCTTTTAAGAGATTTTATTGATCAAACCTGTCCAGTGGCTCCTCATCATTCCTGAGAGGAGTTCAAGCTTCCTAAAAGACAGTGGAGGCCCTTCTACTGGGGTACATGCCTAACTCCCAAGCCATGTTTCACAGCTCCCTTTTGGGGTACTGGAATTCTCAGCCGAGCACTTCCCAAAGCTTGTCAGAATAGTTGTCATTGCACCTGAAATGTCTCTCATCAAGTGCAGCATTTTATTTATTATTATTAAAAACTGCATTTGGAATCAGAAGCTCAGTCAGGCTTCTCTGAAACAGTACTTTGACTCTGGAAAATCCCTCCTCTTATATGTTTTTACTGTTTTTTACACACATTGCTTTTAGGGAACTCCTGATCCTCCACTTACACTTTGTTCGCATTTCTGTGTTTGCTTATTAAAATGTGAGTTTCCCCAGCAAGCTGACTATAGAACTGAGACATAAAGCAAATAAGGGAGCGGGGGGGCAGGGGGGGGGCGCAAATTGGGGAGGGATGAATATGGTGATGGTTCATGGGGGAATAGGGTGGTGGGAAAACTATGGGGACTACAATGATATAAAAAAATTAATTAATCAAAAGTAAATAAATTAAAAAAATAAAAAGTGAGTTTCCATATCACACTACAGTTATTTACATACTGTCACTTCATAGCACAATTCCATTACATATTATTAGATTTCCAAGGACTAAATGCAGAAATTTGCTTCTACCCTCTCCCTCCTTATAAACCTACTTCAGGAAACACTTGCTATGATTCATTTATACCTAGGTGAGTGTGTGTGTGTGTGTGTGTGTGTGTCTACACACACATACATACATACATAAAAGTTCATACTCAGGACTAGCCACTCTTTAATCTGTAATCCTAAATGTAAAATAAATGTAACTCTCCCTATTAAGTTAAGTACCAGATGCAGCACACTAGTAAAGTTTTCATGATGTGTCTAAGCATAGAAACCTTCCTGACATATTGAAAACACACCTCAAAGTGTCCCTCTCTACCTTACAGAAAGCAATATAATGTGTGATGCACAGTCTGCAGAGTTCCAGGGTCAGACTGGATCTATGCTCACCAGCTGATGACTGAATTATCTTTATAACACCTAAAAAGCAGGGGCAAGACCAATATTTGAGCACATGTAGCAAACTCCCAAGAAGTCCATTTCAGTTCTCACATGCGTCTTTTAAAAAATGATGCATTTTGACACTTTTGAGCCTTCTGGTCAATAATAAATCTAATTGCAAAATAACTAAGGGAAGATATGCATCATTGCTAGGTTTAAATTAAAAACCAAGGTGCACAAATCACACTGGGGTGGGGAGCACCTTTTACTTTTTAATTTGAGACTCAAGAACGCTAGCTACTTTAAAACATACATATCTAGAATTATCAAGATTAAAACAGGAAACTGAGCATAAATTACCACGGCAGGAAACTGATTAGTTCATCAAAGAGATGGTATGTTTTTTGTCTTTACTGTTGACAGAGTTAATTCTTTGGCTTCTCCAAGGGTCAACTACTCTAAGATAAAGGACTACAAAGTTGCCTCGTGAAAGTAGACTTAAGAACAATTAATTAGTGCAGGAATTGGGCCTCCCTGGTGGTGCAGGGGTTAAAGACAGCACTATAAAGCTATCACCAGTCACTGCAACAATAGTTCAATTCCCCTGACCAGTCAGGGAGTAACCCACATGGCGCGCCAGACCTCTCCTACTTTGCCCACTGCTCCCCTCCACAGTGTATTTCAGTAGATCTACCTGTTCTGTTCCCACTCTTTCTGATGAATCCTCTCATCCCCCTGCATCTCTGGCTTATACCCCAGTTCTTGGATGCATACATAAATAAATCTTAAAAAAAAAAATAAGTGCAGGAATAACACAAAGCACTGCCTGAAGTTATAAGGAAGCTGAAATCAGTTAGCAAAGGTGGGGGGTGGGGATAAGGAGAGGCAGTCAAGTAATATGGTGCAAGATACCACTGTGATCTATATAAACTATCAGAATAAGTAGCTGGTATACTTTGAAGGAGTGCTTTTTGCTTCTTCAGGATAAACTATCCTGTGAAACCTGGACAATCCAAATTGGATTGCTTGAAAATATGCCTAACTATGTTCCTCCACACATCATCCTATGATAGGCAAAATAATGGCCCCACAAAGCTATCTACACCTATTTTCCTGGAACTGTGGATATGTTACTTTACATCGCAGAAGGGACTTGCAGATGTGATTACAATTAAGGACCTTGAATTGGGAGATTATTCTGGATGACCCAGGAAGTCCCACACAATCACAATGGAGATTTTTTCCCAGATGGGTACAGAATCAGAGGGACATGTGGCTCTGGAAAAGTGATCAGAGAGATGTAATGTTGTTAACCTTAAAGATGGTGGAAAGAGTACACAAGACAAGTAAGATAGAAGGCCTTTAGAAACTGGAAAAGACAAGGGAAAAGATTCTCCTCTAGAGCAATGGGAGAGGAATGTATCCCTGCAGGTACTTGTTACCTCAATTTAGCCTGGTGAGATTCATGTTGGACCTGTGAGTACAATAACTGATAGATAACAAAATTATGTTGTTTTAAGGCAGTAAACGCATAGCAATGTGATTAGTTGCAACAGAAAAATAATACACATCCATACTCTTTCAGAAGTTTTACTGAAACAGGAAAAATGATACAAACTGAAACGACCTGTCATAAACTCAAAATTGACCACTCAATGGGTGGATACCCTAATATTTGTGCATGACTTATTTCTAAACTGTTTCATCTAGAGGCAGAAAAGGTCCAGAAATAGAGCAAATTTCAAAGAGATAATGAAAGACTTAGTGAACACTGACAGAAAAAAAAAATCTTGACAAATTATCAACTCCCAATGAATTCAGCAGAAAACATCAATTTACTTCAAAGTATATTGTGCAAGAGTAGAAAACCCTTTTCCCTGCTACATTTCCTAATTTCCTTCCCCTTCTTCCCCCAAAACTGACTTTGAGGTATTATTTAGATGCAGTTTTATAAAATTTAAAATTTTTAAATTTAATTTGCTAATTTAAAATTTAATTTGCTAATTGAAACTTTGCTGTTATTGAACAACAGGGCACTGATTTACACTTCAGGTCTCAATTTACAGCTCATTGATTAAAAAAAAAAAAAAATAGGGCCTTCCTGGTGGTGGTGCAGGCAGTTGAGCGCAGCACTGTGAAGCTGTCTGCAGCCTCTGCAGCACGGGTTTGATAACAGCCGGCCAGCGAGGATCCCACATGGTGTAGAAGACCTCTCTGTCTCATCTGCTGCTCCCCTCAGCAGAGTATTTCATCAGTCTACCTGTTCTGTTCCCCGCTCTGTCTCTGGTGAATTCTCTCACCCTCCCCCGCATCTGACCTGTACCCCGGTTCTTGTGTAAATAAATAAATCTTTAAAAAAAAAAAAAAAGAGTAGAGTTGCCAATCCTTCTTACTCACCACTTTGCAGAAAAGGGGCCAGAACCACCACATCAAACCAATGCCCAACAGCAGCAACAGCACCAAAATAGCGATGAGTGCTCCAGTCCCATTTGACTAAAGAGAAGAGAAAAGCAAGATGGTCAGCAAAGCTAAACAACAAATCCTAAATGCTTGTTTTCTAAGGAGATAAAGGAAAAATAAAACAAAAGGCATGATAATGTCAAACAAGATTTCTATTACATTTCTCTAAGCTCTATAAATTATTTTATATTCAATTTCACACATGTAAAAACAGGTGATAATGAATATAAAATCTTCCAAAGTGTCACAGTCTGCTTGAAATTAGGTCTTAAAGAAAATAGGGGAAATCTATAGGGAATCAGATAGATAGAGTGAGAGAGAGAGGTAGATGATAGAGAGATAGTCCTTATTTTTTAAATCTCTGGGAAAGGATTATTTTAGTTACAAACATGATTACCTCTAAGCAGAATTTATGCAGAATTTTTCCAGACTTTTTGATGATGGAACATTACTTTATATATTAAAATATTAAGACAAGATGAATATAAAAAATCACCAAACAAATGATTAAACGAACAATAATGGCTTCTTTATTGAACTAACACTGTTTTATAAACTACTTATGATTCAAAGGTATAGGCTGACATCTCTCTAGAAGTATGTTACCATGCCACACCCATCAAGGAAGTACCCAACATTCTCCACCGTCATCCATTATGCCCCCTCCCCACTTTGCTGTCCCTCCTCTTACTACCATTTTGAGACCTTAATTCCTGAGTCAGATTTCTAGTGTTTGTTATTGGTTTAGTTTTATCTGACCCTTTGTTTTGTTTCTCTATATTCCACATAGAGTGGTGCCATGTGTTATTTGTCTCTTTTATTGTTTGTAGAAAACATGATAATATACATAGAAAACCCTAAAACTCCAGTAAAAAACTATGTGAAACAATAAATCAATTCGGAAGTAGCAGGATACAAAATCAATATACAAAAATCCGCTTTATTTCTATATGCAAAAATGAGCTAGAACAGGACGAAATCAAGAAAACAATCCCATTTATAACTGCATCAAATAGAATTAAACTTAACAAAGAGTAAAGTTAACAGGAAGTGAAGGACCTATACAATAAAAACTATAAGACATTATTAAAAGAAACAGAACACACTAAAAAGGGAAAGATATTCCCTGCTCATAGACTGGGAGAATTAAGATTGTTAAAGTGGCCATCTTATCCAAAGTGATATACAGATGCAACACAATCCCTATCATGGTATTCTTCAGGAAAATAGAACAAGCATGACTGAAATTCATACAGAAACTCAGAAGATCCTGAATAGCCAAAGTAATCATGATAAATATATCATCTTAATGCAAGGATGTAATCTCATGTCTTCCTTACCAGCAGATCTCTTTTTACAGTTCAAGCACTATCCTTACAAGAACCACACTGGTGTTTTTTCTCTTAATAAATGAAGAACTCAACCAGTCCTGTTATCTGTTCTAGCTTTGCTCCCATACCCCTTCTAGAAGCCATTTTGTCAAACTATGGGGTTCAGTTTAAGTCACTTCTTAAAAGCCTAGCTTGGACATTAGAATGCCCCACCTTTGCTATACAATAAATTGTTTTCTACACATTAATATCTAGCACTTATCACAATTTGTTTGTTCCCTTGCTTATTTCTGATAAACTTGTTTATGTTTATTTTAATTTCTCTTTTCTGCCACTATTTATTGCGAACTCTAGGAAGGCAGGGTCAATATCCAACCTACTTACCAACATATGCTCCATGTTTGACCTTTTAAAACCATTTACCAAGAGAATGAACACCAAAGGAATAAGACTCCAAAAGCCACAAGCACAAAAGAAGTGTTTCCTGAATTGTAGCTTGAAGATAAAGTTTCCAAGAGAGAGTAGCTTCTCCCAAACTCTACCTTCTGGGATACCTAATGTGTGTGTGTGTGTGTGTGTGTGTGTGTGTGTGTTTTAAAGGAAAGAATTCAGGGAAGAAAACAACTAAATAAATCAACACACTCTCTGGATGAAAACTTGGGACTGTATAGGGCAACTTTGTAAAGATACATTTTCTCTCATTCAAAACAAATACATAAAATCTCAGATGTCAGAAAGAGAGCCATATTTATTACAAAAACTGATAGAAAGAGAAGAGCGGAAGGTACCAGTATCAATCTTAGATAGCATTTTATTAAATGAGTCAGTCTATAAGTTTAATTTTCAACAGGTTGTTTGATTTCTCTGGACCTCTGTTTTCTAATCCTCAAAATAATAAAAGTTCCCAAAGCTTGAAACTCTAGGAAAAGGCATTATTATTCTATCTGCCTCAGAAAATCTCTATACACATTAACATTCCTGAAGCTTTAAATGGTTTTGCAATAAAAAACAAGTCCAATATATCTTATGGTTTATGCTGCTCTGAAAATTATTTTGAGGTATATTTTAAATAGACTTATTAAAACTGGAAGGCTGACTGTAATCAATATCTTTTCTTTTTTCCCCCTCATTATATTTCCAATATTCTATAGAACTAGGATTCCAAGAATCAACTTTGGGAAATATTAGGATAGATCAAAGTTAAGAGTCTTTCCAATACTAAGCAACAATGACAACAGCATTTAATCAGAACATTTTGTAATGGAATATGACATATAATACATAATGATCTATGCACAATAAGAGACAATAATCTTTTTGTAAACAGTTTTTGTAAATAATTGAAAAAAGAAGTAGAAGTGTTTTTTTTGTAATATTGGAAAATTTGCAACAACATAGATGGACCTTGATGGCATTATGCTGAGTGGAATAAGTCAGATGGAGGGAAAAATAGCACCATATGAGTTCACTCACATGTGGTACATAGAAAAAAAACAAACAAATGGTTAAGTAAAACAAAAACAAACTTTTAGAGAGCAAGAACAAAATAATGATTACCAGAAGGGAGAAGGGGTGATAATCAGATAAATGGCATCAATTGTATGGAGGAGGCCCATGAGACTTTTGGTGGTGGACACTGTGTGGTATGTAAAGATATTGATATTTACAGCACTACATACTGGAGATCTATAAAATGTTACAAACTAACATTACTTCAATAAAAAAATATCAAAAATAAATATCAGCAAGGAAGTGTTAGCAAAATATATTTTGTTTAGCTAATCAGAAAAAATTTTAAGTGCGTGCCATTTCCCTTAGCATCTGTTATTATCACAATGGAAAAAGATTACCATGTAGTGACTTTGCAATTATTCCAAAACAAATCCATATTCAAAGATATTGATTACAATCAGTCTTTGATTTAGTAAATCCATTTAAATTATAACTTTTAAAATAATTCTCAGAGCAGTATAAAACAAAATATTAATTTTTAGAAGATCAAGCATTAACCATACATGAACAATTAAAGCTATTCGTTGATTTCTAATTTTTCATCTGGACATAAGAGGGAATAACCATACAAGCTATTGATGTTGTTGATGTCAGTTTACAAATTAACCAAAACTAACCATCACCAAAGTATCACTTAGAATCTTTGATCATTTCATTGTATTTATCCCTCAGTAATTACAATGGCAACAGAAACTTTGTGCACACACACACACACACAAAACCTTCATAGAACTCTACTATTCACTATTAGAACATCCCTATGACACTAGAAGTTGCCATGTTACAAGACATTTACCCAAAAGAATTAATTTAAAACATAAGAAATTTTTAAAAACGCAGTCATCTAACAAAGTCTTGATGTAGAGAATGAAAATGTAAGTTCAACACTTAGTCACTGATATATCCTAAACACCTACATCAGTGTCTTACAGATACAAAGTTCTGGAAGTATATCAGAACATACCCTTCCTACTTAGAAAATTACTCAAAGTGCATCTTTCTACACAGAATTCTAAGCATTCATGATCAAATCAAGCAACTCTCTAAAGACTTGAGTACATTAAGCTCTAATAGCTAGGTAAATAGGGACAT
Source organism: Talpa occidentalis (assembly GCF_014898055.3). Lineage (NCBI taxonomy): Eukaryota > Metazoa > Chordata > Mammalia > Eulipotyphla > Talpidae > Talpa > Talpa occidentalis. Next base: position 47,569,249 of record NW_023604972.1, read on the forward strand.
AACAGGAAAAGAACAGCATAGAAATACATAGAAAAATGTGACTCTTGTGGGAGAAATGCTGTCTAATGTTTAAATGCATTATGTAATGTGTTAATTAACATATCCCCAATTTATGGTGGGGGAGGGTGAGCACAACAGCATTCCCCATTGGACCTTCTCCGTTTCCCAGAAGATTGAGCCAGAGCATTCGTGGAAATGATTCACCATCTGGCTGTGCTATATCACTTCCAAAAGGGTTCTATGAACACTTGGCTTCCCCTTTTCTTAGAATTCAAACCCTGTGTTCAGAAATAAGGACATGCTACCTGAAGATGTGAAGCTGCTAAATGCATAGTTGGTTTTTTCCTTTTGGAGAATGTGCCGTGAGCGGGAAATTCAGAAAATTGTGCTAACAGAATATAAAGTAGATGGGCTAACCTTGATAAGTCGTTAAAAATCTTGATTTACCTTCCAAAAAAATTCTCTGTTTGGAACACTGACAAAGCACTGTGCATATCCAGGTGCAAATATACACTTATTGTGACACTATTATCTCAACTGACTCCAAAGATTGCTCTCTAATAACACCTACACAAAAACATATACTTTCTTAATACCTACAGATCTAATCTTTATCAAATCTAAGGTAAGCATAAGAGAAACAGGGTAGAGAAAGAAAATAATGCAATGAAACTCGAATTTGTCATCAATGTGTGAGACATAGCCCAACATACCACATGCCAGACATTAGCTCAGTTACTGCATAGCAAATTCTGGCTTTCCACTTCCTTTGTTTTTATTTGCCACAGCCATTGTCAGAGAACAAAGGACTTCAGCCATCAAAGGGAAATGATTTCATTGTTCACTAACAGTATAAACAAATTAAGCACATATCAAACACATAGAAGTGTAAGATACCACACTGCAAACTACAGACTTAAGAGTCAGCTGAAATGAAGTAAGATTACGCACAGATCTTTATCAAAGGCAGAGAGTAAAACCTTCTCACTTCCCGTTAGGCACCGCTCTCTTCAAATACCAGGCAGTTAAAAAGGTGCCAAAGTCATGATGTTGTACAAGTCTTCGTGGAAACCACAGGTTAGGTGGAAAGACAGGCCTTGAACACATCATTAAAGTGTGAGAAAGATGGAAGGAAATCAACAGAAAGCTGTCAAAGTGGGAGCTGATCTAGGGTCCAAGGGTTCTGAGTCAACCTCTTTGAGGAAGTCTAAAAAAGATTAAGAAAGAAGAGGAAGACATTTAAGCCTTCTCAAAAAAAAAAAAAAAAAAAGCCTGAAAAAAAGAAAAGACAACTTTGGCAGAAGCACTGAGTTTAGGGGACTTGGCAGTACCTGAAGAAGCTGAAGAAAAGATACAAAACACAAAATTCTGAAAATTAGTGATTCTCTTTCTTACAGAGAGGGCAGCATTTTATTTGCTTATTTATTTTTAACTGAAGTAATATTGGGATACCCCCTCAGGTATTACTACCATAGTGTACCCACAACCAACTCACCCATATCCCACCATTATAGACCACTGTGCTTCCTTCCATCTTTTTTCTTTCTCCTCTCTCCAACCTCTCCACTACCTTCAGTTCTATAGTCAGTTATCAAGGGTTAGTTTTTCAGACTGTCTTTATTTAGCTATTAATTTAGTTACTTTATATTCCACATATTAATGACATCATCCTTTATTTAGCTTTTCCTTCTGACTTATTTCACTCATCATTCTCCCTTCCAGCTCCATCCATACTCCAACAAATGGCATGAGTTTATCTTTTTTGATTACCGAGTAGTATTTCATTGTGTATATATACCACATCTTCTTGATCCTCTCATCTGGTCTGGGACATTTAGGTTGTTTCCATAGTTTAGCTATAGTAAAAAGAGCTACAATAAACATGGGAGTGCAGGTTTCCTTTTGAATTAGTGTTTTAGAATTTGGGGGCTAGATGCTTAGGAGTGGAATTACTGGGTTAAATGGCAGATCCATATTTAATGTGTTGAGACCCTTCCACACTGCTTTCCTTAAGGGCTGGTCTAGTCTGCATTCCCCCAGCTGTGTAGGAGGCTTTCCTTTTAGCCACTTGTTTTTGGTCTTTTTAATATGGGCCATTCTCCAAGGTGTGAGATGGTATCTCATTGTAGTCTTGATTTTCATTTTTCTAATAATAAGTGATTATGAACATTTTTTCATGTGCCTGCTAAGAAGTGGCCATTTGTTGAATTAAAGTCTATTTGTCGGATGACCTTTAATTGGTCATTTGCTGGATCACTTTTTTCTAATTACAGTTCTGAGCAAGTATTTTCAAATATTCATGAAGACTAGGATGTAAATGTGACTGAGGAGTCCACATGGAGACTTACTACCAGACATTGGTGAAGGCACTTAGGGCAAAACTCTTTTAAGGTTTTGGGGACATACCAGAACCTTGAATATTAGGGTAGAGAGAAAATATTTTCTATTCATCCTGAGCACTAAATTTGGAACTTCGCTGCATCTAATTTCCTTTTCTTCATCAAAAACAAGTTATAAGATACAATCAGGGCCTCCCCGGTGGCGCAGCAGTTGAGCGCTGGGTTGCGAAGCTGCCCGCGGCCTCTGCAGCACCAGTTCGATCCCCGGCTGCTCCCCGGCCACCAGAGGAGGGTCCCACATGGCACGCAGACCTCTCCTGCCGCCCGCTGCTCCCCTCAGCAGTGTACTTCGGTCCTTCTGCCTGCTCTGCTCCCCGCTCTGGCTCTGGTGAATTCTCTCACCCTCCCGGGCTTCTGACTGTACCCAGTGCTTGCATAAACAAACAAACAAACAAATAAATAAATAAAACATGCCTCCATTTAAAAAAAAAAAAAGATACAATCAAAAACTTGGCTTTGAGACTCCCTGGTGGTGCAAGGGATTAAGACGCAACCTATGAAGTTTTCCACAGCCACTGCAGCACGAATTCAATCCCCAGCCAAGGAGTTACCCACCACATTGGTGCAGCAGACCTCTCCTGTCTCGCCCACTGCTCCCCTCAGCAGTGCGGTTCAATCTACCTGTTTTGTTCCCTACTTGTCTCTGGTGACTCCTCTCATCTCTCCCCCCCACATACTTCTGGCCTGTAACCCAGTTCTTGTATGCATTAATAAATAAATCTTTAAAAACATAAAATAAAATAAAAACAAATAAAAATAAATCAAAGTCACAATGAGATTTTGCAAAACAATTATGGGAAATAGGAGTCATTCAAAAATTTCAAAACTGCGAGGTAACATGTTGTAATCTATCTAGAAAATAACCACAGCAAACACATTAGAAAAAAAGCAGACACAAGAAAAGAGAAATAGGTCTTCATAATTTTGTTTCTGTGAATTTAAAGCTAGGAGAAGAAAAAGATAGTAGTGAAATAAATGCTTATTTCATTTACTAATTCTTTTGTAATATTTCATGACAGGAATTAAAAGACTATGGCCAAAGACCAAATGCAGCTCATCTATTTAGTAAGAAACTCCTACAACACTATTACATAGCTGAAAAAATCAAAAGAATATGTTACATAAATTCAAGTTTCAGGGTACATAGTTTTGTTGAAAACAACAATGGCCATTTGTGTACATACATGTAGTTGCTTTTGTGCTACAATGGCAGAATTAAGTACTTGCAACAGAAATCAGATAGCCCTCCAAAAAACCCCAAACACTTACTATCTGACATCTTACAGAAAATATTTGCCAAACCTTATGTTACATAAATCAAATTAGGATCTGTTGAAATGGCAGATTGTGCAAATATTCAGATTAAGAGGAAGACAGGCTGAGTTAAAATCTAATTCTAGCATTTGTTCTAGGGCAAGTAGTTTACCCTCCAGAGCATGCAGGCTCAAAGAGCCCTAATCTGGAAGGCAGTGGGTACAGAAATCGCTCCAAATCTGCTCATCCAGCCATGCAATCTCCTGAGGACAGAGTCCTGTAGGTAAATGATTTTCAGGCTTTTCTGCACTCCTGCCATTAGGATTGCACTGCGGAAGGGGCACCTGCAGTTGTTATAAGTTATGTTGTTTACTTCTGTGGGCGGTGGGAGTAGTATTGAGATACTCCCCAAGAGAAGCAGAGGCAGGAGACAGAAGCAGAAGAGGCAGGAGAGAGAAGGGGAGAAAGAAGGCCAGAGAAGCCCAGAGTGAAGACTTGCCACGGACTTGGAGGCCTATTGGCCTCCTAGGCCCCTGGCACCGCTGCCTGCTGTGTACTTGATTGCTGCACTACATGTAAAAGCTCAATAAAAACCTGAGAAAGCCACCTAGGGCTCCAGGACTCTTCTTTACCTAGTCTGCTCGACTCTTAGAAAACCTGCTCTGTGCCCATCCTGCCACGACAAGTCTATTTATGCACATTGCACAAATGTGCATGAAAGACTGGAAGTGGGTCTTAGCTCCTCAGTTTTCTCATCTATAAAGTGAGGGTAACAGGGCGTCCCTGGTGGTGCAGAGGTTAAAGACAGCTCTATCACGCTATCTGCAGCCACTGCAGCATGAGTTCCATCCCCTGCAGCCAGGGAGAGAACCACAAGGGGTAATAGACCTCTCCTGCCTGGCTGCTGCTCCCCTCAGCAGTGTATTTCAGTAGATCTGCCTGTTCTGCTCCCCACTCTCTCTAGTGAATCTTCTCACCCCTCTCACCTCTGGCTTATACCCCAGTTCTTGTATGCATAAATAAATTAATCTTTTTAAATATGTATTTTTTTTTAAAATGAGGGTATCAGGAATAGCTTTCTTTTAAATTGTGAGCAGAAGTTACAAAGTACTTTGCACACATATATAGTTAGCACAGTGCCCAGCACTTAACACAAGCTCAGAAAATATGTTCATGGCATTATTATTCCAAAAGAATCAGAAAAAAAAAATAAGTGGTTCCAAGGGGAGGGGGAGGCATCTTTCACTTTATTTTTTAAAGATTTATGTTATTTGTTTATGCATATAAGAACTGGGGTGTAGGCCAGAGGTGCCGGGAGTGAGAGAGGATTTGTAACAGGGTGGTCCCCAGGAAAGGGGGAGGTTCCAGGTTTCCTGCTCCACCCAAGGGAGGGTGGAGCTGAGCAGGGAGGGAGAGAAGAAGCTGCAGAGGAGAGGGAGGAAGAAAGGAAGCAGGATGGAGAGACAGAAAAGGAAACCTGGAGGAGGCACATGGAACTGAGAGACACGTGAAGAAGCTGCAGTTGCCTTTTGGTCGTGGACTGGGTGACACAGATGTGGGTGAGACACCTGTGGGGAGGTGACAATGGAGGGTTTTGTCTTGATTTTGATTTTGCTCTTTTCCTTCCAGACATGTCTGGTTTTTGATACTTTTCTGTGGGTCCCCACTGGAAGATGCTTTAGACTTGTGACAGGTTTTGGGGCCTTGCTCTGGGCCAATCCCATTTGGATGGAGTTTTACCCATGAGGGGAAGAGTAACTTAGGTGCTTGATTTAGAAACTATATTCTTTGCCTTTCCTGTATTGTTTACTAATAGTATTATATTTCCTTCCCATTAAAGTCTCATGTTTTGTGTTGATGCGGCACATGGCAGAACCCATTTAGAGTAGGCAGGTTTGCGGGGTCTGGGCTGCCCCTCTCCCTGCCCTGTAACAGATTCACCAGAGACATAGTGAGGAACAGAACATGCAGATTGACTGAAATACACTGCTGAAGGGAGCAGCAGGTAAGACAGAAGTCTGCTATGCCATGTGGGTTAGCTCCCTGGCTGGGGATTGAACTCATGCTGCAATGGCTGGCTATAGCTTGATAGTGCTGAACTTTAACCCCTGCACCACCAGGGAGGCCCTCACTTTATCTTTTAAAGCAGATATCATCTGAAAAAAGATAAAGGCCTGGCTAAATACAGACCCTCCCCAGATTTTAATCCTAAATCTCTTAAATTTAAACTTAGTTTCCCCACTTTTAAGCCAGATATACAGCTACTTTCATTCATTTAACAAATCATTTTGGAGCACCTGCCTTGTGTAAGGACCAGGTACTGGGAGGAGATCAATGAGAAATTACATGCCCTGCCATTAACCTCTCAAGGCAGCTGAGAAAGGTACAGAGTAAACAGGAAATGAGAGCTCTCTAACAAAAGTGTCTTCACAGGACTGAGTCTTCATGGTGCACATAGAAAACTTCTTTGTGGGATTGTCACACAATTTAAACACTTGCTAAACTATAGGTTTTCTATTTTCTTTTTTTTTTTTTAAGATTTTTTTAAATTTATTTTTTATACAAGAACTGGGGTACAGACCAGATGCATGGGAGGGTGAGAGGATTCTCCAGAGACAAGTGTGGGGAACAGAACAGGCAGACTGACGAAATACATAGAGGGGAGCAGCAGGCAAGGCAGGAGAGGTCTGCTTCGCCATATGGGATTCTCACCGGCTGGCCGGGATCAAACCCATGCTGCAGAGGCTGCGGACAGCTTCATATTTGGGCGTTCAACCGCCTGCACCACCAGGGAGGCCCAGGTTTTCTATTTTCGTTAGATTTCAAACGCACATGAAATTCAAAAGCATCGTCCTGGAATGAGTAATATTACTAACAGCATCTGACCTGATCACCTTATCTGAATATGTCTGCAAGACTGAGTATCACACAAATACAGTGCCTGGCATGTATCAAAATATTGTTCACTATCCTCTTCTATTTTGAATAAAAATTTAATGCACACATCAACAGGTATATCTTGTCAGCTCCAGTCTCAGTGTTCCTATCTACAAGATGGAAATATTACTGCCACAGACCAAAGGTAATTGAGTTCAAATACAAAAACAATGGTTAAAGTTAATGAGCAAAAAATTATCCTATGATTATTACCACTATGATAAAGTGAATTATAGTATTTATTATCCTGTAATAATTAGTGGAATTATCAAATTCACACAGAAGACTACCAATCATCAACCTGGGCAGAGGCATCAAGGACACTAAGACTCCTCTGACCTTTTCTTTACAAATATTTCATTGACCTTTGGCTTCTTTATATAAGTGTCCTCGTTTTCCCACTTCTTGAACTGTTCCTTCTCTTAATCACTTCACTTTTTCTATTGACCAAGACAGCCTTACAATTTCCCTCAGCTGGATTAAACATGAAACAGGTTTCTTCCTGACTATACATGCCTGGTCCCTGAGCAACTTTTTTTTAGAGAATCTACTTGAGAAAGCTTATAATTGCAAAATAATTCTCTTCTTCTTTGAAATGTATAGAACTCTCATTTAATGTGTCTTTTCAGTTTTATAGATTCCAAAGTAGACTATCTTTCTTGACCTGAGCATCATCCCTTTGGTTATAATCATTAAAGAAAATGCTGCCAATTGCCATTCCCTGTGGCAATTTGGATTCTAATTTCCAAGAGTCCCTTGCTCTGAATTTCAACACTAACTCCTACCAGGAGACAAGAAGAACATTTACTTTTCCTTCAGATAGAGTCAATTAGCAGATGCAGATGGCTGTACTGCCTCCACCTCAGATCTTTAAAACTGTCTAGCCCTGTGTCTCAGCAGAGTTCCGCTTACCTCCCCTATTGTATTCATCTTGAATATGGTCTTCCTTTCCTGTTTAATATTTCCCAAGCTATTTTTCTTTGGAAGGAGGAAAAGGGAGAAAACAGGAAGGAAGGAAAGAGGGATAGAAGGACGGAAGGAGGACGACAGAAGGAGAGAGTAGCAGGGGAGGGAGGGAGAAGCAGGAAAGGAAGGAAGAAACAGATCTGACAAATTCATAGTTATCCTTCCTTCAATCAAAGGGTATTTAAAATTAAAATGTCAAAAAGTACAATTTCAGAATTAAGTATTTCTTTCAAGTTAGATCAATCCAGCATTATGAAAAATGTAATCCATTTTGTTCTCCTCCCTTTCTTTTATTTCTGCACTGACTTCTCTGCACTGAAATTGAGGAGCCACAAACCCACCTGCAGGATGCAACCTAAACTCATCTCTTCTTTTTGACTATTGGTAATCAGGTCTAAATTACTCAATTTCTAAGCTTTCCCTTCAATATTTTCACTTTGATTGAGTGTACATACTCTCAGTACCTGTTTGCTATAGATCTCTATAAAGTGTTTGTCCCTCCTGTTTATAAATATTTATGGAAACCCAGTTTCCATAAATACCAAACCTCTTTCTCATACTCTTTCACTGCTTACTCTACCTCCAGAAAGCCACTTTTTCACTACAAATCATAAGGCATTTAGTCAACAACTTCACTCCACACAACACTTCTCAGATGTGTACCTCCCATCCAGAACTCTCTCTAGAACTCCAGACTTGTACATTCAACTGCCTTTCTGCCACTGCCACTGTGATGGTCAACAAACACCTTTTGCTCAAAATTTCTCAAACACAACACCTTATCTTCAAAAACTTCTCTACCTCATGCCAACTCATCTTTCTAGTTGCTCAGGTAAAAAGGCTGGAACCTTAATGTTTTCTTCTTATATCCACTTCTAACCTGTCCAGGTATTCCAGAGGCTGCACCTTTGCAATATAGTCAAATGCAACACATCTCAACATCTCCATTGCTATCTCCCTGGCGGAGCTACCCAACCCTCTCCTAAATTACTGAAACACCCACAGAATTCATCTCCATCTTTCCACTTCGGCCCTACCTACAAAGTTTATTTTTACACAGCAGCCAGAATGGTCCTTTTAAAATATTAAGTCATGTCCTGTCACCTATCATTTCTCTCAGAAGAAAAGCTCCAGTCACACAATCATTTACAAAACCCTAACTGATTTATCTGCCTCCCGCCACTCTGTTTTACTCACCCCAAGTTGCCTCCCTCTTTTTTCCCCTCCCTGCTATTTCCACTCCAGCACACTGGCTGCCTTGCTGTTCTTTTTTTTTTTTTTTTTTTTTAAGATTTATTTATTTATTTATACAAGCACTGGGTACAGTCAGAAGCGCAGGGAGGGTGAGAGAATGAGAGAATTCACCAGAGCCATAGCAGAGAGCAGAACAGGCAGATCGACGAAGTACACTGCTGAGGGGAGCAGCAGGTGGCAGGAAAGGTCTGCAGCATGTGGGACCTTCGCTGGCGGCAGCCGGGGATTGAACCGGCGCTGCAGAGGCTGCGGCAGCTTCGCAACCCAGCGCTCTGCTGCGCCACCAGGGGAGACCTTGCCTTGCTGTTCTTTAACACAGTCCCAACTTAGGCTTTGTTCTAGCTGCTGTCCCTGCGTGAAGCACACTTTCCTGGGGGAGGCCTTCAGGACCACCTTTCCTCAAATATTTGTTCAAATATACCTTTCTCAATGAAAATTACTTTGTTCCCTTATCTAATATTACAACTGTGCTTTCATTCTCTTTGTACCTCAGAGACAACTAATACCCCTTTTTCTGAGATCACTTTATTAAAACTCCTCGAGGCACATTATGCTTTTCTGAGAACTAGCAAGACCTAGGATCACATCTTCTAATATGTAACCTGTAAATTCCAAATGAGTTATTTAAACTCAGGCAAAGACTCGAGTTCTTGCTTGTGTAGAAAAAGTGAAAAAAGAGGGGTTGGAAGTGCAGAAAAGAAAGAAGAATAGAAGAATGCAATTTCTGTGAGTTTAACACCAAGAAACTATATACCACAAATGTTTGTAATCATGACCACATCCTGAAGCCAAGAAAACTACAGATTGCAACATCCACAAAACTTACAAATTGCAACGTGTTAGAGACAAAAAGGGGGTTGGGGAACACCTAGCTATTTTCAAAATAGAAGCCAGTATTGATAAAGAGTTATCTAGGGAATTCAAGAATGACCCAAACATCCACATGGATGCTTGATTTTCCTGCAATGCAAATAATCAAGAATGAGAAACACAACTGTCACTATTCAGACAATATGGGGTGTTTTTCTTTTGGGGAGGAAGGAATAACTCAAATTAATGGATCAAAATATAAAACCATGAAGCCATGAAATGTGAGGAAATGGTAAACTGGGATTTTGTTCTTTTGAAGGACAAGAATTTTTTTTTCCTTTGATTTATATATATATATTTACAAAGAAATTATACTCATGAAAATAACAGTCATACAGTCAGTCCCTTTTAGTGCTTCGTGTCTTTGTGGAAAAAATCTTTATTACCAAAACTTTCCATAAATTCAAAATATTAACTATAAGGAAAACAGTCATCATCAGTGTTTACATTTTCAAATACTGCATCTTAAGTAATGCAGATCATCCATCTGAATTAAAATATACTTTCAATCTAAATATCAATATCCCATCCCTTACTCACACCAACATGGACAAAATGAATCATCCACTAAGATTAATAATAATTTCAAAAACATAAATGTTTGGGATCCATAATCCAACACACATAATAAGAAAACATTCATCTACATATTTTATGTTTTAAGAAAGAATACATCACTTGGAAATCATTCTCTTGCCTTATGTTGATGTAAACATGATTTGAATTTTATAAATAGCCAATAAAATAGTATGCTCTCTTAAAATCCCTTTTAAAGGAGACTGAAAAAAAGAACAAAACAATCTAAAATAAATTTTAGATGAATTTTTTTTGTAACAGTCTCCAGCATAATTGTCTGTACCTTATTTATTCTAGCATGCAACAATACTGAAGGTCCATATATAATTTCTGGACAATGTTAATTTTTTTTTAAAGAATTAAGATGTTATTTTTTTTAAAGAATTATTTATTTATACAAGAACCGGGGTACAGGCCAGATGTATGGGAGGGTGAGAAGATTCGCCAGAGACAGAGCAGGAAACAGAGCAGGCAGACTGAGTGAAATACACTGCTGAAGGGAGAAGCGGGCAAGACAGGAGAGGTCTGCCACACCATGTGGGTATCTCTGCAGCCAGTGGGGATCGAACTGGCACTGCAGAGACTGCGGACACCTTCACAGCACTGCGCCACCAGGGAGGCCCTGGACAATGTTAATTTTTAAAGATAATTCCACACAAACTTTTTACTTACACATTCCGTAGCTGTGACTATTAATGAGCTGGAAAGTACAGATTTTCCTCCATTAAAGCTCACTGAAACATCGAGAGTTCTAAAAGACAATGAAGAAACAATAATTAAATAAATTAAAAACTAAAGGATTGTAAGAAACTTTACTTCCTCATAACATTCAAAACCAGCCAGAAATCCACTTGAAAACTGATAGTTTTCAGTTATCCCAGGTTTTTCATTTTTTAGTTTCTGTCCTTACTAAGTAAGCCAGTAGGCAAATTTCTGAAATTACTAATAGAAGCATTAGCATAAATCCAAACAGTATAAAATTCCTTAATCCAGGGACTTGTTGAGATTGTTTCAGGTTCATAAACATATAAAGGGGGGAAATCTAGATCTCATTTAATTTTTTCTGTCTCCAGACATTACTATCATCATAAGAACATTGTTTAAGAATATAAATTGGCAGTAACAAACCATTCAGGAATAAAATATAGAGAAAGTAACAATGAAAGACAGAGATAAATTGAGGGGAAAAAAAATCATTCAGTTTATTTGTAGGCATTTGTTGCACATGGTCCCAGAACATTAAAATATCCTAACAAATGTAGAATATTTTTTACCCATGGCTAAGAAATATCATACTTAAAATACAGTTCTCAATGTGAAAATATGATTTTTAAATTATAAAACAATAACTATTACTCATTAATTCAGATTCTAGAAATTTATTATTTATTATATTTAGGTCAGCCAGGAGTAACTTTTTTAAAAAAAGCGTATCAAAGGGAAAAAAATGGACAAAGAGATTTTAAAGTATTGAGTAAAATGTTCTTTTCTAAAATAGTTTACAAATTACATTATCATATGAGTGTGCCAATAAATCAAAACTATCCATTCATTAGAGCAAAAATAGCAATATTTTATTAACCTGTCTTCTGTACAGTCCATGTTTCAATTCACATAAATATTCTAAATTTCAAAAACAGAAACTTGCCTGAAGTACTCTGAATTAGAAGAACTTTGTTATATTTAGATATCTTCTCTATATCATGAATTGAGTGCCAAATACTACTAGTTATAGAATTAGGATAAAACAAGTAATCTCAAACAGCTAGTAAAATTTCAATAATGATGCCAGAGAAGAAGGATGAGATGTGTTATGCAGTCCCTGATATATGCCAGATGCTATCCTAGGCATTTTATGGACATTATCTCATTTAATTCTTGCAATAGCCCTTACAGTAGTTTCACAATTTTACAGATGGGGTACTTAAGGCTCAGAAAGCCTAATTACCTTGCCCAAAGTGGTAAAGTTAGGATTCTAACTAATTTTGAACTCTTTCCATCAGACCTCAGAGGTTTGATGAAATAAAAGTTCTTAAAATGTTTATTTTTTTCAATGTGATATTTAGTTTGAATTCATACAGGAATAGAGCCACCAGGAAAAATATTATTAGCAAACTTCTAACTCAACTCTTCTTCCACATTCAGGAGTAATCTTATAAAAAAAAAATGTATTTCCTATAATATTGTCCCTTCATAACATTTTCCTTTTAAAGGACTAGCTAAATCTAGGAAAAAATGAGAAATTGAGGTGTTTATGTCAACTGAACTTCTGAACTAATTCAGCACAGAATATCTGGTGGCTTATTTAAGAAAGAAAACAACTTAACCTTAATTGCTTACTCTGCAGAATTGAGTACCTTTTTGTTGTTGTTGTTGTTGGTTTTTGAAGACTAAGCAAAGTTGAATCCAAAATAATCTTTTCTAGTTCTACTTTCCTTTATTTGAAAGCTTGTACCAGAAAGTACATGACATGAGAGGCATGGTTTTAGTTTGAGGGAAGAATATTTGATTCATAATAACATATGAGGTTGTTATCGTTTTAATTCAACTTTTAAGGGATTAGTAGATATGGACTGAAGTTGTTTATAATCTTGTAACTGGTAGCTGAAGCCAAAAGACTGTTACAGGTGGTGGCCCCTGGAGGGGGTTGCTGGTGAGATTAGAAAGACCCAGGGAAAATGCTAAAAAGTATTGAATTTTTGGGGTGGAGTTACCCCTAAGTAATATAAGGGACTGCAGAAGGCGGCACAGATTTATTCAGACTTTGGGATTCAGCCTTTTTCAGATCTTCAGCATTTGGGGTCAGTAGATTTTGGCCCCCACTGCGCAGATCTTCCAGAAAGCTGTTGTGGGCCTCTGAATGTGGAGAGGCCACCTGCAGCCAACCTCAGAGAGGAAAAGTACAGAGCTTTGCAAGTACCTGAGAAAGTGAAACTGTTTCTGGTTTTGTGGCTGTTACAGTCTGGCTGGGCACCTCACTGAGCTGCATGAGTGTGGCCATTTGTGAGGTTGTTCAGCCACTGCAGCTGCTATCTTGAGTGTGGCTTGTCTGGTGCTGCACTGGGGCATCCCAGGAGCTCCAGGGGCATCTCCTGTTGTCTTCCTGAGGTGGAACCTGGCCTGGTTTCCACGCGCTCCAGGTTGGACACATAGCCTATTTAGGAGAGGAGCTCCACATCCACAGTGGTGGGAAGACACCATCTTAACTGCTTTTGTTTTAGGATTGAAAAACACTGGTGTGGTAAAGGCCATTTTTGGCCTCAGTATCTCTTTGTTTTTCCCTGGTTTGTTAAATAAATTCCATTGTTGTTGTTCCCCGAGCCTGAGAAGTCTTGCAATTGTGCACGTGGGGGAAGAATTCAGACAGTGACCAGTAAACTATTTGGGTAGTGTCCTTAGCCAGTTTTAGTTAGTTACCCAAAAAAGAATAAAAATAGAAGATATACTTTGACACTGAAGTTCACTTTTTCTGTAGTAGAAATGTAGGCTTATGAGATCACGTAGTCAACCAAAATAAATGTACCAAAAAGAAGGAACTAGCCTTCAGAGCTACCTGATAATATGGACCCAATTGAAACAATATAATCTTCACCTTGCTGAGTGTAGCAGTGGAATAACCAAACCATTTCCATCAACAACAGTACTAAAATAATTGCATTTTCAGTTCCTTACTATGGGTCAGACACATTACAAGCACCTTCTTATTCAATTCTCCCAGAGAAGCAGCCATTGACGTAAATAGTAATATTGTCTTTGTTTTCTTTTCTTTTTTCTTTTTTTAAAGATTTATTTATTTATTTACACAAGCTCTGGGTTCATTCAGAAGCGCGGGAGGGTGAAAGAATTCACCAGAGTCTGAGCGGAGAGCAGAGCAGGCAGACTGACGAAGTACACTGCTGAGGGGAGCAGAGGGCAGCAGGAGAGGTCTGCGCACCATGTGGGACCCTCACCTGGCGGCCGGGCATCGAACCGGTGCTGCAGAGGCTGCTGGCAGCTTCGCAACCCAGCACTCAACTGCTGCGCCACTGGGGGAGGCCCTGTCTTTGTTTTCCAAGAGGAATCTGAAGCTTACAAAGTAGCTTGCCCAAATGTTGGACTTCTCTGACTATTCGAAGTGTTTTTATTGCTACCCCATTCTACTTTAATCTGGATCAATATTTTAGGTTCTTATATTTAAGTTTCTCTCATTGGCAAGAACTTAGTATCTCTCCTCCAGTTTTTACTATATTCAAATATTTCTCATGGTTAACTAGGATGGCATTTACTACATAACAAGATTATATAAATACGTGTGTGTGTGTATGTATTTGCTGGGAAATTATTTTCAGATATGTTGCAAACATGAAAAACACACTCTAAAAAGTTACTTTTGTTTTTAAATTTTGTCATTATTTTAGAAAAACATTTTTTAATTATTGGTAAGCTATTGGCACCATCCTGTAGCTGATACCTTTGCCAAAGCTACGCTACTCCTCTGCGGCAGAAGGATTGAAAAAGCCACCCCATCCTCTAAATAAACCCAATGTCTTCACTTTTTCTTGCCCCAAGACTCCAATATATATATGTAATTAATATCTTCTGGCATACGTTGTTTGTATAAGTATCTGTGGATTACTTATGCCTATTTCTATGAAACTGCTAATTCTGGTTAGTGTGTTAGTGTTAGTAACACCCATACTCTCAGTTACAGAGAGTTAATTATGAACACAAATTTAAAAAAGCTATGGTGTTTTTATTTACTCCATACCTAAGTGTTGGGAGGGTTCGTGATTAGTTTTCCCACAAATGAAATAAAATTTCAAAGGGTACAGATCTGACCTACATGTTGGGGTATAAGAACTCCTGGATTGAAATCTTAATTGCTACAATCTCCATCTTGCATTCCTCAATTTGTAAAATGGGGACATCACCTATCAAAGAGTTATGTAAATACATATTATCTAAGAATTTGATAGTATAATGTACATAAAATGTAAAACAGTGACTAGAACATAGCAGGTAGTATGTAAATTATAACACCTGTCTAGCAAATTATACAGAATATCAAAGTACATTGTTATAAACCTTTTAGATACACATCGAAATAAACAACACAAATAATATATTATAGAAGACTGTATAGCAGCAATGAAATAATCATCTAACTCTTAATTTTATATGATTCTATTACACTAGAATCATACAAAAAATATAAAGAACTAAAAATTGTTCAAAAAATGTGTAAAAAACATAATGCAAGTTCTTGCAAAGAAATTTTTCAATATTATTTCCTTCCTGTAACAAAATACTCCTTTGAGTAAACCTAATAGCTGTGTTAAATTATATGTTTCAACCTGAACCCTACAAACTGAAATCAAAATTGGGTGACTAATGATTGCCAATAAGCTTATTCAATCAGTCTCTTAATGTATCCATTATTACTTAATTAAACAAATACTTAGAAGTTGCCTACAATAGTTCATGTTAGATTGTGCATGGTAAGAGTGCCATAATAAGAAATAAAACACAGCATTGCAATGTACCTGAAAGGACGCCACAGAAACAAACAATTAGAGTGTATACCAGCAGTATGTACTAGCAGACCTGTGGAGACACAAATGACTCCACCTTGCCACGGAGAAATAACAAAGATTTCCTGGGGAAAGTCATCTCTAAGATGAATCCAAGAGAATGAGCAAGGTTAGTTAGGAAAAAAGATCAGAAAGGAATCAAAAAATCCCTACTGAATGGGAGAAGATATTTTCACATCATGCATGTGACAAAGGACTAACAGCCAGGATCTACAAAGAACTCAACCAAAAGAACTCAACCAAAAGAAAATAAATAATCAGGGGGCCTCCCTGATGGTATAAGGGGTTGAGACCAACCTACGGAAGCTACCCAAAGCCACTGCAGCACTAGTTCCATCCCCGGCCGTCCAAGAAGCAGCCCGCATGGCACAGCAGACCTCTCTTGACTGTCCTGCTGCGCCCCTCAGCAGTGTATTTCACTCAGTGTGACTGTTCTGCTCCCCACTCTGTCTCTGGTAAATCTTCTCACCCCTGGCAACTCTGGCCTATACCCCAGTTCTTGTATGCATAAATAAATAAATCTTTAAAAAAAAAAAAAGAAAGAAAATAAATAACCCAATCAAAACAAAAATGGATGGAAGAACTAAACAGATACTCTCCAAAGAAGACATATAGCTAGTGGGCCAACAGACAAATGAAAATTCAGGGAAATGCAAATCAAAATCACAAGATACCACCTGTGAGCATTGTCCATATCAAGCAAATAAGCAACAATAACAACAACAACAAAACAGAATCAACAAGTGTTGGTGAGGATGTGGAGGAAAGGAACCCTCAGATACTATTGGTGGGAATGAAGACTGGTACAATCCTATGGAAAATAGTATGGAGATTTCTCAAAATATTAAAAATTGATAAATCAAATAGGTCTAGCAACTCCACTCATACTATCAATCTGGAGAATGCAAAAACACTAATTTGAGGGGATATATATATACACACACATACACACTCCAGTGTTTGCTGCAGCACTCTTTACTATACCAAGTTACGGAAAAAACTTAAGTGGCCAAAGACAGATGAGTAGATTAGAAAGGCCTGCTACATATATGCAACAGAACATTATGCAACTATTTAAAAGAAAAAATAAAAACAAAGTCCTGCCATTTGTGACAACATGAATGAAGAATGGAACTGGGATTATGCTAAGTGAAATAAGTCAGAAGTAGAGAGACAAATATCAGATTATTTCAGTCATGTGGATTATAAAAACAAAACAAAGGATCAAACAAAAATCAACCTTTCATCTGACTATAAGACGAGGCATCTGAGGTGACATCTGAGAATAAATAAAGGAGGTGAATATATGAAGTCAAGGAAAACAAGGAAGAACCTTTTGATACAGCACTGAGAATAAAGCAGATAATGCAGGGTGCTTAGGGAAGACAAAGACGGAAATGGTACTTCTTTGAATTTCCTGTTCTACAAATTGCTTCTACATATTTTAAAATTACTTACAAATGTCTTAATCCACTATTTATTTCATCCTTAGAATATTTATTTCAGAGTGAAAGGATAGAAGATACCTAAATATCTTAGCATAACAAAATGATTCCTTGAAGCACATTTCAATGTCAATTGGTTTTCAATAGTGATAGTTAAATTCATTCCACATGAAAAATAAAATAGCATTGTGACATCTAATTAAGTAAATAAAATTCAATAGTTCATAACAGTCATGGTCCTTTTATTGTTTAAAGGTATATAACAGTTTCAGAAAAGAGTAGCTTAGTGTCACTTGCTAGAATTACTCTTATATAAGAAATGCCATACTCCAAGAAATACAGTTGACATTTCAATCCACAGAACCTATTTGCAAAATATTAATTTCCTACTGATGTTTTACATTTCTAATATAAGCTTGTTATTTTATGACCCATTTAAAAAGATGAAAAACGAAATAAAATTGTGAAAGACATTTTCTGGAAATAATAAATAATTTACCACTAATTGCACATACTGAAAATTAAACTGGCAACTACTCAAAAAGTAGTTTTTATTAAAACTCCATTATTAAAATTATGGAGACAAGATATTTGAAAATGAAGTGCTACTATGTAATACTCTGTAGAGGTTTTCACAAATTAGCTTTATTAATAACAAAAAGTTGAAAAATAAGGAGTTGAAAATAGTTTCATATTTGTGAATCATTTAGTTTATAAAGATTCCACTTCTAATTATGAATTTATATAAAATAATGTTTGATATAAGGATATTCTCTTCAGAATGTTTAGAGGATTTTTGAATACAGTTATTTCTTGTTGATATCTCTCAATATATATGTACAATTTAAATAATCATTGCTTTTAGGATGATTGCTAGGTCTAAGAAAGAAAAAAAACCCATAAAATATACTGGATATTACACCTAATGTTGTATTGTGAATGTTTTCAGTGTTGCACTGCAAATACCCCTTTTTAACTGGTTTTCGTACTTTCATAAAATTCTAGAAAGACACTTGGAAATAACAGCTTAACTTTCAATACCTTTCATTTCCTTTAATGCTTTCAAATGCCTTAGTAATTGTAAAAACTTTAGGAGTCAATACATAAGAGGGTTTAAATATATATGTAAGAAATACAAGCCACCCCATCACACAACTGATTTTCCACTACCACTCACTAAATAATTCCAAAGTTAGAAAGGTCTTTATATTAATTTTAAATGTGTGTCCTTTTATCTCCCATTCTTTCTTTCTCCTGTCCTCTGAGCAATAAAGAATTTGTCCTGTCTTTCACATGAGAGACCTAACGTTTGAAGAGAGCTAAGATGTCATAGTGTAACAGGGTGGCCCCCAGGAAAAGGGGAAGTTCCAGGTTCCCTGCCCCACCTAAAGGAGGGTAGAGCTGAGCAGAGAGGAGAAGAAGCTAGAGAGGTGACTGGGGAAGGAAGGAAGTAAGAAGGAGACCTGGAGGAGGCAAAGGAGCAGAGAGACATGTGAAGAAGCTGCACTTGCTTATTGGTCCTAGACTGGTTGAAACAGATGTGGGTGAGAAACCCTTGGAGCGGTTAACAATGGCAGCTTTTATCTTGATTTTGATTTTGCTCTTTTCCTCCCAGACTTGTCTGGCTGTTTTTGACCTTCTTCTACGGGTCCCTGACAGAAGGTGCTTTAGACTCGTGCCAGGCTTTTGGGCCGTGCCCTGGACCAATCCTGTTTGGGTAGACTTTAACCCACAAGGGGATGGGTAACTTTGAGTGCTTGATTTAGAAACTATATTCTTTGTTTTTTCTTTATTGCTTACTAATTGTATTAAAGCTCCTTTTCATTAAAGGTCTTATATGTTTGTCTTGATGAGGCAGATGGCAGAACCTATTTAGAGTGGGCAGGTTTGGGGGTTCTGGGGTGTCCTTCTCCCTGCCCTGTAACAATAGCTGAATCATATATTTCTCAGTACTTTAAATTGTATACTATTTAACATTCACATACTTGGCAACATCCTGTTGGCCACCCTGGATGTTCAAACTAACTGTTGTTCCCTAAAACCAATTTCCAGAAATGAATGTAACACTTAGCATGGAGATGCAATACAGAGTAGGTGAATCAGTTACATTTATTAATACAATCAGAAAACAACATGCCATGTAAAAGAACAGATAAATGTTCCACCATTTGAGAAGTGTGGGGTAGGTAGAGAAAAAGAAGAGGTTTTCTGTCCTAAATCACCAAAATTCTAATGTATATATTCAAAATAAAGATATACTAATGTCCTAGCATACATGTTAAATAAAAAATAAGTTGTTTCATTTCTGACAAGAAATTACAAGAAACAGAAGAAAGAATGAAGTTTTGGTTGTTTTACTGGAATTAGGTGTGTGCAGATGCTCACACACATACATACACAGGCATATTTTTGAAAGGAAGTATTTATTTGAGAAGTCATATTAAAGGCAGAATTTGCCCAACCCAGAAAGAGAAAATAATCAGTTTTATTCAGGCAAAATTGGTGATATTAAAAAAAAATAACATCAAGGAAAATAAAAATATTCTATTTTCAAGTAAGGCTCTCACTTCAAGTCGGTCACACCACTTATCTTGCTAAGCCCTCAGTATCAGATGCTTCAGATTTTCCACATACACTGATATCCCACCACTTCTTACTCAAAACACTCTGTCAAGTGTGTTCCCACACTGCCTTTTAAGAGAACTAATACTATCAGCTTCATCTGATTTAGATATTTATTTCATATTTGCCAGAAGATTCTGGCCAATGTTTTTGAAAGCACATTTAACTATACCATATGCCTCCTTAAATCATCTCTATCAAACAAGCTGTAGGATAAGACTCTGGTTCATTCTGTTCTGTTTTTCTTTCTTCACAATGTGTTTATGTATATTTACCCAATTTGTCCTGTTCTTCTTGCCAAATTACAGGTTTGAGATCTCAACTAGTGCAGAGCAGCTGTGCTATTGTTGCTGTCTCACTAAACAAGGGTCAGAGAATAAGCCCACACTGCAAGCACTGTGACACTTGCACATTGAACACCAGGTGATAGCCCCAAAACATGAAGGATTCAAAGAACTTTAGAGTTCGTCCTATGAAAGCTTAAAGAAGACATTTTGCTACAAAGGAACCACCGGCAGAAATAAACTCCCAAACAATCTACAGATTTTTTTTTCTTGGTAAGACATTTGGTTGAATCACATGGCATTTTAAAATTAAATTGTGTCCAATAAAAGCAATAGAAAACAAGCTCATTACCACACCTTTTTGTTCTTTCTCTTTCAATATTAGGAATTTGTTTATCTTAGTCTAAAATTCCATATCACATAGGGAAATTTAATAAACAGATATCTCTGTCAAAGAGAGTACTTCAAAAACCCATTTCAACAATGCTAAACAATTGTATCCCTGGGTATGATTTGCTCAGGTAGCTTTAACTTCTTTTATATCATGACATCCATTTCTGAATGCAAATCTCTGTCCCAGCTACCCCGCAACATTTTTAATCTCTATCTAGAAATAAACAATTTCATTTTAACCTTCTTCATAAGTCTTAAGTATTTTAGAAAATAATCCTCAAACAAAACATAATTCTGGAAATAATACAAAGATGAGAAAGGAACCGATGGAGCAGGCTAATGAGTTGAGGCACATGTCCACCGCTCCAGCTCTGAGACTACGCATCTGGCTTTGAAGCTGTCTGTCTAGGGTTACTTCACCAGTGTGTTGTTAATTATTTAAGTGAGAGAACGGGGGAACTATCACATCTGTCACCCTCACGCAGGAATAAAATCTTCCTTCATTGTTGGCCAGATGTGTTTATTTGAAACATAGACTAACTAGCTACTTAATGGGTTTCAATCTTTAGCCAAAAGCTAATTAGGCAAACATATTAAGCATCAGTCACCTTACAAGGCTAAACTGTTTCAGTTGTGTTGATTTTAATCTAGTCTCATAAGAGAACTCATCACCTACAAAAGTATCTGAAGAAAATTCAGAGCAAAGGAAAGCTCCAAATTACTTGCAGCATACATAGGAGAACAAATAATGATGCCCCCAAATACCCAATACATTAGCCAATAAAATCTTCACAAGTTTTGCCTCAGTGGTTCATGTACTCGATACAAAATATAAAGGAAGGCAAAAGTAATTATTTTAGACAGATAGTTTCCCAAACATCCCCAGTTTGCTTATAGATGAATTTTTAATTTAATTTTTATTTAGTTAACATTGATTTACAATACTATGTGTTTCAAAGGCATGGAGGTCACAATTCCTCAGAAATTTGTCATTATAGGTGAAATGTTAACATCAAAAACCAAACAAATGATGACTACTTATCTCTCATAATTATTATGCTCTATATGATTTTTTAAAATCACATCTCTCAAGCATTTAGCACATCTATAAATAATTTAAAGATATCTGCAATCTCTGCGGTAGTCTCTTCAAAATGAGACTATGCCCAAAAGCAAAATCCAAAGAAAACAAATTCAGTGTCTGGGGTAGAAAAGGCATAATGCACTTTATAACTTCTTTGAAATGGAAAGTAAGCTGTGTTCCTTAACTGGTCACTAAAAGTCCAAAGGAGGACACTGGGGCTTTGGTATGGAGAGTAGTGAAATGACATAACTATTCACTAGATATAAACCTACACCCCTAAATATAATGTAATATAAATCACCATTACCTCAGTAAACAGCTATCTTTACAAAAGGAAAAAAAGGAAGGCAGTTGTCAGCTCTCTTAATTGACAAGTACCCCATAATAGGATTCTGATCATTTGTCTCCTACCTACACCCCAGAAATCAAAAATCACTTTTGATACTATATACTATAAAAACGTATTCATTCTTTCATTAACATTTAGTGTACCTACTATATGCCAGACATTGTGTCAGGTTTGAGAGCTATAGCAAGAAAGAAGACAAAAGAAATTCCATGTAAGAGAAAGAGACAAAATGACAAGCAATAAATGCTTTGGGGGGAAAAACACATGAAAAGGAAATAGAGAGTACAAAACTCAAGGAAGGAGAAAGACTGCATGAGTAAACAGGGTGCCCAGAAGAGACTTACCAAGAAGGTGTCACTTGAACGAGACTTAATGGTGAGACAATGAGCCATGAAGGGACGAGCATTTCAAGCAGAAGGAACAGCAAATATAAAAGTGTTTACATGGGAGTAAGTTGCTGTGGTTTAGGAAAAGCAAAAAGGGTGGTGTGACCATAACATAAGGGGCAAAAATAAGATGAAATCTGAGACACAGTGAGGATCTAAATTCTGTAAAACCTACCAGAACAAAGCAATGATAAGACATTTACTGAGGTAGAATGGGGACCTCGTCATAAAGGATTTTAAGTGGAGGGCTGACATAAACCAGTCTGATTTATCATGATCATTTCTGCTGAGGACAGGAACAGACAGACTAGCTGAGAGGTTAATAAACCAAGCAAGAGATGAAAGTAACTTGGTCTAGTATGGTAGGCATCGTTGGGATGGTAGAAGACACACTGGATTCTGAATATGTTTTGAAATTAAAGTTGAGAAGATTTGTTGGTGGACTGTATGAAAGACAAATCAATGCCTCAAAAAGGCTATTTACCTAGAAAACAAAAAAAAATGTTGCTGCCAATGACTGCCCAGAGAAACCAGCTCAGGGATCGTACTGGGGAGCACAATAAGAAAATCAGTATGGAGTTAGAGATTTGAAAAACAGGATGAAACTTTTAGTTAACAGACTTCTCAGGGCTAATATAAGATATGATTATTCAGAAAGCTATTGAGTCACACTGTACACTGGGTTAAAATGGCTCCATGCAAAATAGACCTGTCTCAAATTCCAAGATCGGTCTTAGCCACAAGCATGTTGCCAATAACACTAGCTTATTACATGACACACAGAATGAATACTGTAAAAAGAAAAGATTCTGAGAGTCTTGCTTTTATAAGCAAGGTTCATTATGCAGCTCCTTTCAAGCAATTTGAAATTGAAAGCTGATACCCCTCCAATTTACTTTGATGACTACAAGTGATGTCCCATAGGTATCCTGAATATTTAATCATGCACAAAAGTTAAACTGCTCACCTCAACTTCAAACTATTAAAATGATTCCCTTGGGCTTCCTGGAGAAAAATAAAATCTCCGCTCTCTGAACACTAATCCAGTTTTGGACTGGAACCTTGTATATTTTGTTTTTCAATGTTCTGAGTGCAAGGTCAGTATAAAGTGGGCTTAGAAAACCATATCCTATTTATTATATTAAATATATTACATCCACCACTGTTGAGCAAGGGAACATTTGAGCTGTTAGCAATCATTTCCTTCATAATAGAGAGTATTGAAGAAATCACAAATGAAAATAATAAGTGAGTATTGAAATTATTTGTGTATAGACAATTCAAATAAAAGCTCTTCTAAATTAAATATCCCTCCTTTTAACCAGCTATTGAAATGGTTTACTGCCACATCAAAATAAGAATACTGGCCTTAAGAAGTAAGAAGACAAATTAAAGCACAAATATTTCCAAGTCTAAGATGTTCATTAGGGCCTCCCCTAGTGGCACAGGTGGTTGAGCGCCACACTGTGAAGCTGTCCGCAGCCTCTACAGCGCCAGTTGGATCCTGGCCGGATGGCAAGGGTCCCACATGGCACGCCAGACCTCTCCTGACTTGCCCGCTCTCCCCTCAGCAGTGTATTTCGTCAATCTGCCTGTTCTGCTCCCTGCTCTATCTCTGGTGAATCTTCTCACCCTCCTGCCCATCTGGCCTGTACCCTGGTTCTTGTATAAATAAATAAATAAATCTTACCAAAAAGAATTTCTAAGGTGTTCATTAGTGAACCACGTTCCTTTTGTTCTTTAATTTTAATATGTAAATTCTATAGTAATTACTCAGTCTAAATCTCACTTTGGAAGGCACGTGTGCACGCATGTGTGTGTGTCTCTGCACTAAATCTATACTGTAGAGTCAAAACAGTGACTTTGGCTCTGATTAAAGTTTCTAGCAATGTACCTCAAAGCCATCCAGATAAATATAGTTTTTTAATCAATATTTAAAAAATTAAATAAAACAGACTTCAATATTTTCAACTTACTAAGAGCATAAAGTATGAACCAGAGTGATTAACATAGGACTTACTATGTTCATGTTCATGTTCAATCTACTGATCAAGAAAAAGTACAATAAAACAACTACTGTGTATCTGCTACCATTTTAATTTGTAGCTAAAATGTTTGAGAAATATTTTTAATGAAGTACTTACTCTCCTGCTTTATTAAGGGCAGGTGCCGGACAAAGCATAGAATTAAGCTCCACACTGACTGGCTGTACACCTAGAAAGTAAAATACCATTGAGTTAATAAAGGATTTTATATAACTCACACAATTTCATTTATATAATGAAAGGATATGACAGAGTTGAAGTTTGGAACATTACATATATTAGCATTAAAAACCAAAAAGATATTCCTCTGAAGAAAGAAGGAATAGAAAATAGAAATGTATTTTTACTATATGAATAGAAGTAGAGACTATAAATATCATTGTCTATACCATCCTTTAATTTATGATTCTTTTGACATACACTAAGTTGACATAACTTTTGTAGATACTTGTAAAATTATTTTCCCTTTAATTGTGCAAACATTTAGATTTTTAAGGATAAATTTTATATATATACATATATAGAGAAAGAGCATTGGTTTACATCATTGTGTGTGATTTAGAGGTATAGGATCACAACCTTAAGGTATGATTCAATTTTAAGCTAAAACTTATAAATTAAAAATAAAGCTTTAATAAGATTAAAATTTGTAATAAACAAAATTTAGAAATAATTAGAAGGAATCCATCACAAGGGCAAAAAATAAAAATCATTTTGTATAAAAAATATATAGCAGAGTTGGTTACCTTTGGGATAGCATTTGATGCTGATATGTGATGCAGATATAAAGCAATATCGAGACTGGGGGTGACTTACTCTTTGTGTATGTTTCATTAACAGTGTAAGTACAGAGGACGCTGCCACTCCGACTCCCCAAGACAAAGCCTCTTCCATTTAAAACAATTTGAAATTCCTCTGGAAGCAAAAGGAAAAATAAACATTAAAAATTTTAATCACAGATTTACAGAAAAAAACAAATTAAGACATAACTTAAAAGTAACAAGGTACACAGAATTAATTATTTTCATACTATTAAGCCAACTAATAATAAAGACAAAGCACCATTTTCAACTCTACTTGCTCTCTTAGCCCACTAAGAAACCCAATGAAACTATCAATCAAAATCACATAGGGATTATTATTTTCTTTTTCTATTTATTTATATTTATTGAGGTAGCTTTGGTTATAAAATTGTGTATGATTCAGCAGCATAGGATCACAGCTGTTCAGGTATATGTTAGCACACCACACCCACCGCCAAGTACCCACAGTCCTCCTAGTCTATTGGGCCACCTCCTCACCCCAATCTTCACCTTTCCCCCTCCCCTCTGATAGCCTCAATCCTAAACTCAGAATTTGGGGTAATCTTTTTTCTAATAGTGGCCAAGATATTAGAGTTGAAACATAAGTCATTCCCAGAGAAATATCATAAAAACTTTCCCAAATTTTAGTCTCAGAAAAATATGGGCAGGAAAGAAACCTCTTTGTGTTTCTCTACTTATAGGAATTGAGATATAGAAATGTTAAGAGAATTAATTTTTCATGGTCTTTTGTTCTAGTACAGTCATGTGTTATATTTTCTTTAATCTATGCCATTCCATTCAGTGTTCTTCTTTAACAGCTCTTCAAATCATAAATCCTAGTTTCATTCTCTGTTGCAGACAATCTTATTACCTATCACAAGTCTCAATTATTGTGACCACTAATAATCTATAGTCAGTCACTAAAAGAAGTTGATTAAACTCCCTGTATTCTATCCGTATAGTAGGATCAGTCACCAATGATATAATAGAAAAAATGTTAGCATAGCAAATATCTTGATTGACAACTAAATGTTTGTTGCTAAGCTGCAAGATGGTATATTAACTAACAGTGATTAATTCCTAATACTCTCAAACATCCCCTCTCTAACACAATCCAACACACAGTAGTCATCAACTATGGAACAAACTACTGTTATGTGATTGCAATTAAAAGTGTTATGAAAGGAATTTTACTTACAGTAAAAATAAAGTCCTGGTAAAATTTAAAGTGTAACTCAGGGAAAAAAACAAGCATGGGCTTTAGAGTTAAACAGAAAATGTTCTAAAAAGAAGAATTGTTAATAGCAAGTCCCAAACATTTCTTTGCCTCAATTTCCCAGCCTGCAAGATAGGGATTATAAAAGTGTCGACCACTGTAGTTATAAGAAACAGTTAAATTATAAATGCATGTACCCAGCACATAAAAGGATTTTAATAAATAATAGTTACCATTTTAATATTCTTTTATTTTTCTTGATATGCTTAGATAGTTATTAATCTAATTTTAGAAAAGATAATCCTCCAGGATATTCCTCTTAAACATCTCAATAAACATTAGAGAATCTAAAAGATGCAGAGTTTAATTCAGCAATTGGAAGGCTCTGTGGTAAATTACACAGCAATTTCCTTCCCCACCAGATTCAATGTTTTTCCTTTTCTAAGTAAATTCAGGTTAAAATGAACTCCAGATCAAACTTGAAGAAGAAATAAAATATATTGGAAGGACTAGGGTCAAAATAAGGTGGGGGTGCAATTGTATGGGAATATAGCCAAAATGAAAACGCATATTGTGAAAAAATGAAAAATGATGTAAGAAATATATAAAATAAAATATTAATTAAAAAAGGAATAAAATATATCAAAGAGAATCACACTCTCATTGGGTAAGGATATCTGGCAACTGGTAAAACCTGAAATGTTCTTAGCCCAGCTGAGGAAGCCACCTGCTTCCTTCCTGTCATTCACTCTTAAGTGATTTCCTTATGAGCACTGAGCTAGCAGATAGTGGATTTTAGCCAGGTCATCAAAGCACAGAGTTCAGTGTCCACAGACACATGACGGTGAATATAATAAGATGAAAAAAATTTTCATATTTTATTTTACTTGTTATAGGAGAGATTTCAAACATGAACTAAATATACAGACGATTCTAAAAGCCTGTCACACAATATGTTCATTATTTAAAATAACACTCCAATCTTAAAAATTTGAATTTAAAATAGAAATATTTCAAGGAATTATTTAAAAATTCTTACAGAAAATGATGCCAAAAAAGTTAATTTTGCTATTCTCTTTCCAACATGAGTTCTTCAAATCTTCAAATCATATATTTTAACCAGGAAAAAACCTGCAATTTCTTACATGGTATTTTTAAATTCTAACCACTTACCCCCTACACAGACACTTGAGGGCCGCAATTCCAGGATTTCAGTGCATGACTGAGCTAGTATCTAAAAAGGAAAAAAGAAGAGCAAGATAAAGAACTAAAATTTTTAACATGTAAATTGAATTACAGCATTATTAAAAATCTTGATATCCTCCCTTTAACTTCAGTAGGGGGACGGCAGAGAAAATCTGCTAACTATAACATATACAGCTATTATGGTCCAAGGAAATTTCTCTGTTATCTTTCAATAAATATTCTAAGATTGTATTCTCTAGGAACATTTATTTGATTAGAATTAATGCAGATGACAACACATAAAGTGGGTATAATCCTCAAAGTCTGGTAATCTAAGATATGAAAAGATAACTGAAAGGTCCTGATAGCCATAAAATCAATGTTGACTTTCTCTATTAGGCAAAAACAAGATAGCAAATCAGACCTCTTGTTTAATTATGCTAATTTAAGGTTTTTTACTAAGAGGCTCAATATATCAATGAATAAACACTTCTTTATTTGACTGTGGCATTTCTATTGCATTTCTCAGCCTCAATTCTCGTGGATGCTAAAACTCCTTGCATGCATCAAAAATTACACTTGCAGAACACAGGCCCCTTGTAAGAGTCTAATATTATTCTATAAACGCAGTCTCTGTGTTCCAGCATTCCCAAAGCCCAGGAACAGAACAGTTCTTTTTAGCTTGTTCTGAGAAATAGAAAACATCATACAAGGCACAAGGCTACAAGTGAAAAACAACAATGACGAAATAAGCTGCTCCTAATGGACACAACAATTCCATCTTTATTTTCAGAACTACTCTGCACTACATAATCAAAGTTAGACAAATTCCAGATGATCTTTGAAAGACATTCCTTTCTTGACGGAAGTTGAAGACAGATGATGTACAGTGGTTTCTAGTATCTCCTGCTCATCACTAGAACAGGAAGAAAGGGGACAACAGCAAGAAATGGTAAAGCTTTCTGTGCTTTCATGAATATTACTGAAAATAAAAATTCTCAGACCCTATCATCCACTGTGACAAATCATCGGATTTTTGGTGCTGAATATGCACTTTTGTAAGGAGGTATCAGTAGCAGTTTTTTTAAATCATTTTCCAGTGAGTTCACTTTTCATGTAATGATTTAGGCTTTAGTGACTAGGAAACAAAGCTAATAAGATTTCTTATCTGAGAGATACAGGTGAAGTCTATTTAAATTCAGAAATAACCAAAAAGATTCCACACGCACCCAAAAACTATCCAGTTCCCAAACACTTCCCCTTTGCCTGCTATTTTGTTTTGTATAATCAACACTCCCTCCTCACTGAACTGAGTATCACAGTTCAGTTAAGAACTGAGGTCCATTGCCAAAGGTCAATGTGACCTCTTGGAGGCACAGTGCCTTAAGTCACTAACATCTTTAAATATGTTGACATAATTCAAATAATAAGAGTCTGAAAGGAAAAACAGAAGTTTTGCCAAAGGAACAGGGAGCCAAATATTTCAACTAACAAAAATGGGTCGTTATAGCTTTAGCTTAGGTGAACTAAGATAAAAGTGAGTACAGTGAGCCATGAGAACAGGCCAAGAAAGACACAAAGCCCCTAAATTTATGTTGTCTGCCAGCACTTCTGAAAGAATTTATTTTAAAACAGAGCCTAGCAAAAAGACTGACTATATCTTTACATTTACAGTCTACTTATTAGTTGTTCTGAGCTTCATTTCTATTGGCACTACTTAAAAATATTTCAGGCATCAAGGAAAATCATGAAAGAGTATAAAAACTGAATCTATCTGAAATAGAAACCATCTTTATAATTCCTTGTTGTCTCAAAGTGAATCAAATGTCTAAAGATGGTTTTATGTATTTACTTTCTATAATAACACTCACTGTCTTTTCCTATTATGGAAACTCTGTTCTATTTAAAATGTTATTTGTTGGGCCTCCCTGGTGGTGCAAAGGATTAAGTGTCAGCATTATGAAGCTATCCTCAGCCACTGCAGCATGAGTCCATCTGGGCCAGGGAACTGACACATGGCACAGCAGACCTCTCCTGTCTCCCTGCTGCTCCCTTCAGCAGTGCATTTCAGTCAGTCTGCTTGTTCTGTTTCCCACCCAGTCTCTGATGAATCCTCTCACCCCTCCCCCCACACACACATGCCTCTGGCCTACAACCCAGCTCTTGTGAGCATAATAAATAAAATCTTTAAAAAATAAATAAATAAAATGTATTAGTCTTTACCATATGATATCACTCTTATGTGAAGATAAAGAAATAAAGCAAATTAACAAGCAAAATGAAACAAAAGCATACTCTAGATACAGAAATCAGTTTGGTAGTTACCAGACGGGAAGGAAGTTGGGGGGTGGGTGAAATAGGTGAAGAGATCAACCGTATTTTAGTAGATGGAAGCTACCAAATAAAAAGAGGGAGGGTCCTAAGGGAGGCTCCT
The DNA here is from genome assembly GCF_014898055.3 of Talpa occidentalis. NCBI lineage: Eukaryota > Metazoa > Chordata > Mammalia > Eulipotyphla > Talpidae > Talpa > Talpa occidentalis. Next base: position 47,599,321 of record NW_023604972.1, read on the forward strand.
TCACTTTATAAATCAAAGTTACTTCAATAAAAAAAAAACATTCAAATGAAATAATTTGCATTGAATGTCACTTTTAAACCACATGGCAAAAAGTCTGCCATAAACATATATACATTAAGAAAGTCAAAATGCAAGTAGTTCCTATCTTTTGAATTGTTTGGGATAAAACTACAGGTAGAGCAATACTTACTCTTCCAAATTATAATTATTTTCTGTTGCTTCTAACTGGCTGTGAAAGATCCGTGCATTGTTTGTATTATTCACATAATCTGAACACTCTGAATAGCTTGACAAACACCACCAACACTAATTTCACTGAATTTCTCTAACAGGGAATGAAGGTAGAATGATACAAAGTTGTTTATGCAACTCTCTGGGTTAGTTGTTGGTTAGCAAAAGATCGTATCAGTTATGACCACACTGTTTGCTCTTCTCTGAGGTTACAGATGTTTGGCTGGAGATGAAAACAGACCCCACTGTGCTGTCCCTTCTCCAAAACCAGACTTGAATGAAATATCATGCAGACATTTCCAGCCTGTGTACTCCAGGCAAGTTCGTAATTAATTGGATTGAGTCTGCATCCTGTGGCATGTGATCAGGTTGTAGGATTTCAAGTCAAATCTGCATTTGAGATAATAACTGGCAGACATGCACTCTGGAGCCAGAACTGGAAAGGTCCATGGGGGTATGAAAAATACTGCTTTGTCAGAAATACAAGTGTCACAAGAATCCCATTGGTTACACAGTAATGTCTTATTTGTTTATCTGTAGGTTTACAATCAAATCTTCGTAATTACTAAGTATTAGCCAGGCGACAGTATTATCAAGGAATCATCTGTAGCAGAAATAAGCAGAAAGCAATGAAAGGTATCAGTTTTGTGAGAACCCTGACTTCATTTCTTCTTTCTTAGAGATTTTAAGACATACATGAAACCATAATTTGAGATCTTATAAGTTCTTGAAACATTTACATAATGGACACATGCTATAATAACAAATATAGGACACGTAAGTGGTGTTAAGACATGGAAAAGGCATACAATAAATACAGTTATGACCATTTTCTTCTGTCATTTAGATAAAGGGAATTTAGTTGAGATACACCCAACATAAAATTTAGTAAGGAATTAATTTAGAGAAATGAAGTTAAAATATTAACATAGGCCTTACATATGATTGTATGAAGTTTATGCTGTATTTGGAAGAAATATCTAGACCTTATTTAAATATCGAGAATCCAGTTTAAAGAAAATCATCACTTCCTACAACTGCTTTGTCAAGACAGGTTTAATACTTCATTTTTTTTCCCAATTTCTAAATGATAATGGGAAGAATACTCGATTTGGAAAATAGAATAGAGCTCATGCTAGAGGGGAGTATTAATGAATGATAATAATACAGGACCTCCCTATAATACAACAAATTCAAAACCAACCTAATAATTAAACATATAGCACAATATATTATAATAGTAGTAGATCAATTAATGTTTATGAAATTAGTTGAAAAGCAAATGTCAAACTTTCTAATAAGAAGCATGAGCATTTTAACTTTAAGACAAATAAAAGGGGACCTTCTCAGTGGCGCAGCAGTTGAGCGCTGGGCTGCAAAGCTGCACGCAGCCTCTGCAACACCGGTTCAATCCCCGGCCACTGGTGAGGGTCCCACATGGCGCACAGACCTCTCCTGCTGTGCCCGCTGCTCCCCTCAGCAGTGTATTTCGTCAGTCTGCCTGTTCTGTTCCCCGCTCTGGCTCTGGTGAATTCTCTCACCCTCCCGCGCTTCTGACTGTACTCAGTGCTTGTATAAATAAATAAATATATCTTTAAAAAAAAAAAGACAAATAAAAGGTTATATGAAAATAAGCAGTTAAGCAGATTTTGAAAAAGTACAGAATTGAATGAGGGGTTACTTGAATTAATCAAACCACACATGTCTTCTGTTATTCACAGTGAAAGGAAAACTTGCTTGGATAGTTCAAGTTTTTGGTAACTAATGACACCTATGGGTCATTGAAGAGATGCTAATTTTTTTTTTAAGAAAAGCAAAAGAAACAATAAAATAACGTGAAAAGAAAATCAAGATTGGGCCTCCCAAGTGGCGCAGGCGGTTGAGTGCAGCACTATGAAGCTGTCTGCAGCCTCTGCAGTGCCAGTTCCATCCCCACTGGCCGCGGAGCAACCCACATGGCGCAGCAGACCTCTCCTGTCTCTCCTGCTGCTCCCCTCAGCAGTGTATTTCAGTTCAGTCTGCCTGTTCTGTTCCCCGCTCTGTCTCTGGTGGATCCTCTCACCCTCCTGCACATCTGGCCTGTACCCCAGTTCTTGTATAAATAAATAAATCTTTAAAAAAAAATACAAGTTTAAGGTATGCATCATCTTAAAAGAGGGAGGCTTATACCTGATAGAATATGTGAAAAGAGAAAAAGGATATTAAATCCTATTAAACAGTTTCCTTTGTGATCTAAATTTCTAAAGTCAATTTAAATAATGATTTTCCCAAAAATAAATTATTTCCTTACATTTAAATTCCATATGCTATTCAAATATCACCAATACCTTTAAAATTCCATTAGAAATTCAAAATATTCACCCTACCAACAACTTTCTCCTACTGGTTTTGGGTGTATAACATCTCTACAACAGAATACTACAAATAACTTATAGATGCCATAGGTTTATCCTTAACAGATAGAAACAACTAATTTCTTTGACATACAACATATCACAAAATATCAATAAGACAATAACATTTTTAAAAAATCCTTTTTTCCTGTTTTAATGAGCAGCTTTAAGAACAACAGGAGTTCATTCCAAATATGAACAATTCCGAGTTTAAACTTCATAAGGACAGGCCTCCCCAGTGGTGCAACGGTTGAGCGCCATGCTGCGAAGCTGTCTGCAGCCTCTGCAGCGCCGGTTCGATTCCCCGCCAGCCAGGGAGAACCCCACATGGTGCAGCAGATCTCCCATGCCTTGCCCCCTGCTCTCCTCGGCAGTGTCTTTGGTCCGTCTGCCTGTTCTGCTCCCCACTCTGTCTCTGGTGAATTTTCTCACCCTCCTGCGCTTCTGACCTGTACCCCAGTTCTTGTACAAAATAAATAAATCTTTAAAAAATAAATAAATAAACTTCATAAGGAACAAAATAACTAGACAATATTCATTCTAAACGTCCCAACAAACTGAAGCTTTAGTAATTAGCTATACATGTGCATGAAATAAGTTGCCAAAACTATGGACAAGATCCTTTAATAATCTTTTCTTGTTTCCTTCTTATAGTTCAAAATTCAAATAAGTGATTCTTCCCATTGTAGCTGCCAAACCTCTCTGTGAAATATATTTCTCTGTAAGAGGTAATACTTCAGTGAAAAACAAGTGTAATTGTAATCACGTGTTTTAGCTGAGTTCATTTTTAAAAAGTGCTTGGAGCTTCAAAATATCAGTTACTCAATAGAGTGTGCACTGCACTGACCCATTTCTAAATATGGATTTTTCTATTATTTTTCAAGTAAGCAAGTAGTGTAAACACAGTGACAAATTTTCTAAAAAAATTTTTACTCTAAGAAGTCTAGAAGTCTAGGGAAGAATATGTTATAATTACTGCTTTTTACTCCCCTCAGCTCCAAACATAATAGATGCACAGTACTGAACATACTATCGGTGAAGATATATCCATATTACAAATGGTGAAACAAAACTACCAAATGACATTTAAGTTCCTCCACATCTCACAATTGCAGAGCTCCTGACAAATCATATTAACAAGCCATCTTTTCTCACTACAACCCAGAAATATGCCAAAAGGAGATTGTGATTTGAAACAAAAGTTTATCTGCCTTTCATTCTTTTTCTTTTCTTTCAGTCAGCTCACATTCAGAATAAACAAAAATGCTTTCTGAAAGGATGAATAGATTTTCCATAAGAAGTGCATTTAGGGCCTCCCCAGTGGCGCAGCGGTTGAGTGCTGGGTTGTGAAGCTGCCCGCAGCCTCTGCAGCGCCGGTTCAATCCCCGGTTGCTCCCCGGCCACCAGAGAAGGGTCCCACATGGCGCACAGACCTCTCCTGCTGCCCGCTGCTCCCCTCAGCAGTGTGCTTCGGTCCTTCTGCCTGCTCTGCTCCCTGCTCTGGCTCTGGTGAATTCTCTCACCCTCCCGCGCTTCTGACTGTACCCAATGCTTGTATAAATAAATAAACAAACAAATAAATAAATAAATAGATCTTTAAAAAAAAAAAGAAGTGCATTGAAATTGCAGTATCATGATAATGTCCTATTTGTTTCGGAATTTTAAAATATTGAATCCCAGCATGCTTTCCACTCTGATGCACATATTATTTTATATTAGTCCTATTTGTCCACTCTCTTGTTTTATTCACTGAAACATGAAATGGATCTGCCAAGCATTCTAAGTGTTTATTTGTTCAACTTGATTTTTTAAAAATCTACAGTTACAGACAAACATTTCCCTATGTAACAAAAACAGAAAAATATTTTATTGTATTAGACTATTAATTTTATAGTCCAACACACACACCTAAAAAAAAAGTGGGCTCACATTCACAGCAACGTGGATAGAGCTAGAAGGGATTATGCTCAGTGAAATGTCAGAAGGAAAAAGAAAAATATCAGATGGTTTCATTTATAGCAGCAATATAGGGGAACCAAATAAGACATCAGTGTTAAAAAATAATAACATAAAACACAACAAAACAAAAACAGACAATTATAAATCAGATACATCCTGCAGGGGATGAGGAGGGAGAGACATCAGAGGGAGGGCGGAAGGGAGGAGCACAGGGGACTGAGGTGATGGTGCACAGGTCCGTTGGTGAAGGAAACTCTATGGGGACTACACCTGAGGGGGTGGGGAGAGGCAATATTGTTTAAAAATGAATAATGCTGTAAAAAAATTTTAAAAAGGTGGGTTCAGAAAAGTCAGGAGTTTCATACCCTTTCTTATAACCCAATATTCAGAAAAGTGTCTTGAACACAATATATATTCAATAAATGCTTCTGAATAAATTTGAAATTACTCTACTTGAGGAAAAATGAGGTATTACTATGAAATTATGCATTTACCCATTATAATTTACACCAATGATACATTCACTCATAAATCTTAACCATTTTATCCTTCTTTTTAATTTCTTTCTACTTGACTGAATTTGTTTTCAAAAGCAAGGGAATCGCTAAAAGTCATCTCCTATTGGAAACTTGGACTCCCATGTTTACTGCAGCACTTTTTACTAAAGTTAAACTATGGAAACAACTAAGTGCTCCAAAAAAATGAAGGTATCAAGATGATATAGTATATATATATACACAATGGAATAGTACTTACAATCAAAATAAGATAAACTCATGCCATTTGTGGCAACATGGATGCAGCTGGAAGGGATAATGCTAAGTGAAATAAGTCAGAAGGAGAAAGATAAATATCAGATGGTGTTACTAATATGTGGAATATAAAGTAAATAAATTAATAGTTAAATGAAGACAAGCTGAAAAACTAATCCTTGATAGCTGACTACAGAACTGAAGTACCGGTGGGGAAGGGGTAAGAACAAAGAGGAAAGGAAGCACAATGGTCTCTGGTGGTGAAATATGTGTGAGTTGGTTATGGGTACACTATAGTGGTAATACCTGATGGGAGTATCACAATATTACCTCAATTAAAAATAAATAAATTTTTTAAAAGAAAAAATAAAGATATTTACATTTTTCTGTAATAAATTACTAATAAAAGGACACTTAAAATTAAAAATTTAAATGCAAAAAAAAAATAAGTCATCTTTTGTAGTGCAACAGATTAACATTCAGCAATAAATATTTCACACTTAATTTTGTCTACATAATCCAATGCCACCAGTTTAGTTTTCACACAAAATATCCCAACTCTATAATTATTTATTCAACATGGATTGAGTTCCTTAAACTACAATTCCAATCAAATAAAGAAAAAGGAAAGAATAATGTTGTGCAAATAAAATATAGCAGCATTGGACAGCGAATGTGAGCACAAGGTTACAGAATTTCAGTAAATAAAATGAACAATTTTAAGCAATTTTTCTCTTTATATTTTTGAGTCAATTGTAATTTGGAAGGAATAAAGTCTGTTACGAGAATGTATGTCAAATGTTCTGCCTGTGGACTCCCCGAGTAAGCATTGGAAAAGTCTCCCCTTCCACTGCCATCATGTCTAAGTCAGAGTCTCCCAAGGAACCAGAACAGTTGCAGATGTTCTACATTGAAGTATTAAGCTTTGAAATAACCAATGACATGCCCATTTGTGCAATGGGCTGTGTGATAATGAGAGATCCAAATGATCATGACAGATCATAGACTGTGTGGTAATGACAGATCCAAACACCAAGTGATCCAGAGGCTTTGGGGTTGCCATTTACACCACAGTGGAAGATGTGGATGCAGCCATGAATACAAGGCCACACAAGGTAGATTGAAGAATTGCGGAGCCAAAGAGGGCTGTATCAAGAGAAGATTCTCAAAGACCTGGTGCTCACTTAACTGTATAAAAGATTTTTGCTGGTGGCATTAAAGAAGACACTGAAGAACATTGCCTAAGAGATCATGTGGTGAATGAGCACAACTGAAAGAAGGAAAGCTCTTTCTGAGCAAGAGATGGCCAGTGCTTCATCCAGCCAAAGAGGTTCTCAAAACTTTGGTGGTACTTGTGGAAATGGTTTGGTGAAACGACAACTTTAGTCATGGAGGACACTTCAGTGGTCAAGGTGGCTTTGGTGGCAGCCAGAGTGGTGGTGGATATGGTGGCAGTGGGGATGGCTACAGTGGATTTGGTAATGATGAAAGCAATATCCCAACAATATAATTATTTATTCAACATGGATTGAGTTCCTTAAACTACAATTCCAATCAAATAAAGAAAAAGGAAAGAATAATGTTGTGCTAATAAACATTATTTGGAGGTGGTAGAAGTTTTGGCAACTACACAACCAATTTTCAGTTTTTGGAACCATAAATGAAAGGAGGAAACTTTGGAGGCAGATGCTCTGGCTGCTGTGATGGAAAAGGCCAACACTTCAGCAAGTCACAAAACCAAGGAGGCTGGTGACTCCAGCAGCAGCAGTATATATGGCAGTGGCAGAAGGCTTTGATTAACTGGCAAGAAACACAGCTTAACAGAAAAGGAGAGCCAGAGAAGAGATGGGGAGACACAGTTTATAACAAATTTGTGAAATCAGTCAAGCACAGTGGTAGCAGGGTCTCACTGCTACAAAAAGAGGTTTCAGACAATACTCATGTGTATGACCCCAAAAAAAAATGAGGGCTGTATTTGTGACTAGTTGTATAGCAGTTTATTTTAGTTTCTGTTCTGTGGAAAGTGTAAAGCATTCCAACAAAGGGTTTTAATGTGGATTTTTTTTTTTTTTTGCACCCATGCTGTTGATTGCTAAATGTAATAGTCTGATCATGACACTGAATAAATGGGTCTTCAAAAAAAAAATGTCAAAAATATGTTAAATATAGTTGAATATAGTAGCTATCAATTCCTTTTCCTACCCTTCTTCCCTACACTTATTCATCCTCACACATCTATGAACAGTCTTCTCTCTCTATTGGAGAAATTGTTCTCCACTTCATGTGGTACTAGTGAAGCTGTCGATCATGATGTCATCTTCCTCTCCACCTTGCTCTCAATCCTTTGTCTGGAAGTAGGCATTTTACTCAGGCTTGTCCAGATAATGCTGACAATGTCACTGATACAGGAATGAGTACTTGACCCAACTGAGTCGATCAGAGTCCTCAACTGGTACCAAATATATGGATGCCCAGAAACAATAACTCTCTTTAGAGTAGGCTTGCTAACTGAGGACTAGGTAAGCCAGAAACCTTTGACAATTACCTTCATCTGACACTGTTCTGAACAAGGAGACAATGAGGCAGACAGAACCATCTGGAAAATGTACTAAGATAGGAGACCCCTAGAACATGGATTGATTCCTTGGATCCAGCAGCACCAGTGGGAATTTCCCTTCTGAACTACTCAGTTAAATAAGCCAATAGTTTTCTCTTTTTTAAAGCCAGTATGAAACTATTCTTCTCACTTGTAACCAAAAGTTCTAACAGTGGAATATAAATAAGTGAATGAAATCAAAGTTATACGCAATTAGAAGTCAATTCAAAATATTTTCTGGTTAACAAAAAAAGTTGATTGTTTTAATGCTCAACTACATCAGCTATATTACAAAGCTACTTTGAAGAATTTGCATGGATGTTATTTATTGACTCATTCATTGATAAGTATGAATTAACTACTACTTACCCAACATTGTATTAGCCACTAGGCAAAAAAGGAGGGGGAAATATGATCCAAATGTTCCTATCATTAATATGAAAGATGTTATCATGAGCTACCTCATCTATATTCAATACTCAAGATCCATGTATAAACAGAAACTCAGCTTAATCTGACTTATAGTAAACCTCACATTATAACTAATCCTTTTAAATGGAGTTCCAATTTTGAGTAAGTTCTACCAGTTGGTTTTTTCCCCCAATGAATGTATCTTTATAGTTATCTCAGTTTTAGTTTTTTTTTAATCAAACCATGATTTTATAAATAGAAATTCTACAACTTAAGTCGATATTCAAAGCAGATGTTAAAAAAAATCACTTAGTCTAAGGTCTTATTAGAATGTTTATTACATATTCTTTGCTATGAAATGATTTGTCAACAGAGAAAATGACTTTGTAATGTCTTTTCATTCCATTAAACATAATTTAGACACTTTTCTTAGATATTTTCTAAAACAATAGACATTACTGAGAAAAACATTTTGGTTCCAAAGGTCAAATGAAGCTTATAGTTTCAACACTATGAAAGTTACTTTTTGAAATATATATCCTATTTTTCAACTTTATAAACACATCTTTGTTTATTTAAATTTCCCACCTATATGGTTGATCACTCCCTTTCTATTTAGGTACTTAGAAACTCTGGCACTAGCTGCCATCACCCAAAATGTGGTGTTCTTAATGCTTCTGGAACAGGGTTATTTATTAAACCAGCTTCACAATTGTTTCATCTCTTCTGCTTAGTGTTTTCTGAAGCACTCTGTCTGAAAAGGAAAAACTATGGAAATAATCCCAAAGAGTAAACATCCCATGGTCTTATTTTTAGAAAAAAAGGACAAGGGGGGTTTTCCACCAAGCATTCTGAGCTTTATTCTTTCCCTGTTATTCACCAACTGTGGTTTTATTTTTCATGTTTTGCATAATGAAACACTAAACTAAAACCCTCGTGCACTCACATGAGAGTCTGACCTAATACTACTTCAAATAAAACTACATTCTTGAAGAAAAGTCCTGACTAGAAACCAAAAATAATTAACACCTATGATCTTAAAAATAATATAAAGTGAAAAACTGAAGTGTTCTATCCTAGTGTCTGCGGGCAATGAAAAGAGGAAAAAACAAAAGGGGGGACGGTAACTCAATTTTGCAGTGTTCTTGTTCCCCAAGGGACGTCCCTAAAGGGGGTTTCTTCCTGGGCCCAATCAACTCCTCTGTACCTTCTGTACCTCCTCCAGCTAATGCTGGAGCACCTTCAGTAACAACAGCTTTTACTCTCACCTCTCAGGCTTCTAATTATTCCTATTAGTTCAGGGGTGAGGGAGGGATACCCAGTTACATTCTACTCTCCTTGCTATCCTTTAATCCCATCTCTTAGGATCTATTAATTTATTAATGTTTTCCAAAGTTGGCTTTTTATTTCCAGTCCCATTGCCATCATATTAATGTTTACAACTAATATTTGCTACCTAATATTTGTCAGAGCATCAGAGTTCATTCAACAATTAGAAAAGAATTTTATACGTAGAGGTTCAACCTTAGTCTGTCCTGATATGCTTGTAACCAGAGCAGTGTTACACTTGACTTAGTTCTATTGTGACAGACCTAGAATCCCACAACCTGAAATAAATCCTAAGAAACTATGGTCAATCAGGGATGCTGTCCTCCCTTTGACAATGAGGATTCCACTCCACTAATTAGTACTACAAGTTCCCCCGGTGAGAATTGTATCCATTTTCTGGATGCAGTGTTCTGTTACTCTCCATTATTTGTTGATGGGATACTGAATCCCAATTCTTGTTGAACTTCTTAATTATTGGCTGGGTCCCACCCCACTGACTAATTTGGAACTAAGGCACAGCCAAATAATTGACTTTAAACACTATCTACTAATACTTGTTATTCTGAGCCTCTCACACTGTCAGTGGCATGTCCAGTTAGACTAATGTCATTGATCATTTCAATTGCTGGTTCTACAAAGGGTCAATAACCTTGTTCTATATGGGCCTAGCTTTCTTCCATTTCTAAATTCCCATGAAATGTTTTTTTTTTTAATAATTCTTTATTATGCCATCTCATTCATAAAACCCAATGAAATAGGTTATCATTATCTACATTTGACTAAGGAGATGTTTTAAACTCAGAGATATTGCATTGTAGTATGTACACAAGGTCTCATGGCTAGGCAGTGGCAGAGTTGGAATCCAGACACAGGTCTTTTGATTCCCAATTTCATGTTGTCTACACTACATTCAGTTGCCTTTTGTCACTGTTCATAAGGACTATTGCAAGAGATGTATAACACACCTCTCCATCTTCTAAATCATCATATATATTACCAAGAATATTCTTAAAGGCTCACTTCCATTTTATTAATCTCATGCTTTAAATTAATCTCCAATGATCTCTGTTTGTTTATAAAATAATCGCCAATCTCCACACAAGCATTTGAAGGTCTCTATAATCTGGATCCTAATTACCTGTCAGTATTTACTTCCCATACCACTTCATAATTCAAGTCAACTGTACTCCCTAAAATACATTAGTCAGTCAGGCCAGTTTAGCCTGTTTCTAAAGTTTTGTGTTCCTGTTTTTAATTAAATCTTTCCAATTGTCAGAGCCCAGTTCAAGCCCTACCACAAACAGGCTCCTATGACTTCAATGAACAGAACTTATTCTGACAACCTACTTTTACTCTAGCCATACTGGCATTTTAACAAAAATTATCCTCTTTACCACACAGACTAAATCAATAAAATTTCCCTCCTCCAAATCCTCACAATTTGTTATAAATTTTTCTCAATTAAAGATTAACTTCCAAGAAATAAATACACTGAAAATCTATAAGACCAGGTATATTTAAATAACTTTTATCAGGAAAAAAACAATTACCTATCATTTTATAAATGTTTTGCTTTCATAGTACCATATATCTGAAAGATTTAAATTTTCTGATTTCTTCCATTTGCTAAGTTTTATATAAAAAAAATCCATAGTATAATTTTATCTATTAGCTTAGTAAATCATAAAGAATAGAGGGATATTCTTTTCTCTCTACCCTCAGCTTGGAATAGATATACTATATTTATTTTAAATACTAAATTTTTTTTTAATATGGTACTTTTTAATTTTAAAGTGCAATTCAAATTTGAGACAGAGTGAGAGCTTTTGTGAATTATCAGGAATGGTGCAATCTGCCTTGAAGAAAGATAAAGTGATTGAATTACCTTAAACTTCTATAAAATAAATGAAATTCCCAAGTTATCTTCACATTGATTAAAAATCTCAACCATTACTGAGATCAACTCTGATTGTAGTGACTGTTTATCTACCTGCCTACTCTGCCTTTTTGTTGCCAGGGTTTCCCCAGAGGCTGGCTTCCCTGGGGCTAATTTACTCCTCTTTTGAGACAAAATAGCTGAAGTTTAACTATATGGAGATGAAAGCTCTACCCATCAAACCCTCCAGATAAAACTCAAGAGAGACTTTGTTGGCAAAGTGTAATTAAAATAACACAAATCTTTACAATTCATGCTAAATGTATCAACATAACTTACTCAAGTCAATTAAGAGTTTCAGGCAAAAAAGACTGTAGTTAGAAATTGCATTCTGAGGTCTACCTAACCTAAATAGAAAAATAAAATTTAACAATGAAATGTTTTTTTAAACAAAACAACTTTATCAGCTCTGGTAGTCAACTACTCATTTTTTGAAAGGGAAATCTGTACTTATTTGTAACCCACAAAAAAGAGAATTTCCAAAAACCAATTAGTCACCTGGAAAATGTTTAAATAAACCTGTTACTATAGAGAAAAAAAAAATACCAAAAGGAATAACCCAGAGAAGTCTTTTCTCCTTACCAATATAATTATAAAAATAGCTGAACATTCTTAAACAATAACATTCTATTTAAAATACATTAATACTGATTTGTTTACAAAGTGTCAAGTTACCCTCCATTTTCATTGTCCATCCATTTTCCTATATTTTAAGACTAAAATCATATTTGCAGCACATCTTGAATCTAGTTATAAAAAATTTGGGGGGCCTCCCTGGTGGCACAAGAGGTTATAAGACGCAGCCTATAAATTTGTCCGCAGACTCTGCTCCTGGCCAGGGAGCAACCCACATGGTGCAGCAGACCTCTCCTGACTCGCCTGCTGCTCCCCTCAACAGTGTACTTGGGTAGATCTGCCTGTTCTGTTCCCCTGCTCTGTCTCTGGTGAATCCTCTCACTACCCCCTCCCTGCCCCACACATACACATCTGGCCTGTACCCCAGCTCTTGTATGTATAAATAAATAAATCTTTAGAAAAAGATTAAAAATTTACTATTTTTTACATTACGATTTTTCTAAAAACTAGACATGATAATATATGTAAATTCCTGATATAATTGAATCTGTTACATTCTGTACTTACATTTGGCCTTTCCACTAGAAGTACTGACATGCGGTGATAGAACCAAATTGTATACTTTCTTTGAAAAGCTCCATTAATTAGGAAACAAGCCTATATGCTACTAAAAACAAATTCAGTAACTCTCATTCTGTGTTTCTGAAAAACATGATCTTTAAAGAGAAATTTTAAATACCAAATGTCAGAAGAAAATAAGATTTCTTTCCTTTCCAATAAATACCTGATTAAGAGAAAGCATTGGTTTAGGGGAAATACGTGCGTGTGTGTGTGTGTGTGTGTGTGTGTGAGAATACACACACATATATATATTATTCACTTTCATTTTAAGATGGTGTTTACCAAAATATCATAAATACTTAATAGCAACTGTTCCTACTGCTTCTAGCAAAAAGCAGTAAAATGAAACATAAACCTCAGCTGTGAAAGCCCAAGAGTTTTCTTTTGCACTTCATCACTCCATTTCCCCACCCCCTGTTTAGGCTAGCCCAGATTCTAACGAATCTCAACTGAATTCCAAACAGAAAAACTGTGAGCACCAATGAAACTATTAATCATTATAACGGAAAAAACAAGAACAGTCAAATACCCAACACAGTGATAGCTAAGAAATACCATATTTGGAAGAGGGAGGAATCACAAATGCCAATCCAAATTTTTATTTTACACTTTGCTTATAAAGCCTATAAAACATTCAAGATAGCAAGCCAGTAAGGAAGTCCATGCTTAAAAGTGGAAGCGTGGCTAAGAAAGTTAATGAAAATCTTCAATTTGAAATCACAAACCCAGGCTCACAGTGTTCAATTTATCAGAATTAATACCAAATCTCATTTGCAAAAAATCCAGATCTTTAGGATTACACTGTGTTCTTCAAGATAATGACCTACTAAACTGGGTATCAAGATTACTTCTTAAAGTACAAAATATATCTAAAATTATGATGTTTTCCTACTGCCCCAAAGAAATACTCACAGAATTAATTATTCCTTTTAGAGCTTGAAATCCGCCTGTAACAGGAAAAACTTGTTCCCTGGAATCAGCAATTCTTTCGAGCTTTAGAAAAAGGAGGAAAATATAATAAAGAGGTGGGTGAGATACACAGCACTTCATACACTTCATTCATTTTGTCTTAGTTATGCATTTCTGAAAAATTATACTATAGGATAATATGGCCTGGAAAGAATTGAAAGTGATTCTTCCTTAATAAATGGTCAAGAAATTTAGGGTTTTGTTTTCAGTCATGAAGCCTAACAAAAACAAATATTACTAACACAAGACTCAAGCAAGACATATGGGATTTTCGTTTAAAATCCTTAATAAGTAATTAAATGTGTCATAGTAAGTCATCAGTGAAATAACTTGATGAGCTATCCTTAAGATAATTATGTGACATAATTAAAGTTTGAAGGGCTGATGTACTCACCTGAGCTTGTTCAAAATCAAGGACACCAACACAATATACTCTAGCTCCAAGTGACCTGGATGTCTTTGCCTTGAAAGAGGGAAGATAGAGGAAATGTGCAAAAAGAAAGAAAAAGGTTAATTATTCAAATATCAAGCTACCCATACAGCAAAGTACAGTGGGGTGTAAAGAACAGTTTCAGTTCAATACTCACCTCTTTTTCTGCATATTGTGGCACCAGACCATCCAGCTTACCATCTGTCAGAGCAATTATGATACTGGAGGTTTTAAAAGCTCCTGATTTCTGAATTTGTTCATTTGCCTGAAAATGAAGAATAATTATCCAACCCACAATTTAATCTTAACTTTTAAACAACATGTCCCAGCAAGCTGAACTTGTAAGTCTAACAAAATCAAAATATTAGAGATAGGCTTATAAAACATTGTTATGTGCTTATTTTATTAGAAATATGCATATGTTCATGTTACAGAGTAGTTGTTTTTGGTTGAAATGATAAACATTTTAGCTTTGATTGAACAATCTGAATGTAACCACGGAGAAAGTGGAAAATTCCTTAAAAGGCAAAATGCTATCCAAATGTTTCTTATCACCACGGGGTACACAATGTTTTCTATCATTCTTATCCCCAGAACTTAAAATTTAAAAAAAAAACTTTAAGATAAATACATAAGTGGACTGGATTTTCCTAGAAAAATAATTTATTCCAATACACAATAAGAAAACATTCTCTCCCAAATACATGAAGGAACTTACGAGCTTTAGTCCTTCATGGATGTATGTCTCTCCTGAAGGCTTCACATTTTTTAAATTCTCCAAGCCTATGCCAATATTGTATCTGAAAATAGGTATTATAATATTAAATGAAAGAAAAATAAGCAAAGATCACACTAAGCACTTCTCAAAAACACAGCAGTAATTGATACTAAGTTTTCTTCAGTAAAAAGGAAAGAAAAGAACATGAGTTTTGAGGGCAGTTTGTTGGTCATACTTTTCTCCTTTCTCCAAAGAGCATCTGAATTTTAACTACAAAATATCAGAGCACTGGGGCCTCCCTGGTGGCACAAGGGGTTAAGACACAACCTATGAAGCTCACCGCAGCCACTACAGCACTAGTTCGATCCCCAGCCAGGCAGGTAACCCACATGACACAGCAGATCTCTCCTGACTTGCCCGCTGCTCCCCTCAGCAGTGTATTTCAGTTGATCTGCCTGTTTTGCTCCCTACTCTGTCTCTGGTGAATCCTCTCATCCCCCCAAACTCTGGCCTGTACCCCAGTTCTTGTTTGTATAAATAAATAAATCTTTAAAAAAAAATCAAAGCACTATCAAAGAGAACTGCCCTGAAAAATCTAGGTATATTTTAGATATTTTGATCTGAGAAGAGATATCTCATCATAAGTAATAAAGACATTTTCCTTCAGTCAAAAAGAAACAAGAATTGAGTAGGTCAGCTTAAGTGAAAAGGTATTTTTGAAGCACTCGCTCAAGTTCCCTACAAATTGAAAGTTTTCTTTGTTACCTGAAGATTCCTAAAACATATTATTTAACCAATACTTGTGGAAACTAACATTTGGGACTTTGCCCCTGAGTCACAAGTCTCATGTCCCAGTCACTTATGTAGCATCTCATCTTCTCACCCATCCAGACACTAGTTCATTCTCTTTAATATTGTAGAGACTTAATAAATATTTCAATAACAAAGACTGGCTAGATGGCAGGATGAAGGAAAGGAGAAATGTCTGATACTAGATTCTTGGGATAGGTAATATGAATGAAAAAAGATGAAAAACCATAGAATAACATTTTTTTATCACAACTAGTTGTCCCACTGAAGCATGTTTAAATGAAGTATGACAACACTAAGCTATTTTGTGTGTATAAGTAAGAAAAGATTTTTTCCGATATTTTAAATACAGAGCCAAAGACCCACAGAATATTTAAACTAAAGAAACCACAGAATATAAAGAGTGAACTATAATAATGTAAAACAATCCACAATAAATGCAAAGTTTCTTTTAAATTTAAAAGATAAATAGAAATCTTTCTAATACATTATTTTCAGAATTTTAATGTTTAAAAGGAAGCAAAGAAAATGTCTTTCAACTTAAGACTTGAAATGGTAAATGGAAGTATAAAGCTTCAAGCAAAACATGAAAAGCACTCACACTAATGAGGACAATAGATGAAAAGAGATAATAAAAAAACATATTATCTGAACATCGAGTAACTTACTGGGATGATAAACAAACATGTGTATGTATGTATACACACACACACACATATAGATGTTGTCTCTTTTCATAATGAGTTTAAAATCTACCTATGCTGAGCCTTTCCCTAAATTCATGACATTCTTTTTTTTCTAAAAAGCTCCAAATATTATACCCATATTCAACTTGCACTACAATGAACTATTTTTCCTCTTACAAAATTCTATTTTAAAATAATTTAATTCAATTTAATATTTTACTTCTCAAATAGACTGAAAGTTTATAGCTGACTATCACCACATCCATTTTTTTCTTACATTGTTGTTCATTTTTCTGTACAGTAATTGGTTACTCCCCTCAGGTGTAGTCCCCATAGATCTCCCACACCATAATACCTGTGAACCATCACTATGGTCCTTTGACTCCACTCTCTTCCCCTCTCCTGTTGTTGGTCTTAGATCTATGGTCAGCTTGACAGTTCATTGATTTTAATGTAACTTCCTAGGCTGCACTTATAACTTAGAACATCTTTGCAAAGTAAGTATTCAATAAATTTTTCAAATCTACCATAGGAAAAAAAACTCATAATTCCACAGATGATTGAGTGAATTACATAATTTAAAAGCTTGTTTTATCTAAATATTTATGCTAAGTATCTATAGAAACAACTTGAAACTGATTTCCCCTGAATGCAGATAAAACCCAAATATTTGGTGCTTCCCAGAAATGAGTGGCAGAGTGTCCTCAAGCATTAATGTCTGCTGCCAAGAGGGAAATGAAAGAGACAACTGAAATTTCAGTTTACGTGACAGATTTGCATGGTAAAAACAGCCTTCACCATTCAGGTCAGATTCAGCTCACCATTACCTCCAGAACCAGACAAAACTGGCAGAAAAATCTAAGTTGAAAAAATTTTTCAAATGAGGAATTTGGTAACTTTTGGAAAGGTAGATCTCTGCTAGCTTATTCACTAAAAGATACACAGCATTTTTTAAGTTTCTAGCCATATCCAAACCTGACTCCATAATGTTCTGTCTGCCCAGAATTCCAATGCCTTTGCAGCTGCATAATCATAGGAGGAAAAGTGCCCCATGCCCACAGCCAGTAGCAACAAAGCATGTGATTCCTGATCTTGTCTTCTTCCACTGTAAACACAGCCTGTCAGCCTCCTGAACGTCATTTAAGAAAAAATGAAACCTAAAATATGGGAATATAGATCTCAGGTCTTTGAAGGAGCCCAAGAAACTAAAAACGTGTCCTAAATTTCTCTAATTATTTTTTTCTTTAAGATTTATTTATTTATATAAGCAATGGGTACAGTCAGAAGTGCGGGAGGGTGAGAGAATTCACCAGAGCAAGAGCGGGGAACTGGACAGGCAGACTGATGAAATACACTACTGAGGGGAGCAGCGGGTGCAGCAGGACAGGTTTGCGTGCCTGTGGGACCCTCGTGGGTGGCTGGTGATCAAACCGGCGCTGCAGAGGCTGCCGGCAGCATCACAGCCCAGCGCTCAACCGCTGCACCACAAGGGGAGGCCCCTAAATTTCTCTATTACTAAATAATTGCTGGGAAACAAAATGAGGTAGCAAATTGAAACAGAATTCATGTGGTCTATATTGTGACTTAAAAAGAGAACTCTAGGGCCTCCCTTGGTGGCGCAGCGGTTGAGCGCTGGGCTGTGAAGCTGCCTAAAGCCTCTGCAGCGCCGGTTCGATCCCCGGCTGCTCCCCAGCCACCGGAGGAGGGTCCCACATGGCACGCAGACCTCTCCTGCTGCCCGCTGCTCCCCTCAGCAGTGTACTTCGGTCCTTCTGCCTGCTCTGCTCCCCGCTCTGGCTCTGGTGGATTCTCTCACCCTCCCACGCTTCTGACTTTACCCAGTGCTTGTATAAATAAATAAATAAATAAATAAATAAATAAATAAATAAATAAATAAATAAATAAATAAATAAATAAATAAATAAAATAATTTAAAAAAAAAGAATACATCACAACCAATTTAAAAAAAAAGAGAACTCCAAAGAAAAGCAAGAGAGAAAATGATAAAAACAAACAGTAAAAAAATAGATATATTATAAAGAACAGTTTCAATCCAACATCATCTTTGAAGAACAGCTTCACTGAGTCTGACTTTAACAATATGTCTTCAACTGCAGGAATAGCAATAGTGAAACTTACTGAAAGTCCCTCAGTATTTGTTGTGAAGCTGTAGTCAAGGATACTGCTTATCTTCACAGATACTGTCCCTTATAACAGTCTCAAGGCAAAACTTTTTTTGCCATTCTGGAGTAAGCCCTATACACTTCCTCTTTTTTTAAAAAAAATATTTATTTATTTATGCATACAAGAACGGGGGTACAGGCCAAAGGTAGGGGGTGGTGAGAGGATTCACCAGAGACAGAGTGAGGAGCAGAACAGACAGATTGAAATACACTGCTGAGGGGAGCAGCAGTGAGACAGGAGAGGTCTGCTGTGCCATGTGGGTAGGTCCCTAACGGGGATCAAACTCATGCTGCAGTGGCTGCAGACTGCTTCATAGTGCTGAGGTTTAACCCCTTGGGCAACCAGCGAGGCCTGTATACACTTCCTCCTTTCTGCCAACTACAACTAAATAAACTGTTTCTTCCCCTGACTGTGGGGAAACTTCCCAGTAAATATCTTACTCATTTACAAATTTACGCTAAGTTCCTCTGGCCAACACATCCCTCCCCCCAAGACCTTAACTACTAATTTTCTACAATGTTAATATTTCCATGTAGTTGCAAATACTTCTTAGAAAGAGGCAAAATTTAAGTAAATAAAATGGGATATTAAGCTCTTAGCTTTTTTTAATTGAGAATCAAGGAACCAAACTCTAATCACTTTCTTCTTTACTTATTGATTAAATAACAGAGGAAGGGAGGAGGCAAAAATACAATGTCTCATTTTTTATCTATAAAATTAACACTGTCAGTTCTTTAGCATCTGTTACAATCCCCCCCTCCCCCTCCACCCTTGCTGAGGAGGGAAAGGAATTGCCAAGGAATAGCAAGGCCTCCGGGTCGGTAGCCTCTGTAGCGTAGGTAGCCTCTGTAGCATAGGTTAGATTCGGGCTGGCCAGCCAGGGAGATACCCACATGGCGTGACAGACCTCTCTTACCTCCCCTCACCAGTGTCTTCAGTCCATCTGCCTGTTCTGCTCCCCACTCTGTCTCTGGTGAATTCTCTCACTGCCCCCTCCCCCGCACCTCTGGCCTGTACCCCAGTTCTTGTATGCATAAATAAATAAATCTTTAAAAAGAAAGAAGGAACAGCAAGGGATGGGGATATAGTAACTACAAAAGCCATGCACTGTGCACTCTGCATTTTTTCTCCATGCAAAGAATATTTGATTGTGGAAAGTGCGTATAATATCAGAGCTAATATAAAGGTATTTTTATAATAGTTGCATAATGAAATGGTTGACAAGGAATTCTTACTTGCCCAAGTAACACAAATAAGATAAAGCTTTATTCTAAATACCTTCTACTAGTGACTAAAGATGTAACAATAATACAATATATTTCTATAGAACTTGAACTTTCTCATGCCATATCATTTGAACTTTCAAGATGTTAAAACTCTTTCCAGATTTATTCAATCAATTCACATACATTTTTTGAGCATTTATACATTGTCATTCTAGATGATGCCAACAGAATGACTCACACACAGCCAATGGTGATTTGCACTCACATCTCTACAGATGCAGAGTAATTCTCCACCGTGGTTGTATACTGCATTCATTTTTAAAAGTCTCTTTTGGGCTCTAATTGAAAAGATTTTAATTGGTTTGTGATGGGTCAGTGTATTTTTTGGGAAATCCTCAGAATGTTCTAAAATATAGTCATAATTAAGAAACTCTGACCAAATCTAATTTTAAAACCTTTCCATGTTATTAAAATATGCTTTTCCTTACCTATTTTGTCAGGTGAAGCCAAGGCCTCAGTCCTTTTTTTTCTGGTAGTTTTAGACAGACTAGTGCAATTTTTTTTTTAAGATTTATTTATTTATGTATACAAGAACTGGGGTACAGGCCAGAGGTGTGGAGGGTGAGAGGATTCACCAGAGACAGAGTGGGGAACAGAACAGGCAGACTGACTGAAATACACTGCTGAGGGGAGCAGTGGGCAAGTTGGGAGAGGTCTGCTGTGCTATGTGGGTACCTCCCTGGCTGGAGATCGAACTCATGCTGCCGAGGCTGTGGATAGCTTCATAAGTTGGGCCTTAACCCCTTGCGCCACCAGGGAGGACCATAGTGTAATATTTTAAATGGTAAAATACAGTTTATAAATGGGATGGTTTATAGCCTGAAAGAACATGTATTAATTCCAAGCACCATCTTGTTTCCTCAACATTAAAATGGGGATCAAATTATCTAACCTAAGGGGTCATTGTGAAAATTAGTGGCACACAGTACTGAGTATGTTCTAGCTATGATTATTGGTATTAGTTCTTCTCTGTTAATATTATTTTGTTCATCCAGTTTACTTTATTCTTGGCTCAGGAGAGCTCATTCAGCAGACTAAAGATTGAAAGATGTTGATATAGAGACCAGTAAAGAGGAAGAAAAGTAAACAGAAGAGAGGACAGAGTCATATTGAAGTCCATGTGAGAAGAAGGTCCTGGAAAGAAATTATATGGAAAACTACACAATGAGGTGGAAAGACCCAGGAATTGTAGTAAATCTGCATCCATCAGTTGTTTTATGTATAAATAAAGGTAATATTAATACAAGCTCCATAAGGCTGGTGTGAAAATTAAATGAGCTAATACATATAAAGTTCCTGTACAAAGAGAATTTTCCATAGATATTAGTTACTATTCTTTCATCACATGTCTCAGGGGACCAAGCAAGATCATTTATCAGTTAACCCAAATTCTTTCATTATACCAGTCTGCATCAAACAATAAATACAACATACAGGTCAAGCATGAGGCCTTGGCCTCACTTCCCATCTCTAACACTTAGTAGTTTTGGGACTTTGAGTAAAGTTATGTAGATTCTTGGTCCTCCACTTCTCCCATCTGAAAATTGAGGATGATAATACTTATGTAGTACAGTTGTTATGAAAGTTAAAGGGAGTATTACATTTAAAAAAGGTATATAGCAGGCCATACAAGTGGTTAGCAATCAATATGAAGTGTTTATTCTACTTCTGTCTTTTTACCCATAGTAGAGAAGGTAAGTATGAAAGATCAGTCTTACCAGTTACAGTTTGTAAACATCATTTGAAAATTGTCATTTTACCAGTCATTCATAAAACACATAGAATTTAGAACTTTAAGTTAGATGAACTACAAATCATATGCATGAGTGTTTAGTATTGCTCTTGAATAATTGAATACCAATAATATCAAAATATGCTTCTTTTATAGCACATTTATTTAAAAATATTTAAGGAAATCTATAGTCATCTCTAATAAATAAAAGTTCTATCCTCACACTGCAGCACAGTATTTGTTTATATTGCTAATTCAAAAGTGATTTTAACAATGCTATTCATTAAACAGATCGTGTATGTAAAGCTAAATGTGCCAATCTAGTCAAACCTAACTCAAAATGGAAATAGTTGTAATGTTAAAATGATTAAAGTCAAGAAGAATGTATTAATGTTGTTAATACTTTTAATTTATACAAAAGAATGAGGAGAAATTAATAATAAATAGCAAAAGTAAGGGACATTTATTCAAAATTTGCTGAGGCTATTGTTTATATTACAATATAAATACTCATGCCAAAATTAATAATCTAATTTATTGTTTTGCAACCTAAATGCCCCAGAACTGATGAGTAGATCAAGAAGATGTGATGTGTATAGACACACAATGGAATACTATTCAGCAATCAAAAAAGAAAACCATGCCATTTGTGGAAACATGAATGGAAGCAGAAGCTCTTATTCTAAGTGAAGTGACCCAGAAGGAGAAAGATAAAAACCAGATGGTTTCACTTATATGTGGAATATAGAGAAACCAAACAAAGGATCAGACAAAGACAAACTTTAAGACCAATCCCTGAAAGCTGACCACAGATCTGATTCAGTCAGGAAGGAAGGGGGAGAAAAGGGTGAGGGGATGAGTAGAAAACAGGAGGGGAGAGAGCCCAATGGACTATAGTAGAGGTCTTATGGGTGCTTTGGTGATAGAAAAACTATGGTAACCACACATGAGGGGAGAAATCCTATATTGTGAAATAAACAAACAGGGATGTAAAATAAAAACATAAAAAAAAAATTATTGGTTACATACAAAGCTTGTATTTTTTCTCTAAGTTGGTATGTTTATTTAAAAAAGATTCATCTTATAATTTTATTATTAACTTCCATATAAACTATGGTAAATGATCTCCAAATATGACCTCTATCAATTCCTTCCGACTCCTTTGTGCCTATATTCCACGAAAAGATAAAATTTATCTCTTCTCCCCTTGAAGCTAGCCTAGCCCTGTCATTGATTGGCAAAAGTGATGTTCTGGGACATCTCAGTCCACACCTGAAGAGAACTGAAGATTTTGCTTCTGTCATCTTATTTTAATACTTGTTCTTGGAATACTCCCTCTTAGAACCCAAAGCTACATGCTACATGCTATGAAAAGTTTATGCCAAATGCAAAGGTTACATGGTGGAAAACCAAGTTACTCTGCAGAACAGCCTTGGCTGAATTCTGGAATCAACAATCAGCCCTTGTGCCTGCAGACCAAATAACATCAATGTGCAGAGAAACCTTCCAGTTGAATTGTGATAACAAAAAATGTAGTGTTACTAGTCACTAAGTTTGAGATGCTTTTCATGTATTACTAAATAACAAAAAATGAAACTGATAGCATAGTGCTGCCTATGTTTCCAGTGCTTTGATAAAGTTCAATTCCACTTTCTCAGAATGCTATCTTTGTGGTTTTTCAATCCACCCTCTGAACTTTAACTCCACTTTCTGAGTTATTTTTCCTTTTTCATAAAAAAAATAGAGTAGGGCCTCCCTGGCAGTGCAAGGGTTAAGACACAGCCAATGAAGCTGTCTGCAGCCTCCAAAGCACTTATTCAATCCAGATCCCCGCAGGCCAGGGAGCAATGCACATGGCACAGCAGACCTCTCCCGACTGGACCCTGGACTGTTGCTCCCCTCAGCAGTGTGCTTCGGTAGATGTGCCTGCTCTGTTCCTCACTCTGTCTCTGGTGAATCCTCTCACCCCCACACCTCTAGCCTATACCCCAGTTCTTGTATACATAATAAATAAATCTTAAAAAATAATAATAAAAAATAGCCTATCTTTGTAATTTCTTTCTGCCATAGGAAGTTGCGGGTCCAACTCACTTCTTTCATTTTTGAAGTATCTCTGTATCTTTAATCCAAGTTGATATAAGTCCTTCAAAATTTTTGTGATATTCCTATTAATTAAATTATTCCCTACTCTATTAGACAAGAGCCATATATATATCAAATTTTCTTCAAAAGAGGCCCTCTCTACTTTAGGCTACAAGTCAAATGAGAAACACACTCAAAAGACTCTTAGAAGCACTATTGCTTACCTGAGTATGTTTATGACGCACATTTTAAGATTATTATAAGAATTTTTTTTAGATGAGCGCATTTTTTTAGACATCATCTTAAATACTTCTTAAGTCATAATGTAGGTTTCTCAACTACATCCTTAATTTGATTTTTCATCTGATGCCACATTTTTATAGGCACAATCATGGTTTGATGATTGACCAAATATTGTTTCTTAAATTGGGGGATTATTTTGCCAAGGGAGACCGGGGATGAGAAAGAATTTCATTTTCAAATCCACCAGATCCTGGCTCTTTACATTTCCTCTAAATTCTGATTGACAACTGAAAAGTTCCTTCTTTAACTCATTTTACTCCCCTTATATATCATCAAAGTAGCCAAAAGAAGTCAAATGAGGTGCGCAGACCTCTCCTGCCGCCCACTGCTCCCCTCAGCAGTGTACTTCGGTCCTTCTGCCTGCTCTGCTCCCCGCTCTGGCTCTGGTGAATTCTCTCACCCTCTTGCTCTTCTGACTTTACCCAGTGCTTGAATAAATAAATAAATAAATAGATAGATAAATAAATAAATAAATCTTAAAAAAAAAGTCATATGACAACTTCAATATTCTTCCTGAGGATCTCTTTAGCTCTATCCACCAGTAGAATGTGTACATTTCTATTTCCCATGTTAACTTTCCATCACTACATACAAGGGTCATCTGTGCTTTAGCCTCCCATAACTACTAGGTCCCTACCCTTTCAGTCTTTATTATCATTCTCATTAATTGATTTAATTTTCACTCAGTCACAATTTCTATTTGGCTATCTAGTGCTGGATAATAATTCACCCCAAAATTAGTGCCTGCAACACAATTTATTACTTTTCATGATACTGAGCAATGAGTGGCTGTTCATATGCTTCACATGCTGTCACCTGGGAAGCTGGAGTGGCTAGAATTGTTGAAATGAGCTCACTCACATGGTTGGCAAGTTGGTGCTGACGCTGGTTACTGCCTAGGAAATCAGCTGAGACTGTGGATAGTGTCATCCTTCTCCATAGCATGATGGAATCAGGGTAGCCAAAGATTTTTTTTTTAATGACAGCAGGCTCCCAAGATCACAAAAAAGGAAATGCCATACCTTACTAAGACTGAAGCCTGAAATTAGTACAGTTTCATATGTAAGTCTGTGGTTAAAGTAAATCATAAGCCAGTCCAGACTTCTTAAGTTATGTTTAAATCAATGTATTTATACATGTATATATTATACATTTCATATATATTACTATATATACATAGGTATGTATGTATGTATATATATATGTGCATTCTGTACTTCATGGGAGACCACAGACAAACAAACTACCCTACCCCCAAACTAAAAGCTTTATATACCTGTGCTACCAAATACCAATTCATATAATTGCACAAATATAAATGTTATAGGTATTATATCATAGGTCAACTCTGTTCTTTATCCTCAGTAGATTATTAGCTAGAAATATCAGTCATTAAAATAAATAATAACTGCAAATAAAATTCAGCAATACACAATCATTGCATAATTAGTAATAATGTACATAAACGTTTCTTTTTAAAGGCCTGTACAAAAATGTTATTCAGATCTATGCAAAACTGTTAATGATTTATAATCCATTTAGCCATGTCCTTTACCTCAGCTCTTGCATATAAAACAATTAGCAATATATATATATGGATATATAGGTATTCAATGAGGTTTATTTACTACTTTTATTGTCTTCTTCCTTTAATAAACCACAATATTAATGAGACTGACAAAGCTAGAAAAAAATTTGAGAAGTATGCTTGTTCACTGAAATATTCCTGCCCTACTTAGTAGTGTTATCATACACTGCTACACTACATATTGCATGAGGATAAACAGTCCCGGCTGAGCTCCTAGCTCCTCAAGTTTTTGAAAGTTTAAAAAAGGTGCAAGACTATTTTCTAAAGAAAATACTTCTAATACATTCTATTCTCCTTGAGCTGACAGGTTTAGCTATCACTGATTGTACTTCACAGAAAAACTTGCTGAGTGTTTATTCAGATCGTCATTCTAAGATCAACATGTGCTAAGGTCTGTATAGTCCAGAGTCCTCATCAATCCATCAGTCCTTGATTCAAAAATATCCACTTACAAAGTGCTCTTCACTGTCTGTTTTATGAAAAAATGGTCTCCACTTTAGTCTCCATTTAGGTATGGTAATTAGATCACACCTGAAGCCCACATCAGCTGCATTTCACAAATTTTTATTCCATTTCCCATTCACAACGTAACTGAGACAGGATAAATTACCTCTGCATTTTAACACTTAAGTGTGTCAGCTGTGTCCCTCAGGAATGAGTAGCAATGTATTTAATTTTTCAGCACATACGCATAAAACAGATGTGGGACTTCACTTAAGTAGAAACTGAGCTGCTGCCACACCCAGACCTCTCAGGATTTGCACAGTGTGTGGCCAAAACAGATTTTGCTAAACAGAAATAGCTAATTGCCCAGTAAAATTTTAAAAGAAAAACAAACAAAAACAAAACTATGGTCACTTCCTCTCACCACATCCCTGGCTTATAAAACAAAAGAATAAAATAGAGGATGAATTATGTCTTTGGATTATGACAAATTCTGACTAATTGGGAAAACTGGAGAGGGGCCGAGGCAGTGCAGGGGTGCACAGTTCATTCAGTGGAGTTCACTCTGGGTGAGAAAACTGCTCTAACTACCTAACTATGTAACCACAAACAAAGTCACTTGACTTGTACAAACTTCTGCTAGAATCCTGGCACGTCACCATGAAAATGATGATGACAGAGGACATGATAGCTTCCAAATCCCATTTCACTCTTAAGCTCCTCCCTCCCAGTCATCAACTAGGCCTTCTCGTGCATTATAGCATTTCATCTCAACACTGCTATATGATAGAAGTGATTAGCTCTTTTCCTCCACAGGAGAATTGGGAGGTGGATATATATAGCTCCTTTGTCTCTTTGACCTAAGACCCAATCTTGGTGTTTTCATTTTAACAGTCTTCAGAACACTCCAAAGTAATAGTTGGATATGTTCTATTCCTGACTGCTTTTTCTGTTTAACCCCTGAATTCCATTCTGATTCCAAGATTGCCACAGAAGAAATTTTCTCTTTTTTTAAGCATTTACTTAACTTTTTAAAACAAATAATAATTAATGTAAAAACCAAATTGAATGACCTAAATTTATGAAAATTAAAAATATGAAGGTACTCTCTGCCTTGGATCTTACTGCTAAGACCATTTCATTTTTAGATTTGTAGCATGTCTTTGAACATTTTTCCATTCATTTATGATCACACACCAACACATACACACACACACCAGAAAAATAGTCAAAGAGTTTTTGTTTTCATTTTACAAAAATAAAATCATACTTAATATAATGTTCTGCAACTTACTTTTTCTCAAGCAATCTTAGATTATATCTTTTCATATATCTCATAAGATATAATGCTATGTAAATATATATGGATTTTACATTCCTTTAATTACTGCATAGTATCCAGCCTATATATATTCTAATTTAATTATAGTATCATCAGTTGAGAATTTAGACTCAATACAATTTTAAATATCATAAGCAATGTTACAGTGTCTAATTTTGCACATACTTATCTTTGTATACTAGTGCTAATCTTTCAGTAGCACATAGCCCTAAAAAGTAGATTTAATGATAGAAACTTTCTAAATTTGTATAACTACTGACAAATTTCCCAGCAAAATGAATGCACCAATTTGTGTTACCAACTCTATATAAAGGGCAATTATATCACAAGTAAATTTTAATTCAGATTTTAGGGAATTAGAAGGAATTCTATCAAGAAATAGAAAGTGTATGTATTATGTAAATTTAATCAAGTGATATCTCTTTTAATATCCTAAAAGTTTGCCTACAGGATATTTTTTCCTAAGTAATTTTGATCATTGTGTTCATGACAACTATATAACTTTCAATTTGGTATCAAGTATATTTAAAAGAGAGCTGGAAAATGCTTATAACTAATGTATAACAATATAATTTATCATTTATCATATGGCATAATGACAAAGAAAAGCAATATACAATACTAGTTAATAACTTGGAATCTAGAATCAGGCCAATTCAATCATTTATTCAGAAAATATTTATTGAGCATCTACTGTGTGGCAGGCTCAATTCTTGGTGTTGGGCTATATGGATGAACATGACAAAGAAGACCCATCTGCTCTCATGCAATTTACATTAGAGTCATAGAGATAAAAATAAATGGATTCAACAGAACCATTTCAAAAGGGATAACCAGAGTATTGTGAGAGATTATTGGGAAGGGAGGGAAGGGATCCTTCAGATCTGTATCAGGCAAGGTCTCTCAGAGGAGGGAACATATGGGAATAGGCCTAAATGACAAGAATGAGCAACCAGGGAAGATCTGGAGCAGAGAAAGAGAAAAGTTCCTAATGCAGAAACAAGTTCAGAACATGGAAAGAAGGTGAGCTGGGCTAGACTGTGGCTCACAGGGTTACAGGAGAGGCCAGAGTGAGGCAATAAGGTCTGGCTTTTTCTATTCTAAGTCACTAGACTATCTTAAGCAGGAGACTGGCACAATCTACTTTATACTTTATGAGACAATTTTGGCTAATATACTGTTCACCACTTATTAACCATAGGTCCTTGGACAAGCTACATTACCTTTCTTAGCTTCACTTTCCTCATTGATAAAGCTGAGATAATAGTATCTGTTACATGGAGTTGATATGAGGATTAAATGAGGTAATGAATGGAAAGTATTTTGCATACTGCCTGGTACATAATAATGGCTTACTAAACGTTTTCAACTACATCACTATTACATCATTAATACCACATTGAACAAGGGGCCTCCCTGGTGGTGCAAGGGGTTAAGATGCAACCTATGAAGCTATCTGTAGCCACTGCAGCATGAGTTCTATCCCCAGCCAGGGAGCTACCCACATGATGCAATAGACCTCTCCTGACTATCCCACTGCTCCCCTCAGCAGTGTATTTCAGTCAGTCTGCCTGTTCTGTTCCCCACTCTGTCTCTGGTGAATCCTCTCACCCCCCACACCTCTGGCCTTGTATGCATATATAAATAAATCTTTAAAAAAAAAAAACACATAAACAAAACCGCATAAACAAAACCACATAAGCAAAACCACATAAGCAAAACCACATAAACAAAAAAGCATAATTCCTTCTCCTAACTATGCAGCATAACTAAAAATAGACTCTAAAATGAGTCCTGATTCAAATTCCACATTAAATCAACACTCTGCACCTTCCTCTCACCTGATCCTATAATACATTCCTGAGCTGTGTATGTACATGTGCACACACTGGGGATTGATTAGTGAATGGATAGACTTGCAGATATATGGAGGATAATAATCATTTTGTCCAGAGGGGTCAAAAGAAAACAAAGGCATTTCAAACTGGAATGTTTAAAAGAATATAGTTTTTAAATGATGAGTATATGCAATGTATACCTGATCATTTCTCAGCATATTGATCATTCTATTCATGCATTTACATAGTGTCAGGCACCAGGATGAAATCCAAACAGGAGACAGGATCTTACTGGAAGGACTTAGTGCCTTCTAATCTTGCTTCACCTCTACTGAAATTATTTAGCAACACTCTGAGAAACACAAAAGAAGTACTTCTCCTATTTATTAAGGTACTGAATAAAGAATTATAAGTAACAGAACCAAAACTCTGCAACCTGCTGTACTTATCCTTGCATTTCTCAAGCACTTGGATCTATCCCTGAGTGTGACATATCATATAGAGAAGGTTTATGGGTAAAATTTGACTTCTAGGCTGGCTTTAAAACAGAGATCCATAGTAGTTCTAGAAACACTTGTTATGTGATCTTGCATCTAAATATGCAAATTGTGAAATGCATTAAAAAATTACTGTATGCCCAAATATAGAAGATCATAGAAATTACAGAAGCTGTCAATTTAATTAAATAAAATTAATAAAAGAACAATATAGGAAAAGAAAATAACATCCTTTAGTAGAGACTGCTCTGTGATTTACAAAGTACTATGCAGTGCCTTATTTTGATCTTCACAACTATCTTAAGAAAACATGACGGATTTTATCTGCATTTTATG
This sequence comes from Talpa occidentalis, assembly GCF_014898055.3. Taxonomy (NCBI): domain Eukaryota; kingdom Metazoa; phylum Chordata; class Mammalia; order Eulipotyphla; family Talpidae; genus Talpa; species Talpa occidentalis. The sequence goes on from NW_023604972.1 coordinate 47,629,370, forward strand.
GACATAAGTACTGACACACTGAGTAGTCTCTAAGTAAGTGGCAAAATTGGAACTCTAACTCAGGCCTTCATAGAGTATTTTCTGCCACCTCAAACAAATTGAACTTGCCACAAATAGTGCAATTTGCTAGAAGTGAATTTGTATTTAAAAAGATAAATTAAGTTGCATGTTATTAAAATTCTTTCTGGAATATTATAAATTCTTTCAAGCAGAACAATAACCTCTCTATATGAGCTTATTTTTCCCTGGTCATTACATTAATATCTGTCATCTAGCTGCAAATGATGATGGTGATGATGATGATGATGATGATAAAGCAGCTTTCATGTCTTGAATTCATGTGACAGACTCTATTCTAGAGTCTCCACATTCAACTTCAACTCTTACAGTCCTAGGCAGTGGGTATTAATACCATCATATCATATTAATGGGAAAAAACTGAGGCAAAAAGAGGCAGAGTAACTGATCCATGATCTTAGTTAGTAATGTGATCCAGAGACTCATAACTACAAAATTAGATTGTTTTTTGAAATACAAGCCTTTTTATCCCATTCCGATTTCTCTTCATTAGATTCAACTGATGATAAGGGTAAAATCTCTAACTGAGGCTAACAATCCAAACTCTTCCCATGGATATCAAAGCAACAATGACCTGGTCAAGCACTGACTTCACTTCATCTCCAAAGTGCTCAGAATCTGGCACAATGTATACAGGTGACAATTACTGAGAGTCTGCTATGTCTGATGTTATGCCTTTCTATGTATATGTACCTCGTAAACATTAACGTTGTTCTCTTTTTCTCTTAATGGATAGCTTGTTCTAAAGCTGTTTCTTTAGAAATTTAGCTGAATATGGAAAAATTTTCTTCTCAAAAAATCAAGGGCTACTACATCGGTGGACATAAGTCTGTTGCAAATGGGTTATAGGGGATTACTACTGCTCTGGTCCTTCATTTAACCCAGATGCATACAAGATAGTATGAAAGGTAGCTATCGAAACTGAGGCCGTAAACCTGACCCCACCTATAAATGCTTCCTTTCCAGGAAAAGTAAAACTTAAAGGATAAATAACTTTAAAATTCACGTACACACACACACACACACACACACACACAGGAACATACATATATTCATGAATATATATATTCCAAGGAGAGTCTGTATGTTATAAATAAGTTCTCTCCTGAGCCCCTTTAAATATTATTCTTTCTTGATATTTTCGAAAGAAAAATAATTTATAAAAAAAACTTATTCACACATAACTTTTCAGAAATTCACATATTAATCAAAACAAAGTATTTCAGCCCCTAAACTAAATGAAGAGTTCCAGATTCCCTTGGTAAAAGTACAGGTTGGAGAAATTTGATTTCAAATAATGCTAACCCATTCATTCATTCTACAAGAACTGTACGAGGTCTATCTTGCATACTTTGTATTAGATGTAATAGATACAAAAATGAAGAAGTAAAGTAATCTCCCTTCTATGCACCTCATGGTCTACTAAGCAAAACAGATGCAGGAAGCAGCCATTCTCTAAGATAAATTAATGACTAGAACTTGTTACAAGGGATTCAAATGACATTAAATACTGTGGTATTTAATTGTGGCTTGGAAAAGGCTACATCTTTTAAAAGATAGATATGATGGATGGATGGATGGATGGATGGATGGATCATTGATTGATAGATAGATAGATAGAGAGATAGAGAGATAGATAGAGAGATACAGACAGAAAGGAAGCAAGTTCCTTTATGAAGGTAAATATATTCAGTATCAGTGGATCTTAGAGAAAAACTGGATGATGATCGAGGATGTCTATTAAGTCTAGTAAATTATCCAAATAGAACCATATCTTTCTTCCCTAATGTTCTTCAAACTCCTAGTTGATTAATAAATTACATCTAAACAACAGAGATGTAGAACTACTTATGGTAATAGAGGGGAATAGGTGGAAAGTAGTAAATAAACAACTCTGTCAGAGATCTGGGCTTCATTGCACATTCCACAGTCTATATAAATGACATTGATTTTCAGATTATCTGCACTTTTGTATTACTCAAACCTCCTTTGCCTTCTATTAGGAACGGACCTGAATTGTCTGTGCATTTGCTTGATTCCACTGAGAGGTCTGATTCACCACTTGAGATATCAATCATTCCTTTAAGATCAGTCTCTACTAAAAGGCTGCAGTGAAATGATAATGCACTAACCTGTCTCCAGTTAATGGCAAAATAATGTTTGCTTGAGAAGAAAACACAATGAAAGATAATCTCATTTGAGGGCTGCAAAACAAGAAAAGAGGCAGTTAAAACATTTTTAGAAGAAATATTGATATAATACAGATGTATAGCAACAGAGTTTCATTTAAAATTGGTCTCACTGAAACCAATTGGTCTCTCAGGCTTCTTTTAAATAGTACTCCTAAGCAGGTACACTAACTCTGTTTACATTATTGCATGAGCCATTTTGGATTTAGTCAGTGTTTCTCTGCCCTTAAGCACTCCTCCATGCCCACAGGGCCTTAAACTTAGGAAGAGACTCACTAGAAAGATAAATTCTAGGTGACTGTAAAATGCTTTTGTAGCGAACACTTCTTTTCTGGTGTTCCAACATCCTGAGCAGTATTTAGGGCTAGAGAATAGTCAACTTGGTTAATTATGACAGCCATGATATGTGTCCATACAAAGTCATCCTGAGGTAAGAATACCTTAAGAGTGTCATGGATTGTGTAACAGAACCTAACAAATTACGATTTGGCTAGGCATGTTCAACTTTCCAAGTCTCAAACATCACACTCAAGCATATTTCCATACTGACAACAACTGTGCCAGTTAGCGACATGCTTGAAGCATTAGGTGTTTACCTCACAGGGTGGCCTTAGGTTCTATGGCACTCACTGTGAAACTATTACTAGATCTAAAAGTGAAGATGTGAAACTAAGATCTATAAACTGAAGATCACAATGATCTCAAAGACATATACATATTTTAAAAGCTCTTCTCTTTAGTAGTCACCCATTATTCACTTCCTAAAATGCACCATTAGTCACTGAGCAACAAAACTACAGGCAGGGAACAGTCTTACAGATGTTAAGTTAAGGTAAAAGAAAGAAGTAAGAGCCCCACTTCCTGAAAATGCTGGCTTGAAATGATTCATTTCTTTTGATCAAAATCAATGTAGTATTCTCAGAACACTGATAGATTATATCAGTCTCTTTAGCCTTTGACATTTAAGGATACAGGGCTTTGTTGTTTTTTTTCTTTCCTAGACAGTTTTAACTCAGACCCTGTCCAGAAATGACAGTGTCATACTTGGCTTCTTAAGCAGGAGCCTGATGATTGAACATGGACAAGCATACATTTTTATAGGGATAAGTTTTACTGCTGCCAATAACTGTAAGCAAGGATTGCCTAGGCCTCTACAGATTGTTTGAAGTTACTTGCAACATGACTTTCAAAATGTTTTGATCATCCAAGCCTGTTTTGCAGAAAACATTTGGGCTAACAAGACTGAAAGAAGCAATATTTAATGATACAGCTCCTTTTTGTGTCCTTTCCATTATCTTGATAAACTTGCATTTGCTCATTGCATTTTTCTCTTAAAAAAAAAAAAAAGGAGAAAAAAAAAGGCTCAAAAGTCTGGTGTCCTGCGGTTATTTTTACATAGGAAAGGCTACTAATTCCTAGTTACCTCTAAATAACAGAGCAAGCTGGATTTCATAGCAGTTATGCTTTTTATAGGAGAGGAAACCAGTCTTTGCTAGTAAGCCTTATTTCATATATAGAACAGTTAAATTTTAAACCAGCCACACACCCACACATTGTGTAAACACAAGTCGTTTCTTTAAACACACAAACAAGTGCCTTTTCTGGTAGTGGGTTATTAACACATGTTCAGTTGAAGTTTACCAACACTTTTTATTTTTTTTTTAATGAGGACCTCTACAATGCTAAGAATTGTGTGGAAAGGAAACTATGTTATGGATACTATTAGCATAAATATTTTAACGTGATAAATTATGAGAAAGCATACTGAAATTCAGAACAGAAGAAAAAACAGAAAGGAAAAGACTTTTGGAATAATATTTGAAGATGCTTCCCCAGAGCCTGAGCCAAGATTCTGGGAGCCAGATGAAATAAGCCCTCTCCACTCAAGGGTTATCCTACTAGCAGTATTTGTGTACTACAGAACTTGAGGCACTTAAAAATCAAAATTTCAGTAAAGGTTTTCCCATTAGAAAGGTTTCCAAAAAAAGGAAGTCCATTAGAAAGGTTTCCAAAAAAAGGAAGTCCTTATAATTCTACTTCCTCCATCTCAAACTCCCCTGTGTAGAAAAATAAAGCAGGAGAATTACCTTACAAATCTCTCTGTAAGTTTCTGGACAAAATCATAAATTTCAATCCAGTTATTTGCCACGCTCCCAGACCTGAGAAATCAAATTCAATTGATTAGTAAAACAAAATATTTCCCTGAGTAAACTTCAAGCACAGTAACAGGTATCAGTAGCTGAAACTTAGGTACCAAAATCAAAAAGTGAGCCCACCTTAGGTGACCACCTGTCTGCAAATTGTTTGGAGTGGGACCCTGGCTCTTCAAAATAAACACAGCCTTGTTTCACAGGAAATGCAAACTACACTGGGTATGTTAACACTAGGTTTTTCCTGGCTACAATGAAAGTGCTGTGATTAGGCTCAAAACAGGCAAACTTCTGCCAACCTGAAGAGGCTGAGGGCAGAGGTGTCCAGGAGTTGTATCTGGGTTTCAGGGATGCAAAGAAACTAAACTACCATAAGCAGCAGCACTGCGATTTCCCAAGGGGTCCGTAGACTGGCAAGCACGGACCCCATCCCGCTCAGAGAAACACGCTGCTAGGTACCCCTCCAATCATCATCCCCCAACCTCCACAGATCAGAAAGCATTTGCCCTGCAGAAGGAGATAGCAACAGGACACCCATCACACCCACCATCAGGTTTCTAACCCCCTTCCCCAGGGTGAACCCACATCCTCAGCTTCTCCAGCCACAGCTCATCCACTGCCGCCCCCACCAGAAGACCCTGGACCTCCCTCTGCACTCACTTGTCCAAGACGAAGTAGAGATCAAAGGCTCCTCTGCAGGAGGGCTGCTCCTCGGCGCTCACCAGACCTCCAGAGCCGCTCAGCGCCAGGAGCCACAGCCCGGGGACCAGCCAGCTCCCGGGACTGCGGGCCAGGGTCAGCCCCGCCACCATCCTGTGGCCAGGGGCCTGGGACTCCCTCCTGCTCGCAGCCCCCTCGGCTCGAGTCAGAGGGTGCACTTAGGTGGTCAGTGTCACCAGGGACGCACCCTGGGGTGGGAGCAGCAAGCAGCAGCGCGCCGGCGCCTGGGGCAGCTGGCCCCAAGAACTGACAGGGAGGGAGGGACGGAGGAAGGGAGGTCCTAGCAGGACAAAGGGACTCTCAGCTGCCGCCGGAGCTGCCGCCGGAACTCTTGACGAATCCCCTTGGAAGCGCGACCCGGTCTTCCCCCTCCGGATTCCGGAGAGTTCCTGCAACACGGAGCGCCCGGGGCGAGAGTTGGCCACACAAGTTTCTCCCGGGCCTGCAACTGAGCTTCTAGCGCGAGCTCCAAAGCCGGCCCGAGAGTCCCATTCCGCCCGGAGGGCTGAGACCCGCCGCGCCGCGCGCCGCGACGCCGCAGGGCGTGGAGCCCCCGCTTGTGGCCCCTTCCTGGGCCGCCCAACTGCCCCCGGCGCTCCAAACTTTCTTGCTGGTGCCCAGTTCAGGCGTGAGCAGCGGGACTGCACCCTTTGGCGAAGAAAGCTGAGCAGACTCTGGGGCTGCAGGCTCAAAAAAGAAAAACACTCCACCCTAAGCCAAGAGCGAGATCTGGCGGGGCTTTCTGAGAGTCCCTGGGCGCCGCGGGGCGGGGCCTGATAGTGGCTGAGCCACCACGCACACTTGTGGGCTCCTGCGAGCAGAAGTGGACCAGGGCCTGGACAGATTTTGAAAGAGAGGGAGTTTAAAGAAACAAATGTGCTCTACAAAATAAACATACCCATCTATCCCGCAGGCCTGACCAGTTTAAGCAGTTGTACAAGACTAGCCCTCTGTGTGGTTGGGAGGCCAAAGGGGCAATTCCAAAGAGGTGCTGGCGGCTGCACTACGCCCCACCCTCACTATGAGCAGCACACACAACTTTACTAGCTGTCTGGCCTAGAAGAAGTTGCCAACTTTAAAGTTGCCTTCTTTAGGCAACTTCCTCCTTTTTACTTTTTTTTTTTAAGGTTTATTTATTTATGCATACAAGAACTGGGGTACAGGCCGAGGTGTGGGGGGTGAGAGGATTCACAAGAGACAGAGTGAGGAACAGAACAGGCAAGCTGACTGAAATACACTGCTGAGGGGAGCAGCGGGTGAGATAGGAGAGGTCTGCTGCGCCATGTGGGTGGCTTCCTGTCCCCGCCAGGTTGGAACTCATGCTGCAGAGGCTGCAGATAGCTTCACAGTGCTGTGCTTAACCCCTTATGCCATCAGGGAGGCCCCTCTTCTTAAATATTGTTAAAAATGAACAATGACCTAAAAATTTTTTTTAAATTAATATAAAAAAAACCTGCCTCCTTTCATCTAGAAAGCCTAGAAATGGGAGAACGGGAAGTGAAGGTCAGATCGCTTTGGCAGTGGAAAGTTGTACCTCAAAATATTTCATCCCACTGTCATTCACCCTGAGCTTCAGATGTTAGGAATTTCATCTTGAGGCAAGCTAGGCTGCCCTGTGCAGAAGCTAAAGTTTGCCTGCATGCAAATTCTCTACATACCTGTTCTGCACTCCTTTCCTCTTCTCTACTCCCGCCAACAGCTTCATCCTTGTCAAAATGAACATTTAGGATTTACAACCTCATTGTTACACATACCAGTAATTAAGGGTAATGTGAGTTGTGATCTCCTTTTCATTTTAAGTAAAACGATGCTTTATGGTAAAAGTTCATCTAGTACTTCATTACATATCACTTTATAGTATCTCTTCCGTTATTTGGCATGCATATTAAACTTTTTATTTGCAATCTTCCATATACAAACAGATTTGTAAACTCTTTGAGGATAGAGACCAGTGACTTTAAGAGGTTTATTGAGTTCCTACTAGTTCCTAATAGTGTTGCACACTATTTTGGGATAATGCACATAGCAAGATGACAAGTTCATTTTCATGCAGCTTGAAGTCTGATTGAGGAGGAAAAATAAATAACTACATGTTAATTTCAGAAGGTTTGCAGAAATTCAAAATGTTTAATATGATAAAGAATGACTGACTCGGTGATTACAAAAAGAAGCCTATCATTCCAAGACCTAGAGAGGAAAACTTTCCTTGCTACAACTCTTCACAGGCATTAGCTTAACATACTTAAGAAAAAGAAAGAAAAACAGTGTTACTGAGGCTCTATGGATAAAATGAAGTAAGAGAGTTCAGCTAAAGCCAGATTATATGATTGTTTTGTGCACTGTGATAAAGAATTAAGATAATGGTTGATTGAATAGAAGATAATATGTATTCTTGTTAGAAACACAAACCTTCCATTCTTTTCAAGCAGGAAAATCCAAGGAGGGGGATTGTAGGAAAGTCCAAGGAGAGGGATGGCTGCATTATAAGTGCTACAATCTCTTGGTCTCATATCTTCTTGAGGTTCTGAAATTCTGATTCTTCTGACACCATCAGGCCTCCCCTTATATGCTGCCACATCTCATTTCACATTCAGGCCCAACCATGGATATCCTTGACTTTCCATCACAGAACTGAAACAGGCTGAAATTTTCAAGAAACTTGTTTGACACAATTTTTTTCAAGGTTTTTATTATTTGCTATTAGTTAAAATTGGACTCCATTTTTCACTTCAGCTCTAATCAAGACAGAATCAAATACAACATACCTTTAGCAATAAGGGTAGCAATAAATTGCTAAAGTAAAACATATGACTGAATAAAATCTATGGGGAAAAAAATCACTCAAAATGTAGTGACAACTAGTTTCAAGTAAGTAGAGGATATAAGATGTAGAACTATGAGATACAGTGGTAAATATGTACTCTATAATAAATAATTTTAATCTCATACATATTGGCTTTCTTTACTCCTAATTTATTGACTCCTTGACTGCTCATTTGCTAGGACTCCACAAACTGGTCTAAGAATCCACCTTGTCTGAGGCCCAAACTGAAGCAAAATTACCTTAAACTTAAAATTTCAAAATTCCCCAGCTCTTGCCATGTCTTCCTATTCATTCTTTCTTGATTATAAGAGCAGCAGAGGTGACTGACACACAAAATCATGTTTCTAGTCTTTTGTTTGTTTGGGTAATTCAATCGGCTCAGCTCTGGAAGTTTTTTTCATTTTACATTTCATGTACTTGTCCATCTAAGATCTATGGCAATATAGGTCATTAATTCCCAGAGCAACCAACTGTCCCTGGTCTGAGAGGGGCCCAGAGACACAGGACTTTTGGTGCTAGAAGTAGGCAGTCCCTAGGAGGTCACTTGCAATGGAAGCTGTTGGTCATCCTATTTCCAAGCAGTAATAAAGGAAAATGAAAGCAAAGACAGATATGGGAATCTCATCAAGTCATGAAAGAGGTACAATAACAATAGCAAGCAACACTATCTCCCCACCAGTGTTAGGTGAGAGAAATTTGACATTGCATCAGCTAGAAATTAGCAAGACTTGCTGGGATGCATCTTAACCTTCATATTTATATGAAGAATGGAATAGGGAATGCAGATATTTAAGCAGAGAAAGAGGAGGGAGTTCAGGTTGAATCATTCAGATAAATAAATCTATAATATTTCTATAATATTCTATCAATTATCTGGATTTCTGCTGAAGTATTTTACTTCACATTAATCCAAGCCCTTATCTTTTAAAATCATTCTTTGTTTTAAAGTACACTTCCCATTCAATGTTAAAATGTATATTTTTTTTGTAGAATATATGGTAATAAATCCAAAAACATTTTAAAGTCAGTTAAATGCAGTTAGAATGGCTTGAGACTGGCATACCCAGTGATTAAGAATGTTCACTAGGCCTCTCCTACCTGCAGAGTTCCTAGGGGCACATGTTCAATTTTATTTAAGTATTTATTTTTTACTTAACAAATATTTATTGAGATCTATTATGTATGTAGCAAATTTCTAAGCACAGATATTATACTCCCTGTTCTCAAGAAGGAGATATCCAATTTCTAATTTATTTTTCTCTCCTCCTATCCTTGTGAACAATAAGTAGAAGGAACAAATACATCACAATAATAAACAGAGGAAAACAAAATGAAATCAATATATTCATTACATGCAGAGAAATCATATAATCTATGTTACTTATAAGTAAATATCTTTGTATGACACCCACAGAGACAAACCTTAACCACACCATGAGTGATTCACAGTCACATTACATATGGAGTGATTCATGATATGTATGTCCAGTGATTCACAGGAAGAAATCAACTTTTGGTAATAAAGCTTGTTTAAACTTTTACCAAGGTTATCTAGCTGTAGTTAAACAACTAAATTTCCCCAATGTCTGAATAGTTCCTGAGTGAAAGAAATACTTTTGGAAAACACAATCACCTCTAAATTAAGATCCCTATGTATGACAAGAGAAGATGTCAATTGATAACAGTGACTGATGATCACCATCTGCATTGGGAATTGGATGCATTTTACATCTAGTTTCCCAGAAAAAGACTCAGGCTCTGAGATTTGCATAGAGAAGGTATACTGGGGCACACTCTCGGGAGCAAAACCCATGTGGAAGGGGTTAGGAAAAGAACAATGAGAGGGAGAGTTGAGCCATGAGAGGCTCAAAAGAGGCCTCAGCTGCCTATGGTTGTAGCACTGGAGTTGAAAGGGTCTTCCATGGTTGCCCTGAGTGAAGCAAGGTAATGGAGCCAAGGTTTGTGTTCCCTCATGTAGGCTGGGCCTTTAGAGAAGCATAACCTTGGACAAGGTAGTTTTCTTTTCACTTAGGCAATTGTAAGGAGGAAGTCAGCTGTGAGCACTCAGCAGACAAACTCCTGACTGCAGGGAATGGGTGCCTCTGACCTAGAGAAATATCTATATGATGCATTCAGAACATTACCCAAAAGCCAAGACTCCTAAGAACTGCTCTGATGAAAGTCTTATCTCTTATGCAATGTCAGACCTTTACAAACTAGCTCAGGCCCATATAGAGATCCTGGAAGACAAAATCATGTGCCTGCATCCCTTCCTCTCATGTCCTCTGTCACAGAACTGTTCCAGATCCATTTCTCAGTTCTCAGTGGGATTATTCCAATAGAATTCTGTCTTCCCATATCTCCTACACACTCCGATGTTATTTACTTTTCTGAAGTATAAAACCAATCCTATTTACTCATTGACCTAAAAACTGCTGATGAGGTATCATTTCCTAACAATTGAATGCCCTTCACAATAACATCACAAAAAGCTCTATATCCTCAGCTCTAACAAGTTAAGTTTTCTCATGCTCTCCATATTCCAGAGAAATCATGATAATTGCTGTTTCCCTCATACACATCTTTGGGTCTTATCTCATTATGTACCCATTTCCCTTACACCGTACTCCAAGTCAAATTCTAGCTCCTCTTGCTCTCCCTTCCATTTATTTATTGAACAATTCAGGTCAAAAACCATTAGGTGGAGTCAGGTAAATGGCGTCAGGGTACTGAGGAGCTGAAGTTGTCCAGAGCAGGGGGCCAGAGACCAAGGAGAGTGAGGAAGTATCTCCTTGGTAGAGGAGGCAACAGTCTGACATGGGGTATTGGAAGCCAAGAAGGGTGTAAGGTCAGGAATGGACATGGTTCAGGTTTTCTATGATCCAGCAGACCGGGTAAAGGAGGAGTCAGAGTCCTCAGTGGCTTTTGCAGGCTTTTATTGGGGTTTACCAGGTACACAGAAGGCAAGGCCTGCCAGCCTCCCAGCCCCCAGCAAGTCTTCACTCTATCTGGGCTACCCAGCTTTATCTCTCTCTCTCTCTCTTCCTCCCCCCACCCCAGAACTCTCTCTCCCTCTCTCTTTCTGCTGCTCTTCTGTTCATTCTGTTGCTTCTCGGCTTCTGCTGGCGTCCCCGTGATGCCACCCTTAAAAGCCCAGTCTCAGCCCAGGTGAATCCCATCTACCTATGCCCACACCCTACTCCAGGTGCCCGCCATCAGGCATGCATTCAGGACCGCAAGGATCCATCATCTATCCTGATGACGAGAGGGCAGAAAAGCCTGACATTTTTCCTTTCCCTACAAAGGGTAAAAGAGGTGTCCACATTGGAAGGTCGTGTTCCAACATGGGGAATCAAAGAATGAGTCAGGTAAGGAGGATAACTGTGTGCATGCATGTGTGCATGTGTGAGTGTGAGTGTGTGTGAGTTAATGTGTGTGTGTGTGTGTGTGGAAAGAGAAAGAGAGAGAGAGAGAGAGAAGAAAGTGCCGACCAGTATAAACCTAAGGTGAGGAATACTTTTATATGGAGTGGAGGAGGGCTTAACGGAGGTGGAGGTCACCCCAGTTTTCGAGCAGGAGTCGGGTGAGAAGGGGTGGGACAGCACAGTGCAGCGTTTACAGCTGCAGTAGTATGAATAGGAATTCTGCTTAAGGGAGCCAGCATGGTTAGGGCAAAGGGTAGGGTAAGGAGAGCTGTAGAACAGGCATGAGGTATTAAAACACTGTTCCAGAGGACATTCCAGATCAAATGGGTTGTAGAAAAGTGCCCTGGCAGGGAGCTAGTGAAATACAGTGTCAGGGTCTGAATGGGCAAGCAGGGTGGTGATAGTGTCAGATTCCTGCAGGATGAGGAAATCAGTGTGGGAGAGAGGAGCAGTTTATAACATACAGGGAAATGGATAAATTTAGTAAATATAGATCATGGGAGTCACATTTTTCACTGTCACAGAAAGAAGTTACAAATAAAGAAACAGGAAAGTAATTATTCTTCTTGTAGCTCCTTGATGCATCTTGACACAACTTGATGCGTAAGACAATTTCAAATTCTAGTCACTTTGCAGCTGTGCAAGATTTCAAATCTAAAGTGGAATGGCAGGATATGAAATGGATACTCTCACTCACACACCCTCAGGATAGGGAAATCTAAAGACTGAGAAACTGATTTCCATAAATGCCTGATTTATGGAAATCAAAATTATCAAAATTATCCCCTGACCAAGAATCTGCTGAGAGAGTCTCTTCCCATTTTCAAGCTATTGAATTGGACTCTAACTGGACACTGCTCTTTTTTGCACCCCTTACCATGAATACAGCCTCTGCCAGTCCATCAGTGGCCCATTATAGCTCAGGGGTCCCAAAGTGTAATACCTGAGTAAACTCATAAATTTTGTAATTCAAGCTTGCCTTGGTTTACCTCTTTTTTTAAGTTGATGCTGTCTACCAGCATCCCAACTGGGGAAAAGTTGGGACTTGAGGAAATAGAAAATGAAAGTTGCTTAAAATGCTAGATATCATGGATGAACACATTCATCATTGATCCCCCCTTTAGCTTGTCTTTCTGTGTGTCAGAAAAAGATTGAAATTTCTTATACTCCCATATAGGTAGATTTCCTAGTGATTTAGAATCCACTCATATATACTTATGTCATTTTGAATCTGAATCAAGTCACAGAAGGAGAGAGATGGACCTTGATGCAAGTCATGACAGAGGCAGTGTGCAGAAGGCCATGGATTCCTGGTCACCTTCCTCCCTGACAGCACGCTTGCAATCAGTGCTCAGAATGTAGGAGGGAGTTGATCTGAAAGCTCAGCCTTCACTCTCCTTCTTTGCCAATTCAAATAACTCCATGAGATATATACATTCTTCAATAAGTCCTTTTCATTTAAAGTAACTAGAGTAGGGGCCTCCCCGGTGGCGTGGCGGTTGAGCGCTGGGTTGCGAAGCTGCCCGCAGCCTCTGCAGCGCCGGTTCGATCCCCCGCCACAGGGCGAGGGTCCCACATGGCACGCAGACCTCTCCTGCCTCCTGCAGCTACCCTCAGCAGTGTACCTCGGTCCTTATGTCTGTTCTGCTCCCCGCTCTGGCTCTGGTGAATTCTCTCACCCTCCCGCACTTCTGACTGTACCCAGTGCTTCTATAAATAAATAAATAATTTTTTTTAATTAAAAAAAATAAAGTAACTAGAGTAGATTCTATTTTCAAAGATATTGACAAGTGATAACATTCAATATAATGCTTATAAATCTTAAATTAGTCATTTTGCCAGTACTTTTAATTACCATAAAAGGTTATAAATGGAAAAAAGATAAGACATTTTTATTTATTTTTTTTTTTTATAGAGGCATGTTTTATTTATTTATTTGTTTGTTTGTTTTTTGTTTATACATGCACTGGGTACAGTCAGAAGCGCGGGAGGGTGAGAGAATTCACCAGAGCCAGAGCGGGGAGCAGAGCAGGCAGAAGGACCAAAGTACACTGCTGAGGGGAGCAGCGGGCGGCAGGAGAGGTCTGCGCGCCATGTGGGACCCTCCTCTGGTGGCCGCGGAGCGGCTGGGGATCGAACCTGCGCTGCGGAGGCCGCAGACAGCTTCGCAACCCAGCGCTCAACCACTGCGCCACCGGGGAAGCTCAACATTTTGATTTTTAAATTATCCTTTACAGTTACATTATTCCTCTTCTGTCATCCTGGAGAAAAAGAGGAATTAGATATAAAAAAAAAAAAAGAAGAAAATGATCCACTCTTCTTCGAGAATATTGAAAGACAAACATAGAAAAAGTACAAATCTTTTCAGCTACCTTTGGACATAGAAGGAGGATTTTTAAAATACAAAACTCAAAGAGTGGGAGTAATTATAGATGTTTCTATAGGCTAAAAACAACTCAAAAGGAAGACAAAACAAGTATCAGTCAAGAATGATTAAAATTACTATGGACATAAGTAGTCTTTCAATCTGCCACTGTTTGTAAACAAACAGTTTAAAGTAAACTGTTTGTTTACTTTAAACAAACAAATTACATATTTATACCTATTCCAACAACAGGTTACAATGAAGAATAACTAGAATAATTTAAAGTATCATTGTATCATTTATTTTAATATATGTTGTAATGTTATGAAATAGGAACCAGTAATGGGAATTATGAAACAGGAACAAATAATAGGAACACATTTGTATGGCAATTTACAGCTTGGGGAATACTATACAGCAATTAAAAGATCAAATTGTGCCTTTGGAACAAAATGTGTGGATCTTGAGATTATTATGAAAGCAAACTGGTAAAATACAGGAAAATTAATTATTAGACTCTGAAAAATATGGTAGTTATGAGAGATAAGGAGAGAAGAGGGAATGTGGGAGACAATGAAATAGTTTATTCACACTGGAGCTTTGGTGGAGGGCACCAAACCATGTGCACATGTTGACTTGTGAAACTGCACAACCAACTTACATGGTTATCCAAACAGATGACAAATCAATGAGAATTGTTAACTTCAAAAATATAAACAATAGACTAGAAATTTAAAAAACAATTTAAAGTTTTTAATGTACTTATATCCTTGTTATCTTTTTAATAAACTTCCAGTTTTCGACCAGCTAACTTTTGATTCTGAGTGTACTAAAATTTAATGATATTCAATCATAATTTCCCCCATTATCTTCTTTAACAGAAACAATGGAAAAGATTGATTATCCTGGGGATAATATGCAGGCAAAATACATAAGTGAGGATGTTCTAAGCCAATCCATTCAACTATAGGAACTCAAGTTTCACTGTTCTTGTTCTTGTGCCTACAATCTGTTCTTGGATTTATATATATGTACATACAGACACACACACACACACACACATATATATACATACAACCACATGTGTCTCTATAATTTACAGAAAGCAATATATATATCTTTTAAGATAAGCACTAATTTAAAGATTTTGTAGGCACTATTAAAGAAAAAAACCTTTTGCTTATTTCAGGCTTGTTTATGTAACATTTTTAACAACCACAGTGTGTTTCTGCTCCAAGATATTTAAGCTTTGGTATAAACCATTTTTTTATAAGAAAAAGTTTGAAATCTAATTTTGCTATTTGGAGTGCCTACCATACATACTACAATTAAAAAGTTTTTTCACATTTTGGAGGTCTTGTGTTTCTCATGGAAACTGCTTGATTACTGCATATCCAACTTTATTTTAACAGCACATATGGCACATAGATTATCTATCCCATTTTTTTTTTTTGGTAAATTCTTTGAACGGAGCAGTAGGAAAGTTGTCAATCCCCAAATGGCCAATGGGTTTCATATGCAGCACGTTTGGCTAGCAAAAGCACCAGTTACCAACGTAAGTTAAAGAATACTGGCCCATAGGGCTTATGGGCAGCTTTTTAAAAATCAGTAAACCAGGAGTTAGCTTTTGACCCTGACCTTACAGAGTTCACACTTCAATTTGAAGAAATCCTTCTACACAATTTTTTTTTTTTTTTTGTGGGACCCTCGCCAGTGGCTGGGGATCTAACTGGCGCTGCAGACGCTGTGGGCAGCCTTGCAACCCAGCGCTCAACAGCTGCGCCACCAGGGGAGGCCCTATACAATTTTTTAATGTATTAATCAAATAACTATTTAATGCCCACTCTCTGCATAGCACTAATTGGTGACCTTCAGAACATAGTCTACTAACAGAGATACTCTACTTAGATATTCTAGTTACAGAACTAAGATACTTAAGCAAATGACTATAATACGAGGATTAAAATGATGTGATTCTAAAAAAAAAAGAAAAAAATAAATAAAACGATGTGATTCTATTGGTGGGAATGTAAACTGATCCAGCCCTATGGAAGGAAGGATGGAGGTTTCTCAAAAGATTAAAAATGAATCTACCATATGATCCAGCAATTCCACTCTTAGATACTGACCCAAAGAATACAAATAGAATAATTTGAAGGGAAACTTGCACTCCCAAGTTTATTGCAACACTAGTTACAAATAACCAAACTACTCCCACACTGCCAAGTAGATCAAGAAGATGTGTTACACATATACAACAGGATACCACTCCATGATCAAAAAAGATAAACTCAAGCCATTTGCAGCAACTTGAATGGAGATGGAAAGAATTATGCTAGGTGAAATAAATTAAAAGGAGAAAGACAAATATTGGGTGATATCACTTATATGTGGGATACAGAGAAACCAGACAAACAATTCAAAGTCATATTGAAAAACAAGCCCTGAAAAACTGACTATAGAGCTGAGAGATGCAGAAGGGGAGGGGCAAGCACCAAGTGGGGAAGAGCACAATGGACTGTGGGTACTTTGGTGGTGAGTGCACTATGGTAACAACACTTGAAAAGGGCGGATCCTGAAAACTATAATATAAACCAACATTACCATAATAATAATAATATTTTTTTAAATGATGTGATGAAGAGCAACAGCAACTCCAAAAAGAATGAAATTACACCTAGCTGGGGAAATCAGGGTTGATAAAGGACAGATTATTTAATCTGTATCTTGAAAGATGGGCCAGTGCTTTTAAGATTAGCACAGATGAGGGCCTCCCTGGTGGCGCAGCGGTTGAGCTCTGGGTTGCGAAGCTGCCCGCGGCCTCTGCAGCGCCGGTTCGATCCCCGGCTGCTCCCCAGCCACTGGAGGAGGGTCCCACATGGCGCGCAGACCTCTCCTGCCGCCCGCTGCTCCCCTAAGCAGTGTACTTCGGTCCTTCTGCCTCTGCTCTTCTCCCCGCTCTGGCTCTGGTGAATTCTCTCACCCTCCCGTGCTTCTGACTGTACCCAGTGCATGTATAAACAAACAAACAAATAAATAAATAAATAACATGCCTCCATTAAAAAAAAAAATTATTTAAAAAATAAATAAATAAATAAATAAAAAAAGATTAGCACAGATGAAGGGAAGAAAACTACAGAAAGGAGAGGCATAACCAGATTCTATTGGATGTTATTGACTAGTGAAAAAGTACACCATGAATTCACATAGTTAACAGGCAAGTACTATAAAAGGGGCAATCCTTTTTTACCCATCTCATAATAATAATACCTGTATGGTAGTATTAACATTATGTTCTAGCCATTTGTTAATGCTTTCTCAAGAATATTGTCAGTATACTCTTCAAAAGTAGTCTGACTAAATTTTACCTTTAAGTTGATACAAAGTCACCTCTTGTGGAAAATGAGCTTGAGGAACAATGAGCTCCCCATGTCTCCCCCATGCAAGGAAATAGAAGCATAGACTAGTGATGTACAGAGTCCCTAATGGGCAGGGAAACAAACTTTAGTCAGTGGAACACTGCATGTGTGAAAGGATAGAGTAGAATGTAAAGTTGAGAGTTGGGTGAGGTCCCAATATGCAGAAGACTTTAGGTCAATCTTATCCAGCATTTTTTTTTTTTTTTTTTTTTTTTTTTTTGGTAAATAGGCTTTTGCTGAACACAGTCATATTTGTTTTCTTACATATTTTCTGTGGCTACTTTTGTGCTACAACAGCAGAATTAAGTAATTGACACAGAAGCCCATATGATCCTCAGAAAACCCATGTGATCCTCAGGTCTAAAATACAAGCTATCTGACCTTCAATGAACAAGGGTGCCAACTTGTTAGTGTACATGATGGAATATTACTTAGTGATCAAAAAAGATAAACTCAGGGCCTCCCTGGTGGCACAGGAGTCAAAGTCTCAGTGCTATCAAGCTATCGCTAGCCACTACAACATAAGTTGGATCCCTGGTCAGGGAGGTGACCCACATAGCACAGCAGACTTCTCCTGTTTCACCCACTGATCCCCTCAGCAGTATATTCCAGTAGATGCGCCTGTTCTGCTCCTCACTCTGTCTCTGGTGAATCCTCTCAACCCCTGCACCTCTGGCCTAATCCCTAGTTCCTGTATGCATAAATAAATAAAAATAAATCCTTTTAAAAAAGATAAACTCATGTCATTTGTGGCAATAATGATGGAGCTGGAAGGGATTATGCTATGTGAAACAAGTCAGAAGGAAAAGGATAAATATCGAATGACTTCACTTATATGTGGAATATAGAAAAACTGAACAAAGTGTCAGGCAAAAGATAAAACTTGCAAGCTGACCATAGATCTGAGGCATACTGCAGGGGAGGCCCAGGGAGAGGGAACTGTACCAGGGACAGTGGTGTTGGATCACAGGTGTTGGGGTGGTTGGAGAACTACAGAGACTACACCGGAGGGGAGAAATCAAATACTGTCCAAAAATGAACAATGATGTGAGAAAATAAATGAATAAACTTAATTAGAAAAAACCTGTTAGTGTCTGAATATTTTCAAGTAAACAAAATG
This sequence comes from Talpa occidentalis, assembly GCF_014898055.3. Lineage (NCBI taxonomy): Eukaryota > Metazoa > Chordata > Mammalia > Eulipotyphla > Talpidae > Talpa > Talpa occidentalis. The sequence goes on from NW_023604972.1 coordinate 47,647,660, forward strand.
AAGACAATAATAAATTTTAAACATCAGAGGGTATTGAACAGTGCTAAGCTTTTAGATGGGCAATCAGGGTGTTGTGGTAAGACAAATTAGAGGAAAGACATAAGCTGAGAGCATTTCAGACTGTTTTCAAAATAGATAAAATTCAGTATTTTTTTATCTTATGTTCAATAAAATACCAAAACTTAGATTTATTTAACAGCAAAATCATAACACATAAAGAGAACTTTCATGACTCAGAAGTACATGTAATCTGGAGGTAAGTTATGTCTGGAAAAAAGTTGGAGGCCTAGTAGCTCTGCATAAGACTGTGGGTGGGAAGGCCCAGAGGAAACAGCACATGGAAATCTCATTGTTGGAATAGTGTTCCAGAAGATCTTCCCAATAAATAGTAATCCCTCTATTTCTAAACCAAAATCTTCAATTCAATCAATAGGTTTCACCCCAAAGAAGAACTAAATTTGGTTATACTATTAAATATCATGTGAACTAGGTAAAGATAAAAAAGAGCGTTAATAAGCCACAGTGTCTCATAGAAACTAAGGAGAGGACTGTAATGGCATTAATAGATGGCACTAGAACTTAACCTGGAAAGTCCAGGTCCCAATTTCAAATTCCCAAGATTTTGTTGTAGTGCTCCAGTCTGGATCAGGTGTCCACCCTTGATGACAGCTGAAGTTCAGAGACACAAACGTGTCACCAAAAAGTGGCAGAGAGGGTTCCAACCCTAGTAACAGGAGTTTTCCTAGAGACAGGATGTTAGGAAGGAACCTCAAAAGACATTCTCTACAAGAAGTGGAGCCCTTGTTTTACAAAGAGCGTCGCTGAATGATCAAGGTTGACTACAAAAATTCTACATAACAGTGATGTTCTTTGGTATATACTTTAGTTCCAGAGATAGCAATATCTGCATTGTTCATATTCCCATCTCCTCTCTAAAAGATTTTTCTCTCACATGAAGTGCAATTAGATAAAGAAAAGGTTAGAGATGGCTTTTATAAATTAATTTTTAAACAATTATAGTCAACATTTTGATTGATTGCCTACTATTAAAGAGAACTAGAATGTATTGCACTGTTCAACCAACAAGTTTCTGTTTTTGAATCGCTGACCTTGGCAAATTTGCATTTTAAAGGTATTCATTAATGAGTTCCCTTCTGTGGCACAAATACTGAATATAAACCAAGGGAGCCAAGTAAGCAGACATCAATATGTAAAGGGTATTGCAGATAAATTCATTGCACCTTGAGATGATTAGTTTAAAACTCATTGAATGTCTAGTCTTTGAATTAATGCCTTTTTTGTTCATACATGATATAGTACAAGAAGAATCATGTGGCAGTCAAAAAAAATAAGCCAGCAAAGTTGATATCTTCACCATTCATCATATCCTTGACACTTCTAACAAAATGGTTTTCTACCCTGAATTGACAGTCAAAACAGAGGGACTTCACATAGAATTTTAAACTGCATTCATGTTAAATGGTATCATAACACAATACAAAACTCATGAGATCAAACAAATAATTTCTCTTTTCCCTGATGCAGACTTAAGAAGTGTATTGTCCCTTTTATCTAGCAATTTTTCTTACAAGAATATCTTGTAGGCAATAAAATGCATTGACATTCTTCATACATTACTATATGCTGGGATTGAGACTGAAAGCTAGTTCCAAAGGGAAACAAGGCAAAAAAAATAGTGTTTTTTTGAAGTTGTGCTATGATTTTATAAGTGAACAGGGCAGAATAAAAATGTCTATGTTAGTATATAAAATATTCCCAAGAAATATGACAAAATACTTGTACCTCTTGGCTGAAAGCTACAAGTACTCCATTCTCAGTATGTGGGGAATGGACCCTGTGATTGCGTCTGCGTTATTGCCTCAGAACTCAACTAGCAAAATAGGTATTTAATATTCTTGATCTTAATGATTCTGGGAAAAGTTTTGGATATTTTCTATTTGTATTTCCCTTCCCTCTCCATCTTCCTAACTTTACCAACTTCTTGATACCATATTTCTCTAAAATACCACAAGCATATGCAGTAAATTAATCATCTCCCATTCATCAACCTTAAGTCCAATTTCAGGAAAAGAAGATCTTCCTTATATTTTTTCTTGAACATTTAATTTTTGCATGAGATTAAACATTCATTTCATTTAACCTTTCTTCTCTATAGGGCTCTGTGTTTGGAACTTCTGTGTAAGTGATATCATTTGACTCTCACAATTACTTTCTATATGAAACTGAGGCACAGAAAATCAAGACTTAGCTGGTACATTGTAGAGCAGAAACTTTATAAATTCAAATATTTTATTTAAAGACTGCATTGGGTGGCCTGCCTGGTGGCACAAGTGGTTAAGCACCGCACTATGAAGCAGTCTACAGCCTCTGCAGCACCAGTTCCATCCTTGGCTGGCCATGGAGCAACCCACAGGGCAAAGCATACCTCTCCTATCTCACCCGCTGCTCCCCTCAGCAGTGTATTTCAGTCAGTCTGCCTGTTCTGTCCCCCACTCTGTCTCTGGTGAATCCTCTCATACCCCAGCTCTTGTATGCATAAATAAATAAATCTTAAAAAAAAAAAAAAAAACAAAGATTGCATTGGAATTATTTAATGAAATGGCACTATACAACAGATTACATCATACTGTCTTTTCCTTTTAAGAGATTGTTAATACCTGAGGTATTTATTATTGAATAAGTTTTTCATGTTTTTGGGCCTCCCCTGGTGGCACAGGCGGTTGAGCTCAACGCTGTGAAGCTGTTCGCAGCCTCTGCAGCGCCAGTTCCATCCCTGCCAACTCGTGAGGGTCCCACATGGTTCGGCAGACCTCTCCTGTCGCGATTGCTGCTCCCCTCAGCGGTGTATTTCGTCAGTCTACCTGTTCTGTTCCCCACTCTGTCTTTGGTGAATTCTCTCACCCTCCCGTGCTTCTGACTGTACCCAGTGTTTGTATAAAGAAATAAATCTTTTTTATAAAAGTTGTTCATGTTTTTAAAATTTGTATTACTTTTTGTTTAGATAACATTGGTTTATGTTACCACACCATGTCATCCATAATTTTCTACCACAGTACATGGAAACCCACCCTGTTTTGCTCTCCACCCACCACCCGTACCCCTCTGGTAGTTTCATTTCTGCAGTCAAATTTTTAGGGTTTGTTTTGATCTATTTTTTTCTGCTTCTTTGTTTTTGTTTCTTTATACTTCACTATGAGTGAAATCATCTGGTATTTATCTTTCTCCTGATTTATTTACTCAGCATAACCACTTCCAGTTCCATCCACGTTGTTACAAATGGCAAGATTTCATCTTTTTTTTTTACAGCTGAGTAATATTCCATTATGTAAATATCCACATCTTAATCCATTCATCAGTCATTTGGCTGCAAAGCAGAGATTTAAGCTCAAATCTTTTAATGGATCCCACATGTGCTTTTCTTGCCATTATGCCTTAGTACTCAGCATGCAAATTCTTCTTGTCAAAGGACATAGCTTCTACCACATAGCCTTCTCTTTACAGCTCTCTGTTCCTATATTCTACTTTTGCCTGATCTATTCCTGCTCATCCTTTATGAATCACCTCTCCATTAGATTATTCAATTTGAGGGTTTTCCATCTGTTTCCTGGTGGCAACCTGGTTAGCACAACTTTCTGCTACAAAGTTTTCTCCAATCTCTACTGGCTTCCATTCCACCTCCCATTTCTGGCCTGTTCCTTCTCAACTACTCTTCCCCTGCTCCCATTAAAGTACCATTCCTGCAATTCTTGTTCTAGACTGAGAGAACTCTTTAAGCCTTCCTCAGAAAGGGCAGAAAATAGGGGGAAATCACACTAATACATGCATTATTAATAAACATTTAATGTATTGATTTTCTTTCTACCCCATCTCCAAGTAGACTAAAAATATATGCATGTTTGCCTTAATCACAAAGGAAAAATATCTAATAGTAGAATACCAGGTATAGCATAGAATTCTAGGTATTCTATGCTATAACTAGCAGCTCACCCTTGCAGGTGGCTTAGGGTGAGGTGTTTTTTGACCCTGAAGTCAAAGGTCTGTAGGTAAGGAGAGGACTGAGGGCTAAAGGTGAGTTTCCAAGCTAATTTTAGGGCATCAAATTCACTCACCTGAATCTGGTATAGAATAAAAGCATACACTAAACAAAAATTGATAGATAATGCATTCATATCAAAAAAGAGCAAAAGAATGTGCATTGAATGGAAAGTTTCAAAAAGACTTTCTAGTCAATATATAAATAGGAAAGCTTTCTAGCATATATAAGCGTGCTTATGTATGGCCTCCAAATTTAAGCACACAGGCAGCTTGCTTAATAAAAAAAAATTATAATAATATAGTCAATTGGACCTTTAGTAGTGCTCGGTGAAGCACACCTGAAACATATAATGTTATAATGCATTGCTACTTCAATTAAAAGATATAATAATCATAATTGTAAAGTCAAATATTTTTCAATGAACATACTGTTTGCTATTGCATAAAATTATTTTCTTCCTATCTAATATGGATGGAAGAAATCATGTACATTTGAAGTAAATAAAATATAAATTTTAAAAACATAACCATTTGAAGATTTCCTATGACTCTTTAAAAATAGACACAGTAGAGAGGATTGAAGATTGGATTGTCTGTACATTATTAAATAATAACCCAAATAAAAATATGCTTCCAGACATGTACAGATGGCTGTTTTATAATCACTGCAACTTAAGAAATGATGAAATATGGCTGGCCTTTAGGTTTCCTGGATGAAGTCTATTACAGGATGATTTAGCATCTGAGGATCCAGAGGATGTATAACAAGTGTTATCACCAAAATAATGTTGGATAAAGTCTTCAGCCGAACAGAAGTAAGAAAGCAGCCTGGGGCCTTGGGAACCTTCTGTCTGGCCTGTGGCACCGTTATCTGCCACAGTATCTAGTCTGTACAGAAACCTTATTTTAATTTCACTTGGGATCCATATGTTTCTGCCGACCTTTCCTTGCAAAGATGACTTTTTTCCCCACATTTTGCTATTTTCTGCTTCCTAAGCATGTGGGTATTTCTTAAAATTCTTTTGGTTTTGTTGAAGTGACATTTCACTAGCTAAGACAAACAAAGCTTCTAACATAAGGATAACGATTAAAAGTTTGATAGTATCTTAAGTGTACATATGATATAAAGAATATCACAGACTGTGCTTTCTATATTCTGACACTAGCACCTCTGCTTCTAATACCATATTTGTTTAATCCAATAGATTAATCATCTTTAGCTTCGTTCTTATCAAAATGAACTCAAGTTTATTTTAGTTAATTACTTGGCTTTCTTTTAATGCACTTATGAGAATATTAGAAAACCATATGGAAACATTACTCATTTTTCATCCCTACAGAAACTGAGTTTTCCCTTTGTCATTTAAAATATGAAATACTCATTTAGAAGCCATGCCTGGAATGTGACTTGATATAAGAGAAGAATTTAACCTAACCAACTGTACTGAAATATAGCCAAAGAATACGTGTCACCAGATGGTCTACATGAAATCAAAGAACATAATTCTTTCATTGTGGTTTCCACATCACCCAGGAGGATGGTGCTCTGGCCCACTCATGTGGACACTCTGGTCACTTGGCAAATAGAGCTTTTGAGTGTTTGGGGGGACATCATATGTCATAATTTGATGACATCAGCCACTAAGATCATCCCATAAACCGTGCTCTGATTGCATTTCTACTACAAACCAATTTGAATTTCCATGGAAACATTTTTCTTGACAGGAGAAGGAATGTGCAAACCAGGTGATATCAGTATGTTAGTGGCAGTTGTACTTCTCACTAAAAATAAATAAACAAGTTGTCATGCTGAGCAATAAAAATAGGTTTCTATAACAAAATTATTATCTCTCTCTCTTCCCTAGCTATGCTAGTATTTAAACTTTCTTTTTAACAGTTTTCCCCATTTGTAATAGAACCAAGTGGGAAGTGATAGCTTACTTATTGACAGGGCAATTATGAAAATAAAATGAAAGTATTTTTATTAAGTATACTAACTATGCAATTTTACAATTGTAATTAGTATCTTGTCTAGTGAATCATTTACATTTACATATATGCCACTTTGTCGCACAAAGGAGTTAAGGTGGATGAACAAAAAATTATTTAGGAATGTATATTTCTTTTTCTTTCTTATTAGTATTAAGTTTCTTTTAATCTGATTCTTCTAACTTAAACATAAATGACAAATATAACTGTCCTTTAAAGGCTTTAGTGTCTCCCCCACTCACTTCCCCTTCCATTTTATAAACTGTATGCACACAAGCTTATACAAATATTCACTCCTTACTCATTGTCATAATAGTTATCAGTTAAGCTTTATTAAGTGCTATATTATTTCAATGCAGCATTGAATATTCAAAATAACTCTAAGGTAAAACTATTATTTATTGTGTCCTCAATCCTATTTATCCATTTTCCAAACAGCAAAGTGAAGTTTAAAAAACTATAAGCAACGTGGACAAGGTCATAGAGTTCACAGGTAGAGAAGCTGAAATTTGAATCCAGTTATGTCTGACTCCATGGCGTTCTACTTATTGTTTTTATATTTTAGCCCTTATAAAGTAGCATGTTTCTTATTTTCTTACCCCATTCTAATCCTTGATAGGAGGGGGAAGTGGTCAAATACGTTGGTAGTATCTTCTGGCATTATTGCTATTTTTTTTTCCTGCAAAGAAGAACTGGGGTGTAAACCAGAGGTGCAGGGGGTGAGAGGATTCACCAGAGACAGAGTGGGGAGCAGAACAGGTGGATTTACTGAATTACACTGCTAAGGGGAGCAGCTGGTGAGACATGGGAGGTCTGCCGCACCATATGTAGGTTAGCTCCCTCACCAGGGATAGAGCTTAAGCCTTGGCGGTGATAGCACTGAGACTTAACCCTGAGGCCCCCAGGGAGGCCCCTATATTTCTAACAATATACAATAGCAAATAAATTTTGTGAAATGCCTTGATTTTCCACTAACAACTATGGGCTATAAAACACGGGCTTCGCCTCCTTCATACCACCACTTCCCAAACAGATATTTCCCTCCCTCCATAGTCTCAGCTGAGCTGAGAATATTATGGACAATATTTCTAGATCTTGTTTTGTGAGTTCTGTTTTCCCACAGTAGAGTCTTATAGTCTCCTACTTGAGAAATATAAATTTGTGTCTATAAAAATAGTTACATGTATATTAAGAAGCCCATCAAGGGTGTTTCAAGGATCTCTTTCAGATTGTAGACTTCCACATTTTTCATTTTATATTATGTCATCTCCCCTCCATATCTGTGTCTTGTATCTGGAAAAGCAGAACATGTTTGATTCAATCAGTTAGCCTTCAGGCGTCTGTCTGGGGAGAAGTAGAAATAGGAAGAATGGAAACTCCTCCTTATAACACTGTCAACTTATTCAACTTATTCACCTGCTTTCTGGCCCACCTTGCATTCTCACCTTCAGAAGCACCTGGTAGTTTCAATTTGGAAACAATTTCAGGGTTCAGCAATTTTAATTAGCTTATGGGTAGGTTTAGGTTTCAGCTTTCCTAAATCTGCTAAGTCAGTTACTATTCATCCATCTGCTTGTCAGATTCCAAACTTATCTGTTGTTGCAAAAATATACTAGAATGTTAAGTGAGTAATTGAGAGGAGAGGTCTTACACTTTGAATTAACAAGTCAGATCAACCAATGAAAGCACTCTTGCCTACAATGTTCTCAGTATCCTGGGCTTCTTCAAAGCTATTTAGGGAATGGGAATGTTGGTTGAGAAAAGAAATTAGAGATTACAAAATTTCCATTTAGCTCTATGATTACATAACCTGATGTAAAAATTACTTGTAAAATCTGTACTCCCATCTCTACTGTTTCACAAAGAATCTCAGTTTGTAAACAAACCCTCTCCTTGGACCATATATGTTTCATGTCAGTGTATTTTCACAGCCAAAGGTGCTGTCCAATCTATAATTGGTGCTCAGTAAATGTTTGTTGAATGAGTGACTACAAAAATCTATCCCTCAGCTAAAGGTTTAGTTTAGCTCAGCAGGAAAATTTTAGGTTTTATTGTCATTGTTTTCAAATGCAGCTATATTTCTTTGATATCAGATTCATGTTCATAGAGAACAGCAATGAAATCCTCATGAGAACCTTCCTCATACTGTCTTTTTACAAGTGTGTCAAGAACATGAATCTTTCTTAAGATTTTCTAGCTAAAGTCTACTTTGGAAAAAACTGGAAATTCAAGAGAAAATGATATATATGTTTCACATTTGAATCTCCTCTTTGAACTTGGATGTTTAAGAATTTACTATTATTTCATTAGCTCTATCAAATTTCTAACTGGGGTAGAAAGTTCGTGAAATAATTTAACAATTTCAGTCAATCTTTGTGAATCCCCTTTTCTTCTTCAGGGTACATCTATAATCAGTAACGCATTAGTATCAAAGTGTTTATGTAAATGGAGTAGACGAAGGACAGGTAGAATCTGGTTCTCAGTGTCATCTGTCCACATAAATGTGCCAACCAGCTTCAGTCTGCAAAGGGAGAAGGGGTGTGTGGTGAATTATGAAGAAAAGACAGTAGGAACAGGACATGCCAAGAAAAACTTGATTAATACCTCAAAAGTATTATCCCACCGTTTCCAACTGGAATTCCAAAGGCTGATCAATTCCAGTTTTTGTTTTATCACATCCTTGTCCAAACTTTTTTTTTTGTTATTGTCTTTCCACAAGCTCTCTACACCCTCTGTCCATAGTCCCTGAGGATTTATTTCGCCTGGCTCAGCATGTTTGTTTCTGTCTCACAGTTGTCCTGCTGCCAGTAGAGTGAGATGACCAGGCTGGGCCCAGCTATCCGGATAATGTCACTCCTGGCAGGAAGAGAGATTTGCAGCAGTAACACACACTGAGCCTTCCTAGCATTCCGGACACTCCCAGGAATCATGCAGGGCCCACTTACACAAAATTGGCTCTTCACTTCATTCATCTGGCAGCCAAGACCCATAAACGAAATTTCATTTCCAGCAACAACAGTAGTGACATCAGTGTCAAAACGGGTTTGGTCCATTCCACAAATGTAGAAACTGTTTTTGTTGTTTTTTTATTTGCTTTGATAAGTATTCCTGTATGTTGCATGTTGGGAGACTGCTCTCAAACATTATTTTCACTGAGATTATGATTTTTTATGAATCATAAAAATAGTAACAAGAGGCAGACAGTGAACACTGTTCTAAACTTAGGCTTAATGTCTTATTCAAAATATTTCGCTAAATCCTCATCATGACCTTCTCTCAGTTTTACAGATAAATAGGATTATACAGAGCAGTTACATTATTTGCCTAAGGTCATTTAAGTTGCAAATGCTAAACCCTGAATTAACCAAGAACTTTATCAGAACCTGAACTCTTAATCCCTATTATCTTTGGCTAACTAAATAAGAACCTCTGCAGAACTGGTTTGATACTGGCCAGCGGGCAAGGGTCCCACACGGTGTGGCAGACCTCTCCTGTCGCACCCGCTGCTCCCCTCAGCAGTGTATTTTGTCAGTCTGCCTGAGCTGTTCCCCATTCTGTCTCTGGTGAATCCTCTCACTCTCCCGCATATCTGGCCTGTACCATGGTTTTTGTATGCATGAATAAATAAATCTTTTTTTAAAAAAAGAATTTTAAAATAATCTCTAACTTAAAAGATAATACCAGAAATTTTAATGTCCTTAGGAAGAAGAGAAATTCAGATTCATATTAGTCGTTCTAAATTAAAATACTATGCATCTCAATTAAAATACCAGCACAGATATATATTTAACACAAAACAAATCCTAAAGAAAGCAGGAGTGATTAGGTATATATTTTTAAACTTTATAAACAGATTCATAACTATCACAATGCTGGAACCACTAACCAGAGAACAAAAACAAAGCAAAACAAGCAAACAAAAAAAAAAAAACCTCTTCAGGTCCATTTCTGTCTGTTTCCTTTTATAATTTTCTTTTCCTGGTTCAAAGACAAAATACTATGGAAATTTACATTTGATTATCCTCATATAAAGAAAATATAGCTTGAGACAGTTGAACTACCACTAAGCCAGGAATCAAACTACATTTAGTGACAATTCAACAACTAGCTGTGAGAACTGAGTAGACATGTTTAAAGCATCTGCTCTAAACCAACATTCTGAGGACTGAACTCAGTAAACTTGCGACATCTTTCCAGCTTGAAAATTGTTTTAGTTCAACTAAGTAGCACAAATTTTGAAAGTTCCTTTTCTGAACTAGTAAACCCAGAGAGAGCTCTTGAAAAAGAAAAATATAAAATAAACTTTTAAATAATTAAGGATCCATCATTACAGATCTATATTTTTTTTTAAAGATTTTATTTATTTATACAAGAACTGGAGTAAAGGTCAGAGGCGCGGGAGGTGAGAGAGTTCACCAGAGACAGAGCAGGCAGCAGAAAAGACAGACTGACCAAAAACAATGCTGAGGGGACCAGCAGGGGAGGCAGGAGAGGTCTGTTCCACCATGTGGGTTTCTCCCTGGCTGGCCTTGAATAGAACCTGTGTTGCAGAGGCTGCAGACAGCTTCACCGCGGGGGGCTCAACACTCTGCACCACGGCGGAGGCCACAGATCCATATTTTTAAAAGATAGGTGATTATGTTCTCTCAAATACGTAAATACAGTGGAGATAACTCCCACAGACTGCCCTGGCAGTGGCTGGATCGCCAGCTGGGCTCCAAATCACTGGATCCCCCTCTGGGTTCCAACTCACTGCCAGGCGGGGCCTGGCTTATGAGGGCATTCAGCTCACCTCTGGCTGTGGGGGCAGCCCTTTCCCAGTTCCACACAGTCTAGGTGTGTTACAGACGCAAAAACATTGTGCTAAAATGGCGAGTCAGGAGGGCACTTCCCTGTGCAGTCTGCCTCGGTGGTGGCTGGATGCCCCATTGGGCTCCAACTGGAGACCTGACAGGGCCTGGCTTGTGGGGGCTTTTCAGCTCACCTCTGGTTGTGGGTGCAGCCCTTTCCCAGTTCCATGCAGTCTAAGTGGGTTCTGGACACCAAGATCCCTGTTCTAAAATTTTAACGGTTGCTGTCACAGAAAATCTCCTTCTTCTGTATTTGTTTAATTCCAGAGGTTGGTCTTGAGATCCCACAGACTGCTCTGGTAGTGGCTGGATGGCCCGCTGGGCTCCAAATCGCTGGATCCCCCTCTGGGCTCCAACTCATTGCCAGGCAGGGCCTGGCTTGTGTGGGCCTTCAGCTCACCTCTGGCTGTGGGAAGATTTATTTATTTATGCATACAAGAACTGGGTATAGACCAGAGGTGTGGGTGGAGGGGAGGATGTGAGAGGATTCTCCAGAAACAGAGTGGGGAGCAGAACAGCCAGATCTACTGAGATACAGTGCTGAGGGGAGAAGTTGGGGAGGCAGGAGAGGTCTGCTGTGCCACGTGGGTCACCTCCCTGGCCAGCCAGGAATTGAACTTGTGCTGCAGTGGTTGGCGATAGCTTAATAATGCTGTCTTTAACCCCTGCGCCATCAGGGAGGCACATGAATTTTATTCCTAAATCTTATCTGCCTCTTTGGATGACTTAGAGTACTTCCGTCTTTTGTGAGCAAAATGAAGACATCCGATAGTTCCATTTATTAACGTGGAAACATCAGTTCATTCAGAAAACTAAGGGAAAACAAGTCTGGAGTTGAGGGGTGAGACAGGGAGACAGATATCAGGAAAAAAAAAGTCAAAGAGAGCCGAAATGCCTTCCTTCTCTGTAGGAGAGAGCATCTAACAGCCTTTCCTCAACTTTTACTTTCCTCCTGTTTCTTGGTGTCCTAGGAGTTTCCTGATCTCATGAGGAAACAAGCATGAGAAAAACATTGCTCTAAAGATGACACGTGAAAAGAAGAAAAAGCCTTTCTAATATTACTTGAAGATAGTCTTATGATTCAATATATTAATATAAAAGAAGTCATACACACAATCTAGCATTATATACACATAACTAACAACACAATGATGACTGTTAATAGTTCATAATTTGTAATATTAATATAAATTAGAGGTGGGGGCATGATTAAGGGAGATTTTATACCTATTGCTACTTAACGTCCTCTCTCTCCTCTTGAAAATAGCTGAAAATTTACCTCCATTTATTGGTTTTTAGAAGGAAAAATTAGCACAAATTTCCAATTTAAACCTTCCAATTATTTTGATGCAAAAATGCATCTAATATCACCTTTGAATGTACATATCCCATGCCCAGTGGGTTATATCACCAAAAGCCAACGAAGAAAAGAAAAAGAAAAAGAAAAATATAAAATAAACTTTTAAATAATTAAGGATCCATCATTACAGATCTATATTTTTTTTTAAAGATTTTATTTATTTATACAAGAACTGGAGTAAAGGTCAGAGGCGCATCAAAGCCTCTGCATCAAAGCCAACGAAGAAATATGCCTTTCATATGGCCTATTCCTTATACATATTCAGAATATTATAAAATATTTTATCTGTCACAATTCAGATGTGATTAATAAAACTAACTTTAAAATTAGGACACTTACACATATTGGTAAGCAAGACATGGTTGGAAATTAAAAAGATGGTACTTTTTATCATTGGGTTTTTGAAAGTATAAAATATGTCATTTAAAAATAGGTGCAGTTTCAAAAACGTAAAATAGAACATTAAAATGGAGAGACGGGAGAGATAAGTCAGATCATTTTAAGGAAAGAGAAACTATCAAAATTGGTAAGTGATTAAAATGAAAGAACTCTTCAATTGATTCTTCTGTAGAAAATTTTTTTATCCTTAATGACTAAAAGAAATGAGGGGGGGTCACTTCTTTAAAGCCATGTTTTTCCTCCTCACTTAATTTGACTTTCTGTATTTTATCAATTTCCAACTCTCCAAGTTCTCTCCAGTCTGGGCTCTGCCTTGTATTTCTACAACTGACTTGAACCTAGTTTTTCTTTTTGTATATTTAAGCAAATGAAAGCAACTTCTCCCACTTCACTATCATTTTATAAAACCCTCATGTTCTAAGATTGTCCTCTAAACTTCTCTTCAGGAAACAAAACCTTAGAATAACAAGAGATCACTCCCTTACCAGGAGTAAGGATGGGAAGAAATAATAACCCTAGGGAGAAAAGTGATAAAAAACAACTGCTTATAGTGGTGTTTGGAGAAAATTATGTAAATATTTATGCAAAGACAGCTTTGCAGAACACATCGAGTTGCATCAGAACCGCTTGTGCCAGTGCGCACAGGCAGCCTCACAGTTGGATCAACAGCCTGAAAAGCAGATGTGCCAATTTCCTGTATTTGATTATGATGATTCCTAATTACGCCAAAGCTGTGGCAATGTCCTTCCCTAGAATGACTCTTAATTTTGTTTTGCTAAACCCCACACACACAACCTGTTTTAGAGGAGTAATTCATTGTCACGTTAAGTCTATAAAATACTCATTGTTTGGCTAGTAATTCTGAGGACAATGGCTCATGTGGATGCTTTTTTTACTTTTAGAATTTGGTGTTCCCAAGCACTGAGTGGGGAGAGGGAAAGAAAGAAAATATACATAGTGATAGAGTCATGTTGCTTAACATCAGTGTGGTGTGGGCTTCCACTCCAGAGACTAACATTATATAATTATTCTTGAATGGGCAGTTTTTTTTGTTTTGCATACATTTACTTTTAAAGTGTGATTATCAGCAAAAACCTCAGCACCATTTGTGAGGTACTATAAACTATAAACCACACCTAACTGATAAAACCTATATCATATGTCAAAATTAACAAATAGCTTGATAATTCAGGTGCTTTATTTTTTTTTAAAGATTTATTTACTTATTTATATAAGAACTGGGGTACAGGCCAGATGCACGGGAGGGTGAGAGGATCCACCGGAGACAGAGTAGGTAACAGAGCAGGCAGACTGATGAAATACACTGCTGAGGGGAGCAGCAGGCGAGACAGGAAGGTGTGCCTTGCCATGTGGGACCCTTGCCAGCCAGCTGGGATTGAACTGGCACTGCAGAGGTTGCAGACAACTTCACAGAGCTCTGCTCAACTTCCTGTGCCACCAGGGGAGGACATGAGGTGCTTTATCTTTTTTGTAGCATAATTGAAGGGGAAAAACAAGATAGGATTTAAGAAAATAAATAAATGTAATAATTTGTTTTTTAAATAACAAGATAGGATTGAGTCAATAGAGTCACGGAAACTTCCATATGAACTTGAACTTCTCTGGCATTGCTGAAAGGACATTTGTAAATCTGGACTTAAAAGATGTACACGTTTTAGCTGGCCTGCAGTCCCAGCCCAGAGGGGAGTGGCACCCACTGCCGGGGCAGACAGGGTGTGCAGGGCAGCACGTCCCCCCACATCGCCATTTTGGAACAGGGACCTTTCTTCAGTAGAGACTGCTTGAATCTGGCAGAAGGCTCCCGGAGGAGCCAGAGGTGAGCTGGGAGGCTAGCCCATGCCAGGCCCCTTCTGGCCTGCAGTCCGAGCCCAGAGGGGAGCAGCACCCACCACCAGGGCAGACTGGGCGTGCAGGGGAGCACGTCCCCGCATTGGCATTGTAGAACAGGGAACTTTCTTCAGTAAAGACTGCTTGAGAGGTGGGCGGAGCAACATAGCGGCGAGGAGACGCTGCGAGTTAGATCTCCCATTAAAAAAAAGTTAATAGGGAGGAAAAGCAGCAGGTCCCAGTGAGAACTGGGGCAGGGAAGATAAATGGACGACTCCAGCAAACTACCCAAAGAAGAAAGTTGCCATAAAAGATGACTAGAAGGGAGGAAAGCACAGAACCCTGCTCCCCTCCCCCACCCACAGAGTCGGCACTCTCCGACCAACAGAGAGGAGGAAAACAACAAACTAAAACGACCAACAAGAACAAACTACGCAGCAAGCGGGACTGTGAGTGGAAAGGAACTATTGCAGCCACCACACCCCGTGAACGGGAGCTGTGGAGAACCCTGCAGGATTCGCCGCAGCGGTGAGCGAACGGCTCCCGGTGCCATTAGAAAACAAAGAGACTCTGGAGGAGACCTGCACACAGCCCCGGGCCAGCGGTAAGCTTGCGCGGAAAAGCAGTGCGCTTGGCGCGCTTGAAAAGCAAACGCGGATCAGGGTCGCGGCTGCCCAGGTCCCCGCACCTGCGAACTAGGCTTGCGGGGAGATGTGCTGGGGCCCTCACTGAGGTGAAAGTCCCTCACTGAGTAAGCAGGAACCAGGTGCCCAGGCACGGGAGAGGGGTGCAAAAGGCGCCATTCCCGCGCCACTGAACCGGGCTACAGCCCGCGTCCTGGACCTGAGGGCTTTGGAACTGAGACCCGGGGCACGAAATTTGGGGTGTGGTTTCTCCACGACGGTGGGGTACAAGGCAGACACAGCACCCCAAAGCCGTTGAGGTTTACCCTACCATTCTCGCTCTGTTCCCTGGCCCACGGGGGTGGGTGGGTTGAAAAACAGGACAATAGGAGAGATCTCTGGCGCCACCTAGTGACCAGAAAAAAAAGTCACTAACACCCCATAGAACAGGGAAATTTCTTAAGAAAAGACTTCTTCAAAAGGGCAGAAGGCTTCTGGAGGACCCAGTGGCCAGCTGGGAAGTTAGCCCACACCAGGCCCCTTCCGACCAGCAGTCTGAGCCCACAGAGGGAACAGGCACCCACGGCCGGGGCAGACCGGGCGTGCAGAAGAGTGTGCCTGAGACCGGATGCTCAGGGACTGAGTCGCGCGTTGCCATTTTAGAACAGGGACATTTCTTCAGTAAAGACTTCCTGAAACCAGCAGAAAGCTCCCTCAGAAGCCAGAGATGGCTCCTGGAGGAGCCAGAGGGGAGCGGAGAAGTTCACCCAAGATGCCGGCCAGTCCGAGCAACACAGTGTCCCAATGCATAAGACAAATTAGAAAACAGACAGTAGGGAGTAAAAGAACCACACGCAATCTAACAACTCCTCAGGAAAAAAGCACACCACAAAAAGAAAACCACCCCCCAGATTGCAACGACAGTAACTTGGAAGAAATTCTGAGCCTTCCAGAAAGAGAATTTAAAATTGCCGTGATTAAAAAAATGACAGAACTCATAAAGGAAAACAATGACAGGAAAAAGGAAATTGAGTCCCTAAAGAGGGAAGCAAAAGAAATGCAGGAAATCATAGAATTAATGGAGGAACTAAAGAACTCTGGGAAAAGCAATGAAAGCAGAATAGATGAAATGGAAGAACAAATAAGTACTCTTGAAGACACAGAAATAAAAAGAACCAAAACAGAAAAGGAAAGAGAAGTACAAAGGAAAAAGAATGAAGAAAGATTTCGGGAACTATCTGACTCCATGAGGAAATGAAATATAAGAGTTATAGGAATTCCGGAAGTAGAGGAGAGAAATGTAGGAACAGAGAAAATATTCCAGGAGATAATTGAAGAGAACTTCCCAAACATGAAGAAGGAGCTGAAAATTGATATACAAGAAGCAAGAAGAACACCAAACTTCCACGACGAAAGGGAAAATACAGCAAGACACATAATAGTAAAGCTCCCAAGAATCCAGGACAAGGAAAAAATAATGAAGCTGACAAGAGGGAAGAAACAGATAACATTCAAAGGAAAACCAATCAGGCTGACATCAGACTTCTCCGAAGAAACACTACGGGCAAGGAGAGAGTGGAGGGACATAGTCAACAGACTCCAAAAAAACAGATGCCAACCAAGAATACTCTATCCCGCAAAGCTCTCCTTCCTCTATGAAGAAAGAATAAGGACCTTCCCAGACAAAGAGAAACTCTGGAATTTCATTACGACTAAACCCCCACTCCAAAAATTACTACAAGGAATCCTAAAGCCAGAACCTCAGAGGGACAAATAACAATGAAAGAAGGCCAAAAAAAAAAAAAGTTATTAAAAGAATAAATAAATAAAATCAAAGGAAAGACAAACACAATGGCAAATACAAATGCTAACATATCAATATTAACTCTAAATGTAAATGGACTAAACTCTTCAATAAAAAGACACAGAGTTGCAGCCTGGATTAAGAAACAAAACCCAACCTTTTGCTGTCTCCAGGAAACACATTTAGCTACAAAAGATAAAAATAGTCTCAAAGTTAAAGGATGGAAAACAATCCTACAAGCAAATGGACCAAAAAAGAAAGCAGGAACAGCTATACTTATATCAGATAAAACAGACTTCAAACTCAAAAAAATAAAAAGAGACCCCAATGGTCACTACATTATGATTAAGGGGACAATATTTCAAGAAGAAATAACACTCATTAACATATACTCACCAAACGAAGGAGCACCAAAATATATCAGACAACTGTTGTCCTCTCTGAAAACAGACATCAGAGAAAACACATACATAGTGGGAGACTTCAACACACCACTATCAACAATGGATAGATCAACAAGACAAAAAATAAGTAAAGAAACTAAAGCTCTAAATAAGGACCTAGAGCATTTGGGCTTAACAGACATCTATAGAACACTAAACCCCCCAAAAATGGAGTACACATTTTTCTCAAGCGCACACGGATCATTCTCCAGGATCGATCACATACTGGGGCACAAGACAAACATCAACAGATACACCAAGATTGAAATCATATCAACCATCTTTTCTGACCATGAAGGCATCAAACTAGAAATAAACCATAAAAAGAAGGCAAGGAACTTTCCTACCTCATGGAGATTAAAAACCACACTACGGGAAGACCACTGGACTAATGAGGAGATCAAAGAAGAAATTAAAAAATTCTTTGAATTGAATGACAAGGAGGACACCAACATCCTAAATGTATGGGATGCAGAAAAAATGGTAATAAGAGGAAAATATATAGCAATAGAAGCTCACATCAAGAAACAAGAAAGAACTCAAAGAAACAACCTAATCTCGAAGCTCAAAGATCTAGAAAAAGAACAACAAAAAAAACCCAAAACCAGTAGAAGAAAAGAAATAATAAAAACCAAAGCAGAAATAAATGAAATTGAAACTACAAAAACAATCCAAAAGATCAATGAAACCAAGAGCTGGTTCTTTGAAAAAATAAATAAAAAGACAAACCCTAGCCAGGCTCACAAAGGAAAAAAAGGAGAGAAAGCACAAATAAACAGGATCACAAATGAAAGAGGAGAAATCACAACAGACACAGCAGAAATCAAAACAATAATCAGTAACTACTATGAACAGTTGTATGGAAACAAGTTCAACAATCTAGAGGAGATGGACAAATTCCTACAACTCTACAATCACGCAAAGCTAGATAAAGAAGAAATAGAACACTTAAACAGACCAATTACAATTAGCGAAATTGAAATGGTAATCAAAAACCTCCCCAAAAACAAAAGCCCAGGACCTGATGGATTTCCAAATGAATTCTACCAAACATTCAGAGATGAATTAGTGCCTATCCTTCACAAACTCTTCCAAAAAATTGAGAAGGAAGGGACAATACCAAACACGTTCTATGAAGCCAACATTACACTAATACCAAAACCGAACAAGGACAACACAAAAAAGGAAAACTACAGGCCAATCTCCCTAATGAACACTGATCCAAAAATCCTCAATAAAATTTTAGCTATCAGAATCCAACAATGTATCCATAAGATAATTCACCACGACCAAGTAGGATTCATTCCAGGGACACAAGGATGGTTCAACATCCGAAAATCAATCAACGTTATCCAACACATCAACAAAACGAAATATAAAAACCATATGATAATATCAATAGATGCTGAGAAAGCTTTCAACAAAGTGCAACACGCATTCATGATAAAAGCCCTTGAAATTCTTGGGATACAAGGAACATACCTCAACATCATAAAGGTCATCTATGACAAGCCAACAGCCAGTATCATTCTCAATGGTGAAAAGCTGAAAGCAATTCCATTAAGATCTGGAACAAGACAAGGATGTCCACTCTCACCACTGCTCTTCAATATAATACTGGAAGTCCTACCCAGAGCAATACGACAAGAGAAAGACATCCAAGGAATCCAAATAGGAAAAAAAGAAGTCAAACTATCACTCTTTGCAGATGATATGATAATATACATGGAGAACCCCAAAAACTCCATAGAAAAATTAATTCAACTCATCAATCAGTTCAGTAAAGTGGCAGGATACAAAATAAACACGCAAAAGTCAATAGCCTTCCTATACACAAACAATAAATCTGAAGAAGAAGAAATCAAAAAAAACATCCCTTTTGTTATTGAAACAAAAAAAATCAAATATTTGGGAATAAATCTAACAAAAGATGTAAAGGACCTATACAAAGAAAACTATAAAACACTGTTAAAAGAAATAGAAGAAGATACAAAGTAATGGAAAGACATCCCCTGCTCATGGATTGAAAGAATAAACATTATTAAAATGGCCATCCTACCAAAAGCAATCTACAGATTCAATGCTATTCCAATCAAAATATCAATGTCATTCTTCAAATAAATAGAATTATTGATGACATTCATATGGAATCCCAAAAAACCCCGAATAGCCAAAGCTCTCCTGAAAAAAAAAGAAGGGAATGGAGGCATCACACTCCCAGACTTCAAACTCTACTATAAAGCCATAATCATCAAAACTGCATGGTATTGGAACAAGAACAGACATACAGACCAATGGAATCGAATAGAAAATCCAGAAATAAACCCACAGATTTATGGTCAACTAATCTTTGACAAAGGAGCAAAGACTATGCATTGGAGCAAAGAAAGTTTGTTCAATAAATGGTGCTGGGAAAACTGGGTCGCTACATGCAAAAGAATGAAGCTTGACCACTACCTCACACCATACACAAAAATCAACTCAAAATGGATTAAAGAACTAGACATAAGACCTGAAACCATAAAATATATAGAAGGAAATATAGGCGAAACACTATGTGATTTGCACATCAAAGACATCTTTACAGACACATCACCCAAAGCAGTGATAGTGAAGGCAAAGATAAACAGCTGGGACTACATCAAATTAAAGAGCTTCTGTACAGCAAAAGAGACAATAACAAAAACAAAGAGAAACCCCACCAACTGGGAGAACATTTTGCACCCAACACTAATGATAAAGGACTGATCACAAAAATCTGCAAAGAGCTGATGAGACTCAGCAACAACAAAGAAAATAACCCAGTCAAAAAATGGGCAGAAGAGCTAAAAAGAAACTTCTCTGAAGAGGAAATGCAAATGGCCAACAGGCATATGAAAAAATGTTCAACATCACTTGTAATCAGGGAAATGCAAATCAAAACTACCATGAGATACCATCTTACACCAGTGAGAATGGCACATATTAAAAAAACTAGCAACAACAAATGTTGGCGAGGGTGTGGAGAAAAAGGAACTCTTCTGCACTGCTGGTGGGAGTGCAAACTGGTCCAACCACTATGGAGAGCTGTGTGGAGATTTCTGGACCTACTAAACATAGAGCTTCCATATGATCCAGCAATTCCACTCCTAGGTCTTTACCCAAATGACACAGAAACATCCATTCCAAAGAACACCTGCACCCCTATGTTTATAGCAGCACTATTTACAATAGCTAAGCTTTGGAAACAGCCCAAATGCCCAAAAATAGATGACTGGATCAAGAAGATGTGGTGCATATATACCATGGAATATTACTCAGCATTTAAAAAAGATAAACACATGCAATTTGCAGCAACATGGATGGAGCTGGAAGGGATCAGCGAAATAAGCCAAAAAGAAAAAGAAAAATACCGGATGGTCTCACTCATAGAAGGAATCTAGAAAACTTAAATAAGGGACCAGGAAAATGAATAACTATAAGAAAGTGAAAATCAAAATCAACAAAAAACTATGAACCAGAGACACTTTTTGGGAGGTGAGGGGCGGGAGGGGAGGGATTGGGGTCAGAATGGGGGGGCTGCAATTGTATGGGGAATATAAAAATAAAATTTATTATTTAAAAAAAAAAAAAGACTGCTTGAAACTGGTAGAGGAGCCAGAGTTGAGCTGGGAAGTTCGCCAAAGATGCCGGCCAGTACCAGCAACACAGTGTCCCAAGGAATATGGTAAATTAGAAAACAGGCAGTAGGGAGTAGAAAAACCACATGCAACCCAACAACTCCTCAGGAAAAAAAGCACACCACAAAAAGAAAACCACCCCCCAGATTACAACGACAGTAACTTGGAAGAACTTCTGAGCCTTCCAGAAAGAGAATTTAAAATTGCCGTGATTAAAAAACTGACAGAAGTCATAAAGGAAAACAATGATAAGGGAAAAATAATTAACAATCAGAAGAATGAAATTGAGTCACTAAAGAGGGAAGTAAAAGAAATGCAGGAGATCAAAGAATTAATGGAGGCGCTAAAGAACTCTGGGAAAAGCAATGAAAGCAGAATAGATGAAATGGAAGAACGAATAAGTACTCTTGAAGACACAGAAATAAAAAGAATTAAAACAAAAAAAGGAAAGAGAAGTATGAAGGAAAAAGACCAAAGACAGACTTCAGGAACTATTTGACTCCATGAGGAAAGGAAATATAAGAGTTATAAGAATCCCGGAAGGAGAGGAGAGAGGTGTACGAACAGAGAACATATTCAAGGAAATAACTGAAGAGAACTTCCCAAACATGAAGAAGGAGCTGAAAATTGATATACAAGAAGCAAGAAGAACACCAAACTTCCACGACGAAAGGGAAAATACAGCAAGACATAATAGTAAAGCTCCCAAGAATCCAAGACAAGGGAAAAATAATGAAGCTGACAATAGGGAAGAAACAGATAACATTCAAAGGAAAACCAATCAGACTGATATCAGACTTCTCCTAAGAAACACTACAGGCAAGGAGAGAGTGGAGGGACATAGTCGACACACTCCAAGAAAACAGATGCCAACCAAGAATACTCTATCCTGCAAAACTCTCCTTCCTCTATGAAGAAAGAATAAGGACCTTCCCAGACAAACAGGTACTCTGGAATTTCATTACAATTAAACCCCCACTCCAAAAAATACTACAAGGAGTCCTAAAGCCAGAACCTCAGAGGGATGAATAACAACAAAAGAAGGCCAAAAAAAAAGTTATTAAAAGAATAAATAAATAAAATCAAAGGAAAGACAAACACAATGGCAAATACAGATGCTAACATATCAATATTAACTCTAAATGTAAATGGACTAAACTCTTCAATAAAAAGACACAGAGTCGCAGGCTGGATTAAGAAACAAAACCCAACCTTTTGCTGTCTCCAGGAAACACATTTAGCTACAAAAGATAAAAATAGACTACTCAAAGTTAAAGGATGGAAAACAATCCTACAAGCAAATGGACCAAAAAAGAAATCAGGGAAAGCTATACTTATATCAGATAAAACAGATTTCAAACTCAAAAAGATAAAAAGAGACCCCAATGGTCACTACATTATGATCAAGGGGACAATACTTCAAGAAGAAATAACACTCATTAACATATATTCACCAAATGAAGAAGCACCAAAATATATCAGACAACAATTGTAATCTTTGAAAACAGACATCAAAAAAAAAAAAACAAAAAAAAAAACAAAAAAAAAAAAAGAAAACAGACATCAGAGAAAACACACACGTAGTGGGAGACTTCAACACACCACTACCAACAATGGATAGATCAACGAGACAAAAAATAAGTAAAGACACTAAATTTCTAAATAAGGATCTAGAGAGCTTGGGCTTAACAGACATCTACAGAACACTAAACCCAAAAAAATCTGAGTACACATTTTTCTCAAGCACATATGGATCATTCTCCAGGATCGATCACATACTGGGACCCAAGACAAACATCAACAGATACACCAAGATTGAAATCATACCAACCATCTTTTCTGACCATGAAGGCATCAAACTAGAAATAAAACATAAAAAGAAGGCAAGGTACTCTCCTACCTCATGGAGATTGAAACCCACACTACTGGAAGACCACTGAACTAACGAGAAGATCAAAGAAGAAATTAAAAAATGTACGGGATGCAGCAAAAGCAGTAATAAGAGGAAAATATATAGCAATAGAGGCTCACATCAAAGACATGTTTACAGACACATCACCCAAAGCAGTGATAGTGAAGGCAAAGATAAACAGCTGGGACTACATCAAATTAAAGAGCTTCTGCACAGCAAAAGAGACAATAACAAAAACAAAGAGTAACCCCACTGACTGGGAGAACATTTTTGCACACAACACTAATGATAAAGGACTGATCACAAAAATCTGCAAAGAGCTGATGAGACTCAACAACAACAAAGAAAATAATCCAGTCAAAAAATGGGCAGAAGAGCTCAAAAGAAACTTCTCTGAAGAGGAAATGCAAATGGCCAACAGGCATATGAAAAAATGTTCAACATCACTTGTAATCAGGGAAATGCAAATCAAAACTACCATGAGATACCATCTTACCCCAGTGAGAATGGCACATATCAAAAAAACTAGCAACAACAAATGTTGGTGAGGGTGTGGAGAAAAAGGAACTCTTCTGCACTGCTGGTGGGAGTGCAAACTGGTCCAACCACTATGGAGAGCTGTGTGGAGATTTCTGGACCTACTAAACATAGAGCTTCCATATGATCCAGCAATTCCACTCCTAGGTATTTACCCAAAGGACACAGAAACATCAATTCCAAAGAGCACCTGCACCCCTATGTTTATAGCAGCACTATTTACAATAGCTAAGCTTTGGAAACAACCCAAATGCCCAAAAATAGATGACTGGATCAAGAAGATGTGGTACCTATACACCATGGAATATTACTCAGCATTTAAAAAAGATAAACACATGCAATTTGCAGCAACATGGATGGCGCTGGAAGGGATCATGCTCAGCGAAATAAGCCAGAAAGAAAAAGAAAAATACCGGATGGTCTCACTCATAGCAGGAATCTAGAAAACTTAAATAAGGGACCAGGAAATTGAATAAATATAAGAAAGTGAAAATCAACAAAAATTATGAACCAGAGACACTTTTTGAGGGGTGGGGGGAGGGGGAGGGATTGGGGTCAGAATGGAGGGGTTGAAATTGTATGGGGAATATAAAAATAAAATTTATTATTAAAAAATATATATATATAAGGAGAAAGAAAAATGCCAGATGGTGTCACTTTTATGTGGAATTTAAAGAAACAAAACAGAGGTCAGGAAAACCAAACCAATAACAAACCTTAGAACTCTGTCTGTAAAACTGAGGCTACCAGAGGGTAGAAGGTTGGGAGAGAAGAAAGTAGGGAGGGTGTGCAATGAACTGGAAGGAGCACTAAGGGTACCTTGGTGGTGGATGTGAAGTGGTAACAATATTTGAAAGGGGAGGTGCTATACCTACAAAACACAAACAACACTGTAAACCAGTGTTACCTCAATTTAAAAAAATAAAATAATTAAAATATTAAGTAAAACCCATATTCAATCACTTTGGAAAACTTTGAAGACTTGATTGTGATTTGCACTACAATGTATGCCTGATGAATGGAGATTATATATGTCTGTTTCTTCATCTTGAAACTCTAGCAGAAACTTGAGTAGTGCCTGGAGCACTGTTGGGCTTGTTTGGTAAATGGATGTAGTTGTAGTTCATAATTAAACTCATAATGAAACTGTCTTAATTGGAGTTATCCAACATTAGCGACCTAGATAGAGCATTAGAGAATGACCTAGATAGAGATAGTTAATACACAAAGTGCTTTCAGGAAAAAGGAATGAGGGAGAGTATGTAAATAATCAGGGACAGAGAAAAAGTCAATCTAAGGTTTCATAATCAAAGTGGTTACTCAGGTGATAAGAGTTTGTCTCCTGCACAATCTCTTAGCTATGTGCAGAGCACATCACAGAACTGTCCATTTGAGAAGGAGGAGGCTGGAGCAATTATCTGTGGGCCTTATTTCATTGAGAACCACACTGGTAGGTTAATATCTCCATTCCTCCAAGAAGCATAAGTAGGTTCTCCTAATTATAGAGATGGCCCTGAAGAAAACAGACACTGAATAGTTGATGCTATCAACGGGAGTTGAGTCTGAGTTAATGGGCAAACTAAGAAACATAGCAGCAGCTAAAATTACATGTGAGCAGAGAGGATGGAAAACAAAGAACCAAGGGGCATCAGCTCCACCAAAACAAAAGAAAATCAAGATACCTAAGTGTGGGTGTCCCTGGTGGCACAGGAGGTTGAGCGGAGTGCTGTGAAGCTATCCTCAGCCTGTGCAGCGCAAATTCCATCCTCAGCCAGGGAGGTGCTCACATGGCACAGCAGACCTCTCCTGGCTCACCCGCTACTTCCTTCAGCGGTGTACTTCTGTCTATCTGCCTGTTTTGTTCCCTGCTCTGTCTCTGGCAAATCCTCTCACCTCCCACACTTCTGGCCTGTACCCCAGTTCTTATAATCATAATTAATTAATTAATTAATTAAAATACCTAAGTGTTATTTATTCTTTGAGGTACTGCAACTAGAAAAATTTCTGGAATTCTGGAAATTCATAAAGATTATCTTCTTTTTTTAAAGATTTATTTATTATGCATACAAGAGATGGAGTACAGGCCAGAGGTGTTGGGGGGTGAGAGGATTCACCAGAGACAGAGTGGGGAACAGAACAGGCAAATGGACCAAAGTACACTGCTGAGGGGAGCAGCGGGTGAGTCAGGAGAGGTCTATTTCGCCATGTGGATTGCTCCCTAGCCAGCCAGGAATAGAACTCATGCTGCAGAGGCTTCAGACAGCTTCACAGGCTGCGTCTTAACCCTTGCACCACCAGGGAGGCCCCAAGATCATCTTCTTATAACTGAATTAATCAAATGTCTCAAGCATTGCTACTTCATTTTTCAGTGATTC
This sequence comes from Talpa occidentalis, assembly GCF_014898055.3. Lineage (NCBI taxonomy): Eukaryota > Metazoa > Chordata > Mammalia > Eulipotyphla > Talpidae > Talpa > Talpa occidentalis. The sequence goes on from NW_023604972.1 coordinate 47,673,515, forward strand.
AATGAAGTTGAAAAGCACCTGAAATCACTGAGAGATATAGAGATACTACAAGTTTTATGATAGAATTCTTACACTATTTACTGAGATAGGGAAATTCAGAGCATATTTTTAAATTAACTTCCACCTGAAGATTAAAACAATGATTTAGGAATTATCAAGATGTTAAATCTAACATAATGCTTTGTGAGCATGCAACCAACTGTACCTTTCATAAAAGATTGAGACTGACATTTTTTCTCTGAAGTAATAGAGACATGTTTCTGAAGTTGAATCAATAGACTTCACTTGTCAAAGTCTGATGACATGGTTCCAGGTAGGACGGGAGCTTTCACAGATGCAGAATATATTTATATTTGAATAATACATATAGGCATATATATTTGTAGGACATATATATTTGAGGTAATTAATGTAAGCAAGTAAATCTTGGATCATGTTAATGACCACTCTGATAGAAATGTTCAAAACACACAATTTTTCCTTTATATTTAGAGTTGACTTTGCATAAATCCTATTCAAATAATAAATATTAGGTTAACAAAAAAATAAAATAGAATCCTTAATATTTTTGACAGGGAAAGTCATTCTCTATCATGGCATATTCTAGAAAGCATCTGTGCAGGGGCCTCCCTGGTAGCACAAGGGGTTAAGCCTCTGGTCTATGAAGCTATCTGCAGCCACTGCAGCATGAGTTCAATTCCTGGCCAGCCAGGGAACAACCCACATGGTGCAGCAGACCTCTCCTGACTAGCCCACTACTCCCTTCAGCAGTATGTTTCAGTCAGTCTGCCTGTTCTGTTCCCCACTCTGTCTCTGATGTATCCTCCCACACCCTGCACCTCTGGCCTGTACCCCAGTTCTTGTATGCATAAATAAAAAAAAAATCTTTAAATAAAATATAAAGTATCTGTGCAAAAACAAACTGTAAGACTGACCCAAGAAAGCAACATAGACCTGACACACTCAGGAGGGGAGGGAGAGCGACAGGGAGAGGAGAATAGCAGTGCAGGGAGGGAGGAGAGTGCAATGGAGTTTGGTGGAGGACTGTGGGCACTTTGGTGATGGGAAAACTATGAGGAGAGAAATCCTATGTTGTGAAAAACTAAACAGGATGTTTTAAACGTAAATAAAGTGTCTGGTATTTGAAGAGAGGGAAGTGATGGGAAAGAGCCATTGCAAATGCATAGTAGTATAAGCACTCTGAATTCTAAGAAATCTAATTTTCAGAAATCTGTACCAAAAAGTGATTCAATCTTAGCGAGACAATGTTGTTATATTAGCTATTGGTTTCCAATTTTGTTCATATTTGATGGGAAAAATTGCTTTTTAATATAATAATTATGAACATACAGAACTTATTCCCAACACTTTGGTTTTAGTTAAGAATCATTGAAATAAAATAAATCAATTCATCTCTCAGGGCTCATAAGAACACATACGAAAAATGTCCCACATTATTTAAATCTGAGAAAGATTGACTTAGGCTAGCAATCAACACCCTACCAGATTTTAAGAAGACAGGAGATTTAGAACCTATTTGTGTTGTTTAAGCAACTTATATATGCATAACTTACCATATATAATAATTTTTGATGCTGCAGAAATAAAGAGGTGATACAGCCAAAGTACCTTCTGTAAGGAAACCTACACTTGTTGAAGAAAATAAATCAACTGCTGTCTTAGCTAACACTGTAGCCAATGCATTACACTTGCTAAATAAAAGCTGGGAGAGTAATCCATAGAAGGCAGTCAATGTTACGAGTTTGATTGTTAAAAGTAACTTCAAAAACAAGATGAAATTGAGAGTAGGCCTTGAAGGTGAAAAGGATGAGGATTTAGAGGACAAAGTGATGTTTTCCAGGCAGGAAGATGATGGCACAGAATCGAGTAAGCAGAAGCATCTATTCCTGTTGTGGTAGATAAATTATTTTCACAGAATGGGCGCATTTTGAGGAATAATGAAAGATAAAATTGGAAGGACATAGCGGTTGTATTTGAGAGACTTGTTTGTAGCAACACTCTAATCTGAAATGTTAGGCTCTGGATAAAATATAGCCATTAGAAATTTGCTGCAGGGGGCCTGCCTAGTGGCCCAAGGGATTACCATGCAGCACTATGACGCTCTCCACAGCCACTGCAGCATGAGTTCGCTGGCCAGAGAGCAACCCACATGGTGCAGCAGACCTCTCTTGACTCGCCCACTGCTCCCCTCAGCAGTGTATTTCAGTCAGTCTGCCTGTTCTGCTCCCCACTCTGTTTCTGGTGAATCCTTTCACCTCCCCCCCATACCTCTGGCCTACACCCCAATTCTTGTATGCATACATAAATAAATCTATAAAAAAAAAAAGAAATTTGCTGCAGCGGTGAGATGAAGATTAAGGCATTCTTTGCAGAATACTGGAAGGAAGTCAGTAATGGCTGAAGGGAGAATAGATCTTTTGTAGTCTAGTTTCAAATTATCCCAATCTCTGATAGAAGGCTTAGAGTTTCTGATAAAGTCATATGAGAATGTTTCTAAATTCAAGATATCTATGTAAAATCTCCCTGGAATAAGAAGTTGTCTTTTAAGCTTCAAATTATCTCTGATCTTGCATATGCAATGACAGGCATGCAATCCAAATTAAAGAGGACTAAAAAAGAGAAAACAATAACTGGATGAAATCCAATAAAACCATGAAAAATTGAAGAGTCTCAGGGATGTCAAAAGTAACTTTAAAATAACTGTGTTTGATATATTGTAGAAATAAAAGAAAATTTTGACAGAGAACTAAAATTAATTTTTAACAAAATACATCTTAGGAAAAATGTAATAACCAAAGTTAGCAACTAAGTGCAGGCGCTTATGAGCAGATTAGTAAACTGAAGATAGAATTAATGAATTTGAACATGAGTCAGAGGAAAAATTCAAAGTATAGAAAGAAAAAAAAACATAAAATATAACTAAGCATCCATTTAAATCAAGAAAAGAAATAGCCTAAAGAAGATAGAAAAAAAAGAGAAAAAAAATAAGAAAAAAAATAATGAACTGGGAAAGAAACATACAATAAAGAGGTTCAGCCAAGTTAAAAGTTGGTTCTTTATGAATAAATCACAAATTTGGAAGACAGTAAAAAAATAGAAAATTGGGATTAAATGATTTATCTTTAAGTGGCTTATAATGTTGACAAAAAGAAAGATCTCCATCTTCACATTTTTAAACTCACATTTGGTCCTCTTGTTCCTGGTCTTACCTTCTCCAGTTTACCTCTCTATCTTATTAAAACTAGTGCAACAATGCATGTTTTTTTAGAGAATGAATTAATGTTGCTGACATTAATTAATTTCTGAAGTCATTGTAATTGGGATCCTGAGTAGTCAATCATTCCACAAACAAACCATTCCATATGACCCAAACTTCTTCAAGAAATCAGAAATTTGTACTAGAGTTACTGTTCTTCTAATAGATAAGTCTTAGTCTAGAAGATGATTTTTGATATCAGACTTTTCTGCTCTACCCTCCTAACAGATCACAATTTGTTCAAAATACTGCCAACAATAGATTTAAGTATGTAAGTTCATGTATCTATGCTTATAAATCAATGAAACAAATGAAATAAAAATCAAGGGACAAGAGAGAGAAATTAGGAATATTTTGTTATTATAAGGTACTCACACTACCTGTGAATGTGGTGTAGTGTCATTTGAAAGTAGACATGGATTAGCTATAAATGTAGGGCTAAATATGTTTTTTAAAAAAAGTTATAGTTGATGTACTAAGAAAACTATAAAAAAGTTATAGTTGATGTAGGGCATCCCTGGTGGCTCAAGGGGTTGAGCTGCAGCACGATCAAGCTATCCATGACAGGGTTCAATCTCTGGCCTCCAGGGAGCTAATCTATATGGTGCAGCAGACCTCTCCTGACTCACCTGCTGCTTCCCTCAGCAGTGTACTTTGGTCGATCTGCCTGTTCTGTTCCCCCCTCTGTCTCTGGTAAATCCTATCACCCCTCCACTTCTGGCCTGTACCCCAGTTCTTGTATGCATAAATAAGTAAATCTTTTTAAAAAATAATTTCTATTTAACCGGATGGTCTCACTCATAGCAGGAATCTAGAAAACTTAAATAAGGGACCAGGAAAATGAATAACTATAAGAAAGTGAAAATCAAAATCAACAAAAAACTATGAACCAGAGACATTTTTAGGGGGCGGGGGCGGGAGGGGAGGGATTGGGGTCAGAATGGGGGGGGCTGCAATTGTATGGGGATATAAAAAAATAAAATTTATTATTTAAAAAAATAAATAAATAAAAGTTAAAAAGAAAGTAAAAAAAATAATAATAATAATTTCTATTTATAAAAAAATTAAATAAATAAAAAGATTACATACTATATGATTCCAACTATGTGGTATTCAGGAAAAGGCAAAACTACAACGACAGTAAACAATCAGTGGTTGCCAGGAATTGGGGAAGGTGGGAAGGATAAATAACTGTAGTATCAAGAATTTGTAAGGTAAAGGAAATACTCTGAATGATATCATTATGGATAGTTAATACCCTTGTGTCCAAATCCATAAAAGGTACAACACCAAGAGTGAAACCTAAATTAAACTATGATCTTCAGGTTATTATGATGTGTCAACAAAGGTTAATTGATTGTAACAAATACACCACTCTAGGGGGTATGTTGAAAATTGGGGGAGGGGAGGCTGTGCACATGTAGGGGCATGGCATGTGGAAAATCTCTGTATTCCCTTCAATTTCATTTTGAATCTAAAACTGCTCTAGAGATTAAAGTTGTAATAAAAATAAAATTTTGAAAAATAAAGACTGAAGAAAGTGGAATATAATTATTATGGTAATTAAGAATACAGCATCTAGAGCCGGATTGACTCCATCTACATTGTAGTTTTACCACTTGGTACCTATGTAACATAGAGCAAAGTAATTAACTTCTCAGAGTCTCAGTTCCTCCATCCTTAAAATGAAGGTAATAGTACTTACCTCAAAGGGCTGTTGTGATTAATAATATAACACCGTGTGAACAATGCCTGGAAAATATGTGCTCAGTAAGTGTTGCTGTGGTTATTATTAGTAAGAATATTAGGGTCATCATAGCAATTGTTGGATTCCTTGAATTGTCAGATTTTAGAATTTCTGCCAACTCTTGAATATCTACAAATCCAATAATTAGAAAAGTTCTTACTATATATTTGTCAGTGATATTAAATGTTACTATCTCACTAAGAAAGTGCTAATGAAAATTCAGCAAAACAAGTCTTTTAACAACTTGTACAAATGTGCTGCAAACACCCAGAAAAAAAATCTAAGTGCATTTTGTACTGGATTTAGTGTATCTATTTTAGACTATCTCAACACCATAAGAAAGACAGGACCACCCATTTTAAAATATGAAGGGGGTTCCAGGAGGAGACTCAGAGTCTATGCATTAAACACATTTCCATACATTTCAGAAAGAGCTGCCCCCAGATCCCAGCATGTGTGTATGACTGTCTCAGATACCTGATAGTAAACTAGTCCTACCTATTGAACCAACATAAAAGTTCCAATCAAAAAGATCACCTCATCAGATGTTTACATATTTAAAAGTTTACCATATCCCCTAATGTGTTGACATGTTTATCATGATTTTCTAAGAAGCAAGGGAAACTTTTTTCCACTTAACAGGAGGCATCTACAAGCAGACGCCTAAAGGGTTTTAGCAGTTCAAGCAGGTGAGTGACAAACGTGATCACAAGCAACAGGAAATGGAAGCTAGACCTGTATCTTCCACCTACCCCTTCCCTGTAAAATATCTCACATTAAATTGTTGAAATGATGAACTGCAGAAAATACTCATATCCCAGTGACACTCACAATTTCAAGCTGTTGTTAACAACTAGTCAGACGTTTAATATTGTCTTGCTTTATGTGAATTGAAGGCTGAGGAAACCAAGCACTTTCTTATCACCATTGTCCGATACTGTCATATTAGGGTATTTGGCACAGGAAAGGAAGATTTATTAAATGTAAGACAATATGATATTATACATTCATGAAATGGAAGGCTAGCCTGATATTGCAGAGAAGGAATCAAATCACAGCTAGGAGAGGTTGGTTTTGCCACTAAGCATCCTAAGGATAAGGAACCTGAAATCTCAAGGAACAAGTAATTGTGACCAAGTAGTTTTCATCAAACCTGGTAATTTCATTAACTTTGCTATAATATTTTTACATACCTTCTCTATATATGAGGAATATGAAACTCTCAGGTAATAAAAGTCAAGTTGGCTAAAATGTACCCTTGTCTGGTTTTCTATAAATGATTTTCAGTTGTTTCTCAAGTTTGCTCTAATTATAAAACTTAATCTTCCTAATTCAAGGTGGTTTAGTCACTTCCAGGTATGCTGCAATCTCTTTTGATTTAAGAATCTACCATTTCATGAGACTCAGACATTCCATGACACTTAATTGGATCAAATCTTTGCCAAAGGTGCTTCAATTTAAAAAAAAAGAAAATCTACCATTTCATGCTTTTGTCTTTTCTCCTCTCCCCAAGGATAATATGAGTTCTGTGGCACTCCTATGTCTAGTATCAGGCCAGGCATGCTGTGAAGCATGCCATCATTGGTCTCACTGTCCAGTGCTGGGTGTTTCTATTCACTCTGCCTCTGGGTGCCACTTTGGCTTTTGATGCCTATACTGGTGGAAGCCGCACCTGTCTTGTCATAGTTGTCATTCATTAAGCCACAAGCCACCTTTGAGATGACTAGCCTAGTGTCACAAAAATTAAGGTATGACCATTTTGAAAATCATCTTGATAAGGTATTATAAAGCTGAACATATAGTTAATATATGATTCAGTAATTCCACTCCCAGTACTCACCAAGAGAAATGAAAGCATAGAGTCTTTATATAGTATATAACAATAGTATAGTATAGTATAGTATAGTATTCACAGCATCCTAATTCATAATAGGCAAAAACTGATAACATCCCACATGTCCATCAACAGATGAATGAAAAGACAAAATTATGATATATTCATATGACGGAAAACTACAGCATAGCAATAAAAATAAACACCACTTCCGGGTGGCACAAAGGTTAAAGTCTCCATGCTATCAAGCTATCAATAGCCACTGAGGCCTAAGTTACATCCCCAGCCAGGGATCTGACCGACATAGCACAACAGACTTCTCCAGTCTTGCCTACTGCTCCCCTAAGCAGTGTATTTCAGTAGATCCACCTGTTGTTCTGCTCCTCATTCTGTCTCTGGTTAATCTTCTCCCCCACACACACCTCTGGCCTACACCCCAGTTCTTGTATGCGTAAGTAAATAAAGTCTTTAAAATTTTTAAAAATAAATGATCTACTGATATAACAAAGTAGATGAGTCTCTATATTTTGTTGACATAAACCAGGAACAAAAAGTATATACTACGTAATTATGCTTTGATAAATTCTATAAAAAGTAAATTCATCTATACAAAGAAATCAGATCTAAGGTGGCCTAGAGGTGTGGGGGCATTACCTGTAAAGGAGCATAAGGTGAAGTGAGGTAAATGTGTTACATTTTGATATGGTGGTGGATATGTGGGTGCATAAGTGTGACAAAACTCATTAAATCCAATGGCTATACTCAGGACTTTAAAAATGTGTCTAGACAAGAAATTTAAATTCATGTGTATTGTAATCTTTCCACCTGATTTCTAGAAAATAGCATTGGGAAATTGTATGAACAATGGCTAATCTATTAAATTGCAAGTAGAGTAATTGAAAAACTTAAGGTAATATTCAAAATATTTTAAAAATGAAAGAGTTTTTGAAAAGTATTCCTTCTTTGGAAAGATGTTTTTCCTTTATGGAAGCCCATTTTTTTAAGATTTATTTATTTATTCATACAAGAACTGGGGTACAGGCCAGAGGTGTTGGGGGGGGGCACGTTGGTGAGAGGATTCACCAGAGACAGAGTGGGGAAAAGAACAAGCTGACTGACTGAAATACACTGCTGAGGGGAGCAGCAGTGAGACAGAAGAGGTCTGCTGTGCCATGTGGGTAGCTCCCTGGCCTGCTGGGGCTCAAACTTGTACGGCAGAGGCTGCAAACAGCTTCACAATGCTGTGCACCACCTCCCTGTGCACCACCAGGGAGGCCCAGGGAATCCCATTTTTGTATGAACCATGTAAAATTATCCTTTTTGTTGGTTAAAAACATTTGAATACCTGCAATTTCATATGATTCTACCTAATGAATAGCCTGTTTTTCAATTTTACTTCATAGCCAAATGTTTAAAAATAATTAAGATAGCCAGTGTTTTCGTAGAAAGTGAAAAAAAAGTGTATCTTTGAGTGTATATCCTCTTCCAATGTACACTTTAAAAATAAAAATAGAACAATTATTATCTGATGCTGTCAATTGAATTTCAATTATAATGTACACATATGTATATTTTAAAGAATTTTTACATATAAAATGCTGTAGGTTTAAACCACCCTGCATATATTTACATTTCGTATCAGTGTCACTTTCATCACATATTACCAAAGTGGAGTACTTCTATAATGCATTTTTTAGAAAAAGACCGAAGACAGGGTGTTCTTAGGCAAACAGACTTTGACAAGCTGCTCTGCAAAGCGCAAATGAATGCTTTTGATTGTTTCAGGTATCTATAACTGTCTAAAAAGCAATCTAGAGATAAACCATTTTAATCCAATTCAAGTCATTCCTCCACGTCTTTTTGCCTTGTTACTGGTAAAAATAATAGCCTTGTTTTGTTTAGAAACTACTTTCCTATGACTGAGTTGCAGTGATAACAATAAGATTTAAATTATAATAAGATAACAATAAGATTTAAAATTTAAACGTCAGAGCACATACCTGCTGTGCATTCTACTTCTTTTTAGTGGTAGTAAGCATAAATGACATAGAGAGAGAGGAGTTGGGGGGGGGGTATCTACAACATTTATGTCTCCTGACTTTCTCTACCATTGGTTTAAAAATAAAATAATTTAGATGGAATATTTCAGTCCTTTTGGAGAACATATGCTGACATTATAGTCCTAGGAATTCTTTCCTTTGACTGGAAGGGGCCTAAGTAAGTTTGGTATCAGAAGAAAGAAGCTCTACTAGTAAAATACAGAATATAGAACACAAAAATCTTTCCTAAATGGAGGGGTTGGGAACCTGAAGAAAAGTCCTATTAATTTTTGCTTTTCATTATAGAATATTACTTAAATTACTAGAGATAAACAAAGAGAGGGTACTATCACCAGAACAAGTATTTCCCCTGAAATATTTATTAAGTATCCTAGACATAGCCTCCTCCATTCTTGAAGTTCAGAGGTGGATCGAGGGGTATGAAAATAGCATTAATATTTTGACCTTAATTTTTTTTTCTGAGAAGAATGTTCTATCTTTAGGGTTCTAGATAGTGTTTCATAGAAATTTCTAAGTGTTTCTCCTTAAAATATAAATACCTCTCTCTCACATATAAACCACTCCATTCTTCTTATTCCTGATATCTGATTATTCTTCTTTTCCCAAAAAACTGAAACTTCTAAATCCACTAAAACTCCAGATTAACAAAGATACAATTCTTCACTGTGTTTTTATATTTTTGCCGGTATAGCCAAGTCTACATATAATCCAGTGACTGAAATAACTCTGTTTAGGGATGAGATGACATATTTCAAATCTTTTTTGAGATGAAAATAAAACCCTCTTCAATTGTTTGTTTCCCCTTAAACAGTCAGACTTTTAACCTTCTGTTTGGCAGATGGTGAAACTGAATATCCACTTTATATAAATGTGGTACCTAGATAGGTTAGTTTGAGTCACAATAGGAAAAAGAAGAATGCCATTTCTTTAAGCTTTCAAAAAAAAGTATGCTTTTTATTTTTTTCTCATTTGTCTGACTCTGAGACAGTGAATACTGATTATAAAAGACACATTGGTGCACCCAACTTCAGTCCATTTTATCCATCTGGGTAGAGAAAGTATGACAGGCGTGCGTGGGTGTAGATGTGTGTTGTGAGAATGTATAAAGCAGGAATACAGGCTTGAGAGAGCGAGAAAGTGAGAGCGAGAAAATGGACTGTGAAAATTTAAGTCTACCCCAAATCCTGATTAACAAGTCTGTTATTTAGTCTTCATTTATCTTAACTCATTTTGCAGTCAGGGCACACGGGCATGGTTTTTTTTTTTTGTTTTTTTTTTTCCCAAGGAAACTTTCTGTGATTAGAAATGCAGAACCAATACAACTGTAGGCTGTTATGTGAAATGTGTCCTGGTCCTTTTCTTTGGATGCTTTTCAGTAAATACAGAAAAAAACTAGAAGGTCTCAAGCACAATAACCAAAACAAAGTGGTGAAGGAACAATAAAACGGTGACACTGGTAATGGGGACAGATAAACTCAGAGCTGTTTGGTTCTTTTTTTTTTTTTAAGATTGATTTATTTATTTATACAAGAACCAGGGTACGGGTTGTGTGGGAGGGTGAGAGGATTCACTAGAGACAGAGTGGGGAACAGAACAGGCAGACTGACAAAGTACACTGCTGAGGGGAGCAGCGGGTGAGACAGGAGAGGTCTGCTTTGCCATGTGGGACCCTCACCCACCAGTGGGGATCAAACTGGTGCTTCAGAGGCTGCGGACAGCTTCACAGCGCTGCGCTCAACTGCCTGTGCCACAGGCGGAGGCCCTCTTGTTTGGTTCTTGCCTGCAGGCTTAGATGCTTACCTTGAACTAGACCTACTGTCATTAACTTTGAGTATTTTATTCTTCCCATAAACACCATTGTTGGCTTGGTTTGGGTTTTGCCGTTTGACTTAGCTAATACATTCTACTTCCTTAATTTCCTCTGATTTCTCACCCTCTAGCAATCTTTTCTTCTTAAATCCTTATTGTCATTTATGTCAGCTACTACAACTTCTCTTATTTTTCCTTTTGACAAATTTTTAGATTTTCTTTTCTTTGTAAAAATGTATTTCTTGAAACCTTATGATTAATGGGTAAAATAATTTTAGTAAAAAGATTTTATGGTCATATTTGCCGTGGATTAACCTATTTCTCATTGGGAGAAAGTGATAGAATTAGACTTACTATCATTAACTTTGAATTTTTTATTCTTTTCACTTGTAAACTCTAATTGTTAACTCAGGAGAAGCTAATTAGCCTGGGAGGGTATTCACAGAATGGAAAAAGGCACTCGTTAACCAACAATCCAGGACAGTGATAGCAATAAATATTCATTACTGTATTTAAGTATTTATAGGTTATTTTTACAAAATCCTTCTCATTAATATTATCTCATTAAATTCTCAAACTAAGCATGAATATTGTTATATTTTATGAAGAAAGAACCAAGACTTAGAAAAGTTAAGCCCCCTGTTCAAGTTCCTCCAGGTAGTAAATGGAAGTACAAGACCTGGAGTCCAGGCCCTCTGAATGCAAATTCCATAGTCTCTCAACATAAACCCCAGGGGAAGAACACAAAAGGATTTAAAAGTAAAGTCCAACCTTATATACAAGTTGCTAAAGGGGATTCTGTGAGATACATATTTTAATTTAATGTCTTTATTTTGGAAAGTTTTTATAATTTATGTTCCATTAATATCAGCTTCCCCTTAGTTTACCTGTCAGCTGACCTTCAAATCACATCAGGTCTGGTGCCCTTTTTTTTTTTTTTTTTGGAAATAAAGTTTTATTACAACAAATAGCCTCAACTATTTGTTCACGTATCATCTAAGATTGCTGTTGAGTCACAGTGGCAAAGTAGTTGTAACAGAGACAAGATGGTCCAGAGAGTCTAAAAATGTTCATTATCTGTACCTTTTCAAAAATTGTTTGCTAAGACCTGTCTTAGATCATTTTTACTATTGGTCATCCAGTAGACAAATGAAAATAGTTGTAGCCAGCAAAGTGTAAGTTTCTTAGAAGTATTTTGTGTCTATATGTGGTAGTCAAATTCACCATTCTAAAATTGTTTTTGAATAACATCAAGTACTAGTCACGCTACAGTTGATTGCTTCTTCCCCCAAGGGACTCTTAATTAGTTATTGAAAAGCAACAGAACAGAAACAACCAAGGCTGTGGTCCAGTTATTTTGAACACATAAATCATAAAGAAATTCCTAAATTTCCAGATTTCAGTAGGGATTTTGTTAATATTGGCTCATCTCCTCCATCCCCCACCCTCCAAGATGACATTTCATTGGTTTACTTAAGAAAAATGTTGAGAAATGTTTCCATGTTTTATAAAGATTAAATCTGTTAGATGTTCACTGCCTTGTCTCAATAGTAACTAAACAATATGATGTGGCAGATGTTTGAGAAACTCATGCACTAATTATAATTCTCCATTTTTAACTGCTCAACTCATGGAACTATTGGCCCTGAGGAGCTGCTTTTTATTTTTTATTGTCTCTGATGGACACCAAAGAATAATTACTAAGAATAAATATATATGCACACAGACACATATATATATGTGTGTGTTACATATGTGTTATATATATGGCCATATTCACTAATACCCAGTTTTAAATGTTAGAAATAGATCCAAAATCATCCCAGCCCCTCTTAAATAACAATTTAAATGTATATCACAAGTGTTTAATTACTTTTTGGAAAAAAAGTAATTCTCATTATCTTTTAGTACTCATCAGGTACTCTTTTTCCACGAAATGAATTTCATAAATCTATTTTGTGTTGAGTCTATCAATTATAAAATTGAATTCTTACACAGCAAGATCCTTGAGACATTGAAGGTTTGGACTCAATTTTCCCTCAAACTTTGCTACTCTCCATTGGGGGTTGTATCTTTATAGTCTACATGCACATGGTAGCATTGCCATTCTTCTTGGTTGTTTCAAATGTCTTGCCCTGTAGTACTTTCTTTTTCACTATGTTCTTGAATATCATCAGCAGTACTATAAGTATCAGGCACATCTCCATCATGATTTTCCATTAAGAAAGGGTTCTGAGTTTCACTTTGCTTCCCTTTTCTTCCTGATGATTGTCAGAATTTTATCAACCTTTCATACATTCATAACTGTGGTCAGAGAAAAGTCTACAATAATCTCTGCATTGTAATGGACAGCCCCATGACCACTGCCAAGTTTGGTTTGGATTATTTTCTTCCATAATACATTGGCTCATCTCATTTTCTTATCTTTGTTCTTTCTGAGGCTGATATGTCAATTTTCCATCCACTAATGCAACTTCATGAGACCTTCCTGCACTTTATCCAAATCACCTTGGCATTTCATTAACCAGAAGAGCTTAGGGTCATTGGCAAACTTGGGAACTTCATTGTGAACTTTCTCTTTTCCACATCATTTATAAAGATGTTTGTAAGACCAGTCTCTGAACCAATCCCTAAAACTAAGTGATTGCATAGATCACTAACTTAAAACAATTTATGGAGAAAATTAGACGCTACATTTGTTATTTCAGCACAAAAGATGGTTTTGAATCAGTATGATCTAGAAGACAGATGAATCAAACCAACTATTGCAGAAGGTGAAACAATAGTTAGTGATACCCTGTAGTAAATTACTACTGTTGTGCCCACGTCGACCAGTGCAGCCCCCAAGGACACAGACAACCGATGCAAGGGCACAAAGGAGTTTAATACGGGCTCGAGACCGGGCCCTCGACACGCACCGATGCAACGGCAGAGGTCGAGAGCCCCGAACAGAGGAAGCTGGGACATCTTATAGGGTCGCGAGTGGCGGGAACTTTGAAAGAAGTTGGCAATTATTCATTGGCTACTACAAAGGCACTTTGGGCGAGCGCGGTTACAGTTTCAAACTGATTGGACGGTTAGAGATGCTGTCCCATTTATGGACAGGACTGCCCTCATTGGTGGCTGGGGTGGTCTGCTTTTTCGTCACCAAGTGGAGTGAGGGTTGTGACTGCTGAAACTATCTCCGGAATGCGGCAGGACAAGGACTAACATATCAAGGTGGAGGATATACAAAATGGCGAAACCTCAGCTAAGCTTGGTTCCACATTTCCCCATTTTTTTTTTTTTTTTTTGAAAAAAAAACGGCTAGTCAGTTAAGAAAATAACACAGCTACCAAGCCTTTTATCAGTTAGTCAGTCTCAGAATTATGGTTACGTTTAGTCACATTATGTGTCATTTTGTTGTTCATTCACAGGGTTATAGGTCCAGCAAAAGTTCTCAGCCACAAATGAGAATTACTCTGCTTAAACAAGAGATGTTCCTTTAGTTGTTTTTATCCCTGAAGCCTTCCTAAACTCCTTAGAGGTCCTCTTTTGTACTGTTCCTGAAACTTGCTTAATCACCCTAACTAGCCCTATGTCTCATTCCTCCCTTTTTGGGAATGGAGCCCCTAACTGCAGTCAGGGAAAAGGGGCGTCATTCTGATCAGTAACTGCTTCCTGCTGAAAGTGGGCGATGAGGGGAAACAGTCAGGGCTCCACTCCTATGTATTGGGAGGGGTCCTGTTTTAGGGGTTGTTGGGGAGAGTTATATTGGCGTAAGGGGGCATATTGGGAGCGCAGCACCATTAACTGGACCGTGTTTACCCGTTGTTTAATAAAGGCCACGAGTCGATTAATGACACAGGGCCCGATAGACAGAATTAAGAAGAGGGTAACAACTGGGCCCAGAAGAGGCAAGAGATAGGGCAGCCATCCTCCTAAGCCTTCCCAAAGAAATGCATTGTTGTCTTCTAGCTTTTTTCTCCGGTGTTCTAGTTCCTCTTGTAATTGCTTAATTTTATTTCTAACTATTCCTGACTTGTTAGCATAGAAGCAACATTCTTCCCGCAGGTAGAGACAGATGCCTCCTTCCTTTGCTGTGAGAAGATCTAGCCCGCGGCGGTTTTGCAGGACCACCGCGGCCAAAGAGTCTAACTGAGACTGTAACTCTAAGGTTGTATCTGCTAGCCGCCCAATGTCCCCCACCAGCTGAGCTGAAATTTTTTGGTAAAGGTTAACAGAGGTCCCAATTCCAGCAACTCCGGTCCCCACTCCGGCTGCCACCCCCAGGCCGAGCAGTAGTGGGGTAATTATGGCCCGCTTATGTCCGGCAGGCACAGACTGGATGAGCTGTATGGGAAGGCTTTGGTTGCCTGGGACCACTCCCACATCGGGCATGAGATATGTTAAAATGCACAAGCCCGACAAGTTAGCAGGGAGTACGGGGTAGGCTGTGGTGCCACAGAAGAAAATAGTGCCCAGTGCCGGCGGGCACATAGAGGCAGAGCCATTAAAACTGGGCGCCTTAGTTGCACTGACTACTGAACTGCAGAGTACCTTATTTACTTGACCCACTCTTAAGGTCCCATTGTGACTAAGGCATGGCATCTGAGCAACTGTTGGGGAGAGCTTGACATTATTGATGGGCAAGGTCTGGTTACACGTATGGGTTGGGCCCTTTAGGTTCGTCCAATTAATCCAGTTGTACACAGCAGGGATCGCTGTGTAACGGGGGGGTCCTTCTCTTAGACATAACCAGCAATCGCTGGCCAGGGTTGGGTTGGTCTTGTTTAAAAATTGTAGGGCTGAGTCTAACATGGCCTGTACTGTTTTTTCCAATTTAAGGGAACCCACCGGGCCTGGGATGTGTATCGGCTTGAACCACCGATCCTGTGTTTGGGCAACTTGTTCAAAAACCCTCTGAACTTCCTGCTTTCGTGCGTGGTCTTGCACACCCCCACCATCTGTCATCCCCCAGTGGGTTTGCAGAGTCCAACAAAAGGGTTTTCCTGCTTTGACAGGGCATACATATCCCGTGTTATTTCCTAAGGATATACCAGTCCAGAAAGTTCGATTGGACTCTGTGCACTGATAAACAGTAGACCTTTCATAGCACTGTGAATGAACAAAGGTATAGGCTGAAAAACTCCCCCCCTCTTTACAGTGATTGCAACTTTCATTTTTAGGCGGCATTTGATTTAAACGCTTCCAACAGACCACCCTCCCCACTGTACCTGGACATCCATGGGTGGTGCCCTTAATCAGGGTCGCCACAAACAAAGGAACTCCCTTAAGGCTGCAAGCACGCTTACTAACATAGCACTTGCTCTGAATATGACCGAATATGCCTTCGGTGATGCACCGTCGGCAGGGATCCCAGTCAGCCCCGACAAGGAGAAAACAAAGGAAGGACAGTAGGTAGCCAACATTACAGTTTGGTGTCATTTTTCACGGCGTGGGCAGTGGTCTGGGAGCGATGGGTTGTAGCCGGGAGCGCCTGAAGAGTCAGCTTGAGTGGATTGGTGGGATGCTTCCGGGCTCGCCACTGCAGCTGGGAGTCGTCAGTTGGTGCCGTCTTGACGTGTGAGTGATGAACCCAGGCCGCGATGCCGTCCACTTTGAGTGCGGTGGGTGTGGTCAGGAGGACGATGTAGGGACCCTTCCACCGGGGCTGGAGGCCACGACCGTCGGTCTTGTGTCGGCGGACAAGGACAAGATCTCCAGGCTGAAATTTGTGGGCTGTCTGAGAAGGTCCTCCCCCTTCATAGAGCGCTCTGAGGCGGGGCCAGACCTCCTGGTGAGCCTGCTGTACAGCCCACACAGAAAGAAAAAGTTCACAATCAGAAGGCAAATCACAAGCTAACTGCGCACCGTGCGGTGTGGTTGGGGGGGCGGTTCCATAGATAATCTCGAACGGAGACAGACCCAGACGATAAGGGGAATTGCGAGCCCAGAAGAGGGCATAGGGAAGGAGAGTCACCCAGTCCCCGCCAGACTCTAAAGTTAATTTAGTTAAAGTTTCTTTTAAAGTTCTGTTCATTCTCTCCACCTGCCCTGAACTCTGGGGCCGATAGGCACAATGGAGCTTCCACTCTGCTCCCAGGGCAGAAGCCACAGATTTCGATACCTGAGAGACAAAGGCTGGTCCATTGTCTGACCCAATGGTCACTGGAAACCCAAATCTAGGAAAAATGTTTTCCAACAGGATTTTGGCTACCACTCGAGCTGACTCACCTCTTGTCGGGAACGCCTCCGGCCATCCGGAAAACGTGTCCACCAGGACCAGCAGGTATCGATAGCCAAATTTACCTGGTCTTACCTCGGTGAAGTCTATTTCCCAATGGACCCCCGGGCGCGTTCCTCGCGGCCTCATTCCTGGTTCACCGGTTGTCTTGGTGGCGTTTACCATGGCACACGACTGGCAGGATGCCACTACTTGTCGCACGGTACAGGTTGCGTCCCGGACATGGAGGTTCCATTGCCTGATTAGAGTTAGAATTTTTCTCTCTCCCAAATGCGTGGCTCGGTGCAAGCGCTGAATGAGATCAGTGGCCAAGTGTGCTGGCAAGATGGCCTTAGTTTCTTGGGTGTACCACCAGTGTCCCAAAGAAAAAGCACCCGGTAGAGACTGTATGTAGTCAAAGTCCATAGCACTATACTCTGGGTCTTCCGGCAGCTGCGGGTCCCCTGGGTCTGGGAGTTTTACTGTCAGGGCATCTACCGGCATTAGGGCAGCTTGGCGTGCTGCCTCATCCGCCCGCTTATTACCTTGAGTTGGAGTCGAGGAGTCCTTTTGATGACCTGGATGATGTACTATAGCCAGCTTACGTGGTAGCCACAGCGCTGCCAGGAGATCCATAATTTCTTGAGCGTTTTTAATGCCTTTGCCGTCGGAGGTTAAGAGCCCGCGCTCTCGATATATGGCCCCGTGTACGTGGGCCGTGGCAAATGCATATCTGCTGTCAGTATACACAGTTAAATTTTTCCCTCGAGCCAAGGTGAGAGCTTTGGTTAGGGCAATTAGTTCAGCCTTTTGAGCGGACGTCCCGGATGGCAAAGGCTCAGCCCATATGACTTCCTGCATGGACACCACTGCCGCCCCTGCCGCTCTTCGGCCCTCGTGGATAAAACTGCTCCCATCCGTAAATCAAACCAGTCCGTCCGGCAGAGGGTTATCTCGCAGATCAGGGCGTAACCCTTGGACCTGGGCCAAGATATCAACACAGTCTAGATGGGCCTCCAGGTCAGGGGCAGGTAGGAGGGAGGCGGGGTTTAGCCCCGTGGGTGGCGAAAAATTGACCCTCTCTGGGTTGAGCAATAGGCTTTGGTAATGCGTGATTCGGGCATTACTCATCCACCTCTCTGGCGGCTGCCTGAGGACTCCTTCCACCGCATGGGGGGTGGTTATGGAAGTAACTTGTCCCAGAGACAGTTTTTGGGAGTCCTTGAAAAGGAGGGCAGCCGCTGCCACCATGCGTAAGCACGGTGGCCAGCCGGACGCCACCGGGTCTAACTTTTTAGACAGATAAGCCACAGGACGCCTCCAGGGGCCCAAGGACTGAGTGAGCACCCCTTTAGCTATGCCCTTTGCCTCATCTACGAACAAATGGAAAGGCTTTGTAATGTCCGGAAGACCCAGGGCTGGTGCAGACAGTAAAGCCCTCTTTAAGGACTCAAAAGACTGCTGCATCTGGGGAGTCCACTGAAAAGTTACTTTTTCCCGGGTAGCCTCATACAAGGGTTGGGCCAGGTCTGTGAATCCAGGTATCCATAGCCGGCAAAACCCAGCAGATCCCAGGAACTCACGTACCTCCCTTTTGGTGGTGGGTGTCGGCAACTGTAAGACAGTAGCTTTTCTGGCTTCCGTCAGCCACCTATAACCGTTTTTGAGGCGGTAGCCCAGATAGATTACCTCGGGCAGGCAAATTTGTGCCTTTTTTGCGGAGACGCGGTATCCCATCTGGCCCAGTTCCGTCAGTAATTCGGCTGTTCCTGTTCGGCAGGCATGCTCACTTTCCGCTGCAAGTAACAGATCATCAACATACTGGAGCAAAGTTAGTTCGGGAAATCGGCTGCGGAATTTTCTTAAATCCTCATGAAGGGCCTCGTCAAAAAGGGTGGGAGAGTTTTTAAACCCTTGAGGCAACCTTGTCCAAGTTAATTGTCCACTGATGCCCCGTTCCGCATCCTGCCATTCAAAGGCAAACATTTCCTGGCTTTGGGGTGCTAGTGGTAGACTAAAGAAGGCATCTTTTAAGTCCAATACTGTGTACCACACATGAGTAGGTGGCAAGGCACTCAGCAAGGTATAAGGGTTTGGGACTGTGGGGTGGATATCTATGACCCGTTTATTTACTTCTCTGAGGTCCTGTACCGGCCTGAAGTCTTGCGAGTGTGGTTTTCGCACCGGTAACAAAGGGGTGTTCCATGACGAATGGCATGTTTTAAGGATACCACTGTCCAATAGCCTCCGAATATGAGGCGTTATTCCTGCCTTGGCTTCTGCAGGCATAGGGTACTGTTTTACCCGAATGGGTTCAGCCCCAGGCGTTAGCTGGACTATAATGGGTGGTCTGTGGGACGCCAGGCCAACGCCCCCGGTTTCTGCCCAAGCATTCGAGAAAGATTCCATCCACCACCCAGAAAGGGGTGGGTGATCTGGCGCCACCAAAAGGCGGTACTCATCTTGAAGGGAAATCGTGAGGACGTGTAGGGG
The DNA here is from genome assembly GCF_014898055.3 of Talpa occidentalis. Classification (NCBI taxonomy): domain Eukaryota; kingdom Metazoa; phylum Chordata; class Mammalia; order Eulipotyphla; family Talpidae; genus Talpa; species Talpa occidentalis. The sequence goes on from NW_023604972.1 coordinate 47,692,940, forward strand.
AGAGCCCTTAAAGTCCTTGATTTCGACACCTTCCTGTCCAAATGAGATTTGCGCTCCTACCTTGGTTAAAAGGTCTCTTTCAATTAATGGGTACGGGCATTCAGGAATTACAACGAAGGTGTGCGAGACCTGACCTTTTCCCAGGTCTACAGATCTTTTCGTGGTCCAGGGATACTGCTTGCATCCCGTAGCCCCTTGCACCCACGAAGTTTTACCGGAAAGTTTACCCAAGGGTTCCGTGAGGACTGAATGCTGTGCCCCCGTGTCCACAAGGAAATTAACGGGTCTCCCCTCCACTTTTAAGGTTAGCCGGGGCTCGGGGAGGGTCGAGCCCTGACGGTCCTAGTCACTGTCATCTCTTGTGCCCCCGAGCACCAGGACAGGAGTGTCAGAAACGGCGGGGTTGTTTGAGGTTATTCCCCGTTTCTTTGGGCAATGTTTGGCCCAGTGTCCTTTTTGAGTGCAGTATGCACATTGATCACGCTGTAGGGTCCTGCCTGTCCCTGTGGAGCTGGGGCGGCGGGAGGGGTGTAGCTTACCCGGGTCGTCCTTTTGAGTGACGGCGAACAGGATTCTGGCCATATCCCGAGTGTGGCGTGCGTTTTCAGCCGCCCTTACCTTCCGTTCTTCCTGGCGGATGCGGTCTTCTCTTTGCTCAGGAGTTTCACGGCGATTGTACACCTTTTCTGCCACCTCCATAAGATCTCGAATAGATTTTTCTCCCAGCCTATCTATTCTTTGTAGTTTTTGTTTAATGTCAGGAGCCGCCTGGTTAACAAAGGCCATTACCACCGCGGCCCTGTTCTCTGTTGCCTCCGGATCCATAGGAGTATATTGCCGAAAAGCTTCCATGAGGCGTTCTAGAAAAGCCGCGGGGGTCTCCTCCCTTCCCTGCTGCACATCCCCTACCTTGGCCAAACTGGTGGGCTTGCGGGCTGCTGCACGCAACCCTGCCATTAGAGTCTGGCGGTACACCCGGAGTCTCTCCTTACCTTCAGCCTGGTTAAAATCCCAGTCAGGTCGGGTCAAGGGAAACACTAAATCTATGCGGGCCGCGTTTGTGGTGGGTGTGCCATCTTCTCCAGGGACTAATTTCCTGGCGGCCGTCAGTATACGATCTCGCTCCTCAGTGGTGAAGAGGACCTGCAAGAGCTGTTGGCAATCATCCCAGGTGGGCTGATGAGTAAATAGAACAGTGTCTAGGAGATTAACAAGGTCTTTAGGGTTGTCAGAGAAACGTGCATTTTGTGCTCTCCAGTTGTAGAGGTCACTGGTCGCAAACGGCCAGTAGTGCATGGGCTGGTTGCCCTGCTCATTAGGCAATCCTGCCACACGCAGGGGCAGGACGGTGGAATCCGGGAATTCGCCTTCACTGAGCGGGTGCCTGCCGCCGGACCCTGCCCACGAGCCCCGCCCGCCTCTGGGGGAGGGTGGTCAGCCGACCGCAGGAGTTGGGGAGGGTTACTACAAGGGTTATGATAGGGTGGTGGAAATAGAAGTTCCTCCGGGGTAGAGTCTTGGAAAACCGCAGGTGCCGACGGGGTGTTGGGGTGGGACCCAAGCAGTTTAGCCGGCAGTACGGGTTGTGCCTGTAACGACAAAAATGGCTTTAACCAAGCAGGGGGGTTCTGGACTAGATCTTGCCAGACTAAGATATACGGGAGTTGGTCAGGATGTCCGAATTTTCTTTCACTGGTGATGATTTCCTTTACGCGACGGACAATCTGTAAATCAAAAGTTCCCTCCGGGGGCCAACCAACTCCGAACTTCGGCCACTCTGAGGAACAAAAGGTGATTAGAGGGGATTTTTTTTATTTTTACACTGAGGTCCGACCCTCTGGACCTGACATCTTTAAAATGCTGTAAAACAACGGATAGAGGGGTAGATGGTGATTGACCCATGATGACAAATGCTAGAAGTACAGTGGCTGTCGTCACAAGAAACAGGCCAAAGACTGATTTTTCAAAAGGCCCCCAAAAGGGGTATCTGCTTCCCCGCAAAGGGTGTGGCCTTCCTAACATGTGGTCCGGGGACGTCTCCCGCGGTCCACGCCGGCGGCTTTCAAGTGCGTCCACTTAAGCCTGACCCGGCTATTGAACAGATTTTCAGGTTTGCAAACAATTACAGCTTTTACAGGTACAAAGTACAAAAGATACAGGTACTAAGTACAAAACAGCTTCTACAGGTACAAAGTACAAAAGATACAGGTACTAAGTACAAAACAGCTTCTACAGGTACAAAGTACAAAAGATACAGGTACTAAGTACAAAACAGCTTCTACAGGTACAAAGTACAAAAGATACAGGTACTAAGTACAACTACAGGTCTGCAGACTTGAAGCTTACCTGGGCGAGTGTTGGAACTCACCTGCGCGCTTTAGAACTCCTTTCGGTTGCTCGGCAGTTGGGGTCTGCACTCGTCGATCCCGGACGAGCCCCCAAAATGTTGTGCCCACGTCGACCAGTGCAGCCCCCAAGGACACAGACAACCGATGCAAGGGCACAAAGGAGTTTAATACGGGCTCGAGACCGGGCCCTCGACACGCACCGATGCAACGGCAGAGGTCGAGAGCCCCAAACAGAGGAAGCTGGGACATCTTATAGGGTCGCGAGTGGCGGGAACTTTGAAAGAAGTTGGCAATTATTCATTGGCTACTACAAAGGCACTTTGGGCGCGCGCGGTTACAGTTTCAAACTGATTGGACGGTTAGAGATGCTGTCCCATTTATGGACAGGACTGCCCTCATTGGTGGCTGGGGTGGTCTGCTTTTTCGTCACCAAGTGGAGTGAGGGTTGTGACTGCTGAAACTATCTCCGGAATGCGGCAGGACAAGGACTAACATATCAAGGTGGAGGATATACAAAATGGCGAAACCTCAGCTAAGCTTGGTTCCACACTACCTTCTTTAACAAAAGGCAAAGATGGGAAAAATCTCCAGTGTGAATTGGAGATTTCCTTGCTCATTAACCACCAGGGGGACATTATGGATGTTATTGACATGTGGATGTTATTGTTTCCTAACACTAAGTGCCAATTGTGATGTGAAAGGATAACCACTACTCAGAAACAAAGCATCAATTGTGAACACTAAATCTTTTACTTAATATTCATGAGCCTGATAAAGAAAAGACTAAAATTAAAATGTTATTTTGTGCCAGAGGAAACAAAAGAAAAATATACTCAGAAAGAAACTTGAATCTAGAGAATTACTACTAACTATAAATTAAGATTTCTTTTTTTTTTTTTCCTGTGCTTTATCTTATCCTGATTCTGGCTGGCTTCCAGAGAAAGAGTCTCTTTAGTAACTGTCAATCAGCAACCTAAGCTTTCTTGTTTCCTTCAAGAAAGCTGTTTATTCCCTTCATTCAAGTGGGACTATACTTTGTGACCTATGGACTCCAGACTTCACTCCAATTGAGGAAATCTGTAATATGAGTTTCAACTTTCAAACTTGATGACTCCCACTCAAGCCAAATGCATAGAACATGAATTGATAACATGAATTGATTGGAACAAGGGGAATTACGTATTAACAACATAAGCATACAATTCAAATGACTATATAAGCATACAATTCAATGACCCTTAGTGGCTATGAGCCACTAAGACAAGAGTGAGGACATTTGGGTTCTGGAACACTTCTTGCTATATAGTAAGGGAGCTCATAGTAAGGGAGTGGATTACTGTTTCTCTGGGAGGGGTCTCCTGTAACAGATGCCAAACCTGGGAAAGGCTTCTGAGACCTCAGAGGCATGGAGTCCAAAGTGTCTCCCATTGTCTTAATTTGACTCCTATATTACACTGTTTCAGGGGTGCTGGTTGATTTTAATTTGGGTTTGTACTTCCAGCACAGCTAAGTTCCTATCTATCTTTGCCTCCTGTCTGTTAATCAATGACAACCACTTCCTAGTTGATAACTTAAGTCACTCTCTCTCAACTGCTCCCACTTCTCTATCAGTCATGACCATTATCATATCACAAGATAATCATTGCCTTGAAACCACAAAACAACCCCAACCTTTGTACCAGAATTACACACATGCAAGAGCAAGTAGGAGTGATTTCCTTACTTTGACTGATTTAATTAACTGTCAACTAATGCTATTTAGGATAATATTACTCAAGTAATACATATCATTAACTTGAAGTCAGTGCTAGATAAAGGAAATTTGGACTGGATTTATGGAGAAATAGATATAAATAGATAATCGTAGACATATATCTGACTGTTCTAGAATTTGGAAGAATTTAAAGCAACTTAAATCTTAATTTATGAAAAAGCAAATAATTGGGCCTCCCTGGTGGTCTAGGGGTTACATCTCAGACTATTACTGCTACTGTCTGCATCTGATCTCCAGCCAGGGAGCTAACACACATGGAGCAGCAGACCTCTCCTGTCTAGCCCGCTGCTCTCCTCAGCAGTGTATTTCAGTAGATCCATCTGTTTTGCTCTGCTCCCCACTCTGTCTCTGCTGAATCCTCTCACCCCCAGCACCTCTTACCTCTGGCCCCAGTTCTTGTATGCAAATATATATAATTATACATTATGTATTATAAATATAATTATATATTATAAATATATGGACATATATATAATTTAGATAATAATAAAAAAAGAAAAAGAAAATAATTGTTTAGCATACCAGACCAACAGTTAAGGCACTAATAGGTGAGAGGTGAATACAGCAAACGGTGGCTCTCTTTTGAATATTTTCTGGATAGGACTTGTAGCACACACTTTTAGGACCCTGCACCACATTCCCTCAGTCTTGAGCAAGCAGCATATATTCCCAACCTCTCTCAAGTCCTCACTGTATCATTCCATCTTTCTTCATTCTGCCTACACAAAAGGCATCCCAGAAAGTGAGAGGAGTTAATTCTTCCAAGGGCAACCCAGACTAGGGAAGTACTATTTCTGACTAAAAAAAAAAAAGTTATTTACCAAAAAAGCCACTGAAGTAATTTTTAGCAGCAAGAGTTAAGAAAGCATACTCCAAAATAGATTTGAGAGTATAACATGGGAGAGCAAATATAAAGCTTGAGGTTTTTGATCTTCAGAGAGTCTCCCATCACTTGGGACTCTGTAGCCAAGGATGCTTTGAGGCAATACCAGCATGCTTCTAGAACAACTTCTTAAAACTTGAATATGACAGTGGCCCAAGCTAAATATAAACTAGAACTACCTTGGCAAAGTATTGATGATGGATTAAAAATACTCACAGACATAGACAGATATGTTACAATGGATTTATTATATGTAGAGAACCCATCAGGAGGATTTAAGATACTCCCTCCATTAAAGTGAGGTGGCTTCAGTAATGGTAGCTATTGTCTTTAAGTAAGATAAAACAACAGGACATGCTCTTATGAAACTGGTACCCTTAGTTTCAATGGGGAATATAGGATTCTAAAATAAGAGTGACAAGGTGATAGCACAACTTCCAGTAGTAAGATGGACATAGGCAGTAATGTTGGAATGAAATCAAGGTATCTTTACTCACAGACACATATGGTAATAACTAATAGACTGTAGAGTTCCCAGAGGCAAACTTAATGGATAGACAACATGGGTAGTGCTTCATCTATATAACCAAAAAAAAAAAAAAATCAACAAGTTACCAGAAATTTGATATCAGCCAATTAGATTAAATGTCATGATCCCTCAGTCAGAAATCAGTATCTAATCTGACCTGGCTCTCAGACCCAGAGCCCGGTGATCAAAAGAGAAGCTGATCTCCTTGAGAAGGTAACTTGCATGCTATCAGTACATACTTACACTTCTCAAGAGTGACCCACTTTCAAGAGAAATTCACACTGATAAAAGTGAAATACCAACATCTTTACAGGACTATTGGTTATGAAGCCTGAGGTAATATCAATACAAGGTAAACATTTTATAATGGAGGTAAGACATATGACTCCTGAATAACCAATTCTAATATATATAGAATCATCCAGACAACATTGGAATGATCTCCCAGTCAGTTGCTAGATTGGGTTGACATCGTACAGCATTAGGTGCAGTCCTTTAAGTGGGGATATATTTTTTGAAACAATAAACCATTATAAGGTGATGAATCTACCACCAAGTGGTGGGAACAGGAATGGCCTCTCATACCATTATATCCTAGTGATTCATTTGAGAAAACATATGCTTCTCATTGTGTGATTTTCAGCTCAGCAGAACTAGGGTTCATGATCGCCCATGGGTGAATCCTTGTACCAGGAGAGATTATAAGCTTTCTAATAAATCTAAAGCTGCAACAGCCACCCAGTTGTTTCAGGCAAAGAAAAGTTATTTTGCTACCTGGCCATAATTATCAGTAATTATAATAACAATATCAAATAGGATGAAGTATATCTGGAGTCTAGGGAATTCACTGAAACACCTCTGTGCATATATACCTTGGTAACCATGAGTGGAAAGAAAGGACAATCACAGCAGCCACAGTCAGAAAAAAGCACCATAGCAGGGACTCAGATACTTGATCTAGTCAGCTATCTAAAAGACAAGCGTTGTCCATGGGCCAAGAGAATGTAGACTGTACGATAGAGAAGGGAATTAAATGAATTTTAGTTACAAACATAACATTAATTTTAGAAGTGGAATCAGTAGTTTGTCCAATAATCTTATGTTAAATAGTTTAGTCTTTTGCTTTTTTTTTGAAGTTGTGACCAGTCACACATTTCAAGAATCAGTGACAGAAGAGAGCAAACTCATCATGGGTCATGAGTATATCTAAGTGGTTCCAGAAGTAGACTGCACCAGACGCTGTCGCTATCCCAGCCATATCCCCTCAGTCCTTGCCATCTGTGCATGCCAGCCTGACTTCCAACTGCAGCGCCTTCATCTCTTTGCCTGATGGCATTCTCTGGCCACCAAAAATCTGCTCTGTATACACATATAGCAGAGATGGAGTTCTTGAAAGTGAATGTCCCACAAAATCAACCCTTAACCAACTAGTGAACATGGTTATAAATATCCAAACTCCCTGCTACCTTGCTGTTTCAGTTTACATCACACATTGCTTGATAATGCACTCCTTGACTTTCTTCCCTCCCTGGTCTCACTTTCCCACTCCCCCACTAGTGTTTCCACAGATCCTTTCCCAAATATGTGCACTCAAATGGTTATTTCTGGGACTTATTCTGAGGAGGAATGAATATTAAGGTATATAAGTAAGCAGAATGGGGAATCAAAATTTCTTCCCAGGGCCTCCCTCACGGAGCAAGGGGTTAAGCATCAGCACTATGAAGCTATCCACAACTATTGCAACATGAGTTCGATTCCCGGGGAGGTGACCCACATGGTGCAGCAGACCTCTCCTGTCTCACTTGTTGCTCCCCTTAGCAGTGTATTTCAGTCAATCCACCTGTTCTGCTCCCCATTCTGTCTCTGGTGAATCCTCTCACCTCCGGCATCTATGGCCTGTCCCCCAGCTCTTGTATGCATGAATAAATAAAACTTTAAAAAAAATTCTTCCTTTTCTCATTTAGATTTCTGGTAGGTCATCACCTAAATTGTCCCTCATCAGGCCTCCCTGGTGGCGCAAGTGGTTAAGCACAGCACTGTGAAGCTATCCACAGCCTCTGCAGCATGATTTCAATCCCCAGCCGGCCAGGGAGAAACACACATAGCAAAGCAGACCTCTCCTGTCTCGCCCGCTGCTCCCCTCAGCAGTGTATTTCAGTCAATCTGCCTGTTCTGTTCCCCACTCTGTCTCTGGTGAACTCTCTCACCTCACGCCCTCTGGCCTGTACCCCAGTTCTTGTATGCATAAGTAAATAAAATCTTTAAAAATAAATAAATAAAATTAAATTGTCCATCATTAACATAGGGTATCTGATGAAGATTACAAATTATGATGTCACAATTAGACACAAAATGTGGGGCAAGGACTGGTACCCTCTGAGTCTTCTAATTGGAGGTTTGTAAGAAATTCAAAATTTGAATCGAGACATGAGGGAGGGCTGATAAAGGGAAATGAGAAAATAGGAGGCATCTTATGAGAAGCAGCAAGGATGAGCAATGCCAGCCACAGGTAAGGTGGAGCCACTTCTAAGAGTAGAGGGAGCATCGCTGTGTCAAGAAACCAGACCACAAGTTTCACTAGCCTCAGACTTGTGCAGGTAATTCCATACAGGTGCCTCTTAAGAGGAGGGACGGGGACATTGTCCAGAACCCAGGGAGACCCAAAGACCCCTCATACATCAATCTCTGCTTTTCCCATTGCCATCAGGACACATAAGACTTCTTGAATGCAAATATCATCTTTCCAGTAGGAGAGGAGTCCTCATAGAAAGCTGAAATTTGGAATGTCTGAATATTTATATAAAATGGGACTATTTTAAACTAAGTGACAGATCTTTTTAATTGACAAATTTAAATGCTGCCACAGAACAATCCACACTATCCAGCAAAGGCAGCTCAGAGGAAGATTTTTATGTTAACATCACCCCTATCATGTAGACTTAATGTTTTTAAAGAGTAACTGTATCTATACTTTCCCTCATTTATTCAGAGGAAAAATGCTTTTGATATCTATTTTTTTAATATGCAGCCCTTGGAATACATTGGGAAGTGCATGAACACATTTACACTTTCCAGAGATGTTACATTTTCAAAGTTTCAAAGAAAAAGACAAGTGCTTCAGTTCAGCAGGCTGCACAGACAGGAGAGAGCCTGAATGCAGCCACCACACCCACCTTAGACCAGGACAGAGGTGAGGCTATGGGCAAAATGATCCTGAACCTTGACAGTAACTAAAAGGGACCAATAGTAATAACAGCAAATAATAACTGTCCCTGTCCCTTCTGTCCTTCCACTTCTGTGCTCATCGTATGTGTTGTCTCATAAAAATTTATAATCCAGCATCTTGGAGATAAAATATCATTAAAAAAAATAATCCCACAAGAGAAAATATTTAGCCACTTTATATTTGAAGAAGTACATTTAGAGGAAGAAGTACTTTTATAGTTAGATTTTTCTGGGAAAAAAAAAATCTCTGTGAAATGGATCTCAACACAGATGGATCTTACATGGGAAAAGGAAAATGTGGGCATCTCAGAGGTTAACTTGATCACACGATCGTTAGTTGGCACCTCAAACCCAGGTCAGTGTTAATCAAGATGCCTTAAATCATAACCCTATCTAATACTTTGTGAGATGCCATAGGAACAGGATATTATTATTGGAAATCTAAAACAGAAAAGGCAATATAGTATATCAAATTTATTTTACAGACTCAACCTAATAATTACTATGGGAAAAGGAAAAATGAAGATTAAGTCTTCCATATGGCTGGCAAGTAGGGGAAATTTTGGTGATAAGGGAATCGGGGGTATCACTAATGCCTCTGCAAAGGAAAGCAGCAAAGTAAAGTAATTAAAGCCCAGCTTTGACACCAGATGGGCTTGGATTTTAATCCCAGTTCTGCCACCTGCTACCTGTGCAATCTTGAGCAATTTATTTAACCTTTTTGAGAATTAACTGAATGGTGTGCAGCTTAACTGAGATCATATAAAGTTTCAGGAACATCATAGATGCCCACTAACTATTAATCTTCTTACCCATTCACACCTACTCCCCACATTTAAGAGAGGGAAGGAGTTGAATCTTGGTCCAATGAAACTGAATGTGCAGAGGAATAAAGCAGAGAAGCAAGGAAAGGTGTAAAAAGAGTGAAAGACAAAATGCTTTATAGAAGATCAGTTGACTGTGTATTCAGGCTATTCTGGGCTTTCTATTCTATTGTATTGGTCTTTCTCTCTGCCTTTCTTTTCCAGTAGAAGCAATGATATTTTTAATGTAATTAAAGATTATTTATCTTTTCATTCCAACTTCTCTTCCACCTGATATTGTCCCTGATGTTTTTGGAATAAGGCTACCAGAATGCTCAGTAAGTCTACATTGAGTTAGACTGCAGTGAAATATATTTATGTTCACATTACTTCTACAATTAGTTTCAGTTGTTACTAGACACCCCTATGTGAGAAATCCATAATACCACCCCACAGTGTGCTGACTCACCTGGAGTTGTAACATAACAACACAAAGCCAGAGGTTTTTTTTTTTAAGATTTATTTATTTATGCATACAAGAACTGGGATACAGGCCAGAGGTGCGGGGGGTGGGGGTTGGTGAGAGGATTCACCAGAGACAGAATGGGAAACAGAACAGACAGACTAATTGAAATACACTGCTGAGGGGAGCAATGGGTGAGACAGGAGAGGTCTGCTGGCGCCATGTGGGTAGCTCTCTGGCCAGCCAGGGATCAAACTCATGCTGCAGAAGCTATGGATAGCTTCACAGTGCAAAGCCAGAGTTTAAAGCATGAAATGAGAATGTCCGGTGCTCTTTGGCATCATCATTATGAGGACAGTAGAAGAGAAATAAAGTTTAAAATGTATTGAGCAAGAAACTAGATTGGAAAACTTGATGAAATATTATATATGAGTATATATATTATATTTAAAATATTATATATAAAATATATATAAAAGTATATATAAAGGATTTAGTTCTTATCAATGCTTAATCAATATAGAAGTTATTCTCACACAGGAATGTATTCAATAGTGCAATTATACAATTATAGACCTATTATAGCTCTTTTTGCCTTTTTTTAATGGACTTGTACTTCACTGAATGTATTATGTATACATATATATGTGTGTATGTTTATATAAGTATATGTATGTGTATATTTCATATATTCAGATATGTATGAATCCATCATATATTCACATATATGAATCCATGTAGAATCTGCAGCAAGACAGAATCTATAGCAGTATTACAGAGCAAGTATGACTGTGTGTGAAATCCAGTTTCTAGGAATCTCACTTGTCAGTAATAAAAAGGGAGTTTCAATTAGCTGTGTGATTAAAGCACTTTTTGTTAAAATTATCCCAGAAAAAAAAATTTTTTAAAGATTTATTTATTTATACAAGCACTGGGTACAGTCAGAAGCACGGGAGGGTGAGAGAATTCACCAGAGCCAGAGCAGGGAACAGAACAGGCAGACTGACAAAATACACTGCTGAGGGGAGCAGCAGGCGTGGCAGGAAAGGTCTGCGTGCCATGTGGGACCCTTGCCGGCCTGCCAGGGATCGAACCGGCGCTGCAGAGGCTGCAGGCAGTTTCGCAGCCCAGTGCTCAACTGCTGTGCCACCAGGGGAGGCCCCCGGAAAAAAATTTTTATAAAGATTTATTTATTTATACATACAAGAGCTGGGGTACAGGCCAGATATGTGGGAGTGGGTGAAAGGATTTACCAAAGACAGAGTGAGACACACAACAGGCAGACTGACTGAAATACACTACTGAGGGGAGCAGTGGGTGAGGCAGGAGAGGTCTGCTGCGCCATGTGGGTAGCTCCCTGGCTAGCCGGCGAGAGAACTCCTGCTGCAGAGGCTGCAGATTGCTTCATAGTGCATCGCTTAATCCCTGCACCACCAGGGAGGCCCCTTTCCTGGAAAATTTTTACTGTAAAAGAGGCAATCAAAGTGTATACAACAGAGCCTCCCTGGTGGCCTAGGGGTTAAGTCTCAATGCTATCACCCCTCTGGCCTGATTTCCATCCCCAGCCAGGGAGCTCACCCACATTGTGCAGCCCTGTCTCACCCACTGCTCCTCTTAGTAGTGTATTTCAGTAAATCTGCCTGTTTTGCTCCCCACTCTGTCTCTGGTGACTCCTCTAATCCCACCCACACCCCCTGCACCTCTGGCCTGTATGAATAAAGAAAAAATCTTGAAAAAATCATTTAAAAATTATAACAAATATTCACCATTGTACCTAACTTTATTTATCATTTCATATCCTTGTTCTTTTTTTTTTTTTATAAATTTTATTTTTATATTCCCCATACAATTGCAGCCCCCCCATTCTGACCCCAATCTCTCCCCTCCCACCCCCGCCCCCTTAAAAATGTCTCTGGTTTGTAGTTTTTTGTTGATTTTGATTTTCACTTTCTTATAGTTATTTGTTTTCCTGGTCCCTTATTTAAGTTTTCTAGATTCCTGCTATGAGTGAGACCATCCGGTATTTTTCTTTTTCTTTTTGGCTTATTTTGCTGAGCATGATCCCTTCCAGTGCCATCCATGTTGCTGCAAATTGCATGTGTTTATCTTTTTTGAATGCCATATCCTTGTTCTTAATAAAGGTCCCCAAAATTGCACAGCCTTCAGGCCCTATGAGACCTGGGTATTTCCCAAACACAAATTTTGGAGTTTGCCTAAATAATATCTTATTATGTGTCATTGTAAATAAGGTACACATTACATTAAATCTAATAATAAATATTCTGCATGATTCCTTTCAACAGAAAATTTCTAAATAGTCATTGATGGAAAGCACCTAATCTATGATAAAACTCCCATGGTCACAAAATGGGTAAAAAATAGTCTCTAATAAATGGTGATTGGAAAATTGGAAAACCACGCATTAAAGAATGAAGTTGAGTTACTCACTACATATTACACAGAAACAAATTCCAAATGTATTAAATATTTAGACATAAGCTTTGTAACAATAAAATGCTTAGAAGAAAAATTGGTGATAAATTCTACAATATCAACAATAAAGAATTTGAGACTCAACCCCTATGGCGAGGGAATTAAAAATAAAAATGAATAATTCAGGTTGCCTCAATTTAAAAACCTTTATACAGCAGAAAAAAAGACAATTAAATAGACACCCAACTGAATGGGAAAAAAATATTTGTACAATATATAACAAGGGATTAGTATCCAAGATATATAAAAATCGCATACAATTCAACAACAAAAATGAACAAATAAACCAATTAGCAATGAGAAAAATATATGAACAGACAATTCACTAAAAGGATGTCAAGAAAGTCACAAAAAATATGAAAAAAAAAATGTTCATCGTAACTCCTAGTAAAAATGATGTAGATTAAAACTATGATACTGTCTCATACACATGAAAATTACTCATATCAAAAAGACTCTCAAAAACAAGTGCTGCAGAAACATGGAGAAAAAGGAATCCTATTACACTGTTAGTAAGAATGTGAGCTGGTGAATCCATATGGAAAGGAATCTGGATTTATATTAAAAATAGAAATAGTGTATAACCTGGCAACTCACTCTTGGGCATATATCCACAGAATATGAGACCATCAACAAAAACTCCGTATGTTCTATAATATTTACAGCAGCATTATTGGCAATAGTTAGGGCATAGAAGGAGCCTAAATATCCTTCAATGGATGAATGGATCAAAAATATGTGGGACCTACCATGGAATATTACATAGCCAAAATAAAGGATGAAATGATTTTCAACAAAATGGAGGGAATTAAAAAAAAAATCTCTATATACATAGTAAATTATGTTAGAATAATAAAAACAAATATTGGACCTTCATATAACAGAAAATCTGACAACTTAAAAAATGCTTCCAAAAACTTCTAGACATCAACAATCGCCCTGAGAACTCTGAGAGTAAAAGGTAGAGGGAAGAAAAAGGGACAAGGGGCTACAAGGGATGGTAGTGGAGGGAAAAATTAGTCAAAGGGATATTTCCACAGAGGAAAAAAAAAGAAATAAATCCAATACTTCCCTTTAGAAAGTTCATAGTCTCCTGCATGAGAGTATTACAAACTGAACACAAAAATTTTAATATTATGCCAGTGATGTGAGTTGAATTGTCTCTCCAAATTTCATATATTAAATTCATAATCTCCTTTTATGGTTGTATTTGGAGATGAAGCCTTTGGGAAGTAATTAGGTTTGGATGAGTCATAAGAGTGGAGCCCTCAAGATGGAATTAGTACTCTTGTAAGAAGAGACAGAGGCACCAGAGTTTGCAGTCTCTCTCTCCCTCCCTACCATGTGAGGGAGTTAATGGTCTGCAAGCCAAGAAGAGAACTCTCACCAGAACCTAAGTGTGCTGGTACCCTGACCTGGGACTTCAGATCTCCAGAACTGTGAGAAAATTCATTTCTTTTACTTAAGCCATCAGTTAATTATCTTTTGTTATAGCAGCCTAGGTATACTAATCCAGCAAGCAAATTTGAACCTTTATTTTAATTACCAATATTACCACCCACATTTTAAAGTGGAGATCATGACCCAACACACACACACATTTTACAAAAAAGGAACATTATTTATACTTATTTTATATGTATGTATACACATGTATATATTTCTCTCTTATAGTTTTTTATTCTACTTCATTTTATAAAATGCTGGTCACAGTATCACAAATTATCATTTGCAAAATACTATCCCTATGACTATTTTGCCCTAGAATATTTGGACTTAAATATCCATGAATATAACTTGAACAAAAATCTCTATTAGTGCTAATAAAATTTGAGCTCTATCAGGTGAAAGTGGAAAGATATTGAAATCCCAAGAATACCCCTTTTGCCAATCATTGGCATATGTTTTATTAGAACAAACACCTTAGCTCTCCCTCTATATATGCACAATACACACACGTACATGAGAGCACACACATGCACACACTGTCCTGCCTTCACTCTATGCATCTATATATATTAGATTTGGTTGCTTTTTCACAGTGACAACTGCAATGAAAGCTCTCTGCAGGGAATCACAGTAGTCTGAGTGAAGGGGTTATTTTAGTGGTTCTTCACTATCCGAGAATTGCATTGAGCCACAGAGCTTTCTGACAGGACTTGGCAAGCTTTGCATTATATTCAAGATTGTTTCTTCTGTTGGCAAATTCATCATAAAGGAGTTTGGCTTTTTTCTAAAGTATGCTGTATGTGTGTGTGTGTGTTTGTATGTGTGTGTGTATATATATATATTCCATAAAATATACAAATATAGATAGATACATAGAGATACTTTATTGATTCTTTCATAATAGTGCCATTATGATAATTATTTACTTATAAAATATGTCACATTGGTGGACTAACACAGAACTCCTACCTCCTCATTGCAGTGCTAATCACTATTTAAAATGTACTTACCGGGCCTCCCCGGTGGCGCAGCGGTTGAGCGCTGGGTTGCGAAGCTGCCCGCAGCCTCTGCGACGCCGGTTCGATCCCCGGCTGCTCCCCGGCCACCAGAGGAGGGTCCCACATGGCGCGCAGACCTCTCCTGCCGCCCGCTGCTCCCCTCAGCAGTGTACTTCGGTCCTTCTGCCTGCTCTGCTCCCCGCTCTGGCTCTGGTGAATTCTCTCACCCTCCCGCGCTTCTGACTATACCCAGTGCATGTATGAACAAAACAAACAAACAAATAAATAAATAAACATGCCTCTATAAAAAAAAAAAATTTAAAAAAAAAAAATTAAAAAAAAAATAAAATGTACTTACCAGGGCCTCCCTGTTGGTCTCAGCACTATGAAGCTATCAGCAGCCACACGCAGCACAAATTTGATCCCCCACCCCCAGCCAGAGAGCTAACCCACAAGGCATGGCAGACTTATCCTGTATCCCCACTGTTCTCCTCAGCAGTGTATTTCAGTAGATCTGCCTGCTCTGCTCGTCTGTCTTTCTCTGGTGAATCCTCTCATTCCTGACACACACCTCTGGCCTGCACCCGAGTGCTTAGATGCACAAATAAAATAAATCTTAAAAAAAGATGTACTTACCTGCATCAACTTTCCATCTCTCACTGGACAATATTCCACAAGAAAAGGTGCAGCTATACTATAAACAGAAAATATACTGTTAAGTACAAAAATTTTATTTTATTTATTTTTTTTTAAATGGTCAGTACCAGCTTTTTTTTTTTTTTTTTTTTGAAGATTTATTTATTTATTTATACAAGCACTGGGTACAGTCAGAAGCATGGGAGGGTGAGAGAATTCACCAGAGCCAGAGCAGGGAGCAGAGAAAGGCAGAAGGACCGAAGTACACTGCTGAGGGGAGCAGCGGGCAGCAGGAGAGGTCTGCGCCCCATGTGGGACCCTCCTCCGGTGGCCTTGGAGCAGCCGGGGATCGAGCCTTGGAGCAGCCGGGGATCGAACTGGTGCTGCAGAGGCTGCGGGCAGCTTCGCAACCCAGCGCTCAACCGCTGTGCCACCGGGGAGGCCCAAGTACAATAATTTTAATAAGCATCTATTGTTGCAATAGATGTATGGAAAGATTTACCCAATTCATTTCTCTCTTTGCATATGAAAGAGAAGTGATATATTGGACTCCAGATTTTCTCTTGCTCAGAATTTGTCAGCAGATTTTTTCTCTTTAGTCATTTCAAGAATAGGCAATAGCAGGCTGGAGTAAGGGCTTGACCATCAATTTGGGGGCACCCAAGAAATATCCTGGTGTAACTTCTAAAGTCATACATGGCAGTTTATAATAAAATTAGTTGATCTCAAAGCCACAGTTGTTTAACCATGACACAGTGTCTTGTAGATTGGTAGGTGAATGTCATGATTACTCTTATTTTAAGGTAAAAGGTCTTTTCTAGGATAGCTAATATATCAACAAGTCCTAGATATATAATAAAATAAGGATAATTTGTCATCATTTCTGTTGAATTTGTGGATGTTTTCCTCTCTAAATCCAGGCATTTGTCTGAATATTATTAAAAAATTTATAATTATGAATGACACCAGAATCACCATTATTTCTTCATTAATTGGGGCCCAATAATAGCTGGATTGTTTGTTCCCAATTGCTGATTTGCAACAGGTTTGTCCAATGTGCCATATTGAAAGAATAGAGTTTGTTCTTATACTTAGTATCATTTATTACTTTTTTCCAGGTAAAAATGTGAAAATCTTTTACCTGTGGTTAAAGTCAATTATAATTTCTTTTTGTCTTGTTTGGAATTCAAAGGTAAGATCTTCCCTATTTGCATGTGGGTAAACATCAAAATATGTATTAAATATATTCCTAAACAAAGGGGGCTTTTAAGTCGGGGGGAGGATTATACATTCAATTCAGTGATCAAACTTGAAATAAAAACTCAGCAACCTCCAGTTACCTTGTTTAAGAAAAATAATCAGAGTTTATTAGTCTCTGTAATGATGGGAAAGAAAATTATCATTAGAGGATAATATTCCAGGAGTTTTGGCCCCATTTGAGAATTTTTCCATACGGTCCCTGTAACATAATTCCATCTACTTTCCTATAGAAAAGCCAAGTTTGGAAGTTTCCCAGAAAACCCATCCCTCTGGCCAATTTTCACATATAGATAAGAAGACTATTTCCTCCAGTCCCAATGGTTGACAGGGAGATTACAGGACAGGCAATGTTAATAACTACTCTAATGCAAGTTCTGTAACCCTATCCCAGAACTCCCTAATTCTTGATCTTATCTTCCTCTTTGGAGTAGCTTTTAGCACCCATTTCCTAAGCATTAGTTTCTTCTCTCGACCTTCTGCTAATGTCCTTAACATCTCTCCATAATTATATCTCGGATCTTAGACTAAACCTGGAGACTGTTTGCTGACTCTGCCGTCGTAACACTGCACTTCCCAGGACCCTCAAAATACATTTCTGTTGCCACAGGGAATTATTAGGTATGATATTAGATAGAAGAATATATCAATAATCTAAAAAAGATATGAGGCTGGACTGAGGGATGGCAGTTCCAACCCTCCATCCAAATGAGAGGTTCACAGTTGCGAGGTATTTCAGAGTTAAATCAAAATAATTTGGGAGTGATAGAAAAGAAAAAAAGCTATTAAGCAAAAGTGGAACCCACACTGCCCTTCTAGTTGTTAGTTTCTCTTTGAGAGGAAAGGATCCACATGTGTGTATGTGTTTATGTGTATATATGTATGCTATTATGGGGCAATCCATCAAAACAGCTAAGGAAAATACCATATAACTTATTTTATATGGTATTAATTTCACATGTGTGACTGAACCTATAAAACAACAGTTTCACTTGATTCCAACTAAAAGAATTGAACCCAGACAGCGTCATTTTATTCCTGATACATTCCCAACTTTCCATTTCCAATATTCCTTTTATGTTCTTGTATGTACAGAAAACTACTCCATGATAAGTAGCACAAGCCTCCCTAGGTCTTGAAAGTACCAATGAATCTACAGCTCCTTTCTTTTTAATAATAATAATGACAGATAAGTGCACTTTCACAAAGATTATATCATATTATCCTCACAGTAATATCCCCAGGGAAGATATTATCCCCATAGTGCATATGGAAACAGGCTCAAAGAGGTTAACCGGCTTGTCTGATGAGAAATAGAAAGTAATGACCTCTACGTATTCTAGCTGCTAATCTGCTGTTCCTTCCACTTTGTGTGGATTGCCCATCTATGAGACAGAAAGAAGATTAGGTGTGTTTCCCATTGGCTATGTTGAAATCAGCAGGGAAAAAAAAAAACAAGGTCAACTTACATTCTCTAAATTGTGATCATTTTGCATGGACTTGAACGCTTGTTGCTGCTTGAGGATTATTAATATCTGCATTTCCTCCTTTTCAAAGTAATTATATGCTCAGATCTCCTCTCCTACTGTGTCTTATGGAACTTCACTGCTATAAAGACCACCAAATAACCTCATAGCAAAAAAAGGAAAAAAAGTTCTTCTCTTCTTCTGTCCAAATTTGCCTTTCTTGGTGTTAGCCGCTTTCCCCTAATAACTGTGTGCTCTCTAGAGAACATGTCCAGTGCATTTTCTTTGTTTCACAGAAGAGGTCTGCAGAAGACTTTGGATTTTAATATGAGAAATACATAAATGCCCTTGAAAAAGGATGACTGCATTCCCCCTAGGCCTCTTTCATTAATATGAGCTTCATGAAACGCAGGGTTTAGTGGTGGGATTGAAGGTTAGAGGCAAAAGACCACACAGATTTGAAGAAGCCTTAAAAAATAAGAGAGGAAAATGTGGTTTATTAGTTATACTAGTTACAGAATGAACAGCATATTGTATGTGCTGTGTTAGAGGTATGTTATGAATAACAAAAGCCCTGGAGCATTTACATATTTGTTTTCAGCAATCCTGGCAGTTGGATTTCACCATTCTATGCCTCTTTGCCAGAATCACTAAACACTGGTACATATGGCATCTGAAGTACCATATGCCATAGAAAATGTTAGCTGATGCCTATACTTCTATATTATATTTTTATTTCAGATTTTTGCAGTTTGAACAAAGAATAGTAGAAAAAACAAAATATTGGACAAGCAGTAAACAGTAAAGTGAAAAAAATGCTTTCAGAGAAAGAAAATAAAGGAAATGAATCTACCATGAGTTAACATGGCTATATGGAAATGAATCAGATATGGGAAGTAACTGTTTGGCATGAAACATGTAAGTAGCCTTTCATTCTACTATTTTGGAGCTGAAGACTACATGAGTAGGGAGGATTGACATATTTTTCATCGCTTATTCATTCGAATATTTTTTGTTAAAATCACACTGTACCTTTGATTGAAGTTAACTGAAGGCTACAGTCAGTGACATGTAAAATTCAGCTTAACACAGAAAAATTCAAATACAATTACTTATTTAGCAATATTAATTTTGATTTTTGACTGAGATTTTCAGCTAGCATCTAGGTTTTTTTTGTTCTTAGAAACAGGAAGATGAAAATTAAAATCAACATAACTGAATACTTAACTCTCTCAAAACAGAAAAACAAACAGAAATCTCTGGCCAATCTTTTACCAATAGGAAAAGATCAAAATGACTGAGTAACTCTGATGCATAACTAGTAAGAGATAGCCCATTGAGAATGACTTGGTGAATGTATTAATCTCAGGATAAAATTGATTATTATCCAAAGATAGTTTATTCTTTTTAATAGTCTCAAAAAATGGACACCAATTTCTTAGTCTGAATTTGGCCTGGAATAGGCAATTTGTCCAAAATTTGAAAACTTGTGAGAAACTAGACTGGTTGAATGAGTAAGTCACAGAGTAAGGAGTGAGGGGAAAAAAGAATCTTGAAAATATAAAGTATGAAAGTTGTAAAATTATGGCTTAAAATTGCTAACGATTGGGCCTCCCTGGTGGCGCAAGGGGTTAAGACGCAACCTATGAAGTTAACTGCAGCCAGCCACTGCAGCATGAGTTTGATCCCCAGCCAAGGAGCAACCCACATGGTGCAGCAGACCTCTCCTGACTCACCTGCCACTCCCCTCAGCAGTGTATTTCAGTCAATCTGCCTATTTTTCTCCCCACTCTGTCACTGGTGAATCCTCTCTCTCTCTCTCTCTCTCACACACACACACACACACACACACACACACACCCTGCACCTCTGGCCTGTATCCCAGCTCTTGTGTGCATAAAAATAAATAAATCTTTAAAAAAAATTGCAAACAATATAAATAATTTTAAAGTAGTGTAGTGTATTCCTCAGGGTTCTCCTGTAACATGGAACCAACAGAGAACTAGAACTAAAGTAAATAGATGATAGAAAGTAAGAGAGTAAGATAGTTTTGGGTTTTGGTTGTTGTTTGGGGGTGTTTTTTTTTTTTTTAATGAAGAATTGACTTATACAATTATGGAGGCCAGGAAGTCCTACAAGCTGTCATATGCAGGCTGCAGACCCAGGAAAGCTTGTGATGTAATTCCAGTGCTAGTCTGAAGGCCTGAGAACCAGAAGAACCAATAACATAAATACTAATCTAAGGGGAGGACAAGACTGATATTCCAGCCCAAGCAGGCAAGCATAAAGAATGAGTCTAGGAGGGTATTATCAGATGAGATTAGCATCTGAATTGGTGGACTCAGTAAAGCTGAATGCACTCCCAATATGGTGGGCATCATCCAATCAAATGAAGACTTGTAGAAAAACACCGAGAGGTTTAATTCCCCTTTGTTATTAGAAGCAGGCAGGTTTCAGATTTTTATTATTATTAATTTGTCTCCCTTATTATATAATGACCCTTTTATCCCTGGTACTTCTTAGCTGTGAAGTCTGTGTTAGCTGTTCATATCACCACTATATCTTTTTATTAATTGATAGTTTCATGTATT
Source organism: Talpa occidentalis (assembly GCF_014898055.3). Classification (NCBI taxonomy): domain Eukaryota; kingdom Metazoa; phylum Chordata; class Mammalia; order Eulipotyphla; family Talpidae; genus Talpa; species Talpa occidentalis. The sequence continues at coordinate 47,713,855 of NW_023604972.1, forward strand.
TTTTATTATCTGTTTACTTTTAATCCCTCTATATCATTATGTTTAATAGTATTATTTCGTAGACAGCATAAATGTGGTTTATGGTTTATTCTTTCTCTACTTGCATTCTGATCATCTCTGTTTTTCCCATGGATGTGTTTAGACTATTTGTATTTAATGTAATTATCAATATATATTCATGTAGGGCTATCACTTTATTATTTGGTTTTATCCATTTATCTGGGTTTCGTTCTTCTGTTTTCCATTTCCCAATTCATTTTGGGTTGTTTAAGTTTTGGGGGGTATCCATTTAAATTTATCCATTGTGTTTTTCACTAAATGGTTGTTTAGAAACAACTCCAAGGATTGTAAGATAAGTAGTTATCTTTTCATTGTCTGCTTAGAATGAGTATTACACTAGTTTAAGTAGATTATACATGTATTTTCACCACATTTTTGTTTAAGCCTTTCCATAATGAAAACATGATCAAAAAGTGTTCCTAAAAAAAAAAATGTTCCTATACTTGGAGTGTGTTGGGTTGTGGTAAAGTATACATAACAGAAAATTGACTATATTAACCCTTTTGAAGGGTACAAAACAGTGGGATTAAGCACATTCACATTGTTGTGTCATCTTTTCCACCATCCATCTCCAGAGTTCTTTTATCATCTCAAAATGAAACTATATCTAGGTTAAGTTTGCCTTCTTTTTCCAGTATCTTAAATTAGAAGAATAGGTTGTTGATTTAGGTCACTTCTTTAATAGAGGCATTTCTAGCTGTATATTTCCCTCTGTTATTTTAACTGCATCCCATACATTTTGGTATCCTGCAGCTTCATTTTTATTCAACTCAAAGAATTTTATGATTGTCTTCTTTCATCCATTGGCTACTTAAGATTTTGATTAATTCCACATATTTTTTGAGATCCCCATATTTTTCTGTTACTGATTTCTGATTCCCTTCCACTGAGATTAGTGAACATACTTTGTATTACACCAATGCTTTTTAACTTAATGAAGTTTGTTTTATGAACTAGCTTGTGTTTTATTCCTAGAGAATATTCTATATACACTGGAAAGGACTGTGTATTCTATGTTGTTAGGCAGTTGTTTTGATGTCTATTAGGTAGATAGATAAATGATTGATAGCTAGATAGATTCATATCCTCTTGAAAGATTGGCCCATTTATTGAATCCTCTTAAAGGGTGGTCCATTTATTATTAGAAACAGTTTCTCTTTTTCTCCAGTAACATTTCTTTTGTTTTAAAGTCTATTTTTTTTTCTGGCATTAATAGAGCCATGCCACTTTCTTGTGGTTGTTGTTTATTGATGTAAATTTTTTTTTAATTTAAAGATTTATTTTATTTATTTCTGCATACAAGAGCTGCGGTGTATGCCAGAGGTGCAGGTGGGGGAGGAGGGGCAGTGAGAGGATTCACCAGAGACAGAGCAGGGAGAAGAACAGGACGGTTGACGAAAATAGACTGCTGAGCAGAGCAGCTGGCAAGAAAGGAGAGGTCTGCTGCTCCATGTGGGTTAGCTCCCTGGCCAGGGATCAAACTCATGCTCAGTGGCTGGCGATAGCTTAATAGTGCTGAGACTTAACCCTTTGCACCACCAGGGAGGCCCTGATGTATCTTTTTAGTCAACATTTTTATTTCACTCTATTTGGGTGTTTGAATTTGATGTGTTTGTTTCTCCTGTAGGCAAGATACTGTTAGATTATGGTTGTTTAACTTTATCACATCTGTCTCTGCTTTATTACTTCATTGTTTAATTTACTCACATTTAATGTTATTATTGATATACTTGTATTTACTTTTGCTTACACCTTTTGCTTTCTATCTGTCCATATCTTTTCATTTTTCTATTACTCCTTTACTGAATTATTTTTCATGGAATGAACATTTTATAGTGTAGCATTTTAATTTCATTAATGATTTTCACTGCATTAATGATTTTCACTGCGCCTCCCTGGTGGCACAAGGAGTTAAGTCTCAGCACTATGAAGCTATCTGCAACCACTGCAGAATCAGTTCAATCCCTGGCCAGGGAGATGAGCCACAAGGCACAGCAGACTTTTCCTGTCTTTCCTGCAGCTCTCCTCAGCTGTGTATTTCAGTATATCTGCCTGTTTTGCTCCCTACTCTGTCTCTGGTGATGTCTCTCACAGCCTGCACCTCTGGCCTACGCCTCAGTTCTTCTATGCATAAATAAATAAATAAAACTTTTTTTTAAAAGATTGTTAAAAAAATGCTCAACATCAGTAATTATCAGGGGAATGCAAATCAAAACCACAATGAGCTATTACCTCACATCAGGTAGGATGGGTATCATCCTAAAGACAAAAGATAACAAGTGTTGGTAAGAATACTGAGAAATGGAAATTTTGTGTAATATTGGTGGGAATGTAAATTGGTACAGCCATTATGAAAAACAGTATGGGCTTTTCTTTAAAATATATAGATATAGATATAGATACCATATGATTCAGTAATTTCACTTCTGTGTATGTATTTGTGTGTGTGTGTGCACGTGTGTATCTCCAAAGGGAACAAAATCATAAATTTGAAGAGATACCTGTATTCTCATGTTCATTCCAGCATTATTCACAGTAGCCAAGATATGGAAACAACTTATATCTTTGTTGATGGAAGAATGCATAAAGTAAATTTGATACAGAAATACAGATATATTGGAATATTATTCAGTTATGAAAAAGGAGCCTTGCCATTAGACATGGATGAAGGTTAAGGACATTATGCCACATAAAACAAGCCATTAAGTGGGAGGGATCTTTCTAATATATATTTTTAAACAAAAGATCCAACTCATAAAGACAGAAAGTAGAACGGTGGTTGCCAGGACAGGGCGTGTAGGGGACATGAGGTTGTTGGTCATAGGGTACAAACTTTCCATTATAAGGTGAATAAATTTGAAGATCTAATTAATGTACAGAATGGCTATTATAGTTAATAATGCTCTATTTTATGTATACCTGAAATTTTTTAACAATAGATCTTAAGCATTTTCACCAAAAAAAAAAAGGGTAACTATGTGTAGTGATAGATCTATTAATTAACTTGATTGTGGTAATCATGTTATAATGTATACATACATCATATGTACACTTTATTTTTTTTTTAATTTTTTAAGATTTATTTATTTATTTATTTATACAAGCACCGGGTACAGTCAGAAGTGCGGGAGGGTGAGAGAATTCACCAGAGCCAGAGCGGGGAGCAGAGCAGGCAGAAGGACTGAAGTACACTGCTGAGGGGAGCAGCGGGCGGCAGGAGAGGTCTGCGCACCATGTGGGACCCTCCTCCGGTGGCCGGGGAGCAGCTGGGGATCGGACTGGTGCTGCAGAGGTTGCAGGCAGCTTCTCAACCCAGCGCTCAACCACTGCACCACCAGGGAGGCCCCATATGTACACTTCAAATATACAATTTTATTTGTCAATTTGATTAGAAAATACGGGAAGAATTTCAATAAATATGTGAACACAGTACCCAGGAACCAAATTCTTCTGCAAATTAATCCAATCTTATTGAGGGCTATAATACTCTCACTAAAGTGGGAAGGGGGTATAAGGGAATAGTCTTAGTTTAAATATCACAAATGCTCACATTTCATACCAAATTTTCATAGTTTTTCTTGAATAAATATTTCTTCATTTGTTATTTGCCCTTAGGACAAATAATTTTCAGAGAAACCATAGTTTTTTGGGTTTGTTTTTTTTTTTTTTTCACAAATTTCACTGGAGATATGGATCAGCCTGATGTCATATCACAAGTTGACCTATTTCAGGTATATTTATTATTTTTTTTAAGATTTATTTATTTATGTATAGAATAACTGGGTGTAGGCCAGAGGTATGAGAGGTGAGAGGATTCACCAGAGACAGAGTGGGGTGCAGAACAGGCAGAGCTACTGAAATACACTGCTGAGGGGAGCAGCAGGAGAGACAGAAAAGGTCTGCTGTGCCATATCTATGTGAGCTCCTGGGTGGGATCAAACTCAGTCCATTGCGGTGGCAGTGCTGAGACTTAACCTCTATGCTACAAGGGAAGCCCCCTAAACTTATTTAGTTGTATCTGGTACTTCTGGTTGTTGAGTTGTACTTCTGGTACTTATTTAGTTGTATCTGATATTCACACTCACTTCTTACTTCTAATTTTCAATTTTTCTGGTTAATATGTTTGTCTCTATTGAAGCAATGACTGCCAGTTTTGGTTCAGTCCTCTCCAATATTTAAGCTCTTATATTCTAGGAGATTCAGAAATGAGGTTTTTTGTTTGTCCTGATATTTAGTGTGAACACTCAAGACTTTGACATTAGTTGCGATATTTATCTGAAATTAGAGAAGACATGTTTATTCACCACAGTCCTTTTCCACCATTTTGTCTCTGGATTAGTTCAGGCTCAGGAGGAAAGGGTAGGGATGCCAAAGTTGGAAAGAGGAAGTTATTTCAATCTAAAATATACACGGGGCCTCCTTGGTGGCGCAGGAAGTTGAGACACTGTCCGCAGCCTCTGTAGCACAAGTTCTATCCCAGGCCGGCCAGAGAGCAGCCCACATGGCGCAGCAGACAGACCTCTCCTGACTGGCCCCCTGTTCCCCTCAGCAGTGTATTTCATTCAATCTGCCTGTTCTGTTCTGTCTCTGGTGAATCCTCTCAAGTGCCACACCTCTGGCCTGTACCCTAGCTCTTGTATGCATAAAATAAATAAATCTTTTAAAAAAAGAAAATATTTGTTAATTTGAAGAAGAAACTACAAGTCAATAGTATTATTTAAATAATAATAATAATAATAAAGTATACACAGATTCTGATCTCAAGGGAAGGCATTAATAGGATTTCCTGTTGCCGCGGGCTTGATTTATTATGAGGTAGTCACAGGCAACAAATGACTAATCAGACCTAACAAGACTGATCCCAACACAGGAAGCCACAAAATGATGAGACACCCGGTGATACACAAAGGAAGTCAATGGTGCAGCTGTCAAATTTTTCCAGGTTTTCACTTGTAAAGTGTGCCAAGGCCCCTGGAAAACTTTCATGAGTGCTAATAGGAACCATTTAGTCAAAGGGCTGTGAGAGACCTTTCTTTAAAAAAAAAAAAATTAAATGTGTAGGCTTACAAAACTTTTTACATTCAGTTGGAATTATACATCAAAAAGATGTTCGCAGGCAGGTTCTCAGAGATTCTTATATATAAATAATAATAGTTTGCTGATTATTCGCCTCCAGGAGACCCATTCTCCATCTTCTGCCTGGCTCTATGTCCCCAGAAGCTGACCCATGCAGATGATTCATCATGCTACAGAACTTTGCCAAAGAGTTTCCAGTTGGGTTTGACCACTGGAAGCCATCAATATGAAATTGGAAGGCATGAGAGAGAAAGATTGGGGCAGTTCTTCTCTGCTCCCTCCTTGTCTTCTTGACATTAGCTGTATCCCTATGGCTTTTATTGGGTCCCTCCTCCAAGGGTCTAGTCTTTATGCTCTGGCATCACAAACCCCTCTCATAAGAACTTCTTGCTCTGGGTCCTCCCCAGTGGTGCAGCAGTTGAGCCCTGGGCTGTGAAGCTGCCCACAGTCTCTGCAGCGCCCGTTCAATCCCCAGCCACCAGCAAGGGTCCCACATGGCGCACAGACCTCTCCTGCCGTGCCCGCTGCTCCCCTTAGCAGCGTCTTCGTCAGTCTGCTTGTTCTGCTCCCCGCTCTGGCTCTGGTGAATTCTCTCACCCTCCCACGCTTCTGTCTGTACCCAGTGCTTGTATAAATAAATAAATCTTTTTTTAAAAAGAATATTTGAAAAATCTGTACATGGCATAAGGAAGAACAATACAATCACCACCTAGGAACTGCCACCCAACCTAAGAAAAAGAACATCTTCAGGGCAATCTTTATTTTGGGTTTCATATTCATTCATTCTTTGCCTTTTTAATAATTCTTCCCATACTCTTCTTTGTTCATCTCTATCCCCTTTGAAAGGGTAGGAATTGATTTAAGACCTTTATTTTAAAGATAGCTTGCCATTGATGGGGGCAGAGAAGTTTATATTTTCAGAGCTAGCTTAAGAGGGAGAGACAGAAATAGAGAATGAGGTGAGAGGAAGGGGAAGGAAGAGACAGGACAGGAGGTGGGGGACAGAAGGGGAGAGAAAGGAAAGGAAAGAAGAGAGGTCTTTATAGTTAGGGTTGGGGTGTTTGGTCTATGTGATTTTATTTATTTATTTTTTAAGATTTATTTTATTTTATGCATACAAGAGCCAGAGTACAGGCCAGAGGAATTGGGGGTGAGAGGATTCACCAGAGACCGAGCGAGGAACAGAACAGGCAGACTGACCGAAATACACTGCTGAGGGGAGCAGCGGGCGAGATAGGAGAAGTCTGCTGCACCATGTGCATAGCTCCCTGGCCGGGGATCGAACTCGTACTACAGTGGCCGCGGTCAGCCTCATAGGCTGCGTCCCAACCCCTTGAGCCACCAGGGAGGCCCCGGTCTTCGTGATTTTAGAGGTTCAACTTCAGCTTGAGGTTTCCGGAAGGGGTTCCCCTGCTCAGCCCTAGGCAGGCAAACCCCTGCCCAAGCCTCCCTCCTGAGATCCTGCATATGCTTTCTTGCTAAACGACTCTTCACACCGTTATCTCCTCACGGGATACATCTGCTGGGTGCCTCGCATCCTCAGCTCTGCTTTCATCTACTCGTATCTCAACACATTGTTTCCTCCAGTCCTGGTGCCAGGGTGGAAGGGAGCCATCCCTCACGGCCGCGCTCTGGGATTGGCAGCGAATGAATGATTGGCAGCGGGCATCTCTGTCAGGGCTTTGGCATGCTGCAGAGTAGAAGCCCTGTGCTAATGAATGCCATCTACACCTACCAGATGTGCCACTGGGTGACATGCCAGATCTTTTACATAATACCATTCTGCCGGACACGAGACAGCTGGGGGGGAGGGGTTTAATGCCTTGGGATGGGAGGGGTTCTGCCTTTCCATTTTTTCTCTTTTCTTTACTTCTTTTTCTTTTCTTTTCTTTTTTCTAATGCAGACCTCCCGCCACCGCCCCTATACCCAACCAACTCCCCTTACATTGAGCTAAAGCCTACATCTGAGTGCATCTCCCTCAAAGAGTGCCCCAAGGCTAAAGGCTTGAGTTCTCTGAACATCTCCCTGAGCTCTTTCCCACACACATTGCCTTTTTCCTTCCCTGCCTATGCTCTCTGCCTCCATCCAAACATAAGAAAGAGCAAAGGTTTTTACAAGTTAAAGTTACACATAGAAAACAAAACAAAACACTGGAAGGATGTGAAATGAAAGGAGGGAAGAGGAGAGGAGAAAAATCACACTGCCCAGTCTCCTCCCAGCTATGTTCTCCCACCCCGTGTTAAATGTGCAAGCACTCATTTTCTGCACCCCATTTCTTTGGCAGCCCCTCATCCTCATTCCTTTCCTCCTTCCACCGGAAACTGGACAGAATTTATCCCCAAGGGTGATATCCTGTCGGTGCCTGTCCACGTTCTGGCCGCCGCAGTTGTCTGAGGGTGGAAGTGTTCAAATATCTTTGCATTTTGGAGAGAAATTTTTCCTAAAGTGGGGTGGACCAGGTGGGCGGAAAGGAAAATGAGAAAACCACTTCTGAGGGGCAGCGGGCCTGTGCGCTGGTTGGGGATAGTTTGCAGCCTCCGCCCCGCGCCCCGACCCGGTTCCTCACCCCGCCCTCAGCTCTCCGCTCCCACAGGGAGAAACGACCAGGGGGCGGGGTGGGAGGAGGGACCGCCCGGCAGGTCCCCAGTTCTTTCGCTAGTCGGGCTGCCCGGGAATCCGGGGGACTTGAACTGCACGGGGCGCAGCTCCTCCCCCCCGGGGGCCATGCCCGCCTCCCTGCTCTCCCCCCACTAGAATCTGGAACTCGGCCCGCGGAGCGCCGCTCCCCAGCGCAGATCCTCCCCGCGCCCGCTTCGGGCCGAGCGGCCAGGCCCCTTCCTGCGTTGCACCCGCGCCTCCGCCCGCTGCCCAGCCTCCAGATGGCAGCTCCTCGCGCGGCTCGCGGCCCCCAGACGCCGCCCGGCAGCAGCCGGCGGCCGCTCCCTCCTTCCCAGCTGCGCCGCAGAGACCCGGAGCGCCCGGCTCGCAGGGGGCTGCACCCGCTGGGATGGGGCGGGGGCCCGGCCGCCGGGGGCTCGCGGGAGCAGCGCGGGCAGGGAAGGCGCCCGCAGGCCCCGGGTGCGGACGCTGCTGGGGAGGAAGGCGCAAGGAGGGAAAGGAGGGGTCCTGAGCGCTCCGGCCCCACCCTCACGCCCCAACTCTGTGCCCCGACTTTCCTCCGCGGTCGTCCCGCATCCCCGCGCCGCGGGCGGAGCGACTTGGCCAGAGCCCCCGCGGGGCAGCGGGCAGCGGCGGCGCAGCAGCCAGGAGGGGGCGCCCGGCACCCCGGAGCCGGGGCTGAAGGGCTGGCCCTGCCGCGGCTCCCGCCCCAGTCCAGTGGAAGTTGGTTCGGCCAGAAAGGTGCCCCCTTCTGCCAGAGAGAGGTAATGCCCGCCAGCTGCGACCACCCGCTCCCCCGTTTTTCTCTTCTCTTCTCACCACACTCCTCTCTCGCGTTTCCTATTTGCTTCTCGCTCGCTTTTTGTTTTTGCTTGCCAAGTTCCCTTCTCATTCTCCGCCTCTCCTTGCTTGCTGGAACTTTCCTCGTCTTCCCGCCTCCCTTCACCCGCTCTGGAAGGGTTTGTCCAGTGGAGGGGGGTGGGGAAGGGGGGTGGGGGGCGGTGCATTTCCTGCCAAGACTGACTCCCCTCCATAGGGCCTCCCTGGGTGCCGCAAAAGCAGCTCTTAGAGGGATGGCTGGCAGGGTGTGAGGTGGTTAAGGAAGGCCATTCTCTTCCGGACCAGGGCCTGGGGACCGTGGTTTGGGTGAGTGAAGCGTTTGGAGCAGCGCCTCCTCCGTGTGAGAAGCTGGGATAGCTTTACTAGACGGATGGCTGCAGTCCAGTCTCTTGGCATCACACTTGAAAGTCAGGATATTCGAGGTCAACTTCTCATTACATATGTCCCTAAAAGATCTAAAGTCCGCCTCCCCGGACAGCCTTCTGTCCTCTCATCTGAGAAGTCGTACTAGGGGTGGAGAGTGGGGCCTTTAAAAGGACACCGCCCATCTAGAGTCTTCTCTAATCCCCCAATACGCTGACGCGTGCCCACACCCCGCTCCCGCCCCAGCGCCGCAGCCACCGGGCATTAGACCCCCGGAGAGCACGTTCCATAAGCTCCCTGCACAAATCCCCTCGGAAACATTAATCACAACCACCAGTGAATACAAAATGTATGCCTGTGCCCTGTCTGCCTTTTAATCCCAAACGTAATTCTGAAAAGCAGCACCAGACAGGGGCTCTATCAATCCCTTACACTAGTAAATGCAATCTGACCTACTGGACTTGTTTTCCTGCAGTTTCTCAAAGTTAGCTCGCTAAAGGAATGTTCAAAAACGAGGGGAACGGAGAGCCTTGTAGGGCGGCACAGCAATAACGGCATGCACTTCAATCGAAAGGCGCTCGTGATGTGCGGTGGAATTACAGACCAGGAACCCCGCAGCACCCCCCAGAGTGGCGGTGGAATGTGCATTCGGGGAGAGAGGCGTGAGAGAGAGAGGGGTGGAGCTAGTTGAGAAGCAGGAGCCTGGTGTAAGGTTCGGAGCTCACGAGGAAATCCAGTTCCCTCCCCAGTCTTGGGGCTTGAGTGACCTAAGCTGGATACTGTCAACTTGCTGTGGTGCTGGGGTAGGCACAGGGACCCACCCACAACTTGAAAGCATCAGGGCTTGACCCCCTGAAGTCTGTTCTCGCTCTTACAATTTCACTATCATGTCGTTCAGTTAATCATATTTCCCTTCTCCCATTTTATTCAAAACCGTCTTTCAGCTCCCTCATAATCGTAATTTGCACCATTGCCTTTTATCTTTGATTAATTAGGAAACCGAAAAAGATAATGGAGGGTCGGGCCAATGAATTAGCCTTAGGAACGGACGGACGAGGTCTGGGCTGCTGTGTGGGTGCGCATTGCCCACGGCTGCTGGGCTGGGGGCGCCCCTACGGTGCAGGAAGGGGTTAAGCAAAGGCGCGCGGTGCCCACTAAGTGAAAAGAGCAGTTCGCAAACGAACTCAGTGGGCGAAAGCACAGGCTTCTCGCCATAGGCAGTGTGGAGCCCCCTGTGATTTTTTAGCTTTTCCTGTTTTAGTCTAGAAGAGGAGAGAGAAGACCTGGGTGGGGTCAGGGTGGGACGCCTCTTTCTTCCAAGGAGGTTTCTCGTGCAGCGGGTGGCAGGTTTTAAGCCCGATGATTTCAGGTGGGCGTCTATTTCTTCTGGGATAGGAAGTTAGACTTCCTTTTGCGTCCTTTCCTCATTTGTCTACTAGTCTGACTGAAGTGGGAGGGGGAGGGGGGAAAGAGATATGGAGGTTCTGTTATTATGATCATTCCAGTAATTCCCTGGCCAAAGAGGAAAGCTGGTAACCTGGAATCGTTCCCTGCCCTCCAGAGGCATCTGGCGGGTTCCGGATTCTTCTTTTCTCCCTCCATGAAATTGATCACGCCTCCCAGACGGCTGAAGGAGAGCACTTTGCCACTCTTCACAGCTTTGCCTCATCCTCTTTAGCTTTCAATTGAAAACCAATTAAAGGTTTCTATAAATCTGTTAGCTCCCCTTTTATCTGGGGACCCCTGATGCATGCGATATTGCCCTTTAGATGCCTCTTCCGTGTTTTGTTTTACAATTGTTGTATCAATATAATGCAGCCTTTCTTCTCCTGTCTCTATAGATACAGATACACAAGGAAAACCAAAGCTATTCAGTCGCCTCATTTGTCCAGCAGCCTAACAGTGATGCCCTTTCTCTGCTGCTGCTTTCCCTGCTTCGGGAGCAGCAGTTATGGTAGAAGCAGATGGCTACTGATTGGGGGAGCTTTGTGGCTCTAAATACTGAATACTTTATGGAAAAGGAGTTTATCATGCTTCGTTGGGCAGAGGAACAAGGGGGTGAGATTTATGGCCAGGAAAAATAAATCTTTTATAAGTTGAGGCTCCTTCTCACCAGTTGACTCCTTTGCCCAGAGGGATTGAAACACTGAAGAATTGCTTTTATTTTACTTTATGCTGATTTCTGCTAACAGTACTTTTTAGTCATGGTCTGAGACAAGACTAAGGGCAAGAAGGATATGAAATACCCTAGGTTCTTGTTGCTGCATCAGCATTCTCTGCCCTATCAGGGAGATAGTTCTTGGAGACTGTGTTGTCCTAGATGTCCGGTTAGTTGTTGGGCATAGCACCATCCTCCATTATCCTATTATCTATGGAGAACAAAAAGGGATGTAAGTGTGACCATCTGAAAAGTCAGAGGGAGCACTGGTATTAAAAGAGTGGAGCAGTAATGAGGCATATGTGATGAAGGCATCCTCCCCTGCTCTGAAAGGGTCTGGGCTGAAAGGATGATTCAGAGATGTCAGTGAATTGAATTTTTGAATTGAATTTTTGGGCTCTGGGGAATATAGTTTCCAAACCTCCACTAAAGGTCTAATTCACCCCTGATAGACTTTTTTCTTTTCTTCCCCTCACTTGTTTACTTTTCTTGAGTCAGGTGTGTCTGCTGCTAGAGTGCATCCCATCTCCATTGGGGGGTGCACCCCCGTTGCTCCTCCTGTGGCCTAAACCTCTTTCCCTAGAGAGGTGCTACACCCTGAGATCTTCCCCTCCCAAAAGCCATAACAAAAAGTCACAAAGGATGCTCACAACATGTCTACTGATAGCTAGGCACAAAGAGACGGAAGCCTGTTCCCACTCTGGGCCTCCTATTTCACTCAGAAATATTTTGTCTTGTCTCCTTAATATTTTGAAATGCCGTTTTTTACCTAAGAAACATTTGTTGAAAGTTCCTTTCCCTTGTCTTTTCTATTCTTTCACCATGTCTTTAGAAACTGAAGAGGAATTGTCAAAGGAAAAAAGGCATGCAGCTTCCAGAAGTGTCATATACTTTCTGCCACAAGTTACTATTTCCCATGCAGGTGGTGTTCTACCACCTCACATAACCACAGGAGCCTTTGTATTTTCCTTTCTTTCTGAACAGGAGAAAAAGTGCAGCAGGAGAGCTAAGATTTTTTAAATTATATTGACCCAGCCTTTCAAAGTAGCAGGCACTAAGATGCTTTGACTTTTTAACTTTTTAAAAAAAAAAAAAAAAGATTGATTTATTTATGTATGTGTGCATACAAGAACTGGGGTACAGGCCAGAGGTGTGGGAGGTGAGAGGATTCACCAGAGACAGAGTGGGGAACAGAACAGGCAGACTGACTGAAATACACCACAGAGGGGAGCAGCAAGTGTGTCAGGAGAGGTCTGCTGTGCCATGTGGGTAGCTCCCTGGCCCGGGGTTGAACTCCTCCTGCAGAAGCTGCAGATAGCTTCAAAGTAGGTTGCTTCTTAACCCCTTGCACCACCAGGGAGGCCCAACTTTTTAATTTTTTTAAGCTCTTATGTTCTAAGATGAATACTCTGCCAGGTTTAATTCATAAGACACTTTCAGTTTAGTATTATTAGCCCATTTTCACGGATTCCCTTCCTTCACAGAAAACAGAAGCACAGAGAGGGTACCTAAACAAGTGGTCTGGCTGAGGTCTAAATCAAGACTTGTCCTTGCAATATTCATGGCCACCTATGAGATAAATGTTTTTGAGGAAGTGAGGTAGTGCAAATGAGGAAACTAAAATTAGGAGGCTACATGATTTGCTTACAGACACTCAGCTAGTCAATGGCAGACCTGGCGTTCAAACCTAAGTGTTAGGATCCCAAATTTCAAGCTCTTGTCCACTGCTTCTTGGATCCTGGGGCTCAGAACAAATCACTGTTACCTACTCCCTAGCCTGGATGAGAGGCTTTGCAGAGTGAGACCATAGGCTAGGCCAAGGTTAACTAATGCCCCTGCTCTGGTTTGTAGCTGTGCTGAAACAGGATGAGGGGAGGTGGGGTGGTAGGTGCTGGGGTGGGACAGGGGGCTCTTTTGATCTCAAGGCCCACAAAGCTCTGGGTGTGCTAGGCTCTTGGGCGGGGCCTGAAAGTAGCTCTAAAGGAAACCCAAACTTCTGGAAGCGGAGTGCTGACCCATAGGAATCATCCTCCAGCCTGCAGGGCCTGTCCCTCCACACTCCCTAAACTTGGGCGTGCAGTGGAGGGCTGGCGCTGCCCCCTTCTGAGCTCTTCTGCTGAGCCTTAACTCTTCCAGGAGGAGGAGGGGCCCAGAGCACTGAGCACTGGTCCGGGCTAGTGGACTGGGCCCCGGGCATCTCAGCCTACTCAAAGCCTTCTCAAAGCATCTCAGAGTTCCACTCTCTCTGCACTTGCAAGCAGGTGTTTTCATATTTCTTTTTGTTGTTGTTGTTAAGATTTATTTACTTATGCATGCAAGAAGGGGTGTGTGTGCAGGCCAGAAGTGAGGGGGTAAGCAGATTCACCAGAGACAGAGTTGGGAGAAGAACAGGCAGACTGACTGAAATACACTGCTGAGGGGAGCAGTGGTTGAGACAGGAGAGGTCTGCTGCACTATATGAGTAGCTCCCTGGTGGGGATCAAACTCATGCTGCAGTGGCAGTGGATAGCTTCATAGCGCTGCATCTTAACTCCTTGTGCCTCCAGGGAGGCCCTCAACTTTGTGTTTCTAAGATGGTGCCTCTTAGATGGTGCCTCCACTACAGGAAAGACCCAGGATGGGCATGTAGGACATAAGTCTGTCAGCCTTCCAACGGGACAATGTCTCGCCCTTCTATACAGATCAAGTCCATGGTGGCTGAACTTTTGGGTCCTTCCTTTTGCCATAGAGGGGGCTCTTGAACAGATCCCTCCTGCCTATTTTGCCTTCCAGAACATCTTTCAGATCTCCCTAAATAGCAAGTCATTGAGAAATCCTCAGCCTCCCTTGAGGTGGCTTTGAAAGAAGTTCCCAAATGTTCTGATGAGGAAAGAAGGCAGTGTTAGTAAGCATAACAACATCCAGCTCCAAAATGGGTATTTACAATGGGTCAGGTATTGCTTGCTGCTAAATAACTACTTAGCCTTCACAATCACTTTATGAAGAAGGCGTCCTTCATTGCCTTTTGTTCATAGATGAAGGCTTCAGTACAGACATATTAAATTGCCCACCCAGCATCACGACCGGGACTGGAATCCAGGCAGTCTAGTTCCCCTGATGCAGTCATGGTCTGAACTTGCATGGTTGGTCCGTCTCAGGTCAGTGCTCCAGATTTCTAACTAGGGAGAATATTCCTTAGTGAAAGCACTGAGACCGCCTTGGGAAGGTGTCCTCTGAAATGAAACTAACCCCAACTCTTGGAAGTTGTTCCTTACCATCTGCTCAGCAACTGGCTTTTCGAAGCGCCCTGGCACCTGCCCTCCTTCCTGCACGGAGTCCTCACTGGGACTCGGGAGGCAGCGCTTCCTTCCTTTGCCTGCGGAGAGAAACCAAGACCAGGGGAGGACACTAGCAGCCCAGCTATTAAGAGATCCGAACGCGGATCCACTCCCTGGAAGGGGCAACTGCAAGCCCAGCGGGCGAGGACCAGCGCGGGAAGAGGGGGTGGTGAGACAAGCAGCATTGCAGTTCCTGCAAGCCCCGCCTTTATGTGTCCTTTCCGCGAGGAAAGTGACTGCTGAGTAAGAGGCGAGTTTTGGCACTGTAATTCGGGGGAGCGACGGGGAGCTGGAGAACCGGGAAACGCCGCAGGCCTTTAGCTTGGTCGCGGCTCTGTCCAGGGCACGTCTAGGGCGCACCAAGCTGTGGCATGGCCTCGTTTTGCCCCAAGTTCACGGTTTGCGTTCGCTGCTTCTAAAAGAGCGACCCCACCCCACAGCCCGGAGCTGAAGGTGGCTTGTGAGGTTCTTCCCAGGTCGGGCCCTGTGTCAGGTTTCTGAATTCTTTCATGAATCATCCCAAATATTTTGGGAGGCATGTCAGCACTTGCACTTGGTGCACTGTTCAGGTGATGTCCTCCCTGGGTCTCTTCCAGAAACACCTGTTTGCCCACGTTGAAGGCTGCTCATTACATTTTCTGTGCATTCTTAACACTGTTGCCCTGCCTTATACTGAGACACAGGCACTCAAGAATCCAGACATCAGGAATTGTCTGCAATGAGCAGATGCTTCTGTGCCTTGGTTTCCACCCAAAATGTTGAGTCCAGAGTCAGCTACGAATGACTTAGGGAATAGAGCAGTTAATTCATTCCCCCAGGTAGAAATGGACCCTTTGCCATCTCAGCACATTGACTTTGCCCAGGATATTTTCACAAATTCAAGGGATTTCCACTAGTCTGGAAACATTAACTTCCTAAGGCCTCGGATAAAATGATTTTAGAATGCAGAAAATACCGTAAGAGCATATACATACAAGGTGTACTATATACTAAATTTGTATGTAGAAGATGTATTCTTTAGAACTTTATTCAGTTTTGCTTCTCCAGGACCAATCACTCTCTTATGATGACACAAACTACTTTTCAAAACCATCTTAAATAAAAACATACAACAAGGAAACACTGAATAATTTATGGATATGAAGCCAAGAAAAATGGCAGTCCTGAAAGTTTTTTTTTTTTTCAATTACTACCTCCAACAACACTCACCAGCTTAAACACACACACACACACACACACACACACACACATACATACACAGCCACATTTGATCAGGTATAAAATTGTCCAGGCCTAAACTGAATTGTAGGCCTTGAGGAAAGCTTAACAGCCATCTCTTTATATTCAATGTGTTTGTTGTGTTGGGGAACTTATGAATGCTATATTTAGCAATTTGATCATTTACTTTTAAAATATGGGTTTTCCCTAAAACTTTAGAAGAGATTGTGAATTCTATCTTGGTTACCTTTATATTACATTAACAGAAGACTGTTAAGTCAGTGTGGGGATTGGTTATTCAGTCAGCAAGTTCAAGAGAATAAATATGTTTCAATTCCCATCTATTATATCTGCAACTTTGTAATATGTATGCTTTTGTTTATAGTAATCATATTATTACTATTATTTGTGACATGTTGATCTCTGAATTTTTTAAGAGACCACTTCTCAAAGTATTAGAATTGAAGACTTACACTGATAGTTTTGAGCATTTATGACAATCTGTTAAAAGCTATAGATTTTCCATATGTTTAGGGAGACATTTCCCCATCATTGCTAGGTTAATACCTCTGAATTAAATCATGAAACACCTGCAGTTCATTGGAATTGAAATCACAAAAAAAAAATTGTTTTCACACAGTCCAGTTTGCAATATGAGCAGGGGAACAATTTGGGTATGAAGACACACAGTATGTAAAGAAATTAAGCTATATTTCTAATACTCTAACAAAGCAATATAAACCATCACTGTTGTGGTTACTAGTTGATATCTTACTCCCTGGATCATTTTGCTTTCTTTTCTTTGTTGCCTCTCTTTTCATTAGAGAAAACCAGATGTCTACCTTTCTCCTTAGATGAGGAAATTATTCCAGGGATGGGTCCCAAGCTAGAAACCCCTTGGCATGTGCATGCTCTACTAGACCTTTTTTTCCCAGGAGAGGACTGCTTTGTTGCTGCTCATCCCCCAGCCTCTCTGATCACAATCTAAGTCCTTACCTCAGAGGACTAGCTGGGGTCAGGTGCCAGAGAATCAAGTCTGCTCAGTATGGACACACTATGTGCCAATCAGCATCTGTCTGTAACTCAGCATTATACCCAGCCTAAAACAGAAAGGAAAAGGGGTGGGATTTGCATACAGAGTGTTGGAATCATGACTCTTCTCCTAGCTGTGTGATGAGATTTGATTTAGATCTTTTCATTTTGGTACTTATCCTAAGGCCTGCAATGGATTTTCTAGAAATCTGATACTCCCTTCTTTTTGGAGACTTTTGGAAACCCCTTGGTTCCAAGTCTGCCTGGAAAGCCTGGACTGAAAGGCAAAAAGGCTCAAGAGTGGCTGATGATAGTCCTGCCTGTATTTCCTTCTCCACACTCTACTCTTCCTTCTGAGATCTTTTCATAGGTGGTAGTAATTCAGTCTGGTAAGGAATCTGTAACCCATGGATTTGACAGAAAACCAAAATAATAATTGCTAACTCTCTAGATAGTCATCTGGTTGTAGGGGGAGGTATAAAAGCTGGAACAACCCCTAGGATCAGGATGGTGGATATTGGATCTTGTTCACAGGTGACTCACACACAAGTGAGGATTTCAGGTCTGTGGTAGTTGTCTTCAGTAGCATCCCATTTTGTTAGCCACTGTAGAAGTCATACTCAGAAACTATTAAGCCAGCTGACTACAACCCAAATCCTGGAGAGGAAATGAATGTACACAAAACTGAAAGAATGTCCAGCTTACAGTTGAATTCCAATAGAGGAGCAACTGGAAGTTAAGATCTCTCAGAGAGAAGGTTTTAGACTTGAGAAAGGTAGGTTAAACCATAACAACAATAGTACTAGCAGCAGGAACAACACTAAAAAACAGCTAGCATTTATTGAGAAAGAGGAAAAGCCACAAAGAGAAAATGGTAATCAGGAAGTAACCACAGCAGCTGGAGCCTGGAGCTTCTCCTCACAGGTTACAAAATTATCCATCCCATGTGTCTCTGGCTTTCCCAGGACCAGCCTAGGAAGCTGTCACTCAGTTATCACGTGATGAATCAACTGTAAAAGGGTGAGGAACAGAACCAAACTGATATTGCCATATGTAATTATAAAAAAAAAAAAGTACCCCCCCACCCCGCTCCATGAACCTTTATCCAGAGCAGCATGTGTGACCCTTTTTGACTCACTAAGATGTATAAATAAAATGAAATAAATTACCAGTTAAGATTACCTCTTGTTTTCTTTTTAAACCCAAGAAGCATAGTTCTTCTGATAAAAAGAAAAATGGGAGGAAGAGAGCTAACAGCCCTCTAAAAATTGTGTTTTCCCCGTCCACCCAACATTTCTGTTTGCCTTTGATGTACAAGTAGCCAAGTTTATCCCTTAGAAAGTTGTTAAAAGTTGTTATTCTTGACAGTAAAACTAGATAGTGCAATACATCTCCATAAAGTTCCATTTTCTGCCTCCATCAACCCGCATGGCATGGCCCCTTCCGGAAATCTCCTGGTGGGAAATTAATAAGTTTAGGGAAAAGTCTCTACCATCTGCTTCCTGCTTCATTGGCATCCTCTTGTTTTCCAAATGCATTTTCTCTTTCACCATGATTTTTTTTTTTTTTTTACAACTAAGCCTTTGTTGGTGTTGTGCTTTGGAAATAGGATTAGTAGGGGATGGACGGAGACCTAGAAAGGGAGAGAGAGAGCGCGAGAAAACAATATATTTTCATTCTCATATGGCTATAATCCTAGTGAGTTATGTAGGCTTCACCTGCCTCATGTCACAGAAGTTCAGCTATTTGGGGGCCCATTTGTCCACACTGGGAGGAGAAACCGCACTTCCATTCTAATAGTCTCTAAGAATCAGATTTCATTTCTTAGTCTTTCTCCACCCTCTCACTTAAGTCATAAAAGGCACCACCTCGGGAATCATTTATCAATCTCCAACCTTCCTTTCCAAAACAATACTGTAGTTGTCTACCCGTGTATTTTTGCCATAACTGCATGAAACCTTGCTAAAGTAGAATGAGGTGAACATATTCTCACTCTTCCTTGTCATCCCTCTAATCATTTAATTGGAAATGAAATCCCAGGGAAAAGAGAGCCAAATGCATGCATAAACTCATTGTTCCATGTGAAGTAGATAAAACTATTGACTGAGATGCATTTTTATAGTACTGTCTGAGGCTGAATAAGTGCCTCAACCCTTCATTTAGTATCAGTGAATTCCAGTAAGTAATAATGCAGAGTGATTTCCAAGTAGTTTTTGGCCCATAAGTTTCTAGAAAATGATAAGTAATTTGCTCCTATTAATGATTGTCATGGAGACAATTATATTACCAAGGAAAATATGTACCATGAAATACTGGGGGAAAAAAAAAAAAAACCCAACAACTTCTAAATAGGAATTTTAAGTTTAAAATGGGTAGGCTTTTGTTTTGTGTTTCACGACACACGTATTACCTAAGACAGATTGTTATAAATTCTTTAATTTAGGAATTTATTTATTTTATTAATTTTGGCAATCAATGGGGGAAACTAAAGAGGGGGCAGAAACATGAAAGTGAGAGAAAATATCAATGGGTGGCCAGATTCTTAACATATCTTTCCCCTCTTTAATGCAGCATCTTAGTCATGTCCGAGCTTGAGATTTGGAAGGTAAAACTATACCATCCTCAATTTACTCTAGGTTTCAGTACCTCAACGGAGATTTATATCCTATATTCAAGAAAGGAAAGGCCAGGGGGAAGAAAAATGCCTCCTACTTGAAGTTAAAGTTTTTCTAAATGCTCACATTCTGGAATGACTACTTTTATATTTACATATATAAGAGAATTTCAAAAGTGGCTTTCATGGGCAGATGACTTTTCCTGGGAGAGGGAAATTTCTTATAAAAAAGCAAAAGAAGGCACTAAGAGGGTTCTGTTCAACAGTTTCATGGAATTAGGTTTAGGGCCATTACCCGCCCAACCCCCCCAGCCCACCCTCTTACACTTTGCTTGCATCAGACTGTATTGCTAAAGGACCACAACTATCTCGTGGCTACTTCCTTATCATAACTTGTTGTTGCTTACTCTTTCCTTTTCTTCTCTGAATTCACTTTAAGTGTCTGACCACTATTATTCAGCTGTCAGTTTACAAATATTTGAGGCAATTCTTTGACATTTCTAATTTCCCACACTTAGGAAAATGGTGATTAGAGGAGAAGGGGTGTGGAGAAAAAGAGAGAAATGAATGAAGCAGCCAGTCGTTAAACAATTGGCTAACTACAGTTGCAGATTCTTATATAGGGATATGTGAGCGCCCTCAGCCTTGGCCGTGGGTCCCCTTTAGCCAAACTAACTGCACACATGGCATAAGAGAAATGATAGTGTAAGATGCAAGAGAACTGCAGTCGAAGCAGCTCTCTTTGAAAAGTCAGTAGCAAACCTGGAAATTAAGGGCAAATCCCTGCTTCCACTCAATATATGGGGGTTTTGCAAGGCAAGTCTCCTTGAGAGTCCCAGCTTAATCCTAGGCAGAGGCAGAAGGACTCAGAATTTATGGGGGCGGGGGTGGTGCTGTCCAGGGTTCGATGAAATCAGGAGAGAGAGAAAGAGAGACCCCAAGGAAAAGAGAACTCAGTGGGAAGTTCCCCATATATATATATATATATATATATATATATATATATATATATATTTTTTTCATTTCTACTCAGCAATATCCTTCCTTCGCCTCCCTGGATCGCAGGCACCGCTGCGGAACGATGTTTAGTGCCTGATTGCCCCTCTGGGTTCCGGAGGGAGATCTTAGAGCTGCGAGAGGAACAAACTAACACCGTAAATGCCTTTTCCTTCTACGGGAAGGCTCTTTATCAAACCCCCCACCCCTTCATTTACCTTATTTCATTACTGGATAAAAACGTAGTTGTCTCCTTCTTAAGCCGTGGTTTTGCTTCGACTAGCGATCCAATTTACCCTAAAGTTATCAGATTGCCCTCTGCAATGCACGGCTAGGCGGGGCCGAGGGAGTGGGCATCGATACCATTCATAGGCCTTTCTTCCTTTAGGAGTAAAGAGTTGAATGGCAAAAAAGAGCCTCCGCGAAAAATGTGTCGCAGCCCCAGTTGAAGGAGTCAACGTGCAGGCTGTTAAGGACCTCAAGTCATTAGCATCAGCTGCTTCACTAAAGGGGTAAGCCAGCGCCTCTAAGTGGCATAACGCACAAACGAGGCTCCCGAGACCGCGATGGAAGCTCCATCCACTCATCCACCACCCGCTGGCTGTGAAAGTCTCCCCGCAGCCCATCTTGGTAATCATTTTTTACTTGGATTCACCCGCACGCCCTCCGCCACCCCGAGGTTTTAGAATCCCGCTGCTCTCAACGTGGACCCACTCCAGGACTACGCAGAACATGCCAGGTAGAGGGAGGAACAGTTTTGTGTCCGGTAAACTGGATTCTTCCCACTCATCTCCCCTCACCCCTTCCCCGCCCGGGTACTTGTGTCCCGGGACCAGAAGACCCCTGGAACCCCTTTTCCGAGGTCTGGCAGCGCCCCCACTCCTTTCCCCTTACCCCAAGTCCAGGTCCAAGTGTAGGGTGAGCCAAGTTCTCACCAGAGCGCATCCTTTCCGAATCTTGAGCGGAGCGGCTTGGTGGAACGAGCGCTCCAAGAGAGAGCCGGTGTGGCGTATCACCCCCAGGCAACTAGCTGCGCAAACCCACAGCTGCTCAAAGGCCAGAGAATCGCTCTGGTTTAATCCGCAGCCCCGATCCCTTTCACAGAACTTAGACTTGGGGAAAAGCGTGCGGGTTTCGTGAGCGCGCTGGGTGGCCAGCTCTCTGCCAAAGGTTCTCCAAGTGCCAGGACAAACGAGAGAGGCCCTTTCCGATTTTTTTGTTACTTCTCTTTCCGACCCTGAAATGATCTTCCCCTTTTAATAGCCCCAGAGGGCCCAAGGTTTAGAAAGAGGCGGGCGGGCGGGGTGGCACTCAGAGAGGTTTTGCCACTTGGACAAGGCGCTCAGGACCTGCGGGGCTCAGGGAGGCCTGAGAGACCGCAGTGAGGCTGGCGGCGCCGGAGGGAGCGCCCAGACCAGCAAAGAGTTAAAGGGAGGGGACGTGGGCTGTCACGCGTCATTGGGCAGATTATGTGCAGCAAACAAAAAGTGTGTGTCTGCGTGCCAGTCAGTCACTGCATCGGGTCCATCTGTACAACTCTCTCCTCTCTCTCTCTCTCTCTCTCTCTCTCTCTCTCTCTCTCTCTCTCTCTCTCTCTCTCTCTCCTCTCTCCTCTCTCCTCTCTCCTCTTCTCCCCCTCATCTGTCTCTCATCTCTTTAGGCTGAGCGTAGACGACAGCAACACCAACACCTCTTGACATGGAAATACACTGATACAATAGACGAGAGAAGCACGGGATTGCCTCTCCCGATTTCAGGTGGCCTTATCTGGGCGATTCAATCCTGATCATAATCCTGGTAAGTCTGTTCGCTCTGATGTGGGAGGGGGATGGGAGCAAGACAGGTTTGGTGAGAGAGTAAAAGAAATAAAATTATCCTCTGGCTCCTCATTATACAGGAGAGGGGGCAAATAATTTTTGAGAGGCTCTCTGCTATCAATAAGATTATACAAAGGGAGGAGTGGATGGGGAGCACTCTGCCGGGAGAGCGAGCGGCTGGGGAGCGCGCGGCCACCAAACAATGCCTGCCTACGGGGGATGCTTAGCTGCCGGCTGCGGCGGGTTTTTGGCGAGTCTAGCCGGCTTGAGTAGGATCGCGGGGTTGCAAAAGAACCCGGGGCTCCAGAGGAGCGTGCTGATCTGTGAAAGACTGGGTGGCAAAGACGGCCGCGCGCGGGATGCCCAGGCTGTCGCGCAGCGGTTATTGTAACCGGCTGGAGGCTCGTGGCGGAGGCCGCAGCGACGCGGGCCCCTATTAGCGCGGCGTAGCGAGGGTCTTTTCACCGTATTGTTAGGTAGAACTGCATTTTAATGATTGCGTCCCTGCTGTTGCCCGAAGTGATGGGGCGACCTCCCGGCACAATGAAACGCTTGTGTGAAAGATACTTTTAAAGAAAGAGAGAAATTGGGGCATAAAACGCTGAATTGAGGAAAATGAAAGGAGAGAATAGGGTTCTGTTGAAAAGAAGAGGAGAGATTCTGAAGGTTTTTTTTTTTTTTAATGTCTTTAAATTTGCATTTGGACATCAGAAAGTCTACACTGTGTGGGGTACAAATGTCCAGGGATAGATGTTACAGCAAAAAAGTTTTTGCTTTGCAGATATTTTCTCTTATATAGATCTGGCAGATATCACCCCATACTTGACATTTGGGGGATGCAATAGGGTGAATGGAAAAAGAAGCTGATCAAAGTTACAAGCTCTGTTAGTTGGAAAGGGGGGAGAAAAAGCACTATCTTGCAATTACATTTGTAAGATTAATTGGTTAACAGACATTAAGATAAAATGGACATTACTAATATTATTCCGTAATGAACAGCTTTGCAGGAAAAGAATTAGGTCTACTCCTTTTGCTACCTCAATTATACACTACAGGCAGCAAATTACTGCCTATGGCAATATTATTAAAGAAAAACCAACTTGGGAGGGGGGGAGAGATCTTTTTCTCAGCCAGAAGGAGTGAATGGTATAATTCAAAGCCAATTTTTAAATCTAAATACTTGTTTTCTTAAAATAAGTCCTGCAGGGGGTGTCCAGTGGCAAAGGAAAGACAATATCTATTTATGACAGCTTAGTAAAGAGCCCTCCATCAGAGAATTACTTTCTAAATTGCTTTGGATTAAACAGCTGGAGAGCCCACCAAGGTCTACTCAAACAGAGCTGCCCCCTCTTACCAGGACCAGTCCTATCTGGTGGAGCAAGAATTTACCAGTCATTACGTAGTTGGCATTTCAGACAGGGGGCACTTCAGGCTGTTGGCAACCGCCAAGAGGCCAGTCCTATACCTGCTCACTTCATAAGGCACATGTGACTCAATCCACCCCCTTGTATAACAAGGTAACTGGGATTCACTCTCCTCCATAAATAAGCATGTCGAGAAAAAAATAATTACCTCCACTTGCTGCTTTTAATTAAAGCCTCGGAGGGACAGTGCTGGATTATGGTAATGAGCAGACATACGTCCCTTCTTGTAGGCTACAGAGAAGGTTAGCTCACACGGAATCAGTGGCCCTGACACTCCACTTGAAATCCATTTGCCATGCTCTGCTTTCTCTGCCTGCTCACGAATGCTGATCCCCTTTCGGAAGAAAAATCAAATCACACACAGACACCCACCCACCCCCTCCACACACATCCCAAACACCACCACCACCAGGATCAGTACATTGATGAGCTGAGAGAATCTTTCTACCAAAGGTTAAAAGTTTCTTTCAGTCCTTAAAGTCTAGTTTTAAAAAAAAATCTATTGTTTTCTGTTATTCTCATCCCCCAAATTCTGCCCACCCTCCTCCTAGGTGGTGCAAAACCAATTTCCTCTTTCCTTAGCCTATGCTTTCTTTTCTCCTAGCAATCAGTCCACTCTGAACTCTCAACGTTCCTATTATTCCTATTATTTTATTTTAAAAGAAAATGACAGTGCTTCCCTAGTTGGCATCTTCAAAATGTGTCAGATTTAATCTACTACTGGCTTTATTTCTGAAATGAGCTATGAGAATTCAAGGAAAATCTGTCTCATAAGTAAAATGTTCTCCCTGGATTCATAGAGGCAAAAGGAGTAATGTAACTCGCTTCATTGTCCTGTGTATCTGTCTCTAGTGATGGAGGATTCAGGCATCCAGCGAGGCATCTGGGATGGAGATGCCAAGGCTGTCCAACAATGTCTGACAGATATTTTTACCAGTGTTTACACCACCTGCGACATTCCTGAGAATGCTATATTCGGTCCCTGCGTCCTGAGCCATACCTCCCTGTATGACAGCATAGCTTTCATAGCTCTCAAGTCCACTGACAAGAGAACAGTCCCCTATATCTTCCGGGTAAGTCTTGGCCAATGCTACTTAGGGTATGAGGGTCATGTCCTGTTGAAAATAGACTACGAATCATTCTAATGACAAGCTGAGAGAGGTTCTGAATGTGGCAAATGCTATAATGGGAGCTATCCTATTTTACACACCAAGAATTAGGAAAGGAAAATTAAACTCAAATTATTGTCAGTTGATTTTCTGGATTAAATGAAATTTGATTTTGAATGCCAGATACACGTCTAAATCAGAGACTCTATTCTGGGCTTTCCACGTCATGAACACAACTCCTTATCTCTTTGGGAGATTTCACTAAGGTTGAGTCTGTTTGCATATAAAAGACATGCTTTAAGTGTTTTTTTAAATAAGCACTGGGTATATTTGCTTTCCAATCTAGGAGGCCAACTCTCCCCTTAAATTTTACCCTTTTTGGTAATGCTAGGTAGTGCTAAGAGTTTGTATTGAAATAAAAATGTCAATGTTTGAGTTTGAAGAGAAAAACCCATTAAACCCATATGTTTGAGCTTGAAGATAAAAATCCTCTCACTTCCTAGTCTTTCTTTACAAAGAAAATTATTAATTGCTCAAGCCAAAATTAGGAAGAGGAATGAGCATCATGGAATATGTCTAGGATCACAACTTGCGTTTTTATGTCCAAAACCAATAAAACTCCCCATACTTTTATCATGTGGGATAATTTAGATGTAAATCTGCAAGAAATTAACACTAATTTGAGTTGTAAGGAGGAATTTCCTAATTTGGAAATATATTCGGCCAATATATGAAAACCACGACTTGCATAATCTATACGATCGATACAGCATTTCAAAGACAGTTGTCTTGCCTGCTGGTTACAAACACGAGGATGGGTGACAACCTGGATCAAGTTTGTGGAAGTCTGATGTCAGATAATTCTTTGGAAAAAATGGAACAGATGCAATGGTCCTGGTTCCTCTGGCTCCAGCTCTCATAAGGGTTTCCCCCAAACCTCCACCCCTGACCGTCCTTCTTGTTTTTTCTAAACTGTAGGTAGACACTTCAGCGGCAAATGGTTCCTCAGAAGGTCTTATGTGGCTGCGGCTGGTCCAATCAGCCAGAGATAAAGAAGAGCAGAATCTCGAAGCCTATATCAAAAACGGACAGCTGTTTTACCGATCTCTCCGCAGGATTGCCAAAGACGAGGAGTTGCTAGTTTGGTACGGGAAAGAACTGACTGAGTTGCTCTTACTCTGCCCCTCTAGATCCCACAGCAAAATGAATGGTAGGTTGGCTCGTGACCTGCGTGTGGGCCCTTAGATAGCGGGAAAGTGACACCGGGAGCGGCAGGAACTCATTCTGGGGGGTCGCTTAGGAAGCCTCTGAAATACAATGCTTATAGTCCTGAATGAAGCTGGGACTGATAGAGGAGGGTAAATCGGGGAACACTTGCTTGATGACTGTACTCCCTCCACCTCCCTCTCTCTCCCCCAAGTCTGGAGGGAAAGTTAGACCAGGTCGGACAGGGTGTTCTCTTCTCGGGCACTTAAGTCCTGAGAGATGCAGGTGGATTTGTAAAGGGGGTGATGGCAAACTGGAGACGAAGCTGACTAATCATGTGGCGTGCGTGTGTGTGGTGTGTGCGTGTGTGTGTGTGTGTGTGTGTGTGTGATGTTTGCTCACTAAGCAGGGTCGTCCCCTTACACATGCCTGGAATGCAGCCAACGTTTCCAGTTTGAGTTCCCCTACGTGGCGCATCTGCGCTTCCGCTGCCCCAAGAGACTTCCCAGCGCGGATCTGAGCCCTCCAGACGAGCAGGGCGGTGGCGTGGGCACCAAGGACCACGGGGGCGGCGGTGGTGGCAAGGACCAGCAGCAGCAGCAGCAACAGGACGCACCGTTGGGTCCGGGGCCCAAATTCTGCAAAACCGGCCCCATTCACCACTACCCGGCGCCCTCTCCCGAGGGCAGCAATCCGCCTTCGGTTGGCGGCGGTGGCTGCAGCGCGAAGCCATCCACGGATTTTCACAACCTCGCCCGGGAGCTGGAAAACTCCGGGGGCGGCAGCAGCTGCTCCCCAGCGCGGAGCCTCAGCGGCGGCGGCGGCCACCAGGAGGCGGAGCTGAGCCCCGAGGGCACCGCCACTGGCGGCAGCAAAGGGAAGAGGAAATTCCCCGAGGAGGGGGCAGAGGGCGGTGGCGGCCCGGGGCTGGTGGGGGGCCGGGGCCGCTTCGCCGAGCGGCCCCTGCCCGCCTCCAAGGAGGACCTGGTTTGCACGCCGCAGCAGTACCGCGCGTCGGGCAGCTACTTTGGCCTGGAGGAGAGCAGCCGCCTCTTCGCGCCGCCCAGCCCCGAGACGGGCGAGGCGAAGCGCAGCGCCTTCGTGGAGGTGAAGAAGGTGGCCCGGGCGGCCGGGCTGCAGGAGGACGCGCCGGCGGACACGGCGGGCACGGCCGCGGAGGACCCGGACACGGGCGGCGGCGCCTCCACGCCGGTGGCCGCGTCGCCGGTCGGCGCAGAGAAGCTGCTGGCCCCGCGCCCCGGGGGCCCGCTCCCCGGCCGGCTAGAGGGTGGCAGCCCCGCCCGGGGCAGCGCCTTCACCTCGGTGCCGCAGCTGGGGGGCGTGGGTGGCACCAGCGCAGGGGGTGGAGCGGGCGCGGGGGCGGCGGGCGGCGCGGGCGGCGGGCAGGGCGCGGCGTCCGACGAGCGCAAAAGCGCCTTCTCGCAGCCCGCGCGCTCCTTCTCGCAGCTGCCCCCCTTGGTGCTGGGCCAGAAGCTGGGCGCGCTGGAGCCGTGCCACCCTGGCGACGGCGTGGGCCCCACCAGACTCTACCCCTCCGCCGGTGACCCTTTGGCCGTGAAGCTCCAGGGGGCAGGGGACCTGAACGGCGCTTGCGGGGCCCTGCCGAGCGCCGGCGGGGGGCTGCCCAAGCAGAGCCCCTTCCTCTACGCCACTGCCTTCTGGCCCAAGAGCTCCGCTGCTGCCGCGGCTGCGGCCGCTGCGGCTGCGGGGCCCCTGCAGCTGCAGCTGCCCTCGGCGCTCACCCTGCTGCCACCCTCCTTCACCTCGCTGTGTCTGCCCGCCCAGAACTGGTGCGCCAAGTGCAATGCCTCCTTCCGCATGACCTCCGACCTGGTGTACCACATGAGGTCGCATCACAAAAAGGAGTATGCCATGGAGCCCTTGGTGAAGCGGCGGCGGGAGGAGAAACTCAAGTGCCCCATTTGCAACGAGTCCTTCAGGGAGCGCCACCACCTCTCCAGGCACATGACCTCGCATAATTGACACGGAGAGGATGGACCCCAGGTCTCCAGGCACGCACAAGCACAGACAAGCCACCTACAGGAACAAGCACCAGGACCTCCACCACTTCCTCGGGACCGCTGCACCCAGAGATAGACGCACCCATGCATACAGCTACACACGGCGCCCCTTCTCAGTCACACGTCTGCCCAAGACCTATACACACACGCGCACACGCACGCACACACACGCACGCACACACACGAGACAGAACGGTGGGTTAGATTGGGTGGGTAGGGGTTTTCTTTTGAATGCACGCATTTTCACTTTCCCAAAAGCAAAGGTACATTTTTTAAAATGTCATATATTGCAACATATTGATGCATTTGTCATACGTTTCTACTTAAATTATTAAGCACTTACGGTTTAGATGTAATAATTATATGTAAGGGCAAAATTTATTTTAGATATAAAGTTAAGGAGGGTGAGATGCTTTCTGCATTTCTTGATGACAGATTGTGTTCTTACAAAAATAAACAAAATGAATAAAAAAAAGGGGGTTACGTTCATTAAGTTTCCAGGGGGAAGTGCATGTATCATGAAATGATTATGGACTTCAATGAAGAATGTTATCATTATGTAAATATGTATTTCCTTTTAATACAAAGTGTAATTTTTGTGCCAGTGAAATGGAGTCTGAATAGCTATGTGTTTCTTTTATCCCTGGAAAGATTTATTAAACTTTATAGATTATCCGGGTATGTTGGATGCTTTGACAATAAATAACTATTTTCTTCAAAGCAACTATTTGGAAAGTGTTTTAATTTTTTTTTTTTTTTGTAGCAAAAGACTACACCTTGAGTAGATACCATGTATTTTCACTGAATTCTTGAAAAGTAACAAAGAGAGAGAAGGGAAGGGTATTAAACCATGTCCCCATTTGCATATTTAAGCCAATTTTGAGACTAAATGAAAGAGGTCAAGGTTTGTTTGCCATTTGGAAAATCTGGAATGTGTTGGGCTTTGTGATCAATGGACAAATCATTTATTGGATAAAGATGCCTGCTACGTAGCTAACCTGTTACTGAGATATCAGCATTTTTTTCAGCAAAAGGGTAATTAACATCTTCACAAGTGGCCAGACAACAATTTTCAGGCCTAGTTCAGAGAGACCAGATGAAAAACTCAATTTAGTTTCTAGTGATGCCACATGGAAAAGTTCTTGGACTCTAAAACTCTTCAGCTTTTAGCTATTGCCCTTTGAAAGACCCTATGGAGAGTTTTTCTAGAAACCAAGGTGAAATGGCCACAGTATCTATGCACTGCAGTGTGCAGCTTTCCTTCTGAAGACCAGATCAGCTGCCCACCCTCTGCTGAAAAAAATTAGACCTGGAACATTAAGATACAGAGGCACCTGACAACTCCCCTCCTCTCCCTGCTCTTCCTATGAAAACTCCCTCTTAACTTTTCATATGTGACAATTCTTAGCTAAATAGTATTCCCATGTAGATGTATGTGCAATGTCCAACAGTCATTAGATGCCAAACCAAAAGAACAATCATCCTTTAGGTTTTAGGGCAGCATGAGCTTAATCTTCAGAGTCACTATGGTTCAACTATAATAGAAACTCAGCTGTTTTATTGCCACAGGGGGTGTTCTTTCCCACCTTTCCCTCTTTCACATCCCTCCATGCCTCCCCTATGCCAGAAAGGAAACTTATGAAAAGGTCTGAAGTGGCCAACTTGAACAAGGTCTCATTGAGCATTCAGTAAGAATATTTTAAAGCCTTTATTATCTTAAGGTGACTAAAGGACATGTCATGATTATGGAAGAAAGTCGGTGAAGACTAGGTGAAGACCAGGGATAAGACAAAGAAATATATCCATAATGTCACCCATGATGGTGGAAAAAGTAGGTTGGCTTTGTTAATTATGATGATCCAAGTACTTTTTTGTGCTACATTTCCATGGCCTGCTCTTATTTTCCTAGGCAATAATTGCATGATCTGACACACTAATCTCCAGCAAAGTATGATGAGGAGGATAGTTCAGAATTTCATTTTGAGCTGTTATTCAGAATCATGTGATCTTGGAGATCATCATTGGCATCATTTGAAATACTTGCATCTTGCTTTTCTTGTCTTTAAAGTGAGTGTGGCAAGTTCCCCTATCTTTAAAGTATGTCTTGCACTGAGGACCTGCCATTATTTAATGGGTGGATGAGGCTCCAATTAAACCTAAAGGGGGCTTTCTAAAGAAAAAATCAAAATTGGTGGTGAATCAAATTGATGGCAAGAAGTGAGGAAGGTATTTGAGGGCAAAGGGGAAGATGGGCTTCAAGAGATCTTTAAATCACAGTACCCAAGAGAAGCAACTAAATTGTCCATGCAGGGACTCTAGGGGGTTTCTGGAGCAAAGAATTCCTTAAAAACAAACCAACCCAGTTTGCCAAGGGCACAACTTTCAAAACAAAACCAAAAAAGAACAGAAAAACAAGCGTGCATACCCTATCCTTTCTCTTCATTCCTTCCAGAACCTCTGTTTCATTATGGTGACTTCATTACCTGTTGGGTAATTTTTCAAAAAGAGAAATGAACTTAGGTCTACAAAAAGGTAAGCAAATACTACGTTGCGAAAAAGCGGTCCATGGGGACACATGGCGCCTGGGAAAAGTGCCTTTAGAGTCATATTTTTGAAGGATTCATGTAGACACTCCATGACTTTCCCCTGTGTTTTCTTTTCTGTGGTCATTAACTTAATCACACAATCAGGAAGAAAGCCCAGTCTTGGCTGAGCTATTGCCCAGGCGATCCAGGTAGGTGTGTTTGTGGCAGACACTTTAGGACAGGGGAGCTATGCCGATCAATCTGCCCGCGAGACCATTTTGGCGGAACGGAGCAGAGGAAAGGTTCCCAGATTTAGTTCTGCCTTGAGCCAAGGCAAACTCTGAAACGCTTTATTTGAATGCCGCATTTTCAAACTTCCGGTGTATCTGAAAACTCTCAGTGCCTGAACGTTCTCAGATGGGAGTTTCTAAGATTCCACAACCCCGCCCATCTGCCGTGCTAGCTGATGTCGCCGACAGCGGCTCTGGCCAGAAATGTCCGCAAGCAGCTGCAAAAGAAACGAGGTCACAGGGTCCTGCTGGTTCAGAGCTGCGCTGGTCTAGTGAAGTCCAGGCAGGTGGACTGAGCACCGGGTGCAAAGACAGCAGGTCCTAAAGATGGGGGGAAAGGAAATCGGTAGTTGCATTAGTATTTGTTGGGCCCTAATCAGGGGCGGAATGCCTGGAATTGACCCACCCAGCGCTTAGGGCCCGCGATCTCCAAGCGTGCTCGCTGAGTGGATGCCGAATCCTTCTGCTTCCTTTGGCGTTTGTAGGCGAGGGGACGCCTACATCTCCTGGAATCGGTCTGCTGGGTGCAGCGTAAGTCATCCGGAGCAAGTGGAGAGGACGCCCGCACGTCTCTGCACCTGCTCATCCGCATTGGAGAGCAGAGGCCAAAACTCGAACTCTCCCCAGGAAAGTTCCCTCGGATGCCCGCCCACTTCTAGGCGCCGATTCCTTCCCAGGCCCAGATTGCCACGTGTTGCGGTCACTAACACGAGAAAGCTAGTTGCGAGCTCAGAGGTGCGCCGCTGTCAGGCTTCCCGGCAGACCAGTATTGGGGGTCCCGGCAGGGTTTGGGGAAGACCTTTTCTCTCAGATTCCTCATTCCCTCCAGCCTCTCCTACCTGGGCTCGAACTGCCATGCGCCTCCCGCTTCCGGTCTTCTATTTTCTCCTCCCCTCAAGTTCCCGCTTTAGACGGCCTAGCAGGGAAATCTTGGACATCCCAGATCAGTCACACCTGAAAAGCCGACCTGGTAGTGCTCTCCACCCCACACCCCCACCCCTATTTTGTGTACCCGACCCCAAGAATGACCCTGCCTGGTCGTTGGGGAGCTTCCCCTCTCTCTTCACGCTCAGTTGGCCAGGACTCCCCCATGCCAACAGGACCGCACCTTCCGTTGGCTTACGTGGGAGGGATGTTCCCTACCTCTGCGGGGACTCAGGGGGCAGGTGTGCTTGGAGAGGCGCAGACGCCCCTTCCAACAGTGGCCGTGAAGTCTCCATTAGGAGCAGGGACTTGGCTCAATGAGGTCCACTGAGGACACATGGAATGCAGGACTGTCACCTCAACAAGGATCGGCCAGAGGTTTTAGATTTTTTTTTTCTCCCTTTGCCCAACCTCATATTCTGGAATTAATTTAGCTTCCTGTTCCCTCCATCCCTTCTCACCTCTTTGTTCTTTTCTGTCTCTTGAGAAGTTTTGGAGACTTGGGGTCATTCCTGGAGTTTTTAGTAGCATATACCCCTTCTGATCCTCTATATCCAGGCAATGACCCAAGCCATGACCTCACCAACCCAGCTGGAGATTCCACTGAACAATTTCCTGGGCAATGTAAACTAATCCACACCCCAGCCAGGGATTTAAAGAGATGAGTCTAGTTCACACTTCCCACAATGCCCCTAACACACACACATGCACAGCGCCATCTCTTGCACTGTTTCTGCTAGGAGAGCGAGCTGGCCTGACTTTTTTTTTTTTTTTAATTTAAGATTTTATTTATTTTTACACAGAAGAACTGGTGTACAGGCAGGGGTGGTGGTGGGAATGTTGTGAGAGGATTCACTTGAGACAGAGTGAGGAGCAGAACAGACAGATCTATTGAAATGCACTGCTGAGGGGAGCAGCAGGCTAGACAGGAGAGGTCTGCTGTGTCTTGTGGGTGGGCTCCCTGGGCAGGGATGGAATTGGTTCTTCAGTGGCTGCAGATAGCTTCATAGTGCTGAGACTTAACCCCTTGCACCACCAGGGACGCCCTGGCTTAGCTTTTGAACTGAAGTGTTTTTGGCCTTGACTGGAAATTTCATTGTCTTCCCCTGATGGTGTTAAATAAAAAAAGACCTCCAAGAGTATATATAGAAAATTTAGCCTCACCATAAGCTGAAGCATGATTTGAATGACAAGCTCTACCTTCTTTACATGTTCCAAATTCATTGAGGTTGACAGGTGGGCCTTGAATTGAGAATACTGAGGCAGAAACATGTATCTTAGCCTGGTGACTTCTGCTTTTCTTACCTTGAATCCATTTTTAGACCTTTTATTTTATTTTAAAGATTTATTTATTTATGCATATAAGAACTGGGGTACAGGCCAGAGGTGACCTTGGGGGGTGAGAGGATTCACCAGAGACAGAGTGGGGAACAGAACAGGCAATGTACTGAAATATACTGCTGAGGGGAGCAGCGGGCGAGTCAGATGAGGTCTGCTGTGCCATGTGAGTTGCTACCTGGCCAGGAATCGAACTCCTGCTGCAGTGACTGCGGACAGCTTCATGGGTTGCGTCTTAACCCCTTGCACCACCAGGGAGGCCCCTCTTAGACCTTTTATAAAAACAGGTGTATTCTCCAGGACTAGTTGATGAAGAAACCGAGGGAAAAGTTCTTTTTAAAAAAATTTTCCTTTTAAAAGTCTCTAGGATTAATTAGAGGCCTGGTAGGGTTGTCCTTCAGGTTATGCTAATTATTATTTACTTATTTCTTTGCAAGCTGTGTGTATGTGTGTGTGTGAGTGTTTCTGTACTGGGATATACATGTATGCATGTTTGCCCTTATGTCATATATATACAGACATATGTGTGTATATTGTACATAACACATGTATAAATTGTATATATGTCTAGTAATATATACGTATATAATATACACATATACTTATATATCCAAATACATATTCATGTTAGTACACACAAACACACATGCACAACTGGCAGGCACTATTTTAGGTATGTTTCATATGTTAATTTGGTTTAATTCTTAAAACCTACCCAAAAGGCCTACTGAGGGACTCACTTCATCATGTGTATTAGTGTGACTGTTGCCTCAGACTAGCAAAATGAGCTATAATCCAGTGCAATGGAAGGAATAGTGTCTCCGAAGTAGGAGGTTTTTCCATCTATTTGTGTTAGTTTACTTTTCTTGAAACTTTAAATAATAGCACCTGTGGACTTATCACCCAGCAATACCTTAAAATGCAAGTAATTTCTTCTATGTAGAAGCTTATCATACTATCTTGCATGGTGAAAGATAAGCTTTTAACCTCAACTTAACTTCCTTGGTGGTCAAGAAGCCTTCATACCTCATTTGTGTCCTTGACTTCCTTTAATGATATTTGCTCTTTTTTTTTTTTTTACAGTTTATTTATTTATGCATACAAGAGCTGGGGTACAGGCCAGAGATGTGAGGGGTGAGAGGATTCACCAGAGACAGAGTGGGGAACAGAACAGGCAGACTGGCCAAAATTCACTGCTGAGGGGAGCAGTGGGCGAGGCAGGAGAGGTCTGCTGCGCCATGTGGGTTGCTCCCTGGCCAGCCAGGGACCGAACTCGTGCTATGGATGCTGTGGATTGCTTCATAGTGTGGTGCTTAACCCCTTGCGCCACCAGAGAGACCCAGATATTTTTGCTCATTTTTAAAGCAGACATGAGAGTAGCAATAGGTTTTATTTTATGGATATACATGAAACTATTCATTGTTTCTTCTTTATGTGCCAAGTTTACAAAGAGTCACTGAAAAAAAATTTGAGAAAAAAAAATCAAGCAAATCCTAAATTTTAAGTACAGTGTACTCCCAGCATGAAATTTTTTAGCCAGTGTAACACTAAGAATGGAAAGGTCTGTGAATGAAAAGAGAAGAACTTACTGTAACTTGCCCTACTCTAGAATATATGGTCAAAATGCAGAACAACCCACTTCTCTTACTGGGAACCATGTGATAGATGGCATCTTGCTCAGAAAGTTATGCTGTGCTCAGTGCTTACCGAACACTCTGGTGGGTTTGTGGATCATGGTGCTCCATGAGTCATAGTCACCCATCAGTTATGTCATCAGAAGGTACCGCTGACTCCAGCTCAGGGTTTTTAGCGTTTACAAATGGACCTTTAGCTATAATGCATGATTTTTATTACATATTTTGCCTCATTTGAAATAGAGACTTGAAGATTACATTCACTATCTTCTTTTCTTTCCCAAATTCTTGAAGGAATACATTATTGAGGAAAATATTAACACATAGCCTTCGTGAACTAAGAAAAGAATGAGATTTGGAAGGAAAAGTTCATGGGACAGTTCTTTGTCCTTTCACATTTCTTCCCATGTCCAGCCAATAACTTCAAATTCCCCTCCCTTTATTTTTGTATTTTCTCTGGAGAAAAGCAGAACTGCGGGTTTTAGGGGAGAAACCAAGAAGTCAGTTCCACCTTTGATCAAGTTTTTAGAAGGGTGAAGCTGCTGCAGGGTCTGAAATTTGGGAAAATGTAGTCTGATTACACTTTTCCCTGGGTAGTCACTTCTCGGTCATGTGCTGGCGTTACACCCTCACTTGAACACACCAAGTAGGTTTTCTTTTTTCTGTGTTTACTTTTATGTGAAGTGTGAATTTTTTTTTTTTAAAGCATGTGATGACCTCTTTTTCTTCTAGACAAACAAGTGAATTAAGATCTCTTTTCCCCTCTGGCAAGATTTTACTAGGTCTTTGAGAAAGACAAACATAGACAAACAGCGACACCCAGCCCAGAGACCATGCATATCACTCAGAACAATCTTTCACCTCTACCGCCTCTCTATGCTCAGGGAACTGAGCGTGGAAGGAAGAAAAAAAGGGAGAAAAGAAAGAAAGATAGAAAAAGAGGGAATATTATTTCAGGTTCCCTCCTAGAAAGAGAGGTAAATTAGAATTATTCGTCAAAATCATTAAAATGCTTTTGGAGAGAGTGCTTTAGCAGGACTAGACAGAGTTAAATAGTAAATGCCACAAAACTTATCTTCATAAGCTTTTAATCTACTCTCTGCATTCTTTAGAAGCTCCATCTTCAGCTGCCTCCTGCCTTAGATTGTCTTAGATCTCACTTTGTCCTCTTCCTTCCAGTAAAGGAATGATATATAAAACTCCATTAGTATGAATACATAGCAAAAAAAAAAAAATTAAATTTATGCAAAAGCATTTCTTCGCCATTCGCTTTTTTTGGGTTTAGTTTCTACATTTGGAACAGTGTAAGGAAAGTTGAGGCTCTGGTATGCAGTGATACTTCTACTTCCAGGGTGATAATGCCTAAAATCGCTTCCAAATCAGAGGTCTTTGATTTTGAGGTTGCAGTGGAAAGTGTGTAATAAGGCTCCAAACATGCCTAAACTTAAAACCAGTGAGATATTGAAAAAACTTACCTTTCAAAAATTTAATTCCATGCATAGTAAAGATAATAGCATGGTAAAACAAGTTTCATCAAGTTATATAATTGCCAGTAGCTCACATCTGAATTTCTTAAATCCTTTAAATATTCAAAATACATTTATTTTGGTATTAAGCCAATTTTATAACAGCTCAGAAATAGGTACTTGGGATTTCAGATAGCACAAATTTCTTCTCTGGGATGGTGGCCTTCCTTTGAATACAATTTAGAAGAAGAAATTTTTTTTTTTATTGTATTTTATTTTATTTTTAAATAAATTTTATTTTTATATTCCCCATACAATTGCAACCCCCTTATTTTGACCCCAATCCCTCCCCTCCCCGCCCCCCACCCCTATAGAGTGTCTCTGGTTCATAGTTGTTTGTTGATTTTGATTTTCACTTTCTTATAGTTATTCATTTTCCTGGTCCCTTATTTAGGTTTTCTAGATTCCTGCTATGAGTGAGACCATCCATTATTTTTCTTTTTCTTTCTGGCTTATTTCGCTGAGCATGATCCCTTCCAGCGCCATCCATGTTGCTGCAAATTGCATGTGTTTATCTTTTTTGATTGCTGAGTAATATTCCACGGTGTATATGTACCACATCTTAGAAGAAGAAATTTATTTTTTTTTAATTTTTTTTTAAAGGGGCATGTATTTTTATTTATTTGTACATGCACTGGGTACAGTCAGAAGCGCGGGAGGGTGAGAGAATTCACCAGAGCCAGAGCGGGAAGCAGAGCATGCAGAAGGACCGAAGTACACTGCTGAGGGGAGCAGCGGGTGGCAGGAGAGGTCTGCGCGCCATCTGGGACCAGCGCTTTAGAGGCCGCGGGCAGCTTCGCAACCCAGCGCTCAACCGCTGCGCCACCGGGGAGGCCCAAGAAGAAGAAATTTAAAGCTTAACATATATGCCTTCTGAGTTCCTAGTCTATCAGCTCTTTATAACCTGCTCAGCAGCCAAGGAGCATGGTCAACTGGAAAGTCAAATAAAATGACAGAAAAGAGAAGCGCTATGGTAATGAATTCATGATTGAATTCATGATTTCATTCACTCAGTAAGGAAACAACTCCAGAAGAAGATAATTTCCCCAAGACTCCCATTCTTAGAGATTTTCATTAGAAATAATAAATATTAAGAGCTAGCAGAGAAAAGTAATGATATCAACAGGACATTACAAGGGTCTTAGAAGAAGACACCTCTCTAAATCACCGAGGAGGAAACTATTAAAATGCAGAGTCCGAAATGCAATTTTCTAGACACTAGGTAACTTTCTTTTTTTCTTTCTTTAAGTGGGGTACTGGCCAAAGTTGCGGGGCGGGGAGTGGGCTGAGAAGATTTACCAGAGACAGCGGGGAGCAGAACAGGCAGACTAACAAAATACACTGTAGAGGGGAGCAGCGTGTGAGACAGGAGAGGTCTGCTGTGCCATGTGGGCTGCTCCCCAGCCTGCCAGGGATGCAACTCGCACCTCAAAGGCCCCTGATAGCTTCACAGCCCTGTGCTCAATCCCCTGAGCCACCAGGGAGGCCCTCCTTATTTTTTTTAAGATTTTTTTTTTATTTATGCATACAAGAGCTGGATTGTAGGCCAGAGGTGTGGGGGAGGTCTGGTGGGGGGGGGTGAGAGGATTCTGATGGGGGTGAGAGAAGCAGAGTGGGGAGGAGAACAGGCAGATCCACTGAAATACAGTGCTGACGGGAGCAGCAGGCAAGACAGGAGAGGTGGGTTAGCTGCACCATGTGGGTTAGCTCCCTGGCTTCAGTGGCTGCCAACAGCTTGATAGTGCTGAGATTTAACCCCCTGTGCTGCCAAGGAGGCCCCTCTTATCAGAACTTTGCACTTTAAGTAATCATAGGTGATTCTAAGAATTTAAGAAATGCTATACAGGGATTAGAACAGCAACCAGCCCAACTGAGACTTATTTAAAATGTAGGAGTATATGTTTATAGCAGCACTATTTACAATAGCTAAGCTTTGGAAACAACCCAAATGCCCAAAAATAGATGACTGGATCAAGAAGATGTGGTTCATATACACCATGGAATATTACTCAGCATTCAAAAAAGATAAACACATGCAATTTGCCGCAACATGGATGGCGCTGGAAGGGATCATGCTCAGCGAAATAAGCCAGAAAGAAAAAGAAAAGTAACGGATGGTCTCACTCATAGCAGGAATCTAGAAAACTGAAATAAGGGACCAGGAAAATGAATAACTATAAGAAAGTGAAAATCAAAATCAACAAAAAACTATGAACCAGAGACACTTTTTGGGGGGTGGGGGGCAGGAGGGGAGGGATTGGGGTCAGAATGGGGGGGTTGCAATTGTATGGGGAATATAAAAATAAAATTTATTATTAAAAAAAAATAAATAAAATGTAGGAGTAACTCGGTCTAGAAAATTGCTCTTTCTGAACTAGTGAAGCTAAAATGAATTATAATGTTATAAATATACATTTATACATTAAATATTTAAATCTGCAGTGGTTGAATTTCAGATTCTCATGATCTATAACTTGTCAACATATTGTTCTTTCTTTCTCATTCATCTTGGTATTACTCTGAACATCAGAAAATATATAAATGCATTAGAAAGCTCTGTTTAAGAAATCTTCAAGCTAAATCTTTTTAGAGAAATGTTTTAACTATTCTTG
Source organism: Talpa occidentalis (assembly GCF_014898055.3). Classification (NCBI taxonomy): domain Eukaryota; kingdom Metazoa; phylum Chordata; class Mammalia; order Eulipotyphla; family Talpidae; genus Talpa; species Talpa occidentalis. The sequence goes on from NW_023604972.1 coordinate 47,752,596, forward strand.
GATGATCACCCTCTGATGGGTTTGCTTTTTATTTTGCGGATTTCAATATATTTAATTCTGCTACAACTAATTTGTAGGTGTGTGTTTATGATCTTCAACAATTCAGGAACTGACACCAAGCTCCCAAGAGCTCTCTTTAGCCACTATGTTTAAATGGATAATAGCTGCAGATTGAAATTCTCTGGATGGGGCCTCCTTGGTGACACAAGGGGCTAAGTCTCAGCATTATGAAGCTATCCGCAACCACTGAAGCACTAGTTCACTAACCCACATGGCACAGCCCCCTAACTCCGCAGGCTGCTCCCCTCCCCAGTGTATTTCAGTGGATCTGCCTGTTCTGATCCCCATCCTTTCTCTGGTGAATCCTCTCACTCTGCCCCCCCAACTCTGGCCTGTACCCCAGTTCTTGTATGCATAAATAAATAAATAAATAAATAAATATTTTTTAAAAAAGTTTTTTTAAAGATTTATTTATTTTTATACAAGAGCAAGGTATATTTATTTATTTTTATACAAGCCAGAGGAGCGGGAGGGTGAGAGGATTCACCAGAGACAGAGCAAGGAGCAGAACAGGCAGACTGACGAAATACACTTCTGAGGGGAGCAGTGGGCACGACAGGAGAGGTTTGCTGCGCCATGTGGTAATCTCCCTGACTGGCTGGGAATTGAACCTGCGCTGCAGAGGCTGTGGACAGCTTCACAGCGCTGCGCTCCACCCGCTGCGCCACTGGAGAGGCACAAATAAATAAATCTTTTTTTTTAAAAAAAAAGAAAGAAAGAAACTCTCTGGAGCTAGCAGTTTTGCTCCTTGTTCCAGTTCACCAGTCAGCCACTGCTTCTACCAGTTGATGCTTGCATAGAGGATGCAAATTTCTGATGTTGATTCTAAGCCACCTATTCTGCTGCAGAAGCTGCTGCTGCCAGGCAGTTGACTCCCTCCAGTGGCTTCATTTCACTAAATTTGCTAACTGGTGACTACAGTCTCCTTCCACACAAGACTTGGGCCTAAATGAGGCAGGTGGGGCAGAAGATCTTGGTAGTACCAGGTTGTGTAGCACTTACAATAACCCATCAGTCATCCCTGAACACAACATCCCTGAGTACAAAATGGGTCCTGGAATGCATTTTGAAAAATGTAAACACAACTGTGATAACCCTGTCCTACTAGGCTTCTAGATTTGTCAGGACATGCCTAGATTCAGGGTAGATGCAGTCTAACACTGGGGGCAGAGTTATGTGATCATCTTAAAGTCCACACAGTTCTTTATTAGCACAGAGACTCTGCTAAAAATTAGAATCTCTGTCAGAAGATTTAAAATCTAATCTTGTGGCTATGCCATTCCTTCACATGTGGTCTAGGATAAACTGACTTCCTAAGCCTCGTTCTTTCGGCCTGTAAAACAAGAGAGTTAGACTACTCATGGATTTTAAGATTTTAGGGATCATAATAATTTCTAGGGGACTTGGTAAATGGACTTGGCTACCTTTCGGAGATTCAGAATGAAAGCGGCAGCGACTGGTTTGTAGGAATTTGCATTTTAATAAACTCTCTAGAAGATTCTCTAACCACTTTTTTGTCTAAGTGAGTGGTTCTTCACCCTGGTCTCAAAGTGGAAACATTACAAAAAAATACTCAGGATTGGTTTGACTCAAAATTAATTCATCAGAATATCTGGATATGGGGTATTTTTAAAATTATTTTGTGCAGTAGGCATTGAGAATCAGATAACCTCTAACATATTTTCTTAGCTCTAGCACTCCAACTTCCGATCTACAATAGGATTCTTGGTTTTGTATTATAATACTTCAGTTTAGAACTATGAGGCATGCTGTATATACAGATTTATCAGTTTTTATGGGTTCAATTGTGTTTTCCCCCATATTTATGTGTTGAAGTCCTAACTTCTAGCATCTCAGAGTGTGCCTATATTTGGAGATAAGGCTTTTATCTCCATAAATTCATATAGGTAGGTCCTAAACCAATATGGCAGGTATTATTTTAAGAAGAAGAGCTTGGACATACATAACACAAGGCACAGCCATGTGAAGATGTGAGCAGCGGCCATCTGTGAGCCAAGGAGAGACATCTCAGAAGAAACCAACTTTGCCAACATTGCCATTTTGCATTTCATGCCTCCAGATTTGTAAGAAAACAAATTTCTATGGTTTAAGTCTCACATTTGTGGTTTTTTTCATGGCAGGTGCAACTAAGAAATATATTTATTAAATAGTTTATTGAAGTCAATCTGATTTTAAAGAAAATAGAATTTGTCTCTCTAGTTAAGAAATTTTTTTTTTAAATCTCTAAGTATGGACATAAATAAGCCTAAAAAATGTGATTTAATTAGTTTTTTCCTATAGTTTTGACAATGGGTTGTGGAAATAAGAATGTAGTAAAATACTATGATGTAATCTTTTTTTTTTTAAAGATTTATTTATTTATTTATTTATATAAGCACTGGGTACAGCCAGAAGCACGGGAGGGTGAGAGAATTCACCAGAGCCAGAGCGGGGAGCAGAGCAGGCAGAAGGACCGAAGTACACTGCTGAGGGGAGCAGCAGGCGGCAGGAGAGGTCTGCGCGCCATGTGGGACCCTCCTCCGGTGGCCGGGGAGCAGCCAGGGATCGAACCGGAGCTGTAGAGGCTGCGGGCAGCATCGCAACCCAGCGCTCAACAGCTGAGCCACCAGGGAGGCCCTATGATGTAATCTTGTGGATGATATTTTTTAAATATTAGGACTAAGAAAATTTTCAGTGATTTTTTTGCTACCAATTATAAAAATAAATCTGATTACAAATAAGCAACACATCATTATCAAATTTTTAATGTGGTAATGATAATGTGATATAAAATTTAATTATGAACATACATGAAGCAGAATATATTATCTTAATTTTAATGCTGGGTTTCATAAGACAACTATGTCCTTTATCTTAATATATCCCTAATTTCTCATGTCTCTTCCTTGAAGTTTTCTTAACCTTAATCCTCAATAGGTCTATTGAGAGATAAACTAGCAAAGAGGGATTTTCATCATATCCTGAAAAAAAACTGTAAAGAAAAAGATATATTGCCACCTAGTGGTATACAGGAAGAATCATCTGGTTATAATTCAGTTTTTTGACCACAAAGTGGTAAGTAAAAGAAATGTTTTAAAATGTTTTTTTGATCATGAATAATTATGCTTTGTTAATTAAAAGATGTCTTCCATGTTTAGCATTTAGATTACTTATGATGTTCAAGTTATGTACTCTTAATTTTTATTTAGCAGCTACTCATATACATATGCTATTGCTATGCTAAAGCTGAATTATGCTCTTTCTCAAAGACATTTAGCTGAAGTGACAAAATAACTAACAGATAAATATAAAAACATTTACAACCCTCAGAATGTCAGTATTACTGTAAACAACCAATTAAATATAGCTGACTGAGCCTGGGCAAATCACCGCTCTGGGCCTGCTTCCTATTCTGAAAAAAATGGAGCTGAACTATGTGACTTATAAGATATTTTCAAGTGTAATATGCTCATATTATATATCTACAAAACATGCTTTTATTTACTGAAGTTCAGAGTCTCTTAATATATAGGAAAATACCCAAACTTGGTTTAGTATGTAGTATTGGTGAGATAATGGTGTTATTTTTTTGGAATAACATTTCAACATAGAACTAAAATAAGCTTATTAATGGGAAGGAAGCTCTTATCTATTTATTTGGTTGCCAGGTTCCCAGGGTTTTTTTTCCTCTTAAGAGTAAGGTGACCTGGCTAATTTTAACTTCAGTAATTACATTCTATCCAGCTAAGTTATCCTTGCAGCTTCTATTTGGATATAGCATCCTTTATTGTTTCCTGTCCTAAACTTTTAGGAAGTTGCTATTAACTGACTTACTGTTGTTGACCTTTAACAGGCATGAAGGATGGTATTAACTACTTGTAATTCTGTAAGAGTCTTGCTAACTGAAGGCCAGGGAAGGAAGGGTGTGTTTAAAGATACTTCCCTTTTAATAGCCTTGGTATTTCCCAAGAATGTCACAATCCTTAATTAGTTAACCCTACTATGTGTATGCCCTCTAACAAGGTTCTATTTCAGATGATGTAATTCAGGGAAGAGCTTAAGTTATCAAATTGTTTTGGCTCAAATTGTTGGATAGAATTTCTTTCTGCACTTAAGATAGAATACTCAAGATAGAAGTATTACTGAAAGTCTTTTTCTTTCAAATAGGATGGGCTTGATGTGAACATGTTCAATATGTCTATGGGAAATAAAAAAAGGTGCTAAGTTAGTGGGTATCATAAAATACTACAGGCAGTTTGTTATGATCACTTAACTTAAAGAAAAATTAGTATGAGAAACTACATTATTATAAGTGTTAATAACACAGAACACACTGGAAAGAGTGATATCAAACTTTCATTTGACAAGGTTGATTTATCATGATGCATACCTGAAACCTATATAACATTATAAAGCAATGTTATCCCAATAAAAAATTCTTTAATTAAAACCAAAACAAAGGAGACCAAATCCTCAAACTCTTCTGTTTGAGTCTTTGTGGAGAGATGAAGCACTTGGGAATTCTAATCATAATATTTCAATTATTTCCCTTACTTCTTCTATCCCATATGTGCATGCATGCATACATGCATACACACACACATGCACACATGAAAGGAAAGAAAACAAAAGAGATAGTGAGAGAGATTAATTTTCCAGGGTACACTTATTCTGAATAAAGTCTGGAAAAGTTTCTTCTAACAGCTGAGAAGGGCCTCATTTTTTTTCTTCCAAGAATGTCTTTTTGTGTATTCTCATAGCAATGATCAATTTCTTATATGTACTTTGTTGCCCATCTTACTCATTCTCTTTTTAAACAAGCAAAGTAGTAGAATATGTTTTAAATATGAAGCTGGAAGCTTACCTGCCTTTTTAGAACGCATAACTGCTTCTCTATTGCTTTTCCTGCACAAATAACATAGTAAACAGATCCAGCCTATTGTTTAACTTCTAATTTCTCAGTTAGAAAATTAACTTCAGCAATAAAATATGGAAGGAGAATCCTGCATACCTGAAACAACAGTTGGATGGGACAATGACAAATTCAAGGCCATGACACATGTCACTAATGAAGCAATTTTTATAGACTTGAAAAAATCTCAGATTGATCTATGACTCAAATTTCAACATAATCTAATACATCTGTATCTGTCAACTGATTACCATTACTATTCTCTTTAAGTTAGCATTTCCCTCAGCATTGTTGAGAAATAGTACTAAATAGCATTCATAATGATGCCCTATCTGGTTATCTATAATTAAAATATTGTATTTCCATTAAAGAGAGAATCCTAAGTATAGACTCATGGGATGGGTTCTTTACAAGGTAACTTCCTTTTGACAGTATTGATTTTTTTTTCTTTTTATTATCTGAATGCCCATTCATTTGATACACATATCAGGAAAGATAAATTGAAATTATAAAGGTCTTTTCCATAGTAAAATAAAAGTGATTCCTGAGATCACTCATATTAAATTCCAGGCATTTTCTATTGCTCATAATAGAAGGAAGTTGTAGTATAATGAAATAATTAGAAAATATTGCTGGTACTTAAAATTGGGGCAGTGTTAAAATGGAAAAACATTGGCAAAACTGACAATGGTTTTTCTTATAAAATATCAGGCTGCTTAGGTAGAAAATGTTTCATTAATCCTCACTTCTTTTGTACACATTTATACATATGCATGATAATAAACTGATTTATATTCACCCAAACATTCATTTGGCAAGTAGCCTAGAATATTCTAGTGTTCTAAGAGTCAAATAAATGCCTCAGAGATTCAGAGTCTTTGTTTCTTTTTCAATATCTCCAGTCATCACAATTCATTGTCCTCTTGTTGCTGCATTCTAAAATACATATATTGACATGCTACAGCAGCTGCCTCAATGTTTTCCTATGACTTTTCTATGGCAGAAGAAGGGGCCTTCACTTGCAGATTTTATCTGTGCTTTCTACTACCTCTGTGCATTAAGTTGGATTTATTTGACTTCTCAATGGCCTGAGAACAGCACACATTTTGGTTTTGTTGTGCTATTTATTTTATTTTATTGTTTAAATTTATTGGCAGAATAAAACATAGTAAGACTGAGTTCAAAATTATGGGCTAGGAAGCTACTAAGAGTGATCTCTCAGATACTGAGGTTACTATTGGCTTAAGGAAACACCTCAGCCTTTCTTGTTCTTCTAGGCAGGGGGAAGAGAACAAAAGCAAGTACTGGAGTCAGAAGGACTTTGGCATTGCCATTCAACACATTTTGTTGCAGTGTGTGCTGTTTGCTGGTCACCTTGCTTTTCCAAACCTTAGTTTTGCCCCTGCAAACTGAAATATAGAAAACCATATAGGGGGCCTCCCTGGTGGCGCAGCTGTTGAGCGCTGGGTTGCGAAGCTGCCCATGGCCTCTGCAGTGCTGGTTCAATCCCCGGCTGCTCCCTGGCCACGGGTCGAGTGTCCCACATGGCGCGCAGACCTCTCCTGCCGCCCGCTGCTCCCCTTGTTACAGGGCAGGGAGAGGGGCAGCCCAAACCCCACAAACCTGCCTATTTTAAATGGGTTCTGCCATCCGCCGTATCAACACAAAACATATGAGACTTTAATGGGAAGGAATTTTAATAAAACTAGGAAACAATACAGGTAAGGCAAAGAGTCTAGTTTCTAAGTGAAGCACCCAAAGTTAACCGTCCCCTCGTGGGTAAAAGTCCATCCATATGGGATCGGCCCAGAACAAGGCCCCAAAGCCTGCCACAAGTCTAAAGCATCTTCCAGTGGGGACCCACAGAAAAGGGTCAGAAACAACCAGACAAGCCCGGAAGGAAAAGAGCAAATTCAACACCAAGATAAAAGCTGCCATTGTCACCTCCCCACGGGTCTCACCCACATCTGTGTCACCCAGTCCACGACCAAAAGACAAGCGCAGTTTCTTCACGTGTCTCTAGGCTCCATGTGCCTCCTCCAGGTCTCTTTCTGGCTCCATCCTGCTTCCTTCCTTAGTCTCTTCTCCAGCTTCTCCTCTTCCTGCTCAGCTCCACCCTCCCTTGGGTGGGGCAGGGAACCTGGAACCTCTCCCTTTCCTGGGGACCACCCTGTTACACCCTCAGCAGTGTACTTCGGTCCTTCTGCCTGTTCTGCTCCATGCTCTGACTCTGGTGAATTCTCTTACCCTCCCGCGCTTCTGACTGTACCCAGTGCTTGTATAAATAAATAAATAAATCTTAAAAAAAGAAAACCATATAGGGCTACTGTAGATTGGAGGTCATGTATGGAGTTCCTAATCATGTAATCAGGCACTGGATATATAAAGATTATTTTCCTATCCCTCTTTATTGCTCTTTTTGAATTTTTCATTATCTCTGGCTCCCCAAACTCTTTTCTCCCTGTGAATGAAGGGAGGTATCTCCTGTCTTCTTTCTGTATAAAGAAGTTGTTGCTGGGAAGCTGTGAAAAGAGAGATCATGGGGCACAGACTGTTCATTTCCTTGAGAATTGTAGGTGGGAATCTTACTATACACACTTAGAGTCTAACTGTGGACTCCTCCACAACTCAGAGAAGATTTTTTATCTTTCCTAAACATCTTGGGTAAAAATTCACTCCCTCACACTGCTTTGGAAGCTCACACTACCGAGAGCTCCCTTCCCTGGTGGTCTGGTGGAGCCCAGGAATGCTGGCCTTTAGGGCACACTGGCCAGACCTGTTTGCTCACTGAGCTTGGATTGAGCAGCATGGGAGGTCCTGATAAGCTGGCTACTTAAAGATGGAAGACACCCTCCAAGCAAATACATTGGTGAGACAAATTGTCAAGTGATCACTAAGAATCTGTATTCATAAAAAAAAAAAATGAGTTTTTATTAGCCTGTTATCCTAATTGAGCCTAACAGTGGTTCTGTACAGACCATTTTTTTTTTAAATAATAAATTTTATTTTTATATTCCCCCATACAATTGCAAACGCCCCATTCTGACCCCAATCCCTCCCCTCCCGCCCCCCACCCCCCAAAAAGTGTCTCTGGTTCATAGTTTTTTGTTGATTTTGATTTTCACTTTCTTATAGTTATTCATTTTCCTGGTCCCTTATTTCAGTTTTCTAGATTCCTGCTATGAGTGAGACCATCCGGTATTTTTCTTTTTCTTTTTGGCTTATTTCGCTGAGCATGATCCCTTCCAACGCCATCCATGTTGCGGCAAATTGCATGTGTTTATCTTTTTTGAATGCTGAGTAATATTCCATGGTGTATATGTACCACATCTTCTTGATCCAGTCATCTATTTTTGGGCATTTGGGCTGTACAGACCATTTTTAAATATCTATGTGACTTTGGAAAAGAATTACCCTATCTCTTTAGTTAGCTCTCAGATCTCTTTTGTCCCCTAAATTATCTAGCTTCTAGAAGAATTTTTTTTTCTAGAATTTAAACCAGTAAGGATGAAAAATTCATGTTTTGTGGTTTCAATTCTAAGAGGGTTGAATAAACAAAACATGAATTGGAGGGGAAAATTTAATCTTGGCTAATGCATTCTCAGCCCAAATTAAGTTTGAAGTATAGGTTAAAAAATACATAAAAGTAACACTAAACTTAGCCTATTCCATTTTAATAATTCCCTGGGTAGGTGCGGGGTTCAACTAGTAGAGATTTTCAACCGTTAATGAGGCTTCATTATTCCTATAAAATAATATTTTATCTACTGAGGATGACAGACACAGTTTTGTTTTCTAAAATCTCTGAGCTGTAAAATGATTACTCATCTGACAATTTTCCTGGATTAGAAAGAGTAAAATAAACATTCAGGGAATTTCCATATGTACTTTGGAACTTACAGAGAATTTCTGTGTTTACTTAGAAATGTTGTTTCTGAATACATTTTCCTTTTATTCAATAATTTTCTCCTTGTTTTTTTCACTTTTTAGAATACATTGGCTATATCCCATTTTTTTATAAAATGAAATTTTACAGTAACTTTTTTTAAGATTTATTTATTTATGCATAGAAGAGCAGGGGTGTAGGCCAGAGGTACGGGATATGTGAGAGGATTCACCAGAGACAGAGTGGAGAGCAAAACAGGTAGATTGACTGAAATATACTGTTGAGGGGAGCAGCAGGGAAGACGGGAGAGATCTGCTGTGCCCTGTGGGTCAGCTCCCTGGCAGGGGATTGAGCTTGTGCTGTAGTATTCAGCTTTATGGTGGTGACTTAACCCCTTGCACCACCAGGGAGGCTTTCACTATTTCACCACATTAATTGTGGTTCCATTGTGTGCTTTTAATGAATTTCTTTCAAGATCCTGAAGTCAGGAAGCAACTGGTGCTGATTTGTGGCATTTGTTCAGTAGAGGATCCGGGCCCCTGTAGAGAGGATTAACTTTATATGAGAATTGGAAAAAATGCATGTGTTGGGGGTCAGAGGTGTGCCATTCACAGGCAATGTGGGGGGTAAGAGAGATGATACATCAGGCCCAGCGTGAATGTGTGGATGACATGCTGTCGCTCACATCTCATGACCCTAAACTGTCCTTGTCCAACTGGACATGCAATTTATGGCTGATGAACACTACCCTATAAATTTACCTCATTTTAAATGTATCAGGAGTTTTTATCAGTTGTTTTGGAGAAAGAATGATTTTTTAAATTTTGAAAGCAATCAGAAGAAATACATTATGTTAGTAAAGTTGTTTTTAATATATTCACTAGCAATTTATAATAAAAACATGTTTTTATCTTTTTAAATGAAAAGCACTAGTTTATAAGTGAAACTAAGAGTCCACTAGAGGTCACTTTCCAACAGATTTCCCTGAAAAACTGAAAAATTCAGCCTTGATTCTTGTCATTGAGTTTTTCTTACATGCCTTTTTTAATCAGGTTGGAACTTTTGTTTTTACCAAGAAAGGTTTCTGCCATTTCTCAAGGCTTTTTTTTTTTCTCCTAAAATCTTTCTGATACTGTAGTCATATATTATTATTATATTTCAAATATACTTTCTGTTATGCTGTCTTTTAAATGTCCTTCTTGGATAGGTAACTAAATCTGTATTATTTTAAATTATTTAAATGTCAGTATTTAAAGTATTTAAATGTCATTTGATTGCCAGCAGCACACATATCTTCCTAAAATTTTTAACAGACTCTGCTGTGCTGTATTAATATGAGAGCCAAAGATATACAATTTTCTTAAGACTTAGAAACAGCTGTTCTATTCCTACTCTTTACTACAAACCCTAGTACTAATGAAAAATATCCAGCATCAACACCTGTTGAATTAAATCTTTGAATTTCATCATCCTCGATTTAATTTCCTGAGTAATCTATATTTTGAACCACTATTTAAAAAGTGATGACTAAAATATGAATGCCTGATGTACTATGGTTTATGTAACTAAAATATGTTGTTTTTCTTTATACTTAAGGTTTTGACTAGCATGAAAATGTTCACAAACTATGACATTGTTCATTAAAAGGAATATTAGAGTATTACAAAAATATATATCTATATGCTTTGTATAAATATAGTATTGTGTGTTTTATATTAAGACATCTGGAATAGGAGTATCATTTCCTGACTAATTCCCACCATATCTCTCCTAGTGTCATAACTGTGTTGGTTTTAAAAGTTTTTCGGTCATATGAAAATTTACCCCAAATCAGCAGTTTTTAAACTCAAAATAGCACAATATCTCACTTCTGCATGAAATGAAAACATTGTAGGGAAATCATATACTAAGATTTATTATTGCTTTCAAAAGACTGTCTTTTTATATCATTCATCTTCCTCTTACCTGACTATATGCACTGTGATAGAGGCCACTTTAATGTAGTTCCTACCACTTTTTGAAAAGATCTTATTGAAGAAAATATTCAATATCTGAAAACAAAATAACAGAGCTAAAACTTGGGTGTACTTTAAATCATTAGACATATAATACCTAATTTTAATAGTATTACCTGTTAAAATTGTTTTCATGTGTGAATATATAATACATGAATGGTTTTCCCATGTGAACGATTGAAATTTGACAGGTAGGGCCTCCCCTGGTGGCGCAGCGGTTGAGCGCTGGGCTGCGAAGCTGCCCGCAGCCTCTGCACCACTGGTTCGATACCCGGGAGGGTCCCACATGGCGTGCAGACCTGTCCTGCCACGCCCACTGCTCCCCTAAGCAGTTTATTTCGTCAGTCTGCCTGCTCTGCTCCCTGCTCTATCTCTGGTGAATTCTCTCACCCTCCCACTTTTCTCACTGTACCCAGTACTTGTATAAATAAATAAATAAATCTTAAAAAAAAAGAAAAAGAAATTTGACAGGTAAACTATAGCCTCCATTGTCTACTATCTTTTTTTTTTTTTTAAGAGGAAAGTGAGGTTGCTTTCCCAACCTTTTTTTTTTTTTTTTTAAGATTCGTTTATTTATTTATACATGCACTGGGTACAGTCAGAAGCGCGGGAGGGTGAGAGAATTTACCAGAGCCAGAGAGGGGAACGGAACAGACAGACTTGACGAAGAAGTACACTGCTGAGGGAAGCAGCGGGCAAGGCAGGAGAGTTCTGCGCGCCATGTGGGACCCTCGCGGACAGCCAGGGATCGAATCCGCACTGCAGAGGCTGCCGGCAGCCAGCTTCGCAGCCCAGCGCTCAACCTCTGCGCCACCCGGGGAGGCCCCATTGTCTACTATTTTTAATCTCCAAACATACCCAAAGCTAACTCCCTTCATATATCCTTCTATATCTTGTGATAAACACTTGTATACAACTGTGTGCACACCTAAAATATATACCGTTATTTTTTGTTCTGTGTATACATGTGCTTTTAAACAAACATTATGTAACCTTGAACAAATTGCCTTTCATTTATGTTGTTGATTTTTATTTAACAATAGATGTTGGGGTTGTTTACAGTTGGTTCCTATAAATTTCTCTCATTCCTTTGAACTATAGGATAGTGTCTTTTTAAGTTTAATTTAATTTAAATTTATATATGTTTACATCATTTTTCATTTTTGCACAATGTATGCATTTTCATCTTATTTATATTCCCCATACAATTCCCACTCCCCTGACTGTGGTGATGGTGCACGGGTGCCTTGGGGAAGGGGATTCTATGGGGACTCCTCTGAAGGGGTGGGGGGAAGCAAATATTGTCTAAAAAAATGTAAAAACTGATAAATGTTAAAATAAAAAAATTGAAAAAAAAAAAAAAACCAACAATTCCCACTCCCCTTGTTTTGACCCTAATCTGTCCTCCACCACGTCCCTCCCATAGTGTGTCTCTGGTTTATAGTTGTTTGTTGATTTTGATTTTTACTTTTTATAATTAGTTTTTTTCCTGGTCCCTTATTTAGGTTTTCTAAATTCCTGCTATGAGTGAGACCATATAGTGTCTTTGAGAATGAATATATCTATAGTTTAATTATATGTTTTCATAGGAAAGAACAATTAGTTTTAATCTTTTCCCTCTTAAAAATAATGGTTTATGTGTCTTCCTATTCATAATCAAGCATTCCTCTACAGTAGATAATTGTGAAGAGAATTGCTTGACCATAGGGAAGAGGCATTTAACATTTTAATGGATAAAGCCAAATAGCTCTCAAGTATCTGCACCAGTATCCTGTCCACTGCCAACAACTGGAAGAGAGCCAATCCGCGTACCTTCACCTATCGGCAGGCAGCATCAAACTTTTATTTTGTCATTTTTATGATAACTCATCTTTGAAATTGTTTTTCCTAGTAATACTACTATTCAGGTTCATCATCTTTCCATATATTTATTAGGTATTTGTATTTCTTCTTCTGTGAATTTTTATTTTTATTTTATTTCTTTTTTTGCCCCTTTTCTATTGCATCAATTGCTTTTACTTACTCAGTCTCTAGGAGATTTATACATTTTGAATATTAATTGTTTTTACTATATTTGTGCACATTTTTCTCATTCATCTCTGGATTTCTAATTTTTTTTTTAAGATTTATTTTATTATGCATACAAGAACTGGGTTACAGGCCAGAGGTGGGGAGGGGTGAGAGTATTCACCAGAGACAGAGTAGGGAACCGAATGGGCAGATTAACTGAAATACACTGCTGAAGGGAGCAGTGGGAAAGTCAGGAGACCTCTGCCATGTGTCAGCTCCCTGGTGGGCAGGGGATGGAACTCATGCTGCGGTGGGGTGGCGGTGGCTGCTGACAGCCTCACAGTTTGCGTCTTAACCCCTTGTAACACCAGGGAGGCCATGGATTTCTAATTTATGATTTATCTGTCTTAAAGAAGTTTTTCTTTTAAAAAAATATTTTATTTACTTATGCATACATAATTGGCCAGAGGTGGGGGTGGGGTGGGGTGAGAGGATCCACCAGAGACAGAGTGGAGAGAAGACGAAGTGGATTTATTGAACTACACTGCCAAGGGGAGCAGTGGGAGAGACAGGAGACAGAGGTCTGCTGTGTAACATATGGGTCAGCTCCCTGACTGCTGATGATTAAACTCAGGCTGTCTTGGTGATAGCACTGAGACTTAACCCCATAAACCACCTGGGAGGCCTGAATTTTGCTATCTTGCTTAACAAGACTATTGCTATCCTCAAAACAAAAGGTATATATTACAGTAATTTTACATCTTATAATTTAATCTAATTCTTTTATAGCTTTATTGTTATAATTATTGTTTAATTCTTCAAAGTTTTGGAGGATTAGGTTTTTTATAGTTAATCTTTTTTTCATTTTTATTTATATATTTTTACATCTTGTTCATTTTTGTACAACATTTGGTTTCTCCTCTCAGGTGTTGTCCCCATAAAATTCCCACCACCAAGACAACATGCACCATCACCATGGACTCTTGTGCTCTTCTTTCCTCCTGTTTTGATTCCTCTTCCCCTCTCCTCCCCACTGAATATCTCTGATTTATAGTTTGCCGATAGGTTTGTCTTTTTTTTCTTCCCTAATCCCTTGTATGTTTTCCCTATGTTCCTCCTATAAGTGAAACCATCTGATATTTTTCTTTTTCCTTCTACCTTTTTCACTGAGCATAATTTCTTCCACCTTCATCCATGTTGCTGTGAAAGGCATAAGTTTATCTTTTTAAATTGCCGATTAGTATTTGGAGGATTATTTCAGTGTGTGAGTTACAAACTAATTTCATTCTTTTCCCCAAAAGACAACAAGTAATACTGAATTTTGGTCAAAAGTTCATATCTTTTTTGATTTAAAATGTTATTTTTATGACAATACAAATTTCCTTATGTTCACAAAGTTATTTCTTTAAAAAAAAAGATGTATGCATACAAAAGCTGGGGTACAGGCCAAAGGTGTGGGGGTGAGCAGATTCACCAAAGACAGAGTGGGGAACAGAACAAGCAGACTGACTGAAATACACTGCTGAGGTGAGCAGTGGGGCTAGACAGGAGAGGTCTGCCGCACCATGTGGGTAGCTCCCTGACCAGGGATCAAACACATGCTGCAGTGGCTGTAGCTAGCCTCATAGGTTGCATCTCAACCCTTTGCACCACCAGGGAGGACCTGTCCTGTGTTATTTAACACATAGTTATACACTTTAGATATATATGGAAGAAACAAATTATAGTTCTTAAGAGAGCTTAAGAAACAAATTGCATTGACTCACTTAAAACATCATGGGCATTGACAGTGGGGGGTCCTCACAGACATAATGCAATTTTAAAAATTTCTAGCATTTTCTGAGACACTTTTATTACTGTTTGGTTAAGGCACAGAATTCTATCTTCTTAGCATGAAATACATGGTATCAGCCAGACAAGTTTTGAGGGCGTGGTATGTATCACATGAAAATAATTTTTTATGGCTTTTGAGGAATGTCCAATTCTGTAATAAAAGCCTCCTGATGGTCTGTGTAGGGTAAGATATCTGCCAAGTTTACCTGTAAGTAGTTGAATACCAACCTAGTTTAGTGGCTTGGTTTGACTTAAATGTTAAAGTAATTACTCCAGCAGCTGTGCTGAGAATAGACTAAAAGGAAGCAAAGTGGGATCAGCATGATCAATTAGGAAACATTACAGTAATTTAGGTGAGAGATAGCTGTAGCTCCAATGGGTTAGTAGTGGCAGAGGTATTAGCAGTAAAGGATTAAATTCTGGATTCTTTTCATTATGGAGAATTTTAAATACATGCAAATGTAGAAAGAATAGAATAATAATAATATGTAAATATCTCCCCACTTCAACCGTAATTAATCATGACTAATTCTTTTCATCAATATTTGGAAGCAAGTTTCAGACAGCAAATCACTTCATCTTCAAATATTTCAGTATATTATACTAAATGATTATGGATCTTTTTAAAACACAAAATATCACATTTTAAAAATTAAGAATAATTTCTTAATATCATCAAATATCAAATCATGTTGAAATTTGCCTGATTGTCTCATACTAATATATAATTTGCTTGAATTAAGGCCTAAACTAGAGTTGAATACAATTTAGAACTTAGTGGCTCTGAAACCTGTTAAAATCTACAAGTCCTTTTTTTTTTAAAGATTTATTTATTTATTTATTTATTTATTTATTTATTTATTTATTTATTTATTTATTTATTTATTTATACAAGCACTCGGTACAGTCAGAGGCACAGGAGGGTGAGAGAATTCACCAGAGCCAGAGCCGGGAGCAGAACAGGCAGACTGACGAAGTACACTGCTGAGGCGAGCAGCGGGCAACAGGAGAGGTCTGCGCGCCATGTGGGACCCTCGCCCGGCAGCCAGGGACTGAACTGGCGCTGCAGAGGCTGCAGGCAGCTTTGCAACCCAGCGCTCAACCACTGCGCCACCGGGGAGGCCCAAAATCTACAAATCCTTTATTTTTTTTCTTGCAATTTAGTTCATAAACAAAGCAGGCAATTGTCCTATGTGATCTTCTACATTTTAGACTTTTCTCATTATATTAATATGGTCTTTTGGGATAGACCCTTAATGAAGGGGAAGAAATACAAAAATCAAAAATGAATTCCTCATCGCTGTAACATATGTTCTGTAAAAGAGTTTCTTCTGCAATAGGATACCTTGGCAGACAAGGCTGGAAATGACGATCATTTCCAGAAGGAATGAACATCCAATAAAACCCGATAATACCAAAGATAGATAAAACATATTTAGGTTTAGCAATTAGTAATTCATCACTAAATTTTGAGAGAAGTATTGCAGAGAAGCAAATAGTAGCAGGGATGTAAGAGAGTGGATTCAGAAGATGAAAAGAAAAACAAAGGAGATGCTAGCTTGAGGAGAGAAAGTAATCAATAGATTATAAAAATAAAATTATTTGTGGATTGGGAAGATTTGTAGTTATAACAGAGAAAAAGAACATGGCAGAGTAATAGGACTATGGGAAATAGTACACTGGCTTATTCAATTGTAGTGCTCTGAAAACAGTGAGTGTACACTAAATTTCATATTATTCCTATAAACCAATGAAATATAGAAACTATCTAGGTTTCAACAGTCTCAAAATTCAAGTGTAACTCTAAGCTTTGTAAATTTCTTGATGTTTCAATAATGTTACTTTGCATTGAAATGGCCCCTTTGGAGTTTACAGACCTCTCCTTTATGTATATTCAAAAGTCAGAACAACATAGTTCATCTGATTAAGTAGCATTTCTTTATATTATAAATAAATGAAACCAAAATATTTTTCTTTCACAGTCTTAAAACATTAACTCTCATAAATAGGGCTGTTAGACTTAGCCATAAATAATTATTATGTTGCCAGTGTTCCCAGTTGTGTTGCTGTGGACACAAGGAATGAATGAGTCAAAGGATATGTATGTACAACATCACATAATCTTGCTAATTTGGCTCACCTGAAAATTCTGAGTATCAACTTGCCAGGATTGGGCCACAAAATATAGCTGGGGTGGGAATGAGTAAGCAGAAATAATTATCAGAATGTCATACATAAAACATCAAACTTAGAAGTCCGTTCCTGGCTTGCTTTGAGAATTCAAGCAAGTTGTTCCTGTCTTCAGTTTCCCACTGGAGCAAATACAGAAAGTATGGGTGCTTTTAAAATGAAAGTTTAACTTTTCCAGCTGCACTTTGCACTCATTGTAGGCTTGAAAGTCTAGGGGAAAACTCAATTAAACAATGTCCTTAGAAAATTAACATTAATTTGGACTGGTTTGCAAAGGATCTATTTTAGAAATACAAATGAAAAAATTTTAGGATTCGAGAATTTTTTAATATTGAAAAGAGAATGCAATCATGCTATTTTAATGTCAGTTAATATCTTCAAAATGACAATAACCATTATTTTAATTAAGTTTTAAAAGTTTCTAAGGTATCTTGAATATATATACATACCATATATTATAAAACACATGTATTATGTGTGCTATGAAATATTCAAAAATATTTATATACAGGTTTCAAATTCTTTTGACTCTAATTTTTATATATCTTTATTTCCATTTTAATTCAAAAACTAAGATTTTTAATTATATCATCAAGATATAATGTTAACTTCCCTTTGTTCTCTGACTCATGATCTATCACCTAAGAAGCTTAGGGCCAAGTAAACAGAATGAGTATATAAGTTATTTTCTTCAAGTTACTTGTACACTTAATTTCTAAACTTATTTCTTATAACCTTATTCACTATCAAAAAAAATTTTTTCATTACAGTAGAGAGTATGATCTTTGTTGGCCTCCTAATCTAGTTTCAAAATCTTGCCATTTTATTTAATAGCATGACTTCAAACAGTTTGCAAAACCTCTGGGCCTCAATTCTTTTACTCTTAACATGTAATTTTGCTTCCCGGGATTGATGTAGATATTAGTGGAACAACATGAAAGCACCTAAAATAAAACAGGTGGTTTAGTGGAAAAGTTGGTCCTACAAAAAGTAAAACACTTCATCTCTAGCCTCGCTCACCTTCTCTCCTTTCAGATATCAGGGCCCTTTTCTCCAGTAATCTTAAAGTTTATAAAGTGCTATCATTTAGCCATTGATCCATACTTACTGTGGATTTACTTACACCTCGTTTGAGCTTGCAGTGGCCTTACAGACCTACCATTCAGCCATTTTTCAGTTGACAAACTTAAGGGCAGAAAATATAAGTAACTTCCCAGTATGCATGTGGCTGGGACTCAGTCTTCCTTCAGTAAAGTCGACTACTCCTTATGTTATATCTTTGTGAGTATTGCAAGCTTCCTTGTGATTGTTGAGTGACAAGTTTGTGTTAATTTTTTAAAAAAAGATTATTTATTTATTTATGCATACACAACTGGGGTACAGGCCAGAGTGTGTGGGGGGGGCAAAAGGATCCACCAGAGACAGAGTGGGGAACAGAACAGGCAGATTGACTGAAATACACTGCCAAGGGGAGCAGTGGCGACTCAGAAGAGGTCTACTGTGCCATGTGGGTAGCTCCCTGGCCGGGGATCTAACTCATGCTGCAGTGGCTGCGGATAGCTTCATAATGCTGTGCTTAACCCCTTGTGCCACCAGGGAGGTCCAAGTTTGTGTTATTTTGATAGAATTTGAGGTCCCAGAAGTAGAAGTGAGTAAAAGCGGATTTGGGGTGATGGTTGGGAGGTAATGCAGGCATCCCAGACAGGTCTGTCTGCATAATTTTCAATACTGCTTTGTAATGAAAGTGTGGAAAATCTGATTCAAAAAGCAAGAAAGGAATGTAAAGATACTAAAATACTTCTGCTTCTGTCTCTGACTTGTCATGCTGTTTTTCCATTAGCTATTTAATGTTCTAAGTACAGAAAAAATGAAAACATAAATTATTGCTTAAGTTTTACTGTTTATCTTCATATTCCATAGTTTCTGATAGGTGGTGTCTTCATTTTCATTCATCTCCAAGTATTTTTTCCCCTTAGGTTTCTTTGTTTATCCAATAGTCATTCAGTAGTGTGTTGTTCAATCTTCACATGTTAGATATTTTCCCTTCTTTTTGTGGTCAATTTCTACTTTGATCCCATCATGATCAGAAAATAAAACCCAACTTTTTTGCTGTCTCCAAGAAACTCATCTGAGCTCCAAAGATAAATATAGGTTCAGGATAAATGGTGGAAAATAATATTACAAGTGTACAGGATCCAAAAGAGGGCATGGGAAGCCATTCTTATATCAGATAAAATAGACCTTCAGGTAAAATGGTAACGAGAGACAGAGCTGGATACAATATAATGATTAAGAGATTTATACATCAAGAAGATATAACAAGTAAAGGAGAATAAAATATATGGTGACTATTATCAAATCTGAAATCAGATATTTTGTCTTTACCTGTTATGGTTTCAGTCTTCATGGTTTATTGACACTTGTTTTGTGACCCAACATGTGATCTATCCTGGAGAATGTTCCATGTACACTTGAACATGGAACTCAACATTTTATGGTGTGCAGTATCTTATTAATGTCTAGTAAGTCCATGTGGTATTATTTCTCATTGAAGCTATTTTTTCCTTGTTCATTTTCTCTCTGATTGATCTGTTCATTGGTGAAAGCGGGGTGTTGAAATATTCTGCGACTGTTGTGTTGCTGCCAATGTCTGATTCAGATTTGATAATAGTTGTCTTATATATTCTTATTCTCCTTTGTTTGGTGTATTATATGTTGATCAGTATTATGTCTTCCTTGTGTATTAATCCCTTAATCAGTATATTTTATCCATCTCTATCTCTTATTACCTTTTTAACCTGGAAGTCTATTTTATCTCATATAAGTATGGCTTCCCCTGCCTTTCTTCAGATCCTATACACTTGCAAGATTGTTTTTCCACAATTTATCCTGAGACTATGTTTGTCTTAGGGGGCCAGATGAGTCTCCTGGAGGAAGAAAAAAGTTGCATTTTGTTTTCTGACCCAAATCCCTACTCTGTGCTTTTGGATTGATGAATTCAGTCCATTTATATTTAGGATGATTATTTATATATGGGAATTTGTTATTGGCATTCTGTCTTTAGTTTTCTGGTGCTAATTCCTTGCTCAGTTTTTTGTTGTTGATTTTCTTCTCTTTAATTTAAAGAGGAGAATCCCTTTCAACATTTCTTGTAAGAGACATCTGGTATTGGAAAACCCCTTCAGCTTCTGTCTGGGAAGACTTGTATTTCTCCCTTGTGTCTAAAGGTGAGTCTTGCAAGATATAGTATTTTAGGATGGCAATTTTTATCATTAAGTACTTTGAATATGTCATTCTATTCTTTCTTGCCTGTAGGGCTTCCTCTGAGAAGTTTGATGTAAGCCTGATGGGATTTCCCTTATAGGTTACCTGCTTCTTTTCTCGAGCTACTATCATTATTTCTTTGTCTCGAACCCTTAGTATTCTCATGACTGTGTGCTTGGTATAGACTCACTACATTTGTATAACCGGATGTGCCTTTAACACCATGAGCTTTATCCGCTGGGCTTGGGGGATTTTTCCTCTGTTATTTTTCTGAATAAGTTCTCTGTACCTTTCATCTCTCTTTCATTCTGGGATATCCACTATTCTTACATTGCCTTTCCTAGTGAAGTCAGGTAGGTTCTGAACTGGTTCTTAATGTTCCTCTTCTTATTTCTCTTTCTTGGGTCCTTTGTGCAATATGAACTTCCAGGTCATTAATTCAGTTCTCAATTTAGTCTATTCTGCTTCCATAGCTTTCTAAAGATTTTTTTATCTCCTCTATTGATCTTTTTCCATTCTGCAACTCTCTTAGTTTCTTGCTTAAATCTTCAATTTCTAATTTCTATCAACTAATTTTATTTCTTGTGACTTTTTTTCTGTATTTTCTTTCATTTTTTTTTTTATCAGAGCAATTTTGAGCTCTCTGATAAGAAGATAGGATCTTCCATATCTTTGTGGTTGGATTCTGGAAATCATTCCTTCCTTGTGGTATCGTATTCCCTTGGATTCTTAATTTTGTTATGTGTTGTGGTTTTTTTCTATCACTTTGCATTTTTAGCTCCTACCCCCGAGATTTCCATACTCTTCAATGGTAGCAAATTGGGAACTTCATAGGAAGCACAAGTAGCATGCTGGAGGTAGTCGGTTAACACTCCTGACTCCCCACACTGGTCACTAGCAGCCATGATGCCCTTTGTTCACTGTCTTTGCCACTCTATTTACTTTTAGTTTCTGACTACACAGTCTGGGCACAGGTCCAGGATCCATGCAGTGGAAAGGGGTGGGTGATTTCCCTGGCTTTTCCAAAGCCTGTCCAGTTGCCCCCGCAGATAAGGCTATGAGCAATATGCATGAATGGTCTGCACTCTCCCACTGTGCAGGAAAGCCAGTGCCAGAAAACATGCCAGTTTCACTGACTCCCCAAGGTGGACACAGAAAAACCCTCTGGGCAGACTATGGTCACTGGGATTACTCACAGTTTCTTTGTATGTAGTCTGGGCATGGGCCAGAAGTGGAACAGGGGGTAGATTGGGTGTCTACCAGGCCTTTCAAAACCTGTGGTCTAGAAGTCCCCTGCCAATAAGGCTATCAGGAATATGCCTGCAGATCTGATATTCTCCCACTGTCCATGGAAGCAAGTAACAGAAATAATGCCACTTCCATGTCAGTGCTTCTGCTAATGCCCCAAAGAACAAGAAAACACACCAGGAAAACTGAGTTCACTGGGGTTACTTACAATTTTCCTCATACTTGACAATTACCATTTTCCTGTAAACATACTGTTAATATCGCCTATATTTAATAAAGTTTCTTGCTCATTCTCATATTCCCTTCTAGTTACTTGCTATTTTTCTCTGGTCCTCAGATAACAAAATTAGGAAAGAATGAAAGAGTTTTCCAAATCTTCTGTCATTTTCTCATTAACTCATTGCAATCAAGCTTTCTCACCATTTACAAACATTTTTCAAGGTCACTAATGAACATCGTGTTGTCAAATTTAAAGGTAAGTTCTTAGTTCTCATCTGAAACTCTGACCTAATTGATCACTTCCCCCTTAAAACAATTTCTTCCCTTGTTTTCTGGTAATCTCTCTCTCACTTTTTCTCTTACCTCACTCATTGGGGTTTCTCATTCTATTTTGTTTTCATTTATGTATTTTTTAAAGATTTATTTATGCATACAAGAACTGGGTACAGGCCAGAGGTGTGGGGGGTGTTTTCTTTTAATTCATGGTTTTATTTTGAATTCTTTAGCTCTCTCCTCCAACTACACTAGTTTCCTAGGTCACCTCATTTTGTTTTTATGGTTTTATATTTCCTTCAGACATTTATTATCAATAATTATTCAACATCATGTGCTATCCAAAATAAAACTCCTGATTTTCTCTCCCAAATCTAGTCCATTAGTAGTCTTCCCTATCTCAGTGAATGACATTTTCAGTTTGTTACATTGATTTTTTTTGTTTGTTTGCTTTAAATTTTTATTTGTTTATGCATACAAGAATTGGGGAACAGGCCAGAGGCATGGGGGGGTGAGAGGATTCACCAGAGACAGAGTGGGGAACAGAACAGGCAGACTGACTGAAATACACTGCTGAGGGGAGCAGCGGGCAAGTCAGGAGAGGTCTGCTGTACCCTGTGGGTTGTTCCCTGGCTGGCCAGGAATCGAAATCATGCTGCAGTGGCTGCAGATAGCTTCATAGGTTGCGTCTCAACCCCTTCTGCCACCAGGGAGGCCCCTGTTACATTGTTTAGTTCAAAAATCTTGCTGGTTTTTTTTTTATGACTTCCTCAGTTTCCTTTATACTCCACACATTCTATCGATCATGTTGCTCTATCTTCAAAATACATCAAGCCTTCAACCACTTCTATTTCTTTCATTGCAAATACTTTAGTTCAACTTAGATGATCTCAGGACTGGATTATTTCAATAAATCCCTAATAGAACTTTCAACTTTGACCTTTTTTTTAAAAAAAGATTTATTTATTTATGCATACAGGAGCTGGTGTGGGGAGTGAGAGGATTCACCAGAGACAGAGTGGGGAGCAGAACAGGCAGATTAACCAAAGTACACTGCTGAGGGGAGCAGCGAGCAAGTCAGGAGAGGTCTGCTGCACCATGTGGATTGCTCCCTGGCTGGTCAGGAATCAAACTCGTGCTGCAGAGACTGCAGATTGCTTTCTAGGTTGCGTCTTAACCCTTGAGCCACCAGGGAGGCCCAACTTTGACCTTTTGCTTTACATAATCTGTACTGCACCCAATACTTGGAGAGATACTTTAGATGAATTCCGACCACATCTCCCCTTTGACCTTTTATCACATTTTCATTCTCCCTTATTCTGTTTCAATCATATTGACCTCCTTCTTTTCCTGAAATGTATCATACTCTTTTTTCTCTCCACACGTGCACAACTTGCATCCTTACTTTTTTAAAAAATATTTTATTTTATATAATTCTTACATCATTTTTCATTTTTGCACAATGTATGTATGCATTTTCATTTTGGTTATATTCCCCATACAATTGCACCCCTCCTTATTTTGACCCTAATCCTTCCTCTCCCTGCCCCTCCCCCCCCCCCATAATGTGTCTCTGGTTTATAGTTGCTTGTTGATTTTGATTTTTACTTTGAATTAATTAGTCTTTTTCCTGGTCCCTTATTTAGGTTTTCTAAATTCCTGCTATGAGTGAGACCATTTGGTATTTTTCTTTTTCTTTCTGACTTATTTTGCTGAGCATGATCCCTTTTCTCTCCATCCATGTTGCTGCAAACTGCATGTGTTTATCTTTTTTGATTGCTGAGTAATATTCCATTGTGTGTATGTACCACATCTTCTTGATCCAGTCATCTATTTTTAGGCATTTGGGTTGTTTCCATAACTTAGCTATTGTAAATAGTGCTGCTATAAACATAGGGATTGCATCCTTACTTTTAATGCCTCTGTCCAATGGCAATTTGTCCAAAAATTGTTCTTGATTACTCAGTGTAAAATGGCAGTATTCTATGCATTGGAGCAAAAAAAGTTTGTTCAATAAATGGTGCTGGGAAAACTGGGTCGCTACATGCAAAAGAATGAAGCTTGACTACTACCTAACACCATGCACAAAAACCAACTCGAAATGGATTAAAGAACTAGACATAATACCTGAAACCATAAAATACATAGAAGGAAATATAGGTGAAACACTACATGATATGCACATCAAAGACATCTTTACAGACACATCACCCAAAGCAGTGATAGTGAAGGCAAAGATCAACAGCTGGGACTACATCAAATTAAAGAGCTTCTGCACGGCAAAAGAGACAATAACAAAAACAAAGAGAAACCCCACTGACTGGGAAAACATTTTTGCACACAACACTAATGATAAAGGACTGATCACAAAAATCTACAAAGAGCTGATGAGACTCAACAAAAACAAAGAAAATAATCCAGTCAAAAAATGGGCAGAAGAGCTAAAAAGAAACTTCTCTGAAGAGGAAATGCAAATGGCCAACAAGCATATGAAAAAATGTTCAACATCGCTTGTAATCAGGGAAATGCAAATCAAAACTACAATGAGATACCATCTTACCCCAGTGAGAATGGCACATATTAAAAAAAACTAGCAACAACAAATGTTGACTAGGTTGTGGAGAAAAAGGAACTGTCCTGCACTGTTGGTGGGAGTGCAAACTGGTCCAACCACTATGGAGAGCTGTGTGGAGATTTCTGGACCTACTAAACATAGAGCTTCCATATGATCCAGCAATTCCACTCCTAGGTATTTACCCAAAGGACACAGAAACATCAATTCCAAAGAGCACCTGCACCCCTATGTTTAGAGCAGCACTATTTACAATAGCTAGGCTTTGGAAACAACCCAAATGCCCAAAAATAGATGACTGGATCAAGAAGATGTGGTACATATGCACCATGGAATATTACTCAGCATTCAAAAAAGATAAACACATGCAATTTGCAGCAACATGGATGGCACTGGAAGGGATCATGCTCAGTGAAATAAGCCAGAAAGAAAAAGAAAAATACTGGATGGTCTCACTCATAGCAGGAATCTAGAAAACTTATATAAGGGACCAGGAAAAAGAATAACTATAAGAAAGAAAATATCAAAATCAACAAACAACTATGAATCAGAGACACACTATGGGGGGTGGGGGGCAGGGTAAGGAGGGAATGGGGTCAAAATAAGGGGGTTGTAATTGTAAGGGGAATATAAAAATAAAATTTAAATAATACAAAAATAAATAAAGTTCCAAAAAAAAAAAGAAGAACAAGAAAGCACTCACATAAAAATGAGACACTACTCTTTTACATAAGCAAAACTACAAAGGAGTGATACAAAGATTACAAAAGCAAAAAAAAATTCAAATGTTCAAGACTATAACATGCTTCAATTAAAAGTAACCGTGGTTATGAAAAAAAAAAATAGCAGTATTCTATTCTTTAGCCAAGTATCTCCATCCTGCTCATTATATGTAATACCCTTTTGTTTTTTTATTTATCATTTGCCTCTCTTCATGGAATGAAAGTTTTGATAAAGCTCATGCTTTCTTGGCTATTGGTGTTTATTATGACATCTCCAACCCCTAAATAACACCTGGTGAAAAGTAAGCAATAAGAATTTTTTTTGAATGAATATACAGAGTATGTTTTTTGTTTTTTGTTTTTTAAAAAATATTTATTTATTTATTTATTTATACAAGCACTGGGTACAGTCAGAAGCGCGGGAGGGTGAGAGAATTCACCAGAGCCAGAGCAGGGAATGGAACAGGCAGACTTGACGAAGAAGTACACTGCTGAGGGGAGCAGCGGGCAGCAGGAGAGGTCTGCGCGCCATGTGGGACTCTCGCCAGGCAGCCGGGACAGAATAGGCTCTGCAGAGGCTGCGGGCAGCTTCGCAACCCAGCACTCAACAGCTGCGCCACTGGGGAGGCCCCAGAGTATGTTATTATTGCCAGTTCACATTGAAAAAATCATTGTCTTTAAAATTATTATATGCGTATCAGAAAACATGCTATTTGTAAGTTAATGAATTTAAATTCTTCTTTGCAACTCAACTTTCTTGAGCAGGATTAGCATGCTGGCTTACTGTCCTACTAAGGAAATACTGTCTTGTGCGAGACAGTTTGGCAAAGCAAACATAATAAAATGTTGAAGGAATTCTACCATGGTGAAATAAAATGAATGTGTTCATATCTTATAGTTACACTGTGTCAAGGAAGTATCCAAATCCAGCACAGGAACAGTCCCCAATGATTCCCTATTTTATAGAAATTTTATGCCACAAACTGGCATTAGTAAATATTTGCTCAATTGAGTCATAAGAGAACTATTTTACAATCATCTATAATTAGTCATCTTGGTATGTGGTCTCCATACAAGAGCAGGTAGAGTTGGGTCTGTAACAAGGTATTTAATCTCTGATTCCCAATCTAAGGACTCTGGGTTGTTAAGAGTTTTTAGGGATGTCCAGATGCTCCTCTGAGATCGTTTGAGTGAAAAAAAGCAGCAACAACAAATCAGAAATAATATATCATGCAGTTTCCTTTCTCTTTGTTTTTCTCTCTATGGTGGCTGTAGTATTGCCTTCTGGCATGTGAGCTGTAGGTGATTCTCACGTCTGCTGGAGTACCGCAGGCTTCCCTGTCATCCTGGTGTGATCTTCCCAGGCCAATTTGGGGCAGCAGGCCACCACTTCCACTCTCATCACGTTCCCTGTTTGTGCTAGTTCAAGGGGTACCTGTCATCCTGCTATGACAGTCTGTTCTTCTCTGCTCCTCGATCCCTGTGCCACCATCTCTGCTCTTTCTCTGCTATGAGTAGTTCCTGAACTCTGGTACCGACAGCTTGCCAACAGCACACTCTGTGCCCTTGTCATCTCTCGCCTATCACACCTGCTGCTGCCACCTGTTCCAGTACCTTGCCAACATCTCCCCTACTGCCTTCAATGCTGGCTATGCTCCTTCAGGGGGAGGAAGGATTTTTTTTCTTATCAGTGGCTGGTGCTGGACAGTATACAACTAAGCAGTGACATCTGGGAAATATCATGTCATCTGTCCTTGAGATGGTGTACTACTCTCATTTTTGCCAAGATATTTAACCACCACGTTCTGAGTCTGTGTTGTTTACTGTTGTAATACAGTTTCTCTTCCTGGCTTTCTAAGAACTGAAACCTCTACTAACATAAAATCTGTTAATCAAAATGACTCCACTGACTCCTGCTTTTTAGCCTTCCCCTTTAATTATCATATCAAAATTTGGTTATGGGGGGAGGAAGAGATGACTATATATTATAAAAGTTCTGTTCTGGTATCACTGACATTAGTTAGGGTGATGAAATAAATTTAAATCAAAGAGTGTTAATTACGTTTGGAGGTAAGCTGAATTAAATTTCTAGATTTTGAAGTGAATATTAAGTTGGTAAATAATCTGTAAAAGGCACATAATTAGGATATTGATGACTATACAGCATACTTCTGGATGAGTGATGTACCCCATAGCATTCTGTTTTTCCAAAATGTCAAAGAAAAAAACTGGGGGTGGGAGAGAGAAGAAGGATGAGAGAATATATTTAAGATTAATGTATAGTTTCAGGAAACAAAGTTTTAAAAATACTTGATGTCTATAGAATAATACATAAGTGAAGATCCAAAGCTTAATGAAAATCAAAAGATGTTAATGTGCTATGTAAACAATAAATTGTCATGCAAATATAAGGATTGTTTTTAGACATATTATTTCTAATGCACAGTTTCCAACTATGGTGATGTAAAATATATATAAATAAATTTATTTTTAAAATAAAGCACAGGGGCCTCCCTGATGGCACAGGGGTTTTAGACAGCGCTGCCAAGCTATTGCCAGCCACTGCAGCACTGCAGTTCGATCCCCAGCTGGCCAGGGAGCAACCCACATGGCACAACAGACCACTCCTGTCTTGCCCACTGCTCCCCTCAGCAGTATATTTCAGTGGATCTGCCTGTTCTGCTCCTCACTTTGACTTTGGTGAATCCTCTTACCCCCTGCATCTCTGGCTTATACCCCAGTTCTTGTATGCATAAGAAAATCTTAAAAAAAACAATAAATAAAGCACAGCTTCCAGAAACAGGAGACTGATCTTTTAATAAGGCAGTTGACTTCATTTATGGACAGCACAAATTGCCAAAAAAAAATTGCAACAAGGCAAAAATTAATTTAATTTATACTAGTTCTATGCTTTGGATTGACACAAGTCCATTCTCATTAGTACACCACTTTAAATAACTGAAAACATATTTACAAAAATGTAAACTCCAGAACAATCATCTTCTTGCAGAGTGAAGAGTCACATGTTCCATGCATTGCTGCAGGGATCTGTGAGAGCAATAAAAGTTCTTGAAAAGCAACTTGGCAACAATTATTCAAATGAAAAAATTCATGTAAGCCTTGACCCAGCTATCAGAATTTTGGTAATCTATCTCACAGAAATAAAATCATAGGGACATTTGAATATTTTCAACATAAGTAACATGGTTTAACAAACACTGAACATAACTATAAAGCACTTAGATAACTATAAAATGATATAATACTATTGTATATAATTCAATGAAACATAAAGAAAATATTTAAGAGAATAAATTAGTTCCATATGTATTGTTCTAGTTCAAGAGGGCTAATCACAGTGTATTTTTCTATATGGAAAGAACAACCATGTGTATTATAAGATTTCTTAAACAAAAAGTGTGTGTGTGTGTATGTGTGTGTTTGGGGGTATAAATATCAGGAGTAGCACAGAAAAAAGGTATGAAAGAATATACTACACATTCAATGCTGGTCATATTTTTTTAAGTATATGTCTTTTCTGTTTGAATATTTGCATTTCTTTTTAAATTTTAATTATCCAATTAAAATATCATGACACATGATATTTCATGACACATGAAATATTTCATATTTCATGACACATGAAAACATGACACATTTAAAAAAAATAAAGCTCAAAAATGTTATTCTATAACTGTACATGAAATTTAAGTTGCTTGTAGAATTTCATCTGGTTTGAAAGTTGTATGTTTATTTTATTCATCACACTGATAAACTTATACCTAAGAGAGTCTTGGTTTTCATACATGAATCATTAGGGATTCTGTTAATAATTGTTCAACTTAAATAAAATTACAGTGGTGACCCTCCATTATTTTTTTTAGTACTCACTTGTATGTTTGGGTTGAGCTTGGGAATACTTCTAAGTAAATGTTGTCAAAAAAAGTTTTAACTCAAAAAAAAGGGTGCAGTCCTCCTAATTCTATTTTTATGCCAAACATACCCAGATATATCTATCAAATGACAATATTCTCAGATCTTTTACACCATATTTTATAACGTATTTCAAAACGTTATCCTGCTATGGGAATATTTATCCATATATTTCTTAAAGGATCCCAATATTACAACTGCTTTTAGAAGCCTTGCCTCAATAGAGATTTACACTGAGATTATGGCAAGCTAACAGCCCCAGGCCTTTAACTTGTGTGTTTTATTTGAATGTTTTAGCACAAACTATGTTATATCCTCCACCACCTATTTTGTACTTAAGGAATTACTTGTTTTATGTCTAAATGTAGGACCTTATTATTATCCATTTTCAATTTGACCATGTTCACCACGTTAAGATAAAAAAGGAATTATATTGTATATACAGTATAATTGCAACTATGTTAAAAATACATCTACCTGTTAAAAAGGAAAAAAAGAACAAAATTATTGACTAGGGTTATGGTTAGGAGCTAGACTCATAGGTAATTTTCCCTCACCCCTTTTAATAGTTTCCTAATTTTCTTTAATGCTATGTAAATTAAAAGCTGTTTCATATTAATTAAAAATGCTAAATGACCATTTTGCTTCTTTAAACACATTATTTTCAACTTTGACTCTTTGACTCAGTGAATTTGTTGTTAATGAATATGTGAATTATTCTTTCAAGTTTTGGGCAATCTAGAATTACTGTAAGTATGATGTTACACAATTAATAAAGTAGTTGCTGAAATGTTGAATCATACAGAAATGAATGTTTTTTCATATCCTGTCATACTAAGAAGAGCTTTGGTAAATATCTTGCAGCACTTAAGCTGTGTCTTCTCCAAAGAGTGTCTCATAACGTGGTGCCATGACATTTTGGGATCTTGGACTGCACCTGGTCGTGGTTCTCTTTCAGGAGTATTAGCTTCAGAGGGAGACAGAGAAACAAACATGCAATTACTATACAGTGTGGCGGAAGTTGTAGTGGCACATGTGCACATTAAGAAGAAGATTAGGAAATGCTCTGGGATGAAAAGACAACCAGTAGGAACTTTGAAAGATGAGAAAAGCTAATGAAGCAAAGTTTGAGGAAGGTGGTGTAGGCAAAAGGGACAGTCAAGGTAGTCAGGAAGCAGAAAAGAATATAACATGGAATTCATAAAAATAAAATTAGTTCATTATGAATGAAGTAGTATGATAAGAGAGGGAAGCAATGCCTAGTTTTGTGAAGGACTTTTCATTCTAAATGACAAGATGCTTTGGACAATATCTTTAATGTTAAGGGAACTCATAAGATCATGAAAGATATCAGGTCTATAGTTTGGGATTCCTTGAAGCATTGTGGCAAACGAATTATAAAGGAATATTCTAGAAGTCAGGGAAATTTTAGGAGAAATTAGATTGAATGGAGAAACAAAGTGGCTGTAGTAGTGGGAAGGGAGGGAGTAGGTAGAACAATCATCCTATAGTTCTACTTTTTAATTTTTGAAGAATCTGTATAGTGTTTTCTATGTAGCTTTCCAATTTTATAATCCATCACTCTCACTTTTAGGTATATATCCCAACATCTGGAAGAGATGTTGCACATCTCTCATCATTTAAGCACTATTCATAATAGCTAAGAGGTGAGAACAATCCGAATATCCATCAACAGGTCAGTGGGTAAACAATATTTGGCACAGATCCACAATGGAATAGTGGTGAGCCTTAAAAAGGAAGAAAATCTGGTCATGTGTTATAATAAGGATGAGCCCTGAAGATATTATGCTAAGTGAAATGAGTCAATCACAAAAAGACAAATATCGCATGATTCCACTTACATAATGTATTTCAAATAGATTCATAGAAACAGAAAGAATGGTGGTTATCTGAGACTGGGAAAGGTGGATAGGGTAGACATTGTTTAGTGAGTAAAAAGCTTCAGCTTTGCAAGATGAAAGATTTCTTAGTAACTACTTAACACTACTATTTAGCTAACAATACTTAAAATGGTTACAATAAGTTTTATATTATGTGTGACTTGCTGTAATAAAAATGTGAAAAGAGCAAAATTTGGCCATATTAAGTGCAGGGAGTGTAAAGATGAGAAGTATATGACCAATCAACACATTCTGGCTTGGACAACTTGGTAGGATGTGATTATATTAATGGGAAAATGAATATATATGAGAAGGGACAGTTATTTTTATCGATGTAACATTGGTTTACAATGTCTTTTTTGTTTTGAAGGTGTAGGGTCTCTCTTCAGGTATTGTTACCACACCACACCCACCACCACAACACCCATAGCCCACCACCATAGTCCATGTGTGAGGAGGGACAGTTTGGAATCAAGCTATTACTAAATAACCAAGGTGATTAGGACCATCTCTTCTTTGCCTAAAGGGTTTCAGCACTGCTACAATAAGCAACTTAAGGCGTATTGCCCGGATCCTGCCTCTGATGGAAATTGTAGCTTCTATTTGCTTTTCTACCTTAGACTTTCTCCTAAGAACCGATACCCTCCACCAGTACACAGACACAGAAATGGGAGAAAGATGAAACAAGGGACAAGTTCCTACTTCCCCATTTTCCTCTGAGACAGTTTCTATAGGGTGCCTGGTATGTTCACAGTGGATCTGAACCCCAATTACTGATACTAATAGCCAATTCAATAATCTCTCCTTTAAAAAAAAGTCCCCATTTCTAGTTTCATTCATTCATTCCGCATTTCTAGTTTCAGCTTAATGAGTTTCATTATCTCAACACCTTTTCTGCTTCCTGGGTTCATCATCCAAATAAACTATGTATACACATCCTTGCCACAGACTGATCAAGTCACATATTAAGATAAAGATACTGAGTGATATTTAGGATATGTGAAGTTTTAGGAGTCTTTGGGAGATTAGTTGAAGTTGTCCATTAAAAAGTTAGCAATTAGCAATGAATTAGTGTGATCTCAAAAATATGTCTTTTCCATTGTCTTAATCCATTTTAAATGTCATCCTTTAAAACTTTTTTCCTCTATTCTTCACATTTATCACTGTTTTGTCACATTTCTCATATTTTACTGTTGTTTTTAAAGTTTTTTTTTTTTTTTTTTTTTTTTTTATAGAGGCATGTTTTATTTATTTATTTTGTTTGTTTGTTTTGTTTATACATGCACTGGGTACAGTCAGAAGCGCGGGAGGGTGAGAGAATTCACCAGAGCCAGAGCGGGGAGCAGAGCAGGCAGAAGGACCGAAGTACACTGCTGAGGGGAGCAGCGGGCGGCAGGAGAGGTCTGCGCGCCATGTGGGATCCTCCTCCGGTGGCCGGGAAGCAGCCGGGGATCGAACCGGCGCCGCAGAGGCCGCGGGCAGCTTCGCAACCCAGCGCTCAACCGCTGCGCCACCGGGGAGGCCCTGTTTTTAAAGTTTTAAAATCATAAGAAAGTTCACTGAATTAAAATTTTTTTTTCAAGGCCTCATCTTTTTCTTTTTCAAAAGGATCACTTTTTCACTATGTTTGCCTTCTGTTCCTCTTGAAATTCTGACCATAAGATCACACCCAATATTTTTCTCAATAGAATTACTCAAAATAAAGGTGTGTTCCCCATGGTCTCTTCACGTTAATTTCATCAAAAGCAAAATATTGTCCTTTAAAAAGAATCTGAAAGAATATACTAAAATATATTTTGACATAATTGCATGGTCCTATTAGTCTAAAAAGGGTTTGCTCTTTGTTAATAAGTCAGTTTTTCTTTTTTTCTTAAAAAAAAAAAAAACCTCCAGGAATCCATTCTGTCCATGTGTCATATCTTATTGGATGCACAGTGTCAGAAATGTGGTTGAAACCTGGAGAAATTCTGAATCTTTGGCACTTGTCCAAAAGCTAAAAGCAGTCCCAGCAGAAATGAAAGCTCTTAGTGTCTCAGGAGAAATGAAATTGTTCTGCTTGAATCAAAAATTGTTGTCTGAAAGAGAATAAAAAGTGGAAAGTCTGAGAGATGAAATGATGACTGACCTGCTCTTACAATTTAGAGTTCTCTTCCTCTCCTGTGGTGGGTACAATGATCATGTTTTCTTATATTAACCTTTCTGCAAGTGCAGTGATCCTCATTTCCTGAGATATCATTTTCCCTTATGCTTTGTTTCCCCTAGTTCTATACTTTTTCTGATTTTCAGAAATAACTTCTTTCTGTGCTACATATCCTCTCCACAGAGTTTAGAGGACTTGTTAATTTGCCTTAAATTTAATGAGAATTATTGAAAATTGGGCATTTAAAAGACACTAGTTTCACAAAAAGTGCAACTTTTAACAAACAATATAAAGAAATTAGAATGTCGGTACTAAAAAAAGATCAGACACAGGGTCTCCCCAGTGGCGCAGCCTCTGCAGCGCCGGTTCAATCCCCCGGCTGCTCCCCGGCCACGGGAGGAGGGTCCCACATGACAGGCAGACCTCTCCTGCTGCCACTGCTCCCCTCAGCAGTGTACTTCGGTCCTTCCTCCTGTTCTGCAGCCTGCTCTGGCTCTGGTGAATTCTCTCACCCTCCCATGCTTCTGGCTGTACCCAGTGCTTGTGTAAACAAATAAACAAATAAACAAATACATAAATAAATGATATTTAAAAAAAATCAGACGCATCCTCCTTATTATCCTAAGTTTATATATAATAAAATGAAGATTCATTCCATTTAAGTGATATATTCAAAGTCACTTAGTGGTAACCAACATTGCCAGGGCTAAAATATGCTCTTTCTGTCATTTAATGTAGTTCAATTGAAATAGACTTCGGTGTTTTAAAAGGATCTTACTGATTAATCCAAATGCTTTCATAGATTTTACATTTATGACAAGGAAATAATAATACATGGAGGATGTAATTAAATTGGCTAACCACATAGTTAATCAAGGGCAGAACAATTCCCTGAACCCATTCATTCACTCATTCATTTCTTCATTCATACAATGCGTATTTTCTGAGGGTATGGTTAGTGGCAGACATCATGCTAGGGAGCGGAGAATTAATCTTTACCATAGTAGATACAAATTCTATTCTCAAGGAGTTCATGGTAGGCCATGACTGGGCTGCTATCTATCCAGTTTGGACATCAGAAAGGACTTGGAAACACTGAATTCAGTGGAGTAGCAAGAATACCTGGTTGACCATGTCTTAGGTCTGATATGACCTGTTCCTCCAGTCTACAAATATAGAGGCATTAGACTTTGGTTTTCTGGCTCCTCTTGAGCTAAACCCAAAAGAACATGGTTACCTTTTTTAGGAAATAAATTAACCAACACACTTTGCACACACCAGCATAAGGCACTAGGAAGAAATGAACAGATACAAGCACTCCCTTAGAACTTTGTGTTGCATAAGCTTTTACAACAAGGAAATAATAATGCAGTCATATAAGCTGTTGGTAGTTAAGCAAAGTGGAAGTAACCTTTGCCAGCATCTGGACTGCCCTTTTTGACAGTTTTTGAACCCAGGTCAACCTTTGTGGACTAGCCTGGTTTAGAGCTTATTATTCAGTGATAGTTATTAAAAAGTAGCTAACTATAGGGGCCTCCCTGGTGGCACAAGGGATTAAGACCCAACCTATGAAGCTGCCTACAGCCTCTGCAGCACGAGTTCCATTCCCCCACCAGCCAGAGAGCAACCCACATGGTGCAGCAGACCTCTCCTGATTCACCCACTGCACCCCTCAGCAGTGTACTTCAGTCAATCTGCCTGTTCTGTTCCGCACTCTGTCTTTGGTGAATCTTCTCATCCCCAGACTTCTGGCCTGTACCCCAGCTCTTGTATGCATAAATAAATAAATCTTAAAAAAAAAAGTAGATAACTATAGAGTCTAACCCCAGGAGGGTTACATCTGGCAGCAGATCTTGTGCCATTTATTGGTTGGAAACAAGGTTTTTTTTTAATATTTTATTTTATATAATTCTTACATCATTTTTCATTTTTGCACAATGTATGCATTTTCATTTTGGTTATATTCCCCATACAATTGCACCCCCCTTATTTTGACCCTAATCCTTTCTCTCCCTGCCCCTCTGCCCCCCAGTGTATCTCTGGTTTACAGTTGCTTGTTGATTTTGATTTTTACTTTGTATTAATTAGTCTTTTTCCTGGCCCTTATTTAGGTTTTCTGAATTCCTGCTATGAGTGAGACCATCCAGTATTTTTCTTTTTTTTCTGACTTATTTCGCTGAGTATGATCCCTTCTAGCTCCATCCATGTTGCTGCAAACTGCATGTATTTATCTTTTTTGATTGCTGAGTAATATTCCATTGTGTATATGTACCACATCTTGATCCAGTCATCTATTTTGGGGCATTTGGGAAACAAGTTTTTACAAGAAATTTTCCACATTTATTTATTTTTTAAAAAGATTTATTTAGTTAGTTTATACAAGAACTGGGGCATAGGTCAGAAGTGCAGGAGGGTGAGAGAATTCACCAGAGCCAGAATGGGGAACAGAACAGGCAGACAGACTGAAGACACTGCTGAGGGGAGCAGCGGGCAAGGCAGAGGCAGAGGAGGAGGTCTGCTGTACCATGTGGCGTTCTCCCTGGAGGGGTGCCTGTTGCCCAGGGGGAGGGGGCGGTGGTGGAATCAAACCAGCACTGCAGAGGCTGTGGACAACTTCCGCAGCACAGCACTCAACCGCTGCGCCACTGGGGAGGCCCAAATTTTCCACATTTAACTTCATTTATGTACTTTATCAATCACACTGCTGACTTTAGTTGTACACAATGATGCTTACTTTCCATAATTCTCTGTCTAATCATTAGATAGAAGGAAGGGTGGTACAATGCACTTAAGAATTTGATGAAAAGAATCAAGTTTATTTTAACCCAGTGCCTGCAAAAATTTGTTGAAATAAATTCTATTTTTGAAGAGACTGGCAGGATGAATAACACACTCAACTCCTTTTCTTAACTTCGGTGGTGTGGGAGACAGATGTTAGATTATTACTCCATACAAATCTATGTAGAAAAAAACCTAAATAGGAAAAAAATGTAGAGATAAGATTGTAGTAAGCAGGGAAATTTTAAAAAGAACTGGATACTTTGAAATCACATTGTGGGGGGACATAATCTAAATTTGGGGAGGGAGATGAGTCAGTGAAGTCTCTTGTGAGAAAGCAATTGTCAAGCTGAGATTTTTTAAAAATTGTATATTTTTTTACATCATTGTTCATTTTAAACAATATTTGCTTCCCCGGACCCGCTCAGGTATAGTCCCATAGAGTTTCCTTCCCCAAGACACAGTGCACCATCACCTCAGTCCCCTGTGCTCCTCCCTCCCTCCCTTTGATCCCTCTCCCTCCTCCTCCCCTGCAGGATGTCTCTGATTTATAATTGTCTGTTTTTGCTTTGTTGTGTTTTGTACTGTTATTAATTTTTTACACTGATGTCTTATTTGGTTCCCCTATATTCCTGCTATAAGTGAAACAATCCAGTATTTTTCTTTTTCCTTCTGTCTTATTTCACGGAGCATAATTCCTTCTAGCTCCATCCTCCACATTGCTGTAAATGGCATGAGTTTATCTTTTTTGATTGCTGAATAATATTCAGCAATATTCCAGTCATCTATTTTTGGGCATTTGGGTTGTTTTCAGGTTTTACCTATTGTCAATAGTGGTGCAATAAACATAGGTATACAGGTGGTCTTTTGAATCAATGTTTTTGTGTCCTTTGGGTAGATCCCCAGTAGTGGAATTGCTGGGTCGTATGGTAGCTCCATTTTTAGTAGACTGAGGAACCTCCAGACAGCTTTCCATAGTGGTTTAACCAGTTTGCACTCCCACCAGCAAGGTAGGAGAATTCCTTTTCACCACATCCTCACCAACATTTGTTGTTGCTATAAACTGAGATTTTTCTTAAAGAAAAAAGGGAAGAAATTAGTCAAGAAAATTTGTGGGAAGTGGGGTTCCTTTTCAGAAAATGGAAGTCCAGTAACTTTCGTCTAATATTTTCCCCCATTCTTCATTTTCTCCATTTAAAAGACTGAATTATATATAGTCTTTGTCATTTAAATCACATTATTTATATCTCAAAGCCAATTAAAACCAAATCAAGATCACAATTGTGGTGATGTTACCTATCTGCATTCGTCAATACTCAAATCAGTGTACCAGGATGAATGAATTTTACTATATGGAAATTCTTTAAAAAATGAGAACTAAAACAAATACAAATTAAAGATAGCGTTTCTTACTGTTGTCCACTTGCTCTTTCAGTTTCACGTTGGAAAAGAAACAAGTACCATATAAGTGTGCTTTGGATTATGGGTGCTTCCTAGAAACTCTAATCTTCCCCTTGTGAATAGAATGCTTGGTCTTGTTTTTATTTGCCTGATTTGGTTGTTCTGTGTTCCTAATACAAGAAGGACTCTTTAACATGACTTTATTATGTAGACAGGCTATGAAAATCCCCAGAAGAAAAATTATGTTTTGTAACATACTGATTTGACAAATGGAGTGTCACTTGAAGACTTTATTCTGGCACTATATGACAGGTGTCTTTGTTATCTAAAAGAGCTATGGCTACACTCACTGGTAGAACACATTACATAGGTGCCTGAACCTTATCACGCCAGTAATGGGAAGACATGAGAGATCATTATTTCATAGCCTACAAAACTTACATCCCCTCGTTGTTAAATTGGAGGCCTGCCATTTCTCCACATGTCATCTGATGGCATCGTCTTTGATATTTATGACAGAGGAAATCCCTTGTGATTTTTGCCACATAAGTTAAATAGCATTTTCTTTAACTTTCACAGAATTGGAGAGTCTGATGTGAAAATGGAAAGTTCATTTAGATACCTTTGTTGATTGCATCAAAATATGAATCCCCCTCTTCTCCAAATTAATTGCTCCAAGACTCAAAAGAAGAAAAAGAGATATTGTATTTTGATGGTTAACAGTACTGAGGCTCCCAATGTGCCAGGAGCAGGCAGTACTGCTTCATTTATGCACATAGGCTCCTTAGTTTTCAGAACAATAATCAAAACAGCACTTTAAGGCAGTTATTACTATCTCCATCTTAAATAAGGAGAGTAAGACCCAGAGAGGTTAAGAAATTTGCTCCAGGTTGCAGAGATAGGAAGTCTTGAGAGTTGTGTTGTCTCTGATGATTAATTGTGTGTGCTTGTTATGAGGAATAATGCTGTGTCCTCACCCAAGCAGACTCTAATGCGGATGGTTGGGCATGTGCTAATTTCTTCCTTTGATGCCTTCATCTAATGTCAATTTGTGTCAGGACCTCAGTACTTCCTGGATCTCAGCATTTGCATAGAAGGT
Source organism: Talpa occidentalis (assembly GCF_014898055.3). NCBI lineage: Eukaryota > Metazoa > Chordata > Mammalia > Eulipotyphla > Talpidae > Talpa > Talpa occidentalis. The sequence goes on from NW_023604972.1 coordinate 47,791,052, forward strand.
AGTTCTTAGTGATTCCCTTTAGGAAGTATAACCAAAGAGTCAAAGGAAGGTTTTGCTTAGTTAGTGACCCCACTTTTTTAATGCATAGTATTTTATTTTATTTTATATAATTTTTACATCATTTTTCATTTTTGTGCAATGTATGCATTTTCATCTTGGTTATATTCCCCATACATTCTCCCCCTTTTAATGGCAATGGATTAGGTGTGAAACATTTGCAAAAAAAAATTGCAAGTTTTTTTCTCATTTATAATGCAAATATAATATCCTTAATAGCCATTTCAAATTTTTCAAAATGGTTTACCTTGGTAATACACCAAAATGGTTTGCCTGGTATCTATTCCTTTATGATTCTTTCTTTTCTTAAAAGACATTGATATTTTTAATTTTTAATCTCAACTTACACTACCATGCCTTGTTCTATTAACCATAACTGGCCTGTTGCTCCTCTGTCTCCAAACAAACCAAAGCACATCCCAGACAAAATTTCAGGTCATAACAGGCCCTAAAATACTTTTGAAAAATCTTTAAAAATTAGTTATAGATGAGGAAAAACACTTAAAATTGACAATTTTTTATGTCAAGTATACTAATGGAGAACATGAGGTAAAAATGGGTTCAACTTTTTCCAAGTGGTCTGGTCTAGCAACTCAGCCACTGTAAGGTTATTTGACTGGATGTGGTTATTAATTTGATTTTAAGACTCATAGCTTTCATTACCAAGACACCAGGCTACCTGCTACAAAGGTATTCAGTTATGGAATTCTGGAAGCCAAATCCCTTTCTTTGAAGAAGTTGACAAGTTATCTGGACAGATTCTCATTCTCTGCAAACTGCTGAGCCTGCTTTAGAGACAGAGAAGATGACACACCAGTGGTTCTTGCTGCCTTTATGTAATTCTGGAAGTAAAGAGGAAGACAGTTTAAAATGCAGATGGAATTTTTTTTAAAAGATTTTTTATTTTTTTATTTATTTATACACGCACTGGGTACAGTCAGAAGCGCGGGATGGTGAAATAATTCACCAGAGCCAGAGCGGGGAACAGAACAGGCAGACTTGACGAAATACACTGCTGAGGGGAGCAGAGGGCGGCAGGAGAGATCTGCGCGCCATGTGGGACCGTCACCCAGCGGCCAGGATCGAACCAGCCGGGGATCGAACCAGAGCTGCAGAGGCTGCGGGCAGCTTCACAACCAACAGCGCTCAACCGCTGCGCCACGGGGGCGGCCCCAGATGGCATATATTATTCAGCAATCAAAATAGACAAACTCATGCCATTCACAGCAACATGGATGGAGCTAGAAGGAATTATGCTCAGTGAAATAAGCCAGAAGGAAAAAGAAAAATATCGGATGGTTTCACTTATAGCAGGAACATAGGGGAACCAAATAAGTCATCAGTGTAAAAAAATAGTAACAGTACAAAACACAACAAAGCAAAAACAGACAATTATAAATCAGAGACATCCTGCAGGGGAGGAGGAGGGAGAGGGATCAAAGGGAGGGAGGGAGGAGCACAGGGGACTGAGGTGATGGTGCACTGTGTCTTGGGGAAGGAAATTCTATGGGGACTACACCTGAGGGGGTTGGGGGAAGCAAATATTGTTTAAAAAAATAAAAAAATTAAATTAAAATAATTAAAAAATAAATAAAATGCAGATGGCTTCTTTACTTTGATCATCTTCCTTTCCTTTGTGTTCTTCAGAACTCAGCTTAAAAATCTCAATCATTCTCTAATTCACACATGGAATTCTTTCAGTTGCTGAATTACCTGTAGGGAATCATAACCCAACCTCATAAAAAATAACTGGACCAAGCTATTCTGCCACAAATTATGAGATATAACAGTATTGACTTCATTTGCTTTATTATCTGCATTTCTTCAGTGGCAACGTGAACTGATTTAAAAAAAATATACATTAGACTTTTTTGGACATCATTTTGATAAATTTAACATAAAATATTATAGTTTTTATAATTATGTAGCAAATTGTAAATTAAATGTTTTTATGTCAGATTTATTAATGGAGAAAATGAGGTAAAAATGGGTTCAAATTTGTTCCAAGTAGTATGAAATGATTTCCCATTCACAGGCACACCTGTGAATTTTTATTTACTTCTCATAATAAAGCACATCTGAAGTGAAGTGTTTACTTTTCACAAAGAATGAAAATGAGTCTTTGAGGTTTGGCCACAGCTACATATTAGTGTGTGTGTGTGTGCGCTTATATGTTGAGGCTAGTTGCAGAATCAGATTTCAGGTAAATTGGTTTTCTCTAGTGTCTCTTTTCCACATTCCCCTTGTTGCCTTACAGCAAGTAAGTTCTGAAGCAAGGCAAGCCTCTACTCTCTTCTGCTAACAATTTAAATAATCTGCATGTATACAATTCCCTTTGATTTGGTTGCAAGTGTGGGTTTCACAAATAACCAGCTGCATTTTTGTTACATAGACCCCATTTTCTGGTTCTATGTCTATTATCTGTGTGTTGTTTTTACTATAAAATTTGGTTAGGAAATTAGGTTTAAAATGTTAACTGGTGTTTGACTTCTGTGTAAGCACAAGAGTGAACTCTCAACTTCTCCTTTTTTATTATTTCCTCTCACATTTACTCCTCTCATATATGGGATGGGGAGATTTGGTTGGAGTTGTAAAGGGAAATTAAGGTAAAAATCCCAGAGGGAAATAAAAACAGCATCTCTAAAGAAGTTTCATTCATTCAATAACAGGGGCAAAATAAAATGTCTGAATTAGAATGTTATTTCTCCTTGCTCTATTCTTTGTTTTTTTCTTATTTTTTAAAAGATTTATTTATTTATGCATACAAGAACTGGAGTACGGGGGGGGGGGGGTTGGTGTGTGTGAGAGAGGATACACCAGAGACAGAGTGGGGAACAGAACAGGCAGAGTGACCGAAACACACCACTGAGGGGAGCAGCAGGCAAGACAGGAGAGGTCTGCTGTGCCATGTGAGTTGCTCCCTGGCCGGCAGGGAATCGAACTTGTGCTTCAGAGGCTGTGGATTGCTTCATAGTGCAGTGCTTGACCCCTTGCGCCACCAGGGAGGCCCCTCTTTGCTCTATTCTAGGAGTATCACAGAGGATAAATTGCTGTGCCTGAGAAGTGGATGTTTTAGAATCAACGTAAAGTAATATAAGTTGGGAAGCAGACTCAATAATCAAATTCATATCATCCAATAATATTTAATTGGCACCTATAATGTGTTAGGCATGATTCTCAGTTTTGGGTAAATATTTATGACCAGAAGAAAGATCCTGATCCTCATGGAGCTTACATACTAGCAGGGTGAAATAGATAACAAAATCAGTAAGGAAGAATGGTTTTTAGAACTCTTATCAGTTCAGCAAAGCACAGTCATACAGACATTGTTCCTGAAACCAGACTTTCTAAGAGTGAAGCCCAGCTCCTCACCTCCGAGCTGTGACTTGCATCTCTCCTGCTTCAGTTTTCTTATGACTTATGAGAAGACAAGAACAGCACATACACTGTAAGCTTGCTATGCATATGTAAGGTCAGGAATGGACCACTGTGCAGGTTTTCTAATCCAGCAGACTGGGGAAAGGAGGAGTCAGAGTCCTCAGTGGTTTTGCAGGTTTTTATGGGGATTACCAGGTACACGGCAGGCAGGGGTGCTGGGGTGCCGGTAGGCTGGCAGGCCTCCCAGCCCCCAGCAGGTCTTCACTCCGGGCTCTCCAGCCTTCTCTCTGCTTCTCTGCTCTTGCTTCTCTCTCAGCTTCTCCAGGAGTCCCCGTGACGCCACCCTTAAAAGCCCAGGTGAATCCCATCTACCTACACCCACACCCTACTCCAGGTGCCCGCCATCAGGCATGCATTCAGGACCGCAGGGTTCCGTCATCTATCCTAATGGCGGGAGGGCAGAAAAGCCTGATACCTTTTAACTTACCCTACAGAGTACTAGATGAACTAGTATATGGCCAGACTGCCTGGTTCACAGTAAGGGTTACTGAACTGTTTATTCAACAAATAAATGTGGATTGTTTTATTATTGCGGTAACATTGGTTTATAACACTGTATATGATTTAAGGGTATAGGATCACACCGGTCAGGTATACGTTACCATAGTACGCTCTGGACATTTTTAAGAAAAGCATCATGGGCACGGGGAAAGTACAAAGCGGATACTTCTGTAGGATAAAGGAATTAATCAGGCTTTTTATGCCACTAGCCTCTTGGCTATCGCCTGTGGCCCTGATAGTGTTGATGCAGGTGTTTGGGAGCGTAGGTGTGGGGCATGAGTGCCTGATTGTGGACACTTGGAGCATGAGTGCGGGCATGTGTAAGTGTGCATCCCTGAGCCTGGAGGGGGATAGAAGGGTGGTATAGGGTCAGGACTGGACACGGTGCAGGTTTTCTATGATCCTGCAGACCAGGTAAAGGAGGAGTCAGAGTCCTCAGTGGCTTTTGCAGGCTTTTATTGGGATTTACCCTGTTCACAGCTGGCGGGGGTGCTGGGGGGCCGGGAGACTGGCAGGCCTCCCAGCCCCCAGCAAGTCTTCATTTTATCTGGGCTCTCTGGCCTTCTCTCTGCTTCTCTGTTCTCGGCTTCTGCTGCTTCTCTCTCGGCTTCTCTTTTGGCTTCTGCTGGCGTCCCTGTGACTATAAAAGCCCAGTCTCAGCCCAGGTGAATCCCATCTACCTACACCCACACCCTACTCCAGGTGCCCGCCATCAGGCATGCACTCAGGACCGCAAGGATCCATCGTCTATCCTGATGGCGGGAGGGCAGAAAAGCCTGACATTTTTTTCCTTACCCTACAGGTGGCATTGCTCAGAGATAGTTACGGGAGGACCAGTGACTACAGAAGAAGCAAGACCACAAGAGAATGCCAGAGAGAGCCCAGAGAAAGAGTGCAGATTCCCAAGGGGCTGGGAGGCTCGGTTGCCTCCCAAGCTTCTCAGGCTCCCCTGCGTGCCCGCCCGGAGCCTGATTGCCTCACTGCACTTGTATATATGGTGGTCAGGTAACATTGGAGAAGAAAACGGATGAGCTAACCCTTGAAGGAGGTGAAGGAGGAGTTAGCCAGACAAATATACTGGGAAAAAGCATGTAGGGTAAATGGAATTTATTAGGTTTTTTTCTGCCCTCCTGCCATTAGCATCAATGATCCACACCTGTGGTTTACACGCATGCCTGATAGCAGCACCAGGAGTGTGGTGTGGGTGTGTGTGAAAATGGGCACACCTGAGTCAAGAGACTGAGCTTGTAAGGGTGGCAGCAGAGGACCATGCGGCAGAGTGCAGTAGAGACCAGCGGAGAGACCATTAGAGCCCAGAAAGAGTGAAGATTTGCCAGGACTAGGAGGCCTCTCAGCCTCCTGGCCCCCTGCCTGCCCTGAGCCTGGTTGCTTCAGTACAAATGGTGTAGAAAGATCATTCACTACAAATGGTGTAGAAAGATCATTCACTACGAATGGTGTAGAAAGATCATTAGAAGCCTGGAAAAGCCACTGAGGTCAGCAGGACTCTTTTTTACCGGTCTTCCCAGACCATAGGGAACCTGCTCTATGCCTTGCTGGCACTACAGAGCGGTACAAACAGAGCAACTATTCTAAGGTGACAGTGTGGGTGCTGAATTGGGGGACATACAGGGAGGCCAGGGAGGCTTGAATGGAGCAAGCCTGAGACCAGGTAGTGGGCTGCAGAGCCACTGGGAAGATTTCAACTTTTATTTTGAAAAAGATGAGAAGTGATTGGTCATTTAAAGATGAAGAGTGGCATAAACTGATTTTTAGCGATTGAAAGATTAGTTTGCTGCATTGAAAATAAATTTTAAGGGGAAAAGGCCAAAAGCAGGGCGACATTCTCAGGAGAAGTGATGGTGACTTAAACCGGGGTCATTCCAGTGGTAATGTTAAGGAGTGTCTGGATTCTCTATCTATTTAGAAGAGAAGAAGAAAGAAGTTCTGGATGGATTGATATAGGGGGTGCAGGAAAGAGAAAAATCTAAAATAAATCCAAGATTAAAAGTTCTCTTAATGATTTCTCCTGTCTTCCTTCCTTCTTACTCCCAACATTACTCATCTGTCCCTGTTTCCTCTTTGTACCTAATGCCAAGAGACCTCCCAAGTCTAGGAGAAATCACAATGTAATGAAAGGAGAGTGGTTTTGTGCGACAATGGAGCATAAGAAAGAAGCAAAATCCATCTGGAGGAAGAATTCAGGCTGGCAGCTCCTCCCACAGAATACCATGGAGAACTGTTCTGACTGGAAAGAGATACAGATGGAAAGACTCGATGGCCCAGCTCCGTGGGTAATCTTTTATGAGATGAGGCAGCTTCAGAATTTTCGGAACAGGCATGGATTTCTATATATCTTGAACTTGAATGAAAGGTTGGGAAATCTAAAAATAAATATTGGTGATGAAAGCTATCTTTTTTTTTTTTTTTTTTTTTTTTTAAAAGATTTATTTATTTATTTATACAAGCACTGGGTACAGTTAGAAGCACGGGAGGGTGAGAGAATTCACCAGAGCCAGAGCGGGGAGCAGAACAGACAGACCGACGAAACACACTGCTGAGGGGAGCAGCGGGTGCGGCAGGAGAGGTCAGCGCGCCATGTGGGACCCTCACAGGTGGCCGGGGATCAAACCGGCGCTGCAGAGGCTGCTGGCAGCTTCGCAGCCCAGCGCTCAACCGCTGCACCACCAGGGGAGGCCCATGAAAGCTATCTTTGAAAACGGTAAGCTTTTATCTCCTCTCTCCACCCTTCCCAGACCATTTTGTCATTTCATTCTCTTCCTTTTCAATGTGTGGGGATAAGCCATATCTGAAACTCTATAGTGTCAAAGAATAATTGATTACTACAGGAACTGATACTGACTTTTTCCTAGTGGTATCTATTACACTATCTCTACATAAAACCAGTCTGGTACTATCAATGCACTCAAAATGATGAAAAAGATGATCAGATGGAAAAAAAAAATCTTCTTTCTCCCATTTTTGCTGCTCTCCCAACATCTGCATCCTTCTTTTTCTTTTTGCTTCCCTTTCTCCACTCTTATAAGCTAAATATTCATCCATAAATACCATTTAACGTTTGATGCCTGAAAGTAGCTGTTAAACTACAGTCTCCTTTAAAAAATGAATCGTCCTCAAATCTGGCCCTATTCAGCTACTCACCAGATGTTGTGGCCCCAGGCTGCATTTCTCAGGGGCAGGCAGAGGAGGGGAACTGATTCATCGACATCTTCTGTCAGAAGTCAATAAGCTATCATTCAGTCCTCCTGGGCCCCAAGCAGGTGCTCCTTCCTTCTTCTGACATACCAAAGGTTCCCTAGACCCCAGATGACAGCCCCTATGTTAGTACTTAGTGGCACAACTGACAGGTGTTTCTCTGTAACACCAGACAACAGGTGTTTGCCTGGTGCAGCCTGCCAAAAGCTAAGGTGCCAGAGTGGAAAACAAAGCCCATTTGCAAAAATGATTACTGTAATTAAGAGCTATGGTGATGCAAACGATGAACACATATACACAGTTTCACTCACACTCTCTCAAATCCTCCTCTCAACAGAGAAAATGATGGTCACACATCACCCAACCTTACAAAATGTTCAAGTTCCCACCTCTTTGGGGAGAAATTGAAATGATAATTAAGCCATCTTTTGAAATCTTTCTTTATAAGGATCCTTATTTAAGATTTATGTTATTATGAATTTGGGGAATTACAAGGCAGTGGATGCTGAAAGGAGACTGCCTTGGAAGAGCTTATGATTTACTTTAGACCCATAAGAAAAGTAAAACAGCTAAGTGACAATCAAATCACAATATGTTTGGTGGTGCCCTGGACACAATATTGAGTTCCACTGTGTGCCCCTCTGGCTCCTAGCAAGAAATTGCCACATTGACAATGTAGAAAAGTCTAGATAATGATATGCCATATGCACCTCAATCCCTCCCTTAAGGATCATATAGGAGCTTCAAAGGTATGGCAGATAGCAGGGGGGGCACTTACATAAAGTGGTTTTTTTTTTTTTGCAAACATCTGTGAATAGGAATTAGTCACTCATTTTTTCTTCCAGGAGCTACAGATGCTCTCATTGTTCTGATCTGAACCAGCCACTGGAGTGAAAAGCAAAGGGTGGTATGGACCAAGAACAAGGACACGTATATCAGTAAATCACTGATTTTATTTTTTATATATATTTTATGACTTTATTTTTTTATATATGTTAGCATTGTTTTCATATGTGTATATGATAATATTCAAAATAAATATATTTGTTTGGCTCCAAATTTTAATTTAGTTTATAGATGTTTACATGAAGGAGCGTGTGAGTAGTTCAATACTAGCTGCTATAATCTGTGGTAATGAATGCTTTTATACTATGAATACGGGTTCAGCATTTTTTGTTTTTTGTTTTTTTAAAAAGATTTATTTATTTATTTATTTATACAAGCACTGGGTACAGTCAGAAGCGCGCGAGGGTGAGAGAATTCACCAGAGCCAGAGCAGGGAGCAGAGCAGGCAGAAGGACTGAAGTACACTGCTGAGGGGAGCAGCGGGCACTGCAGGAGAGGTCTGCGCGCCATGTGGGACCCTCCACCGGTGGCCGGGGAGCAGCCGGGGATCAAACCGGTACTGCAGAGGCTTTGGGCAGCTTCGCAACCCAGCGCTCAACCGCTGTGCCACCAGGGAAACCCAGGTTCAGCATTTTTGAACTAGCTATTTTGCAAAGAAAAAAGTGGGACATTTACAAATAATTCTCCTTCTAGACTGGACTAGAAAGTTCCTGATTTTAGAAAAAATATGCAAGGAGTATTTCTTAAGAACGTGATGCCTAAACTTATCTCAGGGAAAGAAAAAACATTCATATGCTGTCATTGAGATAGCTTTTAATTGTGTGTACCTGCCCATCCCAACCCCAAAAGAAGCTGCATCTCCAACTGCAGCTGTCCTTTACCAATGAAAAAAAGTAAGCATCTCATGGGGGGGGGATAATTAATACATAATCTGTATAGACTGGCTCTCAGACATGGCCTGAGAGGTCAGCTTTGATAGAATTAATTTCTGAACAAATGGTTTTGCTATAGGGCAGCCCCGATATTGAACGGGTTGCCTGGCTGTGGGTCCTCACCCGCGCGCTTAAAAAGGACTTATTAATACTCCACTACAGGCATACACAAAAGGTTAATAAAAGGTTTATTCACAAGGGAAAAGGAAATAAGGAAAATGTACAACTCAGGGAGAAAATAGGGAAATAAAGTCTTTAATGCGTCCTACCTGATCCTACGACCTGGAAACCCAAAGTCACTCTCAGAGCTGGCCGGACGCTGCGAGATGGCAGAGTGCCAAAATGGGAGAACCCCTCCAAAGCCCACGTGTCTGCCTTATATCAACCTGGCTACTTAACCCCACCCTCAGGTCCCAGCCACCTTCCCTTTGGTGGTGATGGGATTTGGAGTTCCCAGTGTCTTTGGCTTTGGCCTGGGGTGGGGGTGGAGTCCACAAAGCCTGTATGGAATTAGCTTTAGGACATCCTTTTCCCCCTAACAGTTTGACTGGACTGGTGAATGGACAGTCCTTGTGCCTGGGTTACTGCAGGGGCTTCTTACCTGTTTATTGCTGCTTCCAGGTTTGGTCTCACTTCAGTTTCCCCAGCCCTCACCATCTCATTTGGCACAAGAAAGAAGTCCTAAAAGAGGACACTGTGCTTCCTTTCTTAATAGCCCCCACTCTCACTTTCCCTATATGAGTGCTTATTTGCTTATGATCTGTCTCTGGATACAAACCAATGCTAGAGTCATCCCAATAGTAGTGATTCTAATTCATCCTCTTCTTTTCTCATAGTTGAGAAATATCTTTGATTCCCCGTACTTCCCACCACCAGACACAGTCTTCTGAGGCATTAAGTCTGGAAAATCACACCTCTCCACACAAGCTCCAAATGACCTCTAGGCATTTGATATGCAGATTGTGCCAGGAATAAAACCCATCACAAAGGACAAAATAGGCTTGATTTGGGGGAGGGGATGGTGGCCTGGTCTCAAACCATGACCTTTGCACTCACGTGCATCCAGCACAGACTGCTGATTAGACAGGAAAAGGAGTTTGTAGTACATTCAGAGCAATTTTTTCACTGTATTGTGAATTGAATATCATGCGCTGAGGAAACTGGGGCCTTGCAGTGCTTTGGAACTCAGTACAAAAATGTACCAGAATCATGAAGGAATGAATCAGTTAAAACAAAAATAGTCACTAGATGAGTTGGGAGGTAACAGGATTGAACATTTTGAGAAAAAGTAACTGATTTCATTGAGTCAATTTAGGTCACAAAGACCTCTTTCTGTCAGCTAAGGCTACTTTGCTTCCAAATTCCACTGATGTAGAGAAGACCAGCTGCAGATTGCCATTTCAGCTGCTTCCTCAACAGACCCCTGTAAAGAGGAAGAGATTGAAGTTAAGACCTGTGAAGTTTCTCATCACCCTTTCACCTCACCCTGAGGCACATTCTCAGTCTTTGTTTCCTTCTTATAGCCATCCCACCCTGCTCAGCCTGCTCATTGCTCCTTTTTCCACAGGCTCTTTGCTGTGTAATTGCTGCTAACTTGGCTGTTGAAAGGCCAGGTCTGCAGGAAATAGAGGCCTAGCAGGAACATGGAATGAGGGCCCCAATAATGTCAGCACCTGAATCTTCCCATAATGCATCTATGTCTTGGTGAAAAGAGGTACAGAATTAGAATTCACTGTGAGGTCACCAGAGAATAGCACAGAGTGGTATTGCTAGGGGGAAAAGGATGTCCTAAAGCTAATTCCATACAGGCTTTGTGGACTCCACCCCCACCCCAGGCCAAAGCCAAAGACACTGGGAACTCCAAATCCCATCACCACCAAAGGGAAGGTGGCTGGGACCTGAGGGTGGGGTTAAGCAGCCAGGTTGATATAAAGCCAGACATGTGGGTTTGGAGGGCCCCCCATTTTGGCTCTCCACCAGCGAGCAGCGTCCGGCCAGCTCTGAGAGTGCCTTTGGGTTTCCAGTTCGGCTGATTGGGTAGGACGCATTAAAGACTTTATTTCCCTATTTTCTCCCTGAGTTGTACATTTTCTTTATTTCCTTTTCCCTTGTAAATAAACCTTTTGTTATAGGACAGGGAGAGGGGCAGCCCAAACCCCGCAAACCTGCCTATTCTAAAGGGGTTCTGCCATCCGCCGCATCAACACAAAACATAGGAGACTTTAATGGGAAGGAACTTTAATAAAACTAGGAAACAATACAGGTAAGGCAAAGAATCTAGCTTCTAAATGAAGCACCCAAAGTTACCCATCCCCTCGTGGGTAAAAGTCCATCCATATGGGATTGGCCCAGAACAAGGCCCCAAAGCCTGCTGCAAGTCTAAAGCATCTTCCAGTGGGGACCCACAGAAAAGGGCCAGAAACAACCTGACAAGGCCGGAAGGAAAAGAGCTAAATCAACATCAAGATAAAAGCTGCCATTGTCACCTCCCCACGGGTCTCACCCACATCTGTGTCACCCAGTCCACGACCAAAAGACAAGCACAGTTTCTTCACGTGTCTCTAGGCTCCATGCGCTTCCTCCAGGTCTCCTGGTTCCATCCTGCTTCCTTCCTCAGTCTCTTCTGCAGCTTCTCTTCTTCCTGCTCAGCTCCACCCTCCCTTGGGTGGGGCAGGGAACCCCCCCCTTTCCTGGGGACCACCCTGTTACACTTTTATTAACCTTTTGTGTATGCCTGTAGTGGAGTATTAATAAGTCCTTTTTAAGCGCGTGAGTGAGGACCCACAGCCAGGCAACCCGTTCAATATCGGGGCTGTCCTATAACAGTATTGCTATCTGGATACAATCTCTGAGTATGTGGAAAGCTAGAAGTAAATAGAAGGGAAGGGTCACTGGGTCCCCATGCCAGGTTCAAGTAGCCCACACAGGAAAATATTCTGAAAAGCTCTGGACATTTGTGTGCTTGGATCAAACAAAGAAGAATTAGTTTTTGCCTTTCACTGTAACAAACCTCAGACCGGGCTAACCTCATAGAAGCTGAGCATCTGCTGGCACTGCGATTAGGTGCTATGAGGCCTGTGCCAGATCTACAGAGGGTGGAGGAGGGATGAGGCAGCCTGGTTCCCAAGTTGGGAGAGCCTTCTGGGACTACGGTTTGCTGAGACCTCAGGTTGCTCACCTTATTCCCTTACCTACTTCTGGTCCTTCCATCTGCCCCAGCAGGTGGTGCACTGCAGGGTGCATCAGGTGTTGTCCTGCTCTCCTCTGGAGTCTTTTTTTTTTTTTTAAGATTTATTTATTTATGCATACAAGAGTGGAGTACAGGCCAGAGGTGTGGGGGGTGAGAGGATTTGCCAGAGACAGAATGGGGAACAGAACAGGCAGACTGACCAAAGTACATGGCAGAGGGGAGGAGCGGGCTAGTTAGGAGAAGTCTGCTGCACCATGTGGGTAGCTCCCTGGCCTCCCAGAACTCATGCTGCAGTGGCTGTGGATAGCTTCATATCCACAGTGGCTGTGGATAGTTGCGTTTTTACCCCTTGCGCCACCGGGGAGGCCCTCTTCTGGAGTCTTAAACTAGGGGACCACTGACTTCAGTTGACAAGTAGAGGAAATTTGTTAATAGGGAAGCTTGGGCACTGATTTCTCCATGATCTTTCTCCCCTCTTCAACTTTTGGGTGCCAGCCTGAGTATGTGTCTTACATCTTCCTTTGAATTTGTTTTTGTTGCCAGTGTCAGGGTTATAGGTATGGCTGCAAGAGAAATTCACTTCCCTGTTTCCCAAAAACATCTAGGGGGGGCCTGAAAAGAAGGCTTAGGTGCCTAGTCTAGGAAAGCTGAGCCTGAGGTAGTTGGGCTACAAGCATAGAGTTGTTGAGGACCTGGAGGGGGAGAGCCCCAAGGGATGGGAAGCTGAGCTGACATCAGCACATGCACTACAGAGTCTGGTGACCAGGTGATACCAGGACCCATTTAACTCTTGGGTTTTTTGGTCTCCTGTCAGGAGGCGAGGAGTGCAAACAAGTCTTCCGGGACTTTTCACTTTATCCCTGCAGGTGCCAGGCGATGCCCTTCTCCCAGACCCTGTTTCTGTTCCGGAGAAGCCCAGGAATCAAGTGCTTGGTGGACGCACGGTCTGCCTATGCCCGGGCGACCTTGAAGTATCTCTTATGTCGGGATGGCGCTAACGATCTATCGTTCGCTTTCCTGAAAATCAGAACAGAAATAACACAGCCTTGTGCGTTAGTGGCGTTTTCAGGAGTAGAGCCTGGTGCAGCCGAGATAGTGAAATGAAAATTTTTCCGACCTCAAATTTTCGATGATTGCACACTCAGGGGACATCCGCGGGGCGCGTTTGGGAGGGCGCAGAGCAGGGCAGGCGCAGCCAGGGCGCCAGAGTCACTGCCTCCTTTCTCTGCGCGGTGAGAGCGAGTGCCCGGCAACTCGGTGCGCGCAGCTCGGTGCTGTGTGATCTCATTTCACTGTTCAGCTTTTATGGGTGTTATTTTAATGACCCAAATACATGTTCACCCCACTTCTTACAGAATTTAAAAGTTTAATGTCATCCACTCTACTTGCTCACGCGCACCATGCCACCACGCGCGCGCTTTTTTTTTTTTTTTAACAGCCTAGTATGGAACAAAGTCCCATAACTCCTAGCACGAAAAGGAACATGGGGATCACGCAGTACTCAATCACTGCCCACAAGAACAAGAACGGGTCCCTTCTCGCCTCTTGGCGAACCTCTGCTCTTCCTGAAGTCTTATCCGAGGGTGCCCCCTCCCAAAGCCTGAGTGCACTTCACCACCTTCAAGGTTGAGATGGACTAAAGCCCTCTTAGTCTTACACACACACACACACACACAACACACAACTGTGACCTAGAAGGGAACAAGGGGATTATAGAGGGGATGAGGGTCCAGAAGCAGAAAGGAAGAAGAAAAGACCTGGGGCTGCATCTGAGCCTCAAAAACTTCTGTCCTAGGGAAGTCCGGGCCTCTGGCTTGAGGAGGGGCTGGTAGAGCTTCTGGGGAGGGATTTATTCGATCTCCCTTCTTTTAACTGACTTCTAGGGAAGAGGAGGGAGGAGAAACCAGTTACTGGATTTGCCTTGGAATTTTTTTTTTTTTTTTCTTGGTTTAGGCCTGGGTGGCAGGCTGTGCGACTGGGGAGCTTACTGATGGCATCTAGTGGCACCAACTCATCTCAGACCCTGGCAGCTTTGTGTGGATCCAAGGGCATCACATGCAGAAGGCACAGTGCCCAGACTCAGCATCCCATAATCACTCACCCCAGAAAGAGGCAACTTCAGTCAAGTGGACCATTCAGGGGGACCGTGTGTGTCTGTTCTCCATGTCCACTCTCCAAATTGCCTTTATGGGCTGTCTACTCACATTAGTTAAGCCAAAAAAAGCACAGCACTTGAGGCTATGAAAGAGAAAGGGTGTATCAGATACCCTCAGCAGTACTGTGCCCATGCTAGATACATCTATTGTGATGTGTGCTTTCTTTCCCACAGTGACTTTACTATATTATCAGGTGACTTTCTATTTTGGAGTAGCACACATGTTAAATATTCTAGCCAGGGAAGATTTCCAATCCTGAAAAAAACTACATGCATTTTATACGCTTTTCATTATCGAGATGGAAATTCCTAAGTGAGTACTCAATAATAGATAGGCCACATCATAACATCCACCTTGCCTTATGTGAATTGTGCTTGTCGGTCAACATTACAGCCTTTTCATTAAAATGACCAAAGAATAATGTATCATAGCTTAAAGCTTCAAATAAGTTTTCAGGCAGAAATATTCCAAGAATGCAAGTCAGGTATATTTCTCAGATAAACGACAGTAAGGCATTGCATTTAAGAAAATTCTCTGCTCTCAGGTTTCGTGAAATCCAGCGCGCGCATCATTAATCATTCATTGGGGTCTGCCCTTCAGTGAATGGCAGCTCTGAGTAAACTGCAGCGAGCCCTTCGTTAATCCTTCCTGCCAAGGGGATCGTGGGGCTAGAGGACAACTGGACAGTTGGTCACTTGTGCTGTCTAGTGCCCAGAACCTGTTCATCTTGCCTCCTGCAAGTGCGGGTGCGCCTGTGCGCTCATCCTCCCCAGAACCAGACAGCTTTCCCGGAGGAAAAGCAAAATCGGCATAATGTTTAGGGAGATCGGAGTTCTGGCGTAATGGCTCAGGGTAGCTTTGCAAACGCCGAATAAACCCATTCCTTAGCTATTTAACAAATCAGCCGCAGCAGCAACCACCACCTTCTTCCCCAAGCGCGCTGCTGGAAAGCCTTCCCAAGTTGGGCAGCGAATCCTTGCTGGGTTCCGGATTGCAAACGCTCGGGGCGATGGGTCTTCCAGCCCGACCCTGAGGGAGGGATTCCTGGGGGAAGGGACCTGAGTCTGCAGGACAGAGGAAAAGGAACCAGGAAGCTGGGTCCTAGGCAGGCGCGAGTGCGAAGAGGTGAGAGAGAACAAGAACCCTACCCCACGTTTCAACCTCCCCTGTCGGTCTCAGCCTCTGGGGGACTCAACTGCTTGCGCCGAACTGAATTCCGGGCAGCTTTGGCTCCAATCGCAGGATGGCCATGTGGTGCGTGAGAACTGCTGGGTGCGTGGCCCTGGTGTGGGCGCACCCAGCGTCGGGGTGCAGCTTCTCTAAACCCTTCTTCTCCTCCCACTCACTCTCTCCCATCTCCTCCCTCCTCCACACCCCCCGCCCCCAGGTCCGGGAGGCTCCCTCCCCGCACCGGCCGGAGAGTACACAAAGCGGCGGGTGAGGGGAAGCTTCGCAGGCGTGCACTGAGCAGTGAGATCACTGGCGTTATAAATATCCCTGTGCCAGCTCCGAGATCAGCTCGGGTGGCCTCTCTCTCTCTCTCCCCCACTCCCTCTCTCTTCCCCGAGGCTATGTCCACCCGGTGCGGCGAGGGGGGCAGCGTCAGAGGCACGCAGCCGCGCGGGGGCTACAGAGCCCAGAACCAGCCCTACAAGATGCACTTAGGACCCCCGCGGCTGGAAGAATGAGCTTGTCCTTCTACCTCCTCCTCCTCCTCAGCCACCTGATTCTCAGCGCCTGGGCTCACGGGGAGAAGCGCCTCGCCCCCAAAGGGCAACCCGGACCCGCAGCCTCTGTTAGGAACCCAGGAGGCGCCAGCAGCAGCCGGAGCAGCAGTAGCACGACGTCTGCCTCCTCTTCCCCAGCCTCCTCCCCTGCGGCTTCTCAGGGCAGTCAAGGAAGCGGCTTGGAGCAAAGCAGTTTCCAGTGGAGCCCCTCGGGGCGCCGGACCGGCAGCCTCTACTGCAGAGTGGGCATCGGTTTCCATCTGCAGATCTACCCGGATGGCAAAGTCAATGGTTCTCACGAAGCCAATATGTTAAGTAAGTTGCTTGTTCTAGCAAAACCGGTCCTAAACTGGTGATAGGAGATTAAGGAGGGACAGTTGGTTATTTTCTGGGCCACGGGCTCATCTTAGGGACCCCCGGCCATTGGGATCCTCTTGGTCCTTGAAATAACCAGGAGGGTTGGGTGGAGATGAATGTGTATGACGCCAACACACGCACCTCTCTTGTGGGCAAGAGGAATGGCGATTCCTGAGGTGTAGATTACCAGGAGCGTGTGCACAGAAAGGCTACCTTGTTCCAGTATGCCCTGGTCCCACTCCAGTCATGCCCGGAGGGAAAAAAAAAGTGCAAATCGCCTTCATTCTCTTCATTTAATTTCCGTTTTCCTTCTGCTTATGAACTAGGATAGCATTTTTCATTAGGCATCAAAGTGCATCCTTTTTTTTTGCTCATAACTGTATAGTTTTTTTTTTAGAAGAATCAAACCTCAAAACTTGCACTTCAACTGCCACCATAAACCCAAATATTATATATAATGTACATACATATATACACAGACTGTATATATATAGCTACCATGTAGACGTGTTTGTACATTGTACTACATGTACATATGTGTGTATTTTCATAGCTACATCTTTATCAACTCCATCTTCTAGAGCAGACTAGATATCGGGGCATGGAAGATGCCAGTGATCTGGAAAACTGGGCACGTTTAGAGAGGGAGACACCACGGACATTTGAGTTATTAACTCCAGAGCTGGGTTTAGCAACATTTAGTATTTTGAGACCATGACAACACCTCACTTAGGAAGTATGCACAGCCTTTGATCTTCAAGGACAATTAGGGAAAAGTTCTTTATTTTCAAGAAACTCAGAGGTTCAAGTCCGTGTAAGTGTATCTATAGGCTTTTAAAAACCAAGTTTAAAATTTTCCTTCTGAGTTTTCTCTGTAGTGCTCTGCCCCTCCTTCTTTTTTCCTCCAGCCTATCTGCGTTTCCAGACCATCACAGCCCTTGCTCCTATGATTCTTCTCACTCCTAGGCAGTTGAGCAGAGAAATGATTTTGGGTTGTGTGCTGGGCTGGGGGATTCTGCGGAGATTTTTCCTTGATAGGGTCAGATTGCTCTGTTCTCAGCTGAGTTTAATCCACCTTAATAGAACCACAACCAGGGCCTCTCAGATACCCAGAGATGGAGAGATCTGGCCAGAAGACAGCGCTGTGCACTGTCACCTGACCCTGGAGAGCCAGCCTGCTAGCTTCCAGGTGTTCCTAACTTGCTCCTCTCAAACCAACAAATCCCAGGGGTCTTTGGACTTTTTCTTACCCAAGCTTGGGAAGAGCGAGGGCGCCAGAGGCTGGCTGATGATTTGGCAGCTGCCTTTGGAGCTGGGTTGGAGGTGCGCTGGCTTATGGGCTTGCCCACTGGCACAAGCTTTCTCCCGGAGATTCAAAAGGTGGGATGTAGGAGACCTGGTATTTGTGCTGGAAGGAGAGAGGGTCCATGCCTACCACCTGCACCTGTCTAGTCTTTCTGGGCGTGTACGAGTCCAGGTGGAGGTGTTGCTAGTGGTGAGGTAGTTGGCAGCGCCGACCTGATACAGGCCTTCCGCACACCCCAACGGATCTCAGGGTCTCCCACAGATCCCATCTCTGATGAAGGGCAAAGTCTTTTTAAGGGAATTTTCCAAGATTCCAAGAGCAGCAAGGGTTCTATTTCAGAGTTTCTACTTGCCCTTCTCATTTTGTCTCACCCAACTCTGCACTCCATCAGCCATCAGTTTATGACCCATGTCCAATAATCTGTCCTCCTTTCTCTTCATGAAAACTTTTTCTAATCTGATTTTGCAGTTTATTCAGGAAATCAGCACCAATACTTCTCTGTTCCCAAGGGAGGACCCAAAGTCAGCAGGCAACAAGTCTGCAGGGTGGGTCCCAAGGGGATGAAGAATGTGTCTCTGGCTGGTATTGTTGTTCTAGGAAATCTCTGAACAGCAGCATCACTCCCAAGATATTCACTGTCTTCTCTTGGAAGAAATCCTAAGAGACAAAGAATTTGCAGCTTAGGCCTTGCCAGGGGGAATTTATAGAAAAGCATAGGAAGGAAAAAAACACATTCAGCTAAAGAAGACATTGATTAATATGCTATTTCTAAGGTACAATTTGTTTTAAAATCCGTGTTGAGTGATATCTATAAAGGATAGAGATGTTTCCTGAACACGACCTAAATAAAAATTCCTTAGTTTAAATAACCCTTTTCCAGTTCAAGTCACAACCTTTCACAGTTTATCTTGGTGTCTTTCACTTGGCTTCTGATCATTCACTTATTTATTCACTCATGCACCCAATAAGGTAGACATATCTCACCAAGCTTAATATTGTGCTACTTGTACATTAGTTGAGGGTTGTTTTTTTTTTTCCCCTTTTTTTACTCACAGAGGAAAGTAAAACTTAAGGGTTCAGATCACGGTGATCTCTACTTTGTGATGCCTGGAGTGTTCTATGTTCCTTCATATAATGTTTCTAACATTGATCAATGAAGAATGTACAAATAGGACATGTTTTGTAATGTAATGTAATCAACATGTAATTTGTTGATTTAATGGGTCTCTGCCCTTAAGTAGCTGTGAAAGAGAAACAGAAGCCTGTAATATGTATTGGGACATATATGTCTTTCAAAGGAGCACTTGACAGTTTCCTATACATATGTAAACCAAATCATTGGTCATGGACTGTTGGTTAAAGTATGTAAGGAAGTACTTGTTTAAGTCTCACAAGACAAGAGTCACTAATAGTTGGATCAAGGACCATAGAGGACACATGGGTTCATTCACCATTTAATCCTACTGTCCTTGAGTTAGTAATGATTTAAAAAACCTTTTTTTTTGTCAGTTTGCTATTTCAGAAGAGTGAAAAATTGCCATGAAACTGCATTCAAGAAAGTTAATTTAAACTCAATAGTTCTCTGTTACATTAGTCAAATAAAACATTTTCCCCACAAGTACAATTTGACATAGTTTTTGCAAACTGTCAATATTTTCTAGTTTTGCCATCAGAAGTAGTACACTTTGGTTATAGACTTTGAAACATTATTGTTAATTAGGATATATTACTCAATGTATACTTAGCTTATTTTATACAATAGTTATCCCAAGTATTTTAAAAGGAATCAAGCTCATTTCACACAGAATTATTGTGAGGAAATAATGGGGAAGCATGGAAAAGACAGATGATGAATTCCAACTGCTGAAAAGAAACAAAGGCTTTGCTTTCATTTATATGCTTTCAGGTTAAGAATACAATGCTTCTGTTAACTTATCTTGGACCATTGAAGAAATGGCAATCAGGGAATTACCCATTTAGGGGAATAATAACACAATAATGGTTATTCAAATCCTAAGTAACTACATAAAATTTGACATTTTCAATCATATATTTTTTGTTGAATAGAACCCCCAATTTTTAAAATCTGAATTCACTATCACTTTTGGTGTCTTTTTGAGTCAACTTTTGTGCAATTCTCCAAACCTAGATAAACCAGAACCTGTATCTACTGTATAGAAAATTGTCACTAATTTAATCAATGAAGACTGATAATATATATATTTCAATACTCAGATTTGATAAGGACATAGCATATTTGTAAATTATCTTTCTTTGGAGATTTTTAAATGGGCTGTTGAAATTTTTTAAATAATCAGAATCTCTGCATCTGTCTATTTTTCATTTACTAAGGAAAGCAAGCTGTCTGTATAACTGTATCAATTATTAATAGAGTTCTATTGTATTAAAAAATCTGGAGGGACAAAGTCAACAATCCAGACATATATTTTCTTAATGAAATATACTTACTTCATAAAGCATTACTGTGCTTCTAAGTAAGTGAGTTAAACGGTATGTACCATCTGAGAGGCCACACATTCTTGTCTCTCTCAACCTAGATGTCACCCCCAAAATTCCAAGAGAGAGTATTTACTTCTGTTTAGCATCACCTTTTTCTTTTGCTCCTCTTAAATGTGAACACCCTAAAAAAAGACAGTGCATTGTCACAAGCACTTTAATATGAATTAATTCACACTGATCTAAGCAGAAAATATCCACAATAGCAGGAGAGAACTAAGTCATGTATCCTTCCACATGTGCACATGGTGTGTCTGAGAAAGGGAAAAGAGGTGGTGAGGATGTCAAAGAAAATCTAATTTACAAATGTTCATGGAATATCTATGATCTGTGGCCTGCTACAATTTTGTTTAGGAATACCATATTTTCATCCACATGGTGAATTATAACTTGCCATCAATTTTTTTTTATTACTGACTCCTGATGATTTGGAGGCAGGAAATTACTGAAATTGAAAAAAAAAATCAGTTTTAGAAAAATATTTTCTGGGATTTTATTTGTACGTATTTAATGCACATGGGTTTTGAAATGTTATACGGAATTCTTAATGAGTTACTGAGATTTGGCATAGTAAAAATCAGTAAGGTCTGTGATCACCCGTGGGGGTCGGGAATTCAATTGTGCGGCTTATAGAATCTGTTCCAATATTCTAAAAACAACAACATTGTGAAATTACTGTTGAAATTATTTTGGAAATTATGATCTTAGCAACATTTCCAATATTGTGCCATAATGACATTAAGATTTAGAAGATCATCCAGAATTGTCTTTGTAAAAAAAACAGTTATTTCATTTAATCTCATCTTTTATTCTTTCTTTCATTCTTCATCATTATAAGTAGAATGATATTTATGAAAATATTTAGTTTAAGATTTCAATTAAATATAGTTTTCTTAAAATGATAAAATCTTCATTCTCAGGCAATTCATTATTTTTATAATTGAACTTATAAGAAAAGACACTATGCAGTCTGTAACAAACTAACACTTTCACATATATTATTTTAATCATCCTTTTATTTAAAATTTATTATAATTATTTTATAGAATACATGCTTGCAGAATATAACATGGTTAATTACAGTGAAATAAGTGAAAATGGATGTTAAAAAAATAGACTGTGTTGTCAGAACCAGCAGTTTACATAAGCAAAGTAGTCTTCCAATTTAAACAAATCTTTATAAAGTTCTTTTTTCTTGCTATCCTAAATGCTAGCCTGCAAATGTATATATTTAATGATATTTTTGTCCTCTTTCCTACCATGTTTTTTTTTTCCTCACTCATACATAATAGATTTGCATTTACAAAACCAGGTAATTTTCCAGAAAATGGAGTGCAAATCCCCCAATAATGTAGAACCTTGAATAAATTGAGGGATAACATACAAGTAGGTTTCTTTTTTTGGCCAATATCTCTTTGCCTCCTTTGTCGGTGTTTCCTCACAGACATTGCTCAGTTCTCCCTGTCACTTTTTTTTTTTAACAAACATTTACATAGTATTCACAGTCACATTCTCCATCTCCCAAATAACTGAAATAATTAATGTCGTTTGCAATGTCATTCTGTAATTTTGCCAGAAATAGAACTTTGTATCAGATATCTTGTTCATGTTATTATAATACTATGACACTACACTGTATGTAGCATATTTAGCTTTACAGCATTGTGCCTTTGTTATTATTTATAAAATGATAGTGCATCTAAATCTTCGGGTACAAATTATCATAAAATAATTTGTATAGCAAAATTAATCTAAATATTGTGTTAAAATGAATTTATGACCTAACAGTTTTTAAGCAAAAAGATAAAGCTCCCAGCAGTTTTCTGCTTTTTTCCTATTAAAGAAACAGCCACTAATAAATTGGTAGGTGTAGTTTTTTGAGTTTTCTTTTCTTTTTTTTCTTTTTATTTACCCTGGGTTTAAAATGCTTATAGCAAAACTAAATTTCTTTAGCTACTTTTCCCCAATACACCAAACCCCATGAACTTTCTGATTAAGAATTTTAATGAAATAAAGTTGAATAAACAGCAGTATTTGCTGTAATTATACATTTTTTAACTCACATTATGCAACATAAGTGCTCAAAAAAGAGATCCACATATATATTATATGTGTGTGAATCCATAATAGACTGGATAATTTTGTATATACTTTAAATACTGCAGAATGAGGATGTTAGTTTAAGAAAATCTGGTGAATTTCTCTTCAGAAAGTTCAGCTGAGTTTTCCTAATTAGTTTATATGCTCAGAATATTATAGAACAAAATGTTGAGATTTCTTTTCCTTCTCTCTTCCATCCTTGCTTCCTCTCTTCCTAAGATGGGTCCTTTTTTTGCACTAGTGAATATACTACTTTGTCCTTATTTATTTAGCTATTTTTGAAATTTGATGTAGGCAATTAACAAAAAGCATTATGCATGCTTATGTTCATATATTATATGTGAGTTTATGATAAACAAGCAGGAATTCCAATTAAATACAGTCTGAATTTCATCTTCTTAAAATACTCTGGACTGTGGTGTGTGATTCTCTTGACCTCATGAATGTAGATTTAAAATTGTTTTAGGAGACAAAGGGATACTGACTTGATAAAACTATGAAATATCAGATATAAACAACTATGTAATAAAATACCTCATTAAATTTTTCCAGAATAGTCATTCAAAACACAAGATGTCTCAAACCATAATCCATTAAACACTTCATTGAGCCAATAATCCCAAATTATTTATAATGCTTTCAGTATCTTGTTATGTGTAGTCTTTAAATGAGCCACTCACTAAATCATTAAGCATAGTTTATATTGATTTGTACTTTTATAATTATGATAATTTGAACAGAGGGATTTCTTTTATGTATATAAGTATTATTTGCAAGACTTTCAATGGCTTATACATGTCTTGAGTACCCTTTTTGTGCTTTAGTATTTAATGTGGTGTACTTTCTCTGATTGTAAGATAATGCATGATAATTATTTTGAAAAACAGTTTAAAAAGTCTTTTCAGTTCCTTTAGATCTTGAAAAGATTATGTCAAATATTGTTTACAAATGTGACATGATTTGTAAGAAAAAAGAATTACTGATGCAGAGCTGAATTTTTGATTCTTGAAATTTATTATTTTAGATGAATACTTAAGTACTAGCCTTTTTTTACGTACATAATGAATGTCATGGAGAATATGGATGTTACATACTGTTTTCTTTTTAAAACCATAGTAGTAAGAATGGAAAGAATCTGTGTAGAAATTTTATTCTTCACAATGATATATAGAGGAGTCTGTGTTTTATTTTGGGATTTCTGTCATCCTAGGTATTTTGGAAATATTTGCTGTGTCTCAGGGGATTGTAGGAATACGAGGAGTTTTCAGCAACAAATTTTTAGCGATGTCAAAAAAAGGAAAACTCCATGCAAGTGTAAGTAGCCACTTTATATTTGTTAAAGGTGTTATGGAAATTTTACATTTGTAAAATGGAATTAAGTGATTTTCCAAATTGGTAGATAGGACAATTTGCCCAGGAAACATGATTTTTTTTCCTTGTAAAAATTATATGTGCATTTAACCAAGAGAATTTTATGTGTTTTTGCAAGTAATCATTTAAATATTGTACTTATATGAAATGATAATATAAAGCTCACAAAAAGTTTGAAGGATAAGTGTATTTGAGCATAGCATTCTCGAAGTGATTGGTATTATTACTTCTTAAATAGGTCCAAGTGAGGAAAAACATTTTGGAAATAATATATTACATTTTATATTCACATATTTATGGGGAAAGTATAGGCATGTTATTCTTTAATTTTTATTAAATTGGCTCTTATTTAATTTTTGTAAGTTATGATGTCAAAAATTAGTTCTAAGATAAAGGAAATATTTTCATGTTAATAGATATGGCAGGATGAAATCAATAATGAAAAGCCTTTAACCTTCACAGAGAAATTTTATTTGATGCACATGAAGAATTGTTATCTTGCAATTTTTGTAGCATCAAAAGCAATTCTGAAAACTATGAAGACTAATTTTACACTCAAAATTTCTTCAGGCCACTTATACTTGTACTCAATGTATAAATTATATTTCTATGATTCATTGTAAGTTCTCAGTATTTGGGAAGCATTAGAACACTTTAAAGATAGCAAAATATGTCTACCTTAATTTTTCCACTCACAGATTCTGTTTATTGTACTAGTACAAATGCATAGCACTTACAATGATTTAGGCTTTTTCTGTATTATTCTGTCTTGTCGCATGAGTTTTTTTAATAAAACAATCATTTTTAAATGTCAGTTCTTTAATCCTGTTATCTTTAATTTTTACTAAATGAATTGGAGAAATATCACTTTCCAAGTTTGCAAAATATATTGGATGTTCTAGTTTAATGTAACAATTGAAACTTAAAATTTATGACTTCTACTTCACAAGCCTTTAAGAAAATAATCAGAGTTTCATTTGGTTCAATGTGTAAGACTTTCCATTTTTCATTTCTCTAACATCTAAAGGTAATTTGTAAGCACTTCTTGGAGAAAACAGTGGAATGCAAGCTATTTCCACAGTTATTTGAAGATTAAATAAGATTATATATAAAGCTTTTCAAACAGTATTTGGTACATTGCAAGTGCCAATAAATTATTACTTGTTATTTTATGAAAATGTAAATATAACAAATTATTAAAATCCCAGCTTATTAAGTTAAATGGAAAAACTTGTTAACTTCTTTAATCACACATTGCAAGAATTATAAAAAAGAGTTATTCATTTCATTTTCTGAACTGGTTACTTTATTCTAACAACTTACACTATTCATAAAATAATTTCTCTGTTATTATCTATTAATTTATTTTGAAGACAAAAGCTCTCTCTCACCATGGAGAGGTCGGACATGCCATTTTCTTGGAAAACAAATTTGATTTTTTGAGATCATGTACACAATAGAAAACAAAGCTCAAACTTCTCTGAACAGAATAATCTTTCCTCAATTTACTTTGAGGTTGTAAAAGATTTAAACACTGTCATAATCTAAGTGTTATGATAATATGTAGTGTATGTAAATAAAATTTCTCTTATTGGTTTATTTTAAATAGTCTGATTCTTGCCCTACTTAGTACATGCAAAATAGAGACTAAATTTGGGCTAGCTTAAGAATAATTACCACAGAAAGGGAAGTATTACAAATGGATGCCAATTAAAAAGGTCAGGCTGAGAGGTTAGGATATATGATTCCTCTGTCAAATGCAAGTAACAAATTTCCAGAAATTTGACCCAAATGTCTAAGGATGGCTGGCTGAAATAATGCAGATAATGCAAAAACAGCATCTGTTATTCTTTCTCATCTTGGCAGGCTAGAGTTATTTCATGGAATAATGACTTTTAAACAGTATAAAGCAAGTCTTGCTCTTGTCACTCACTGAAGTTCTTTGATATAAAAGTCATTCTGATGACTTTGAGCTGAATTGCAGATGAAAAAGTAAGCCCTATGATTATGTGGATTCTTTCTAAACCGATTGTCCAAGTCTACTTTCTCTTATCTGAACTTTCATTAACACTTTTTTCTGTAGCTGGAAACTTAATTAAATTATAAAATAATTTATTTTTGAAGAAGTTGAATTTAGAAATAGTATTAATCCTAGCAATTATCATTTTTATATTCATATTGTTTCTTTCCTGTTTTCAGTTTCTAGTTAAACATTGAAAAAAATTGTCCTTGTGACTTTAAATACAAATATTTGATTTTATTTAATTTTTGTTTTCACAAAATTGCATTACCAAAAAAGCTAAAAAACTCTCAGACTTGCCAGATTTAATATGTAATCCATGAGTTGTTTTATTTATTTTTATTTTTTTTAAAAATTTATTTATTTATGCGTACAAGAGCTGGGGTACAGGCCAGAGATGTGGGGGGTGAGAGGATTCACCAGAGACAGAGTGGGGAACAGAGAGACGGACCGAAATACATGGCTGAGGGGAGGAGCAGGAGAGACAGGAGAGGTCTGCTGCACCATGTGGGTTTCTCTCTGGCCGACTGGGGATCAAACTCGTGCTGCAGAGGCTGCTGATTGCTTCATAGTGTGGGGCTTAACCCCTTGCGCCACCAGGGAGGCCCTCCATGAGTTGTTTTAAATTAATAATTGTGTATGACATTTACAGAGTATTGTTATAATCATTTCTCTATACGTGTATATGTATATCAAATTATCACAATGTTCATCTTAAACATAAACAATGTTGTATGGCAATTACAAGCCAATAGAACTGGGAAAAAGGGTACCTTTACAGTTCTATCTACAAAGTAAATGTGAACAAATAATATGAAAAGTAATTGTCATACTCTGGGAAAAGTAATTGCCACACTCTATGGAGAAATATTCATGGGAATTGTAGATTTTCAACTTATAATAATAGCCAGAATATTATAAATTAGTTGCTAGGTAGAGGGCACGTATTGCATTTGTATTTTAAATGTTCTTTTGCTCACGTCTCATTATATAGTTAGATGAAGAAGGAGACTCAGAGATATTAAATATCTTCCCAAGTTAACACATTAACCAATAATTGAACCAGAACTACATCCTTTTAAAATTCTCTCTTTCTCTTGAAATTCTATCCTTGAGAGTTAAAAGTTAACTTGAAAGAAGATATTTTGCTTGGAAACAATAGCATTAATTTCACCCATTTTTCTCATAAGAATTAGTAATCATATGGTTTAATAGTATTTTCATATTACATTTTGCATAATGGATACTATGGCACATTTTTAGAATATTTTGTTTCTGTTTCAGTCCTCTTTCTCTCTTGTTCTCTCTCTCCTTTCAGAGCACTTGTTTGAATTTTCCCCTCTTCTGCTTCTGTGTCTCCAAAATTTGACATTGCAATCTAGAAAGGAAGGGATATATCCACCGCTGAAGTTATCACAGATTTTTACAAGTAGTGGCAACTCACTATGATGGAGAGTTGCATAAAGAACCCCTCTCAGGTTGAACTTTTTAAAACAGAAAAGTGTTCTGTTTTATTCACTGATAATCTTTATTTAGAAAATGCATTTTTGGGCTTCCCCTGTGGCGTAGCAGGTTGAGCTCAGCGCTGCGAAGCTGTCCGCAGCCTCTGCAGCGCGGGTTCGATTCCTGGCCGGCCAGGGAGATACCCACATGGTGCATCATACCTCTCCTGTCGCACCTGCTGCACCCCTCAGCAGTGTATTTTGGTCCATCTGCCTGTTCTGCTCCCTACTCTGTCTCTGGTGAATCCTCTCATCCTCCCGTGCCTCTGGCCTGTACCCATTCTTGTATACAAATAAATAAATCTAAAAAAAAAAGAAAATGCATTTTCATCAGTGGTCACAAAGATGGCAAAACAAAACAGCCACAATGGCTTGATTTCTGTGCTGATTTCCTTGTTGGGATATTAGTTAATTCAGTGAGAAAGGTTTTATTTGAATTTGAACCCTCTCGGTGGGCACTGCCCCTACATTTACTCAGTGTACACATACACACTAATCTCCGTACACCCCTCTTCCTGACCTTTACCTACAAACTCAGGAATAGACTGTGCTTCCATGTTCCTACCACAGTGTTATTTTCAGCATTCTTAACAAGCATGAAAGTGTGTGGTCTTTTCTTTCTCAAAATGTGTTGGGAATCACTGAGACTAAGAGCAGGTGTAGTTGCTTCCCAGTGACCCCTGAGGATTAGTCAGAGCCTTCACTGGGCCCAATGTTCTCTCTCTCAACTCATTTCCAGGCCCAACCCTTGTTGGTCGAGTTCTCTTGTCTTTTTGTATCTCTCTGCGTGCCTGTCCTCATGCTGTTCCTGTTTCCTCCCCAGATTTGTACTCTTTATAGAAAATCTCATAGAGAGTCTGGATTTATCTGAGGTGGGTCCAGATGTAAGAGTAAAAGTTCTTGAGAGGATTTTTAAGAGTACAGTTCCCCCAAACCCACATCCCACACCACCACTTACTGTGTCTTTTTACATAATCGTTCTATTCCTTGGTTTTATCAGCTAATAAAGGAGAAAAATTAAAGGAATAATCTGTTGTATTTGGGCATTTTAAATGAGATAATACATATAAAACACTTAGAGTGGTGCCTGGTAATTATTCAGCATTTAATGTCACACAAATTGTTCTGAATTTGCTTAGGCAGCTATTTGAGGACTCTCAATCTCCCTTTTTTTAAATAAAGATTTATTTATTTATGCATACAAGAACTGGGGTACAGGCCAGAGGTGTGGGGGTGGGGGCGATGTGAGAGGATTCACCAGAGACAGAGCTGGGAACAGAACAGGCAGACTAACTGAAATACACTGCTGAGGGGAGCAGCGGTCGGTCTAGACAGGAGAGGTCTGCTGCGCCATGTGGGTAGCCCCTGGCGGCCAGGAATCAAACCTGTGCTGCAGAAGCTGTGCACAGCTTCACAGTGCTGTGCTTAACCCCTTGCACCACCAGGGAGGCCCTCAATCTCCCCTTTTAAAGACTTTCCAATATGGACATTGTGCAGCTATGACTCGCAAATCCTATTTATCATAGAACTTTATTTTTATTTTGGTCCAAACTTTCATGCACACAGTGTCTTTTATCTCTTGGGCTCCTCTTTGGCCATGGGACCTAATATGAAAGCAAAATACCTAGACTCAATCTCTTAAGGAGGCAAGGATTTCCTGAGGTCATAATCTTGTAATTCTTTCAGAGCCCTACTGTTTTTCCCCTAAAAAATATTAATTGTGGAAAATGTAATAATGTATTCATTAGTGTTTTCATATAGTTTGTATGAAATCTTGTTGCCTATTGGGAGACAATCCTTTTAGCTTATTTTAAAGATTTGGAGAGACGCATGTAGTGGAATTATTTTTGTTTCTCGGGGTTTTAGGGGATCATGTTTGGAAGGAAAGCTAATTGCAGAGTTTACGAAACAAGCATGGAATGTATGCTTGATCAGCCCTAAGCAAGGACTAGGGCTTCCTCCTTTCCTGGTTTCAAAGGGTGCCAGCTGGCTTGGTGAGGATGAGAGCCTGGACTGGCCTTCCTGCACTATGGGCAGAGTAAGGAGTGGGTAGACTCTAGACCTGGACAAGTTAAGTGAAGGGACATGGAGGTTTGAGCAATAGTTGCCATCATCATTGAAAAATAAGTTAGTAAGCAGCCACTCTTTCAGTCAAGGCCATGAGGTATGTAAAGGCTGATGGAAACTTCCCTTGGCCTCTAAGAACTTTCAGTTTACATATTCAAATTGAATGTCTAGTAATTCAGGCTTAAATATGGTTCCGAGGTTCTGCTTTTCCAGTTAATGCCAGTTTAACCTTAATTTCAGCCCTTAAATTCAGACTATATAAGTCTGGATAGAGGACTCATTTGATTGAGGATATCTGGATGTGATGAATTGACTTGTGGCTCCAGGATTCCATTTCAGTCTAAAGTGAGAGTTAGTGTTATTCTTCTCTGATGGTCATTTTTCATCAGTATTTTAACACAAAGCAACTTAAGGACAGACAAGGCTATCTAAAAGCCTAGGAGATGAATTTGGTGCACATGGTGTTATGGAAAGAGCTTTAATCTAGGAATTAGAAGATCTGCGATTAAAATCATAAGCTTACCGGGTTCTTGCTAAGTGTGGGGCTTTTGATGAGTCATTTTGTTTACTTCTCTGACCAGAAAATCAGATATTAGTATCCTAATAGTCATGAAATTATTGTGAGAATGAAATAACATCTGTAAAATACCTGATACATACTGTCTTCCACCACACTACTCTGCTCTCTGTTCCACAACTCTGCTCTACTCGTCTCCCTTTCCTCCCCCTCCTGAATGTCTCAGATCTACAGTCTGCTTTTAATGGTCAGTCTTACAGTTTGCCTTTGTCTGAACCTTTGTTTGGTTCCTCTAGATTCTACATATAAGTGAAATGATCTGGTATTTATCTTTCTCCTCCTGTCTCACTTCACTTAGAATAGTTCCTTTTAGTTTCATTTGTTGCTGCAAATGCATGAGTTTTCCTTTTATAACTAAGTAGTTTTCCATTGTGTGTATATACCACATCTTGATCCATCATCTGTTCTGGGACACTTAGGCTGTTCCCATATCTTGGCTATTGTAATAGTGCTGCAGTAAACACAGGAGGGCAGGATTCCTTTCAAACTAAGGTTTTTGTGTTCTTCAAATAGATTCCTACAAGTGGAATTGCTGGACCATACGGTAGATCCATTTTCAGTCTTTTGAGGAGTCTCCACACTTTTTTCCACAGGGCTGGACCAGTATAGTAAGAGTAAAAGGCAGTTACTCTGGGCGCATGCTGCCATGTACCTGCTACTTTGCTGGGGAGCAATTGCAGCAGAGTCAGACTTTCATCCTTCGTCCTCCACTGAAGCTGGGTGTCTTTGTTCAGGGGACATCCTGCACTACCATCCAAGACAGCATGGTCCTAGAGCACCCAGCTGGTGAAGCCCCATCGGTGGGAGTAGGTGTGGGAACCAAGAAGCATTTAAAGGAGGGAGGAGAACCAGAAAAAGGGATGTACATAAATAAAGAAACTGCTTAGAAAGCGTGATTTGGTCTATAATTGTTTCGATTAGAGTATATAACTGCATTTTAATTACTTTCATTTGGTTGATCATTTCTTAAATTTACAAGGTTTCAAGAGACTGAGGCAAATCAAAGAAAACAAAGTGAAGTGAAGAATTCAGCTTGATTCAATACCCCACAAACTTCAAGATTTATACTGTTGTAGAGAAATTCTCTCCTCTATTCTTCTCCCATAGACTGCATTTGGTTCTCTGGTTGCACACGAAAATTGCTACTTGTTTGCATGTCCTCAACTCATTCACTACAAGATTCTCAACCATCAGAGCACATGACATTTACAAAGGAACAAAACTGTGTTAAGCGGTTTTAGAAAGTTTTTAAAAAATGTAATTCAAAAAAATTTTGTTTGGTTTAATTGAACCTCAGATTTCAGCTAGACTGATTTACTCTTTTTCTGGAATATCCCAGCTAATCAGTTTTACTTTCTTTGCACTGAATTTGACCTATCTTCTAATGTCCATTGTGTGTCCTCAGTGTATGAAGAGATGAGTAATCAGGGGTCTATCCCCAAAGTTCTATGCTATCCCTCCTCTGAATGATTTTGGATATCGTAACAAAAATGTTTAGTTGGTTTAGCTTTTATTTGTCTTGTCAATTAAGACTATATTAAATTAGCTGATTTAAACATTATATTTTAATTTTGCAATTATCACTTGTTTAATGCAATTAGTTTTTACACTTGCAAGACCCTGGAGAAAATAAAGAGAAAAATATAAATTATATAAGTCAATAAAGAACACTAGCAGGGTCATGTCTATATTGTTTTTCATTGTAAAAGTGGTAACTGCCAGGGATGTGGTGTGAAGACATTAAACATGTTGAGTAGATTCATGAAAAAATGAGTTTGAAAGAGAAGGGTCTTTTACAGACAGTTTACTGTAGCTGCCAATGGTAAGAAGGCAGTGAGGTAATAGGGGTTCTGGTTTAAATTGTTTATTTGAAATTTGATTCACTTTTCTACTTCACAATTTAACTGTAGAAAAAACTTTATATTAACATTAATTTTTCTAGGGAAATAATACAGTTTATTATCTTAAAAGTAAATATTTGCTAAAGAACTTATGATAATTCAAAGGAGATTTACATAGTTAAAGGAAGCCTGGAAAATTTATTATACAAAATTGTGTAATGGTTAATGTACATGTGTTTAAATAACTTTAACTAAAATCCGTGTTGTTTAGTGATTCTCTCCTGTGAAGGTACTTCATTCTTAAGGTCATCATATAGTCTGAACAAGACCAGGAGTATTGTCAGGATTCATAGATCCTTCATGAAGAAAATGTATTTACTGACAAAAAACTCTGAAATGTCTGTTTCAAATGGTTCTGTTCTATCATGGCTGGAAGAATTTCTCAGACAAAACATTAACTTACAAGTCAATTGAGAAAGTCAAAATAGTCTGACTGTCTCATTGCCTTTACTCCTGATTTAATGTAGAATTTGGAAAAACCAAGGGATTGAAAATAGTGTGTGGGTCCTCAGAATTCTAGAAATTTCTACCCTGTTTGAAAAATGTAGAGGCTGTGCAATCATTTCTTTCAAAGACACATTTTAAGAATTAACTTAGAACATGAATCTTAATGAGTAAAACAGGAAGATTTTAGATGGAATAATTTTAGGAGATGGAGTCATGGGGGTTTATTTGTATGAAGACCCAGGAAGAAATTGCTGTAGCTTTAATACACTGGGATGTGTGTGTGTGTGTGCACGCGCACGCACGTGTGTGTATTAGCCACATAAATATGGAAAAAAGAGCATTTGCTCCTTATTTCCTTTGACACTGTAGGAGAATAAAAGGTTAAATAATATACACTTAAAAAACCTTACTGTTAAAACTGAATAAAATAATTATTGATGTATCCATTTTAGGAAAATGGATTTTTGCAAAACAGGGGTAGAAAGTCAGGTCAAAGTATGAGATATTATACATTACAAATGTTTTTCAAATACATTTTAAGAAAAAATTGAGCCAAAATGAACATATCTGCTATTCTTATTAATATTTCCCCATACCTTTCTAAAATGCCTGTCCTTTTATGTAGCAAAAAGATCATTTCAGAGGGCTATAGCTTTTATTTAAAATGAAACTGTAGGATTATCTAATTAAATGGGAGAGCATTGAAGTCTTGTTAAGAGTTTAATAGCTTAGACAAATCTACATTTTACTTGTACAGAATTTTTTTTTTAAATAAGAAAATAAGAACAATAAACGTATGCTCTTCTAAAGTAATGTCAGCATGGCATCTTTGATGTAGGTTGGTAGTTTACCCTGGGATTGGAGGAATGCCCTAGGCATAGGTTCTTTAAAACACCTGCTTCCAACCTGCTAGAGAACAAATAAGGGAATCAACAGATTTCTGGAAATTCAAAATATGTAACTTCATATCCCCCAAAAGAGCTTTATTCATTGTATAACTCTTGAGTATAAATAACCTGAGTAAACTGTCCTATGTAAGGCAAATGTGCTGTTGGAAATGCTCTGAAATTGTCCCCCACTCTTATCAGTACTTTGCATATGTCAGAAATTCTGTGTGGCCATCAAAATAGGTCCATATAGATTGCCTCCCAGCATGAACTTTCAGATGATAGTAGCATGATGTGTATTACAGACACAAGTTTGGTATTGTTGGAAAAATAATAAAGGGAAAAGGAACTTTTATTTTAATACAGAACCTCTTGTTCTTTTTTTTTAAATTTTATTTTTATATTTCCCATACAATTACAACCCCCTTATTTTGACCCCAATCCCTCCTTTCCCCGCCCCACCCTGAACCCTTTGTTCTTATACAGAAAGTATAATACATATTTATATACATTGTTTTTATATATAGACATCAAAATATTTGGTATTCCCAAGACCATAAATTCTACCCAAATGATAATCCTGGAAATCTTGAAACCTAGTGATTTGGTATAGATAGGATAGAAATTCTGACTCTGGTAGTTATGGACCCTTTTGTGTTTGATGACATCTACAGAGCCCTTCTCTACAAAAATATTTTGATTCTCTCTATAGCTTTATGGTGTAAGGATTGTGAAAAAGGAGCCTAAGGCTAAGACTTTAATGGCAGAATTGGTATTTGACTGCACATCTGACCCCACACTTAATGCTCTTCTTCTATAACCTATTCCTTCTGTTTCTTCTGCATGACAAACTAAGCCTTTTTCAGAGTTAGTACTGGCCTAGTTGTCAGCCCTACCCCTGTTGCTCTTCCTATGCATCCTGAAGGGAAGTCACACTGGATTCTTAGTGTCATGCTCACCTGTGAACACTGTTCCTGCTCTCTGAAAATCCTTTTTCACACCACTTGTTTAACTCTAGCTCTACTTGAAGACTCCTCTTGAATGTCATTTTTTTCCTAGGAAAATTTTCCTGCCCTCTTCTCTGCTACTTTCAACTTCTTGAGTCCCCTTCCTTAATCTATCGTTGTGCCTCTGAAGAATACTGTCATAAATCCATCTATCTAGCTACTCTGTGATGGATGGCTACTTGTCTGTCTTTTCCATTATTTTGTGAGCATTTCAAGAGCAGATGATGTGTGTGTGTGTGCGTGCACACACACATGTGTGTGCATGTGTATGAAAGAGAAAGAATGAAAGACTGGCTCTTGTTGAAGTGTTGCTAGAGAACCCAAAAAGTAATTTTTTTCTTCTTGGCATCAAATTCACTCTTTTGTATCACTGTAGGAAGATATATTTTTTCCTAAAGAACTCTAATGTATGCAATATTAATAGGGCCATATGCTACCCCTCTCTCAGCACCATGAATCACACTGATAACACTGAAAAACGTATTCTTGTTTCAAAGGAATATGACCCCACTTCTCCAAACATGAATTCATGATTTACCAGACAATTGTTTCTTAGTTGTATAGTTCTATTTATTTTCTTCATAGCTTAAGGGAGAAAAAATCTTAGGTTAAAAGATTTTTTAACTACAACATTAGAGCATTTTAAAACAGTAACAGTATTTAAATATATTGAGTTCCTGTGATCATTGTTTATATATGTTGATATTTCACGAAGTACATAGTCAAACAGAAATCATTGTTACAAAGATAGGTAAAGTAGGAATATAGAAATGGAAAAAAATAAATTTAAAGTAACTTTAAAAGAAGCAAATATGGGGCCTCCCCGGTGGCGCAGCGGTTGAGCGCTGGGTTGCGAAGCTGCCGGCGACCTCCGCGGCGCCGGTTCGATCCCCGGCTGCTCCCGGGCTACTGGAGGAGGGTCCCGCATGGCGCGCAGACCTCTCCTGCCGCCCGCTGCTCCCCTCAGCAGTGTACCTCGGTCCTTCCGCCTGCTCTGCTCCCCACTCTGGCTCTGGTGAATTCTCTCACCCTCCCGCGCTTCTGACTGTACCCAGTGCATGTATAAACAAAGAAACAAATTAAAAAAAATGCCTCTATTAAAAAAAAAAAAAGAAGCAAATATGTCTTTATAAAAGAGAATGGAGGAGAGCAGGGTCAATGGAATTCTTGTTTGTTTTTTAATAGTCCAAGACCTTATTTTATTACATGCTTAAAATATTATTACTACTTAAGTTTCTTCTTTTTTCTCCCCCAGGCCAAATTTACAGATGACTGCAAGTTCAGGGAACGATTTCAGGAAAACAGCTATAATACTTATGCCTCAGCAATACACAGAACTGAAAAAACTGGACGCGAGTGGTATGTGGCCCTGAACAAAAGAGGGAAAGCAAAAAGAGGCTGCAGCCCCAGGGTCAAACCCCAGCACATCTCTACCCATTTTCTGCCAAGATTCAAACAGTCGGAGCAACCAGAACTTTCTTTCACAGTTACCATTCCGGAGAAGAAAAAGCCACCTAATCCTATCAAGCCAAAGGTTCCCCTCTCTGCACCTCGGAAAAGTCCCAACACAGTGAAATACAGACTCAAGTTTCGCTTTGGATAATGTTCATCCTGATCTTGTGAAAAACCAAACTTTCCCCCTCAGGAGTCATAGGTGTCTTTAGAGAGCTGAAGAAAAACATTTTGGACACCGATTCAGCTCCACTACACTGTGTGGGAAGTCAGGTCATCTGTTTCAGTTTGACTGAAACAAAATGTTTTCTGCTAGGAACTGAACTGGAATTCTTTGTATCAATATAGGGAGCGCACCGCTTCACTTCACTAAGACATAAAGCCTTTCGCTTTATGCTTAGCGCAGGCTGGCCACTCTGTATTTGCAGAAAGTTCAACAGTGCGGATTGAGCATTTTGCTGACTTTTGCAGATCAACCTGGAAGAACATACATGATACATTTTTATTTTTGGTTTCCAAAGAATATTTTGATGCAGATAACTATTTTATTAACTTTTGTTTTTTTTTAAAAAGTACCTCTGCATTGAGCATATTTTCTTACTTTTATTATTTTAATTAATACGACAGCCATTTTAATGCAGTTTATGAATTATAAATGTGTTTAGAGCCTATTTGTAACGTGGATTTCTTTTTCATTTTTCTTATTCACGGCACTTTTCATTTTTATTATTTTTAAACCATACCTCAGATAATGTAAGTTTGGTTCTACATCTTAAAATGTTTAAATCCTCTTCCGTAGTACCAAAGGCTCAGCTTGGATTTGTGTGTGTATGGTGTGTGTGTGTGTGTGTGTGTGTGTGTGTGTGTGTGTGTGTGTGTGTAAATTCATAACATTAGTGAAATCCTAGCCTTTTGTTGGCTGGTCTATATTGGGTTCAAAGTAAGGGGAAAATATAAGCACTTTTAAAATGGAATTAAAAATTGGAGATAAGGAAAAGATTAGAAATACAAGTAAAACAAAGTTTGCAACATTTACTGAGATCTAATTCTGCCTTTGCCTCACTTCTGCTTTTGTGTAACCCCACCCTCATTCTTGAACAGCTGGAGGAATACATTTTATTTTATCAAGAATTTGCCATGAAAACACAGTGCTTAAAAATACCTCTTTGTGACCCTCTGCTATCCACACTGTGTAGATATTTGGGGAGCTACCTACTTAGGGGAAAAACATGGGTAACTGAAAATGAACTGTATAAAGTCATCCATACCAAGTCCCATTGTCTGAAATATTCTTACTACACAACTTTGATTTTCCTATTCCACAGGTAGCCATTCCAGTGACTATATCTTTTCTTTATAAGGAAGTGTTTTGGTTCATACATTTAAAAAACTGATGATGCATAAGGGAAATTTAATTTGGGAATTTTATGATTGAAAATGGCACTTCATTCTCAATCCAATACTGAATGATGCTCATAAAGCACAGAAAATTTAAGAGGATTTACATAAATTATTTTCCTGTTTAATCATTTTTATAGAGTTCTACTGTTATTAAATATGAGTGCTTATCTTCAGAAGTATGGCAATGAAAAGGTATAACTAATGTTAAAAAAGAAGTATGGCTTTTATAGGAAGAGCAAGAGTTCACCGAAATTTTGTGGTTTGTATTTAAGTATGTTTCTTTTAAAGAACACTGATAAACATTTCTTTTTCCTAAAACAAAATAGGTTTTGTTTAGTACAACAAATGCAAAATCAAATCTGATCAAAATTGCACTGATTACCATTGAACCAGGTTATGTTTTAATGGAAAAAAACCCATATACATGTATTCCATATAACATACATATACATAAATCCATCCATCAACTAAAACCATGCATATATTCTAGTATAGCATTTTATTATACAACCAGTAACTTGATTACGCATGGAGTGCATTTAATGTATAACTTTTATTTATTTATTTATTTTTTTTATAGAGGCATGTTTTTATTTATTTATTTGTTTGTTTGTTCGTTCGTTTTGTTTATACATGCACTGGGTACAGTCAGAAGCGCGGGAGGGTGAGAGAATTCACCAGAGCCAGAGCGGGGAGCAGAGCAGGCAGAAGGACCGAAGTACACTGCTGAGGGGAGCAGCGGGCGGCAGGAGAGGTCTGCGCGCCATGTGGGACCCTCCTCTGGTGGCCGGGGAGCAGCCGGGGATCGAACCGGCGCCGCAGAGGTCGCCGGCAGCTTTGCAACCCAGCGCTCAACCGCTGCGCCACCGGGGAGGCCCTAATGTATAACTTTTAAAAAGAGAAATTGAAATGCAACAAGTTTAATTTATCTGTTAAAATTCTCCTGAGTTAAATGAAACAATGATTTTACAAAGATATGTAACTGGAATTACCTCACCCACACATTATAAAGTCCTCTAGTTTATTCCAATATGTTGAGAATTATATACCGAATATCAAGTTCTTAGTGTACATGAAAAATCAAAGTTGTAAAACAAGCGAATAGTAGAGATGTGTTCCTAAATGGACAAGAAAAAGATATTAATGATGATTAACAACAAACTAAATTAATGCATATATTATATCAGGCTAATGTTCCTAGTATTTTATGTTAAACTAAAAAATGATAGCTTATCTTGTACTCCTACTTTGATTTGATTAGCATATGAAGGTTAAAGTAGGATAGCTACCAAATATATATTATACAAGTCAGGACTCATTAATTTCAAAATTTAAAGCCAAGGTAAAATTAAAAAAAAAAACTTTAAATTACACTTATCTTTAGTTAACTGGCCATACAAAATTATATTTAATTAATGCTCACTGAGGCATGAAGTTACCTAAATTAATTAATTGAATGAACTCGTGTACAGAAAAACACGTATAAATATAATTCCTTACTAATAACTCCAACTTCCTAAGGAGGTTTTTGCTTATGCAGTTTTTGATGATTTTTAAGTACTTAGATTCATATAACATCAAATAAAGTTGTTCAATTGTGTTCATCTAAATGCAAAGGATTTTGCATTAAAATTAGGTTCCTATGTTGCTTAGAAGGATGACCAACACCTTCAGACTGATAATCAGTTTTATTATATTATGTTTAATTAATTTAAAATATTCTTTAATTAGGACACCTGCAGAGGTAAATAGAGTTTTCTAATAAGACGTAACACCATAATTTTTATTTCACAAAATTTACCATCACTTCCCTTTAAAGAAAGTGACTTGAGAATGTGAATGTATATAAATTACCTTAGTTCTTTCAGTTGAATTGTAGTGATTCAGCAGTTCAAACTTATGTTACAATAAGAAACGATACTGGTAAAAGTTATTTTCAAAGCTTTTGCAAAATAGTTACATTGTCTGAGATGCTTTTATTTCTTGCAACTGAAAATAAATTCTATAAATCTGGTAGATAAATAATCTATAAAATTGATCTTGAAATAGAAAATGATAATTTTCTTATACTAACAATTTTTACTTTCCTGAAGAAGAGAGGAACTAAGCCATGACTTCCAACTATTTCAATAATGAAGTGAAAATACTGATCTAACGAAAAACCGGAATGCTGATATCATTTTTACAACTGCAGAAAATTGCAAATACAGCTAATTTTAAAAATAAAACAGTATTGTAGACATTACTGTATTGAGAAGTAAACAAAAATAACTTATTGAATGAATCTAAGAATATGATTTGCTTTATTGCTACATGTAAACTACTGTCACATAAAATCTATTTTACAGCAATGATCTTTCTAAAAATTTTAAAAGAAACATTTAGATAAATGAACACGACTCATTCATTTTCATTCTGATAGTCCGTTCAATTACACTAGCCAGTTTTTAAAATAAGATTATCATATGATTAAGTTTTTCATTAGTACTGGATGAGAAAGGAGTTACCTCCTTGATCTTACTCCACCTTGCTCTCTGCCCTGTTTGAAAATTTCAAATTAGAGAAGAGAGGAAAATCCAGCTTGTACGGAGTCAGTGGAGGCT
This sequence comes from Talpa occidentalis, assembly GCF_014898055.3. Classification (NCBI taxonomy): domain Eukaryota; kingdom Metazoa; phylum Chordata; class Mammalia; order Eulipotyphla; family Talpidae; genus Talpa; species Talpa occidentalis. The sequence continues at coordinate 47,830,630 of NW_023604972.1, forward strand.
CTTTTGCCTCTGAGAATTACAAACAATATTTAAATATACCATCACACAACTGAACCAGAAACATGCATCAGTAGGTAAGCAATTTTATGTAAAGTGCTAGTTTTGAAATCAAGAGCACTTACATACTTTTAAATCTTATTTTCTTTTGTCCTGACTGTACAATATAGTTATCATAAGTCACCTCTCTTGTCACCCTCCATCATTTCATCTCTACTGTCACTTTTACATTAATTGTCATCAAATGTATAAATCTGACAGGTACTAAGAAAAAGAATGGTTCCTCCTGAGATAAAACTAATAATCTATGTCCAGACAAAAAAAAACCACATGAGAGTAATTATCAATAAAGAAATAAACATAGATATTTTTAAAGGCCTTGTCTTAGAGTAAAAAGAAAATAAACTGTGGGATCAGATCAAGAGATTTATAGAAAAAATCAATTCTGTACTTAGAACTTTATGAAGAACTTTGCAATTTTGAGTGAATCTGGAGGGGAATGGTAGAATAGTATTGTTGATGATAAATAATTCTAGGGCCTTAATTAAATATGTAATTTTTGAACATCTCTCTTTTTGACTGAAATGCTACTTTCCCTATGAATTTTTCTAGAGATTCATGTGGAAATATGAGTAATCTCTTCTTGTTAGCACTCTCCAACCTAACTTTAGCTCCCAACCTAACTTTCCATCACCATTCTCTTACTTCCTCAATAATTCTTTTTTTGTTGTTTGAAGAGCTTTTTTTTTTTAAATTTTGTATATTTTTTACATCATTTTTCATTTTTGCACAATGTATGCATTTTCATCTTGGTTATAGTCCCCATACAATTCCTCAATAATTCTTTAATTATTTCTGAGATCTTTCTGAGATCCTGTTTTCCACAATGCACTCATCCGATGAAACATTCTTTTTTTGTTCCCTACTTGTACAATATGGTCTTCATGGATGTTAACATCAATATACTTTTACATTTTGAACTTCTAGAGGGAATATAGCTGCTTTTAGCACTCTTTAGCTGATAGCAATTTTTAATATTGTGTCGTTCTGACTTAAACACTGTGTGGAGGTTATTGGATATTCTACTTATTCACTGTACTTGGTATACAATACTATTTATAGCTCCCCAACATACATACATTAAGTGCTCAGAAAAGCTTTAAGAGGTTTTCATGTGAGCTATTATTTGGCTGTATGAGAGTGAAAACACTGGCTGTTGCTCTCACTCTATTTCTCAAACACAAATCCTTAGCCCAAACTAAAAGTATCAGCCACTTTAAGCTTCATTTAAGTGTCAACAAATTGGTCATCTTTTGAAAATACAATTTTTTTCTTAAGATTTATTTATTTATTTATACAAGCACTGGGTAGAGTCAGAAGCGCGGCGGGGGGAGGGTGGTGAGAGAATTCACCAGAGCCAGAGCGGGGAGCAGAACAGGCAGAAGGACCGAAGCACACTGCTGAGGGGAGCAGCAGGTGGCAGGAGAGGTCTGCGTGCCATGTGGGACCCTCGCCTGTCGATCAGGGATTGAACCGGTGCTGCAGTGGCTGCGGGCAGCTTCACAACCCAGCGCTCAACCGCTGCGCCACCTGGGAGACCCTGAAAATACAATTTTATTGGCAATCATGAAGGTAGTTTTCTATGCAAATCCCACTGATTTTGTCCAGTATAGGCCAAACAAGAGATCCAGAGGGATGTCAGTAGGTGTCAGTGGGAGAGCGATGGTATTTCATTATGTTTTTCATTATGTTGTTTCTACATGTGTTTTTTTTCCCTTTCCTCAGATAAACTCTCTCAGAGGAGACTGACTGTTTCTCTACCCTACCAAGAGATTAGTGAACTCATAATCACATGGCAACAGGTCCAGTTCCAACGTGTTTCTCATTAAATTCTCTGTCATTTCCATTTGTGGGGAACTAGAAAATTTATCAGATTCTCACACAGGGAGGTGAATTTCTGCTGAGGAGGCAACATGATGTCTTTTACTCTTCGGAGTGCAATTATGGCTCTGCTTCCACAGCAGAGCAGCATCTGACCAGAGGGCTCTCTTTGTAGGATACCAGCATCCCATAACCCATTTCCGTAATTAGACACAGGTTATATAGATTCATATTATTAAAATATTGCTAGTTTTCCTATATTTTCTTCACTAAAGGACCCTTGAGGGTAGGTATAACTGTATATGAAAATATTAAATATACAAGAAGAATATACAAACTTCCCTAGCAGTCACCATCCTGAAGGAGCATGTGACAGAATGAATTTTAGAAATTTAGAAATTTTAGAAACAAAAAGCTGTAGTTTTAAGCTGTTTTAACATAAGGATGCATTACGAAGGGGTGAAAACATATTTTCTGTTTCAGTCATGAAAGAGTAACAGTCATTGCCATGCTACTATAAATCTCTGAGGCCTGCAGTTCTCATAAATTATGATGAGAAGGAAAGTCATGCCCATTAATGTTGCCACATTTGTTGTATCACTGGGTCATAAAATTGGGTCAGTGCAGAGAATAGTTTGTATTTGCCTTAGAAATCATGCTGCCTCAGATTCTCAGCCTTTACTGTGTTGTGGAGGGCAAGAGACCAAATAAGGGACATGTATGCATGCCAGTATGCTAGGCAGAGCACAGTCCACAGGACCTGTATTCATCAGGGGAGTTAAATGTTTAATGATGCAAAAATCAACTGTATCTCACCAACTTCCAAGTTTAAATACATCTATTCAAACTAAAAGAATAACAATTTCTTGGTCATTAATAATTTATTGCTGAAATCCTTAATAATTTCTAATAAAAATAGTCAATATTCATTTAACTCCTTACAATATATTGGAGTGTGATACACAAAGTTCCTGTTTAGGGGGGACTTAGATTCTTTTTTATATTGTCAAGGCAGTGAATCATGTCAATTGACTGGTTTATTTAGTTCTCCATCAGTTAAACATGGCATTTTCTTGCCAAAAGGATTTAATTTAGGATGTTTTTTTTCTACAACATCCCCAAAGTTTTTGTATTTTGGAAGTACTGCACAAGTTCCTTTGGTGGAACTTAGAGTTTGTTTTCCATTGGTTATTGACACAAATTGAAGATCATTTTATGCACATTAGAATCAATAAACCTCAAATTAGGGAGACCTCAATTTTCACCTGTCATAATCCACACTGATCCTGACCTGAGAGTTTGGGATTGAAAGATCCATGACCATCTGACTTTAGGATTGCTTAAAAATGGGAAAGACTGGGCCTCCCGGTGCACAGCGGTTGAGCGCTGGGTTGCAAAGCTGCCCCGTGGCCTCTGCGGCGCCTGTTCGATCCCCGGCTGCTCCCCGGCCACGGGAGGAGGGTCCCACATGGCACGCAGACCTCTCCTGCTGCCCATTGCTCCCCTCAGCAGTGTACTTCGATCCTTCTGCCTGCTCTGCTCCTCGCTCTGGTGAATTTTCTCACCCTCCCGCGCTTCTGACTGTACCCAGTGCATGTATAAACAAACAAACAAACAAATAAATAAATAAAAAAAATGCCTCTATAAAAAAAAAAAGGGAAAGACTGATTTGTGCTTTCCAGAGGATTTATTTTTTAAAACAAATACATCCACAGATAGAAAGAAGTGTGTAGGTTAAAAATCAAGAAGTGTATGGTTCTGAATTAAAGCTAATCTTTCATTTTTTTCCTACTTATTTGTGAAAAGCAGCAAAATTGTTAACAATTTAGCACTTTTTAAAAATAAAACACTACCTCCCACTGTTGGTCTTAAACAAAGGATTATATCAGACTCCTTCTGAGAACAGCTGCAGCTTTTCGGGCTGCTAGGGTTAAGGCAAGCGAACCTCCCCCAGGACATTTGAGGAGGTTGGCAAATGCTGCTGTGTCTACCTTGGGTGTTACAGAGGCACCCTTGCAGTGTTTTCAGCCAGCCTTCCTGTAACGTTGGCCTGCAGTCAATAAATATTTCATGTCTCTTTCCCCGAGGGTGTGCTCAGAGGACCACCCTGCAAGTGTCTGCCTCTGTGGTCACAGCTTCAGGCCGTGGGTGTAAAGGTGGGTGTGGAGCCAGAGGCAGTATATGCAGGCAGGATCCAATGAGGTTAAAATTTGGGATCATTGGTCTGGCTGTAGGGGATCTGGAGACTTCTCCATGTCAACACTCATTTTGGGAGGAGAAGCATGTCCACCAGAGGATTATCATCAAGAATCAGGGTGACTCACTCAAGGGTTAAAGGAAAGAAGCATTCATAAGAGGTGAGGTTGCAGGTTAAGGGAGAGATAGAGGCTCATTGTGCTTCTCCCCAGGCTTTCGCCATGGAGGCAATGTAAAATGTCATCTTTCTCTCAGAAGGAAATTTTCTAAGGCAAGGACCCAAGTAGGAAAGGGTCTTTGTTTCCTGACCTTTTTAAAACATGTCATCACAACAGCAACGCAGTCAGTGAATGAACTGAATGATTCTGGGTTTGGTCAAGTAGCTCTCACAGCCTAATATAGAGACTGAAAGGCCAGAGAGGCTAGAATCAGTTTTTCACAGCTAAATAAAATTGAAAAAGTGAAATTGATGGGAGCTAAGAGTTAAAATTTAGGATGAAGATATCAGAAGACTTGAAAGTGGAGGTAGAAATGATTAACATAGTCGTTAAACCAACTATAGAAATAAAAAATCCTCAGGCACCAATTGCTGCAGTGAGGAGCAGGCTGCTATGGAAAGTGTCCAGAGGCACAGATCAGAGGTGGGCCTTTGTAGAGAACCACTCGTCCTCACAAATCAACCCAGCACACCCTAGAAGTAATTAATTTAACAATAGATAACAATTCCACAAAGGAATGAACCCCTCCCAAAGTGAAGACCACTCTGTGAGGACAATTTCCACCCTGGCAAAACACAGCTCTCTTGCCTGCCTGTGACCATGCAGTTGTTTATTTAACAAACCTGTCCCTTGCAGAAACTGCTCTCCCTGCCTGCTTATAGCTATGCTAGTATCTTCTTCTCCCACCCTCCCATTTTTTAAACAATAAATCTGCCCTTTTGGATATAATTGATGTTGCTACCTCATGAGGAAACTCACCTTGTGCTGCTGAAAGGGGAGCTCTGGTGAAACTTTTCTCAGAGGTAACCCAAGGGCCCCACTCACTGAATCCAACACCCTTCCAACATGACATTAGAAATAAACTCACACAGATTGGTTTTTTGGATCTAATATCAGTTTCCTCCACCCCAACAAAGGCTGTGTCTGGCTGCTTTAAATTATAGTTGGATTTCTTGCTTATTTTACTTTCTGCCTATTTGTTCTTCTTAGATAGTACGTGAGTATCTATGTACATCTAATACAATATTAAGTGCACAGAGAGAGATAAGATATAGCTTCTTCCCTCGAGAATTTTATAGTCTAGAGGGAAGATGAACAATAAAACAAATAAACCACAGGGGCTGCCCTATAACACATCGACAGGATGGAGAAGGTGCTGGGCTCTGCAGGCAATAATAGTATTGTAACAGGGTGGTCCCCAGGAAAGGGGGAGGTTCCCTGCCCCATCCAAGGGAGGGTGGAGCTGAGCAGGAAGAGAAGCTGCAGAAGAGACTGAGGAAGGAAGCAGGATGGAGCCAGGAGACCTGGAGGAGGCGCATGGAGCCTAGAGACACGTGAAGAAACTGCGCTTGTCTTTTGGTCGTGGACTGGGTGACACAAATGTGGGTGAGACCCGTGGGGAGGTGACAATGGCAGCTTTTATCTTGATGTTGATTTTGCTCTTTTCCTTCCGGGCTTGTCTGGTTGTTTCTGACCCTTTTCTGTGGGTCCCCACTGGAAGATGCCTTAGATTTGTGGCAGGCTTTGGGGCCTTGCTCTGGGCCATTCCCATATGGATGGACTTTTACCCACGAGGGGATGGGTAACTTTGGGTGCTTCATTCAAAAACTAGACTCTTTGCCTTACCTGTATTGTTTCCTAGTTTTATTAAAGTTCCTTCCCACTAAAGTCTCATATGGTTTGTGTTGATGCGGCGGATGGCAGAACCCATTTAGAATAGGCAGGTTTGCGGGGTTTGGGCTGCCCGTCTCCCTGTCCTATAACAGTATTAGTAACTTGATTACTATTATTACTACTTCCACTTTACATTTGAACAAGTTTTCAGTATTTTTTAACACATTAAGTTTTCAGAATATATGTAGCTACCTTATCTAATTAGATACAGAATAAATCATGAGAGAGGAAATGCATAGCTTTTAATGTGTTGATATTTAAACCTTGGATACTGTGGAAGTAGATGCTTAGTCCCACTTCTGTGCTGTTATTCTAATCCCCCAGTTTATGGAAATGCAGCTGCCCAAGGCTGTGTTCCTTGGCCTTAGGGAATTTTCCCTCCCAAGGCACCATGAGGCCAGTGACTGGGTTCCTTCAGCAACAATGGCCTGACCCACTTGCTACAGTTTGTTGTGCAAGTGGAAACCCATCCAACTTCAAACCACTGCTTGCTGGGAATGCTTGAGGCTTCCATTGTAACTGCAAAAAAATTGCCTTCCTTCTCTACTCTGCCTTCACTTCTTTCCAGATAAGGATGCAGATAAAATGCAACATTCTTAGATCTGAATTTGAATAGTGCTTTGTATAAGTGTAGCCAAACATTGTAAAGGTATCCTATTTTTCAGTTGCTAAATTTGGAACCCTCTTCTCAGTAGCACTCTAATAACATGAGCTAGATCTTCTGTGCCCTACTTCAGCCTGAGACTACTTCAGACTCAGATTGTTTCCAAGGAATCCATTTTCTAGGAAAAAAATATTATGGTCAGTGAACACCAGGCAGTACCCTGGACTGCAAAAGAAAACACAGAGGGAAACAAGAAGTAGATCTAGAAGGATATCTTTCTACAATTGGGAAAACATGTTTTAGCATTCTCATAGACAAAAGAGCTTTCTGTAACCGGTGGCTAAAGCCAAAAGACTGTTACAGGTGGTGCCCCCTGGAGGGGGTTGCTGGTCAGGAAAGATAGCCCCAGGGTAAATGCTAAAAAGTATTGTATTTTAAGGTGGAGCTGCCGATAAGAGATACAAGTGACTGTAGAAGGGGGCTTGAGAGGAGTCCAGAATGCTGTTTGGGCTGTTGTGGCTGTTGCAGCCTGGCAAAGAAGAAAGGAGACCCGGGAGCCAGGCATCTTGCTGCGATGTGTGAGTGTGGCTGCTTGTCGGGTTGTCAGCTGCTATTGTTTTCAGTGCTGCTTGTGTTTGGTGCTGTGCTGGGGCATTCCAGCAGCTCATGGAATATCTCCTGTTGTATTTTTTGCTGTCTTCCTGAGTAAGAACCTGGCCTATAGTCTGGCTACTGCGTATTCGCAGTAGCAGGAAAACGCCATCTTAGACATGTGGCCTAGTGTTTCAGAGAGGACCTCTGCGTCCTCAGTGGTGGGAAGATGCCATTTAAACTGCTTTTGTGCAGGACTGAGTAACACTGCACATGGCTTTGGCTAAGGTAAAGACCAATTTTGGCCACAGTAGCTCTTTGCTTTTCCCTGGTTTGTTAAATCAATCCCTTTGTTGTTGTTCCCTGAGCCTGAGTAGTCTTGCAGTTTTGCATGTGTGTGAAGAACTCAAGAGAGTGACCAGTAAACTATTTGGACAGTATCCTTGGCCAGTTTAGTGCCCCCTTTTTGCCGATATCATTTCTACTCATAAGCAATACCAAATTCAAAGTCTCCATGGATATAAAACCACTAAAATATTATTTCTCCAAAATGGGATATTGAGGCTCAACTCTTTGCTCCATCACCCAAGATATTAGCTGTGAACATGTATCTGTATGTATCATATATCAAAGAGTGTGAACTGTGACTTCCTAAATTATACAAGGAATGTAATCGATTTGTCATTACCAGTATTTCCTGCATGTCTCTTACAAAGATAATAATTTCCTTCCTTATGAAACACATTTTTAACTTGTTTTCCAGAATGCCACATGTCTGTGGTCTTTCTGCTAACTCAGTGGCTGCTCCTTCCCAGTTTCATTGGCTAGCTCCCCCTCTTCTACCAGGCCTCCAAACCTTGCAGGACCCCAGGGCTCAGTTTTTGGCTTTTTTCTATTCTCTCTCTAAACGCACTCCCTATATGATCTTATCTTAGCTTTAAATACCATCTGTATGCTGATGACTCCTAAATTTAAATGCCCAACCTCAACCTCTCCCACAACTCTGTTCACATAGTCAGCTGCCTGCTCTACATTGCTACTTGGACACATAACAGGAATCTCGTGTGTTCCCAAACCGGTTAAACTTGTAGACTTCCACAGTTTAATAAACAACATAATGATTTATTCAGTGACTTGAGCCAAAAATCTAGCATCATTCTTTTGCCTTCTCTTTCCCTCATAACCTCCATCCAATCTACTTGTGACTCTTTTTCTACCTAAACTATATAAATATATCCTGACTCTTACCACTTTTATCTCCATACCTCAGTCCAAACTTATCTCTCTTCTTCTCTCTGTAGTGAATTTTACAGAGAAATCAGAGGGAAATTTTAAAAGCCACAAATCATTGTCACTCTCCCATTCAGAATCCTTCTTCAGTAGCTTCCCAGAACACTAGTATATAGCTAGCCCCTTCTACTATTCCCCTATCTGTCTCCTACTGTCCTCAGTCTCACTTACTCTGCTCTCACGACAGTTGTTTGGTGTCCCTTTCTTCCAGATCTTCACTATCTCTACACTCTTTCTTTACTCAGATACCTTCTTTGATGACTGTTGGGAGTCTTTTCACCAAATTACTTCATTTCGTCTCCTCCTTGTATACTTTAGAACATTTTTTCCTACTCCTCGAGTTCTTTAGAGCACCTTTTACACTCTTTAATTACCTGGTTTATGGGTTTCTCCAGGAAAAAGTAAATAGTCTGTCTTTCCTCAGTAGAATGTAAGCACTCTGAGGGAAGCCATCTTGTTTGGTTTATTCACTACAGTTTCTCTGGTACCAAGTGATGTGCCTGCCACATAGGAGACACTCAAATTTTATTGACTGACTAAATGAATTCAGTTAATTCTGCTATAATACTTGTTTTGAAAAAAAAAAAAACACTAATTTGTTCTAGCTCAATTTATGTGTAAGGGAGCAATGTGATTTTTTTTTTTTTAATTTAAAGATTTATTTATACAAGCACTGGGTACAGTCAGAAGCGCGGGAGGGTGAGAGAATTCACCAGAGCCAGAGTGGGGAGCAGAGCAGGCAGAAGGACCGAAGTACACTGCTGAGGGGAGCAGCGGGCGGCAGGAGAGGTCTGCGCGCCATGTGGGACCCTCCTCCGGTGGCCGGGGAGCAGCCGGGGATCAAACCGGCGCTGCAGAGGCTGCGGGCAGCTTCGCAACCCAGCGCTCAACCGCTGCGCCACTGGGGAGGCCCAATGTGATCTTAATGAATTTACTTAAATGCAGTTTCATCTGTAGGAAGTAGGAGGCATTTCAATTGGAACAAGTTGCATAGAAAAGTATACAATATATACTCCTAAGGTCAATACGTCACATCTGTCTTGATCTGATGTTAAAATTTTCCACCTTATTTCAGATAACACTCTTGACCTGAGTTTTGTTCTTCCCCATATTCATGTGTTGGAAGCCCTTACTCCCAAGATATTTGGAGAGAGGGTCTTTAAGGAGATACCAAGTGAGATGGGATTATAGAATGGGACTGGTGTGTTTGTGAGAAGAGACATGATTCAGAGTGTGTATGTCAGTGTCCCCCCCAAAAAAGGTCATGTGAGGGCACAGTGAGAAGACAGTCTTTTGAAAGCCAGAAAGAGACCCCTCTCCAGAAACAGAATCTGCTAGAATCTTGATCTGAGATTCCCAGTCTCTAAATCTGTGAGAAAGAAAGTTTTTGTTTTTTAAGCCACCCAGTCTTTAATATTTTGTTACGGCAGTCTGAGCAGACTAATACAAGCCACTTAATAATAATTTAAAAGTTACAATCCTTCCCACAGTCACCCTCCTCACTCTGCCCAGCATCTCCCTGCTTTAGTTACCCCACTTTCCTCTCATCTGTTCTGTATTTTATCTCTGTGCTCTTTGGTATTTTTCCTTTATTGCTTTTTTAATGATAAAAGTTTTATCTCGCTTTTTTCTATTTCTTTTTTCTCTTCCTCTATTACACAGGGAAAACTGAAAACTTTTTTTTTTTAAAGATTTATTTATTCATGCATACAAGAGCTGGGGTACAGACCAGAGATGGGGTGGGTGGGTGAGAGGATTTACCAGAGACAGAGTGGGGAACAGAACAGGCAGACTGACTGAAATACACTGCTGAGGGGAGCAGCGGACGAGACAGGAGAGGTCTGCTGGCCATGTGGGTAGCTCCCTGGCCTGCTGGGGATCAAACTTATGCTACAGAGGCTGCAGATTGCTTCATAGTGCAGTGCTTAACCCCTTGCACCACCAGGGAGGCCCAAAAACTGAAAACTTAATCACAAGCACAAGTAAGCCCCTTTCAGAGGTAAAATGCTCTATTATAATATTTACATAATTTCTTAACCAAGTAAGATGTGAAAACTCTTCTGTCATTTTTATCAGGTTCTTATGCTCTTTTATGTGCCACTGTTGAGAGTATTGTTTCCCTGACCCCATTTTCTCAAGGTCCTGTGTAATTGATTGCATCATTTGCATGTTGTATTGGTTTTTAGAAATGGCTATGTTAGGTTATGGCAGAAATAACTTTTTTTATTTTCATGAAAACCTAGTGAGTTAGAAATATTTATTCTTAGAAATTACAGATAAATCAAGAGATTGACACATTAGACCTAAAGAGTATGTCTCTTTACTGTGCCAGGCACACTTCGGTCTTGTATTTTCTGATATTAACCCATATTTTTTCCCATCAAAGCAAGTTGTCTTTTTGTGTTGGTATTTGCTGTGGCCAAAAGAAATAAGGATGTGACTTAGATAATTTAGATCCAAAGTCTACCACTGACAGTGTAGTATAGATTGAAACTTTAAATGGTATATCAGTATTACTGGACTCGATAAATAGAGTTGACATTTTCTTGATCTCCATGTTTCATTTTATTTTAGTCAAAGATACATTCATTGCTATAAATGTATACATACATATACACGTATTCAAATCACACAGGTGAACAGCAAATACAAATAGATTCATACATAAACAGCCATTTTATTATAGTTTTTGGAAATCATACATTTTATTATCAGACTTTATCAAACATGTACTAATTGCAGATACATACAAATGACTAGAGAAGGCTTATTCTTTTTTTTTAAAAAAGATTTATTTACTTATGCATACAAGAACTGGGGTACAGGCCAGAGGTGTGAGGGGTGAGAGGATTCACCAGAGACAGAGTGGGGAACAAAACAGGAAGACTGACTGAAATACGCTGCTGAGGGGAGCAGCAGGCAAGTCAGGAGAGGTCTGCTGTGCCATGTGGGTAGCTCCCTGGCTGGGGATTGAATTTGTGCTACAGTGGCTGTCGACAGCTTCATAGGTTGTGTCTTTCTTTCTTTAGCTACTTCATGTTTGTTGTCTCATTTATAACTTTTCCAAAGTTGAGTCACTTGGGTGAAATGATGTGTAATAGGAAGTCCAGAAACTGACAGTTGGGAGTCTGTGTCCTGACTTTAGCTGTTGATGGTTTGTAAATTCCCCAGCATGTCAGCTGATAATTAGTCAGGGTTCTCCAAAGAAATAGAACCCAGAGGATATCTCTATAGCTATCTGTCTGTCTGTCTGTTTATCTATCTATCTATTTATCTATCTATCTACCTACCTACCTACCTACCTAACTATCTATCTAAAAGAGAATATTTATGGTAGGAATTGGCTCTTGAGATTATGGAGGCTGAGAACCTGTAATCTGCAAGCTCAAGAATCAGGAGGAGAGTGATGTAACTCAGTCTAGTCTGAGTCCAAAACCCTGAAACGAGGAGCATTTAGGTCCATGCGCAGAAGATGTATGCCCAGCTCAAGCAAAGAGAGCAAATTTATCTCCATCTTTTTGTTATATTTGGTCCCTCAATAGATTAGACAGTTGCCTCCCAACTCTCTAAGGAAGGGAGATCTTCTCTACTCAATCTACAATTCAAATCCTAATCTCTTCTGAAAACCCGCTCACAGACACACTCAGAAATTTGTTTTACCAGTTAGTCCAGCTAGATTGATACATAAAAGTAATCATCACAGCTAGATTTTCTGCTACTTCCCCTCCAGTCTAATTTCTAAATTGACTGCATTTAGAGCTGAACCCTTTGTTCAGTCTGTATATGATGTCATGAAAAACTCTGTGTTCTTCCACCAAAATGTCATGATCCTCTGCAAATCCCCCTTAGAAAAGCAAATAAGAGGAATAAAATATTCTCTAATAACACACAGCTCTAAAACTTTTTAACATGGAAATTATCTAGTTAACAGTTACAGACTACTGGGGGTGGGGAGGAGAGGATGTCAATAAAACATGGCTAGTTTAATCAATACAGTAATTAAATGAATGAAAAAGTTAACAATTTTTGTTTTTATTTCCGTTGTTCATGCAGGTCAGTTCTCAATTTCTTTTTGCATCATTCCACTCTGTAATAGAAGGACTTGACAAGATTATTCAATTTTAGAGACAAACAATAACTTTAAGCTCTTCTACTATATTTAAATCTTGTTTTTAACTTGAGTCTCCCAAAATAGATCCCACTTCCTAATGTGGCTCCCATTAAATTAATAATATAGAAGTTCATGTCTCTTTTCCTTCTCAGAGTGAATTCTTTCCAAATGAAAAGAGGGAGAAGAAAGAGATCTCTTTTATTGATTATAAACATAATTGTAAACATAAATAATACAAATAAATTGAGGTAAAGATAGACATGTATAAGCTAAAGATAGGAAATTGGATTAAATTATTTCTAAGATCCTATCCATATGTAAGCTCTCAAAGAATATATAAAACTCACTTGTTGTAAATATGTTGCTACATTAATTGTAGTTTAAGTCATTTGTTCAAGATCTCAATAAAGTAGAAATTCATGGTAATAGCTCTCATAGGGACTGACCATAAGATATGTTTAAATATTTCAATGATAAGCCAGCATTCAACAGAGAGGTACTTATTCGGAAAGCTTGTGATGCTTTCTTTGACAGGGTTAGGTTAATTTTTCACATATCTTGAGTGGGGGAAATGAGAACATTATTGTTGTCATCACAACCATCAATAAAATGAGCAACTGCTGAATTCTACAAAAGATGGTCTGTTTTTTTAAAAAAAAAGATGGTCTGTTGTGCCTTCAAAATACAGTAGCGGGCAAAGGAAAAATGACGTGCATATTTTTAGCAGAATTTATGACCAGTCCTATGATTCACTATAAAATATGTCACATCTACATAATAACTTCATGCTTGTTTTGTGCAAATTGAACTATGTACTTTTGATGTATTCCCTATTCATGTAAAAGTGTGGATAACAAATGATAGAAGTCAACAGTCATGGCAATTGGACACACTGAATATCTTTCTTCTACGACTCTGAGTCAGTCTCCTCTGTGGATTACTAAACACATTCCAGAAATCTCGTAAGTTACTACTGGTCTAAAAATGGATATAATTAAAGATGAGTAAACCTACCGCAGAGCTTGATGTAATCTTTTAGGGTAATTAACACAAACTATTTACAATGAACTTTTATTCTATTTTTCTAAAGATTGCATATATGTTACTACAAGTTCATATACCTCGCCATTACAAATGCAACCCCCCCTCTCTAATGTACTTATACCAAGAACGGAGGTAGCACCGTTGTACAGTTTTAGAAGGAAGCAGATACAGTGACTGTGGTTATAATGTTAACTAGTGTGAATATAAGATGTGAGAATCCTTCTTAAATGTCATTACTTTAAGGATACAGTAGTAGATATCTTTAAGTTAGCAGTGCTGTGCTTTGGAGCAGTAACTTTCATTATTTAAGATCTGACTGCCCCAACTAGGTTGCTTTTATTGCATTCTCCTTCTTTTCAGACCTGATGGAATGTTATTATATTCTAGAAAACAAGATTTCTTCCCCCCCACCACACTCTCCTGTTTTTCTCTTAACTCAATGAACTATGAGGCTTTCTTTTTTTCTTATTTATTTATATTTACGTTTTAATTTTTTTAAATGTAAATACCATTGGTTTACATCCATGTCAGTGTTTTGGAAGTAGAGTCCCATAATAAGGTTTTCCACTCAATGTGTACTGACTAAAAGAAACCTATGAAATCAGATAGGACATCTCTGGATAATTTGTTTTATCTTTTCATTCATCTTTGACCATGGCTTCTTATAAACCAGGTACTGTGCAGCAAATACTTTTATCTTACACTTTTAGTCCTCATAACCATTACATGTGAATACGTAATTTTCCCCTTTTCAGGTTGATGAAACTGAACTGTGAGATTATAAAGTTCTCCTTAGAGAACTCTCCTTAGTCAAAGCTGAGGGATCAAATGGCACTGGATTTTTTTTTTTTCCTGTCTTCCAAGTTTTAGTTTATACTGTATGTGCTTCCTTCACACTTATATGTATTACATAGTCCAAAACCTTTCCTTCTCTACTGAAACAACTATGGAGTTGCTTTAGGTTTTAGAAAAGAAGAGCAAATTGAGTTGGCACATGAGAGTGTATGAAGTTGTGTGGGGGTGTGGATGAGAGATGTTTTGAGCACTGAGAAAAACTTGAAAAAATGAGAGGTTGGATATAGATTACAGATATTGCTGTAGTCATACCATACTTGTAGAGGTAGCCCCTGAACTTTCAGTTAGTTGAGTCCTTTCTACTTGTCCATTTTGACTTTTGAAGAATAACACAGAATTTTTCTTACCATAATTCTACCTGAAGTTATACCTATATGTGTTTTTATATCAGGGATTAACCTTACCATTTATTATTTATTTATTTATATCAAAGAACCAGAAAACAAAATTCAGGAATCAATCATCACAAAACCCAGGACCCAAACCCTGTTTTGAGATACCTTAGTCTTGACTTCACTTTGACCTGATCGTGGCGTAGGAGTGGTTGAGAATATTTTCCTTTTTCTTAGCTGTCAAAATTCAGTTGATACATCACAGATCCCTAAAGCTATGTAGGGAACTCTTCTCTTAATTCCATCCGCTTCATTTCTAAGCATCTGTGGGTTCAGTGAGAGTTCTGCTTGCCATGAGCGTGAGATCATGCCCTAAGTAATTACAGTGAGCATGCAGTAAAAATATGTGGTGAGTGTAATGTCAGGAAATCATGCAAATTTTATTATCGTCAGTGAAGTGGTGGCTGGTGGAGAACTTGTCAGTATTTGCAACTTGAAGCCTCTAATTACCTTGATTTACTTGTAGTACCATTCATAACCATGCTGCTGTGCTGTTCCTGACAGCACTTTTGCATTTTACAAGAAAGGAATAATGTCACGTAAATAATTTAAAAACAATAAATCATTTAGAGTGGCTTTAAACCAAAACCTAATGCAATCTCTGGCTGAGTACTTGCTACACTTGACAGGTAGCTGGCATGAAGAATTCATCTATGTATCATAAGTATTTGCTTTTAAAATTCACCAATCCCAAGCAGGCAGATTGAAGGAAAAAAAAAAAATGTATACCCAAGTCTCCTCTATCCTGACAGTTCATTTCACCTTTCTGAGGTGAAATGGGAATGAAGAAATTAAATTCTGTATAGGTAGTTCTACTTAAAGCAGATTTGCTGAGTTATGCTAGGTAAGTGTCTAATTAAGACTCATTCTCCAAGCAGGGCTGACCAAGTGTTGGAGGAGTATATAAACATGCCTATGACAGCACCCCATCACACCCACACAAGAACTGGAGGGAAAAGACTGGAAAGGTTGGGGAACAGGATGAGAGAACAAGGCTGATTTTAACTAGTTCCCACCTACTCTGAGGAGCACAACTACTACTCTGCTCTGGTCGTTTCTGTTCACACTAGACAAAGCAGACAATGCAAAGCAAAACCTGGAGAAAAGCTTCTACTTTAGAAAAAAAAAAAAGTAGTACTACTTCCATTATGCCTGAGGGGGAGCCTTGTCTGCCAGCTGCTTTGGACAATTGAGTTCCTACTGGGTGCCAAGCTGTCATTATCTCTTTTAATCCTCACAACAATTCTCTGAGGTAGGTATGATTACCCTCTTTTATAGATAAGGACAAAACTTGAGTTAGATTAAGTAATTTGCCTGAGATCACCAGCTAGGAAGTGACTATCAGAATTAAGTTGGAATCTGTTTGACTCAAGCAGCATTCTTTCTCTACCCCGCTTTCTTCCCATCTCTCTCCATAAATCTGATTTCTTATTTAACTTCATTATGAATTCACTTACAATTTTTTAAAAGATTTATTTATTTATGCATACAAGAACTGGGGTACAGACCAGAGGTTTGGGGGTGGGTGAGAGGATTCACCAGAGACAGAATAGGAAACAGAACAGGCAGATTGACTGAAATACACTGCTGAGGGGAGCAGCAGTCTAGTCAGGAGAGGTCTGCTGCACCATGTGGGTACCTCCCTGGCCGGGGATTGAACTCGTGCTGCAGTGGCTGCGGATAACTTCATAGATTGCATCTTAACCCCTTGTGCCACGAGGGAGGCCCTCACTTACAATTTTAAAAGTATTTTTTAAAGTTTTATTTATTTATGCATACAAGAGCTGGGGTACAGTCCAGAGGTGTGGGTGGGGGGAGAGGATTCACCAGAGACAGAGTGGGGAAAAGAGCAGGAAAACTGACCAAAATACACTGCTGAGGGGAGCAGCGGGCGAGACAGGAGAGTTCTGCTGCGCCATGTGGGTTGCTCCCTGGCCAGCAGGGGATCGAACTTGTGCTGCAGAGGCTGCACTATTTCTTCATAGTGCTGGGACTAAACCCCTTGCGCCACCACAGAGGCCCCAATTTTAACATGTATTTTAAGGCAGTTCTGTGAACATTCAGAATAGTGGAATCTCTGGGTGACAGAGGATCTCAAAAGTCACCAAGTCGGGCCATGCCTGTCTAAAATATTCCTCTTCCACCATTCTAGAAGAGGTCCTCTAGCATATTCTGCCTGAACACCTCACAAAAGAGCAATATTTTTCGGCACACAGGCCATTTGCTGGAAGCAGACAACAGCTCCGTTTCTTCCCTGCCCAGTGCCTGCCTGCCTACCCCTCAGATTTACTTTACCCAAGTTCCCTTGTTCCCTCATAAGCTATTTTGCGTTCAAGAGAGTCTTAACCAGACCTGTTAAAATTCCAAAGTGTTCACTTTTTTCTTCCCAAACACCAACATTCAAATGCCTTTTTCCTTAGATCAGTGTTCATCTGCATAAGATTCTCATGGTTCTCCATGTTGGTCTGTTCGGCATCGCCTGAATGGGATGCTAAAACAAAGTGCTGTTTAGTGATTAAAAATTGTGATATTCTGGCCCTTACGAGGTATTCAGTTAATGTTAGTTCCTTCTTTAATTCTGACTAGTGTTTTTTATTCCAAACGTTAAGTGATCCCCACATTTTCTGGATCTAAGTTTATCCTGGTGTTTCCCCAACTTTGGTCAGCAGTTTCTGAATGTTAGCAGCAGCTTCATTATATTCAGACTGAGTGCATTCTTCTTTCCTTCAGAAGGAAGATCAGGAGAACTGTTACCCACTTATTTGTGCTGTGTGAAGAAGCAAAATATAACAGACTCGTGTCCTCTCCTGTACATGTTCCAACAAGAATCGTGGCAGTGTAGTAACAGCTGAGATCCTTTCTTTAGACAGTCTGTTCAAATGCATTTGAAATTTTAAAGGATAAGAGTTTAGTTTTTTTTTTTAAGAGCTAAAAGCAATTGACAAAGTTTGACTGACAAACTCAACTAGAATCTTCCTAAAGTTAGTAAACAGCACATTACATTTGCTAAAGCATAGGCATTGACTAGAAGGGGACTTGGAAACGTTAGTTGCTGAAGAATCTCACCTTCCATGGGAAAAGATCATCATAGAAGAAGGAACGTGGTGGGCTTTGCCAATGCTCAGTGGAGTGGTCCCTAATCTGGTCCCTGAACGGGCAGCAAAAACATCAGCTTATAAATGCAAATTCTCAGGTCTCAGGCCAGACCTATTGAAGAAGAATCCCTAGGCATGGGGCCCAGAAATCTATATTTTGGCAAGACCTCCAAAGGAGTTTCATAACAGGAACATTTGAGAATGCTGTCTTAGAGCATTTTTGCTAATGAAGGAACAAGAAGTTGGAGAGTACATTGACCTAACATGTTAGCTGGGACTCCAGTCTGTCATAAGGACAATCTTAAACTAAGGATAGGCTAGGAGAGAGTTCCAGGTGATTCTCAACTCTCGATACATTTAGAATCACTTCTGGTAATTAAAAAAATGTCATTCAAAGGTGATTTATTTTTTTTAATGGGAAAGAAAGAGAAAGAAGAAGGCCTTCCTGGTGGCATAAGGGGTTAAAACGCAACCTATGAAGCTATCTGCAACCTCTACAGCATGAGTTTGATCCCTGGCAACCAGGGAGCAACCCACATGGCACAGCAGACCTCTCCTGACTCTCCTGCTGCTCCCCTCAGCAGTGTACTTCGGTCAGTCTGCCTGTTCTGTTCCCCACTCTGTCTCTGGTGAGTCCTCTCACCCCAGGCACCCTCTGGCCTATACCCCAGCTCTTGTATGCATAAATAAATCTTTTTTTAAAAAAAAGAAAGAAGAAAGGAACCTCCCCATCCCCCAAACTCCCCACTTGGGGCTACCTTTTAGCAACTCTTATTTTATGCCCTGAGATGGGGGCCCCAAGTATCCATATTTTCAAGGGTTCAGATGACTCCAATGTGGTCACCTAGTTTGAGAATCATTATTGTAAAAACTTGAAGTTTGGAACATTGCAAAACTTAAAATAATGAGAAAGTAATATTTCCTGAAAGCACAATTTAATTAAGTACTGGATGGTAACAACTACCACTTGGGCCCAACTTATCAGAGCTCCTATCACATTAGGAGACTCCCTAGTTATGGCAAGGTCATTGCCACTGTTTCTAGTATGACCTGTTTGTATCCTTAATAGAGCTGCTGGGCCCACACACATGTAGAGCTGTACCACTTAAACCCAGCTCACTACCCATTTTGCGACTAACCTCTGTGCAAGGGGAAGCAGGGAAGCTCATGGAAAGAACTCTGATCTCAGAGTGAGAAAATCTGCATTGGAGCACCTGCCCTGCCACTAACAAGCTATCCAATTAAGTTAAATAACTTAAATGCTCTGCACCTGTTTTCTTATCTGTAGTGCTCAATGAGCTTCCTCCCAGCTCTAAAATAAAAGCTTTACTCATAGTTTCTTTTGTTTCATGCAAACTGGCCATTTGTTCAGCTATATATTATTAAGAGACAACATAGTCCAATGCATCACAGACTCAATCCTTGAGTCTTTTTCCTTTGACTTTTTCATTTATTAAAGTTAATCTTTCACCTTTGGATAAATAAGATTGATGCTATTGGGGAAATACAGAAATTGCCAGAATTATGTTCACATTATGAGCTCTTCCAATTGTAAAATCACAAAAGACATCAGGTACATACAATTCAATCAGTTACTTGTAAAATCAAGTTTTCATGAAATAAATGGAATTAGTCATAGAAAATAAGAAGCTTCTCTGGATACATTTTTCCTGACTGTTGGAAATGCTGACATTTGATTTCATAATTCTTTTTTTTAAATTATGAATCCAACTTACAAGCTAACATGGAGAAGGGCTTGACTGCAGCACATTCCTTTCCTCTCATAAATGATGCTCCACACAGTATGTGATACTGAAAGGTACCATATGAAGCGTATCACACAATTATTATGGTCCATTCATCATGGTTGGTTTCAACTGCGGGGTTTGGAAACCATACAAGGATCAGATTCTAAATGGAGTACTTAGGAAAGAGACAGATACTGCCTCTAATTTTATTGCCCTTGTGTTCTACCCTTCTTGCATTTTAATGCTGTAAATATTCCTTTTGCAGTACCATAGATGATCTTTCCCTTTTCCCATCCTCCCTTTTCCCTTCCATCTTTTCTCTAACTCTAAGACAGTTCTAAGTATTATCGAATCAGAAATCTCCTTTAAGAGTTTCGTGTATGCTTTTATTTTTGTTGATTAACAGGTTAATCAATACAGGCCAATTTCATTCATATGCTTTTGACAAGTCTTGATATATGCTATGTGTATCCATACATATGTGTGTATACACACATACTTACAGCAAAACTATTTTTTCTCCTTAACCAAAACATGGTTTTGGCAGTAGCCATATGGCCCACAACTAGAGAGAGGACTAGGCAGTGCTGAACTAGAGGAAGTGATTCCTCCTCTACCTAACATGAAAGAATAGTTATTTGTGATCAGGGAATATAGAGTTATATTTTGCTGCATTTTATTTATTTTTTTTAAGATTTATTTATTTATGCATACAAAAACTGGGGTACAGGCCAGAGGTTTGGGGGTGGGTGAGAGGATTCACCAGAGACAGAATAGGAAACAGAATAGGCAGATTGACTGAAATACACTGCTGAGGGTAGCAGCGGGTGAGTTAGGAGAGGTCTGCTGTGCCAATTGGGTAGCTCCCTGGACGGGGCTCGAACTTGTGCTGCAGTGGCTGCGGATAGCTTCATGGGTTGCGTCTTAACCCCTTGAGCCACCAGGGAGGCCCCATATATTAGCTGCATTTTAACAAAAATTATTTACATAACAGACATATTGGGGAAATCAGTAATGTAATTCAGGAAGCAGAGCCTATATAGTACATCGCTCATTTGAGCCTTTGTGGTTTGTGAAGAATAGTTTTCAGTTACAAATGTTACTTAAAATCACATACAAAAACATAACAAATTTAGAGCCATAGTGTTGATTTGCTGTTAACCACAGAGACTCACAAAACTTTCAAAAATAACAAAAAACTCGATATGCTCTCAATGGAAACATTAATATTAATAAGAGCAAAATTATTTGAAATATTGATAAATAACAATTATTTAAAACATTTATGACTTACACTTTACCTTATCCTTTTCAATTTCCACTTCAGGTACAATACATGCATGTGTAATACATATGTGTACAACATACATAATATATATCATATATGTGTAATAGTATTGACATTTTATATTTATGAAGGAAGGCCACAATCTATGGGACAATCTAGGGCAGAAAATTAGAAACAATAAAAAAATCCTAAGCGAATTTCAAGATTTCAGGTAAGATAATTCCAAAGCTCAAATTTAAAAAGAGGCAGAGAGATAGGTAGATTATATATATATAGACAGATGGATGAGACATTTTTAGCAATCACCCCTTCACAAAGTCTCCATCCTTTTAAAACCAACTCTATTAATTAAAATTAATTGAGCCCATACCCAATTTTATATCAATTTCTAAATTGTGTAAAAATGTTATGGTGCTAATATAAAATTATCAAGAATATGCATTAAAATAGAGAATAATAGGGGTCTTCCCTGGTGGTGCATGGGGGCTGAGTGTAGCGCTGTGAAGGTGACCGCAGCCTCTGCAGCGCTGGTTTGATCCCAGCCTGCCAGGGAGGGTCCCACATGGCGTGGCCCGACATCTCCTGTCTCACCCACTGCTCCCCTCAGCAGTGTATTTCAGTCAGTGTGCTGTTCTGTTCCCCGATCTGTCTCTAGTGAATCCTCTCACCCTTCCGCGCATCTGGCCTATACCCCGGTTCTTGTATGTATGAATAAATAAATCTTTAAAAAAATAGAGTATAATATTTTTATATTGGCTTATAACATATCCAATGCTTTCCAATCTACCTTATCATCCCCTATCTTCCAACTGGTAAAAGAGATATAATTTAGATCACTAAGCACTTTTGAGGTCCTATGATCTCATAGGTACCATGCTGAGATCTCCAGGAGATGCAGAAATGAAATGAGCTTGTCTTATCTCACCTACGGTGAGGGCCTAGTGCCTCTGCAAAAGACACAAACTAGACATAGAAACTGTTGAATCAAAATGGGCATTTTTTTTTTAAGATTTTTATTTATTTATTTACACAAGAACCGGGGTACAGGCCAGATTCACGGAAGGGTGAGAGGATTCACCAGAGACAGAGAGGGGAACAGAACAGGCAGACTGACTCCAAAATACACTGCTGAGGGGAGCAGCGGGTGAGACAGGAGAGGTCTGTGTGCCATGTGGGACCCTCGCCACGCGGCAGGCCGGGATCAAACCGGTGCTGTGGAGGCTGCTAACAGCTTCATATTGCTGCGCTCTACGGCCTGCGCCACCAGGGAAGGCCCTCCAAATGGGCATTTTTAACCCTCCATCCAGGCAATACTACCTTCCTGGAAGTTAAGGAGGTAATGAAATTAATTCAAAGGTAGAAAAGTTAAAAATTTACACACACACGGAGCAGGTCCTTGAACAACATCGTTTGGTGCAATGTTGCTTTGTTATTCTTTTGATGAGAAAAAATCCTGCTGACAATGAAATGACTTTATTTGAGGACCTCTTTTATTATGCCTTATTTTACTGAAAGTCACAGTTTCCAAGAACCCATTGATGATGTTGAGAACTTACTGAATAAATCTATGCATCTCTATCTATCTATCTATCATTCATCTAAAACACATATATAGCATACATATGGCTTTTGTAAGGATATATGTGCTTTATTATGTCTATGCTGTATATTTTATATTTTAAATTTAAATTGTTGCACTAGCATTAATAAGACAACATCAACATATATGTTTTAAATGAGTAAATTATCCTGCATTTTTATTATCTCTCAATTATAATTAAAATAAATGTGATTTCAATATATATAAATTATGAATTAAGATTTCCAGATAAGTATTTCCTATTCCTAAGTAGAAGTCAAAAGTCTGTTTGCCAAATTACTATGTGCCAAGTATTGTGCCAAATTTGTCTATGTACATTTTCTCATTTCATCCCCTAAAATATATCATAAACTAAGTACTTCTATTATCTCCAGTTTACAAATAAGAGAAACTTTCTGATTCACCTAATATGGCACAGTCACAAAAGGGTAGATCCAAGATGAAAATTCAGGTAATTCTATTGAATAGCTACGGCTCTGAGTCAATTCTGGATTGATTTTCCTACCTCTTCTCTAATATGGATGCTGCAGTGTTTCACTGAGATTAAAATCAACAGCATTTAAGTACAGTTTATGGGGGCATGTTCGGATAAGTCACTTGTAAGTAAGCATTCTTGTGGTTTGCTTTATTATGAATTAATGATAACTTAGTGTATCAACTCTGCCAAATTTTAATATACATTCAATAACTGTTTTTATAGCAGTTAAAGCTTGGTCTTAAAAAATGTGTGAGTAGGTAATTGTTAAAAATATGAAAATACAACCAGACTAGAAGACTAATTGCTCCTTGCGGTTGTATATATTTCCCTTACAGAAGCACAAGATACAAAATATCTCAAAATAGCATAGATTAATCTTTTTCCTTCTGATGAGGGATTTTAACCTCACCCTAAATATAGTATCTCTTATTGTCTCTCTTTCCTTATTTTTCTCTCCTAACTTCCAGATTAAACTTTTAAACGAGAGGATACTTTCTCAGAGAAACTTCACTGAGAAACTTCACTGCTTGTAACATCCTCAGTTCTGGAGGCCACATCCTGGGGTCAGGAGGCTGGTGCTGACCTCAGTCCTCTGTACCATAACATACTAATACATCAGCTGAGCTCCTTAATGAGTGCCTCGAAACACAACTCTAATGAAGACAGCCATATGTGGATGATAGATGGATTTTGGACAGAGATAGAGAGACATGTTGAAAGCCTCACAGAGTTCCCAGAATCAGTTGTATAAGTTGTGATTAATTTTTATTTGCTATCAGTCTTGTGCCAGATGCGGAGAGCTCTGAAATTCAACATGCTGAGAAGTGATTGAAGGAGCAGTTTTCTAAGTAGAGGAGAAAAGTAACTCTAAGTAGCTAATACTTGCATTTTGATGTGGGGGATATGTAAAGAATTTAATTGGACTTTTATATTATTACTAACTTACCATCACAATGATATGATACTGCTGTTTTGTACTATTGATTGCTGTGCAAATCCATTTTATAAAGGCATTTGTCTGAGTTTATTGAAACAAAGACTACTGGTTGGTTAGATGAACTTTTCAGAATAAATGGTAATATTTTTATTTTTACAGAAAGCTAACAGTATTACTTTGGGGAACTAAAGTGGTCAAAGGAAACAATTGTCCAGGCAAATTATATTAAAGAACAGAAAACAAAAAGAAAAGGAATGCTTTAGCAGAGGTATTATATATTGGTGGAAAGTAAATTTTGACAAAAATGAATCCAGTTAATTGCCTAAGTTATCACATCAAACAATTCAATCTAAGGTGAAAATATTGTAAATTATTATTTTAAAGCATAACTAAGAAGTAGGTCTATCTCTATTCAAGTTGACTTGATCTTATATATAAAAGTACAATGGAAGCTGCTAAAAACCCCATCAGAACTAATTGACAGATTTAGCCAGCTTGTGGCACACAAGATCAATATACAAAATTTATATTGTGTTTATATATGAGTATATGTTCTATACTTTTACAATAAACAATCCAAAAAATAAAATAATTTCACTTGTAATAGTGTCAAAAAGAAATAAAATGCTTAAGAATACATTTAATAAAATAAGTACAGCACTAATACTCTGAAAGCTAAAAAAAATTGTGGAAAGAAACTAATATCTGGGTCTCCCCGGTGGCGCAGCGGTTGAGCGCTGGGTTGCGAAGCTGCCCCCGGCCTCTGCGGCGCCGGTTCGATCCCCGGCTGCTCCCGGCCACCGGAGGAGGGTCCCACATGGCGCGCAGACCTCTCCTGCCGCCCGCTGCTCCCCTCAGCGTGTACTTCGGTCCTTCTGCCTGCTCTGCTCCCCGCTCTGGCTCTGGTGAATTCTCTCACCCTCCAGCGTTTCTGACTGTACCCAGTGCATGTATAAACAAACAAACAAACAAACAAATAAATAAACATGCCTCTATAAAAAAAAAAAAAAGAAACTAATATCTAAGTAAATAGAAAGGCATCCTGTGTTCGTGGACTGGAAAACCAAATATTGTTAAGGTGGCAATATCCTTAGCTGATCTATAGATTTAACATGATCTTTCACAGAATCCCAGCTGACTTCTTTGTAGAAACTAACATGATGATCTTAAAAATGTATATGGAAATGGAAAGTGCTCCAAATAGCCAAAGCAGTTTTTTCAAAAGAACGTTAAGCCAGGGGAACTCACATTTTCAAGTTCAAAACCTACTAGACAGCAACAGTTATCAAGACAATATGGTATTAACTGAAGATAGACATATGAATCTATAGAAATGAATTGAAAATCCAGAAATAAACCCACATATCTATGGTAAATGATTTTCATCAAGAGTGCCAAGATCATTCAATGAGGAAACAAGAGTCTTTTCCAACAAACGGTGCTAGGGCAATTGGATACCCATTTGGGAAAGAATGAATTTGGACTCATACCTCACTCATACCTCCATATGAAAAATTAATGTGCAATGTATTAAAAACTTAAATATAAAACTACAGCATAAAGTATGCACTATAATATAAAGCTAAACCTATAAAATTTCTAGGAAAAAACAGGAATAAATTTTTGTGAATTTGTCTTTGGCAATGGTTCCTTAGGTATATTACTAAAAGTATGAGCAGCTAAATAAAAGACAGATTACATGGAATTTAGCAAAATTAAACACTTTTTTGGTCAAAAAGACCCTTTCAAAAAAATGAAAATATAACCCTCAAGATGAAAGAAATTATTTGCAAATCATATATCTGGCAAGGGAACTAGATCTAGAATATAGAGAGGACAATGACAACTCAACAATAAAAGTCATAAAATCCAGCTTAAAAAAAATGGGCCAAGGATCTGAATCAACCTTTCTCCAAAGAAGGCACACAACTGGCCAGAACAAGAATACTCAATATCATTAGACAACAGTAATGTGTAAACCACGACCTTAATGAGGTTCCACTTTATTTCAGCTGATGTGACTATAATAGGAATAATAATAGAAAGGGTTGATGAGAATCTGAAAAAATTGGAATTTTCAGAGACTGCTGGTGGGAATGTAAATGGTGCAGTAATAATAGAAGGCAGTGTGGTGGTTTCTTGAAAGGTTAAATTTGGAGTTACCATTGACTGAGCAATTCTTCTCAAGAAAAATGACATAAACAAAGACATGGTCAAGAAGTTTACACAGCAGCTTTATTCATAATGGCCGAAAGGTAAAATGGAAATAATCCAAATATCCATGAGATAGTGAATGATGAAAAGTGGTGTATCCATATAATGTAATATTCATTATATACTCAGCAAAAAAATATATGAAATACTGATATATACTATAACATTGAGGAATCGTAAAAGTTATTATTTAGAGGAAGAAGCCAGTCACAAAATATCACTTATTACAAAATTCCTTTATATAAAATATTTAAAATAGGCAAATCTACAGAGACAAAGTAGATTAGAGGTTGTCTGGTACTGTGGGTAGGAGTCTGGTTGGGTAGAGGAGTGGTAAGTAAAAGATACAGGGTTTTATTCATTTGGTGTTAACTGGTTATGCAATCAACCCATTGTGAAATTTACTAAAATATACATTAAACCCGCTCTATCCTTGGGTTCTGCATCCATGGATTGAACCAACCCCTGATTAAAAATAGGTGCTATGTAGTTAGCCTATGATGGCTTAGTCACTACTGAACTTATTTTTTTCTCATTATTTCTAAACAATATTGTATGACAAATATTTACATTGTATTAGGCAGTATAAGAAATCTAGAAATGATTTAAAGTATACTCGAGGATATATGAAGGTTATAAGTCACCATTTTATATAAGGGACTTGACATTGTAAAGATTTTGGTATCTGAAAACAGGGTGGGAGCCTCTATGAACCAACACCACTACAGATACCTAGGGAGGACTCTTCAGTTTAAATCGGTAAAATGCATGGTGTGTGAACTATATTTCAGTAAAGCTGTTATCAAAAAAAGTGCTATTTCTGAAACAATTATACACTTTTAATATTAAACCCTTTCAACATGGGTTTTCCAGTTACACCTGTGTAAAAGAAACCATTTAGATTGTGTCTTGAAAAGAACTATATTTGGTCTGGAATAATAAACCTTTGATATACTTATGAATACAGATTCATTTAAACATTGGTTTGTTGCTTATTAGCATTGTGAAGTTAACAGTTGAAAAGGTCAAGGGATGTGAAATAGGAGAACAAATTCTTTAGGTTTTTTTATTTTTTAAACAGGTGCACCCTATCCAGAGAAACAGTTGCCATAATCCTTACATCCATTTTTTAAGTTGATATCTCAGTAGAAAATATATTTTTAGAAAGTATTGTCTGGCCAATGAGTTATACATTTACAACCTATCATTCTTGCCCAGCTATGAAAATCTTAGGGCATTGCACCAGAATCCTGAAGAGCTGGCACAAGAGCCAATTCTGTTTGCCTCTTGACTTTCTTTTGCCTCTGAGCCTTTCTACTTAATAAATCTGAAAAATGTATTAGTCACAGTGGTTTGGGATTCTGCTTTCCTAAAGCTCTGTTCTAAATGAGCTGTTGCACTTCTGAACTAAAATTTCCCTGCTCTTTGCCATCTTTCACTCTGTGCTTTTCCAGACCTAAAATGTCAAAGTATCAAGCAGATGGGGTTACATTTGGAACATTTGGATTGGTAGGGAATGACTCCATGCTTTTAGCAGATCTTTAGTTGTATTATTTAAAAAAGAAAACAATGGACTATTAATAAAAGATTCATTAAATTTAGTTTTCCGTCTCAATTAACTACTGCACTTAGGGAAAATATTTGATATTGTAAAATAAAAGCAGCACAGGCCATTTGCTAATGTACTTAGGAAGGTCTAATAGCCCAGAGTTTTGTCTAATAATTCCTTAGAATGAAGGGGTTTTAGGTCCACTTGGATGTACTTCGACATCTCTTTGTGTGTTTGTTTTCATTTGAACTAGAGACACCAACAGACTTTCTCTAACCCTCTTTGGACAGAAGTTTAGAATGGCTTCTATTTTGCCAGCTCTTTTTGCCCATGGAGCATCAGACAAGGACATTTTCCTGTTAAAAAAATGACAGTATGTTTTCCCTAACTAGAAGTGTACAAAGACATTTCTTTGATTTTGAGATAATTCTTTTCATTTTTGTTTTCTCCCCTCCTTTCACATATTGGATTTTAGATCTATATGACTAAGGATCTTAATGCATTGCTGAATAAGGCTAGGGAGCATGTGAGGATGAGTACTTCAAGAACACTGACCAGGAATTCTGGCCTGTAACACCAACTCTGCCACTATCTCTGGCTATGGCTAATGTTTCTGGTATTCAACAAATAATTTATAAGCACATACTATGTACAAAGTACTGTTTAGATGTCTAACCCCATTGGATCTCAGTTTCTTTATCTGTAAAATGAAACATGATCCAGAGAGCTGAGGTTAACACGTTTGATCTTTCTTCCAAAGAAATCATGATTTTTAACTGTTATTTTCACACAATGTAATGTTTTCTTACTCAGTGAGTTATTCCTGATTTTTCTTCATGGTATAGTAAAGTCTCATACCTGCCTTAAACTAACTTAAAAGTTTAGATTAAATGAAAAATGTGTGTATACACAGCACTATACTAAGGTCACCAGTAAAAATACAGCATTGGGAAACTAATGGTATGGTATCAACTCTAAAATGGCTGGGAACTTCTTCCTGTTTGAAGAGAGGAGAGGAATAAGATATTTTGCCATTATTTTTAAAAACGATTTATTTATTTATGCATTCAAAACAGGGGTACAGTTCAGAGGTGTGGAGGGTGAGAATTCACCAGAGACAGAGTGAGGAACAGAACAGGCAGATCTACTGAAACACACTGCTGAGGGGAGCAGCAGCCTAGAAAGGAGAGGTCTGCTGCGCCATGTGGGTCAGCTCCCTGGCCGGGTATTGAACTCTTGCTGCAGTGGCTGAGGACAGATTCATAGGCTGTGTCTTAATCCCTTGTGCCACCAGGGAGGCCCAAGATATTTTGCTATTATTGAAAGCAAAATTTGTCATCTGCTTTTTATTTTTCTTTTCCCTTTTCAAGAAAAATAAAAGACCAAATGTGCCTGAGAATCAATGTGGTTGTAACCCAGTAATGGTTGGTAAATGTCCTTAGCAGCAGCCTCATCTTGGGACCTGGGGCATTTTATAAACCACCTTTAGGCAGGGGCTTTAGTCCTAATCATTGTTAATCTGCCTTCTGACTGGGGACTGGGGAGGAGGAAGCAGTAACCTGGCCCAGGATTTTCAAGTGTATTGTCCTGCTCCCTCACCCAATTTAAGGAGTTAAGTGGCTAAAAGTTCTTTTCCACTTAGTACTCGATCCCTTCATTTCAGACTAAACTTTGGATACTGAGGATCCCGGAATCTCCTGTCCACAAGGCCTATATGGGGTGCTCCCACATTGCAGGTATGAATCCTGCCCAAGGGGTGCTTAGGAAGATGTTGGTCCCAGATTATACCACTGGAGCTGAGGTGACCACATGCTTGTGTAAAGAGTAAAAGGAGAGGGCCTCCCCGGTGGTGCAGCGATTGAGCGCTGGGTTGCTAAGCTGCCTGCAGCCTCTGCAGCCCCGGTTCGATCCCCAGCTGCTCCCCGGCCACTGGAGGAGGGTCCCACATGGCGCACATACCTCTCTGCTGTGCCTGCTGCTCCCCTCAGCAGTGTACTTCGGTCCTTCTGCCTGCTCTGCTCCCCGCTCTGGCTCTGGTGAATTCTCTCACCCTCCCGCGCTTCTGACTGTACCCAGTGCTTGTATAAATAAATAAATAATAAATCTTAAAAAAAAAAAAAAAAGAGTAAAAGGAGAACAGAGAATGGGCTCCAGGCCATGCAGATATTGGGGCTGAGCCTGGGAATAGATATTAACAATTCTTTATAAAATACTCTCCTATTACACAATAGCAATGTTTCCACAATTGCTACCTCTCTTGTACAAAGAGCACTCATTTTCAGAACAACTTAGCTAAACCCGGGGCAAAATGACAAAGTTGGGTAAGTTCTCTCTTGGCTTCTGTTCTTCCTTTATGTACCCTGCAGTCCTGTTGGTGGTTTCTTCCCCACACCCCAGTCACACTATATTCCTGAGTGTATCTAGGGCTTCTCTTAATCTAGGTGCGGTCACCTCACCTATACGGGACTCTCTCCTTTGATTTCACTTCGTCCCTCCCTACTCCAGATTAACATGGCTGGGTCTCCATTTGTTCCAGAAAGTGCTGTTTGCTGCCATATGTAGCTCATTAATTAAATATATTTTTGATAACCCACTTACTAATTATTCTTTACCCCCCTCACCAGTAAAGCAAAGTCTTAATTTTGTCAAAATCTACCTCTACTCAGAAGGCATTTATAAGGAAAACCACCTTCCCAATGAAAGAAAAACTTAGAACATTCTGGATTTTAGGAAGTGGAATCATCTGGTGAGGATCAGTTTTGATACTGTTATTTATGTGTCTGCTTGGATTTTTCTCATTCACTTAATAGTTTCCATCACTTCTGTTACCATCACCCGTTCTGTTACCATAGGGCTGCTCTTCTCTTACGTGAGTACAATCTCTTGTTTTTGAAGAGGAGGCAAACTTTTAAAATACTTTCTTCTTTCTAAATACCAAAATAGAATAAAAGGGAGATAAAAGATTACAAGAAGCAAAACATTGCTTACCAAGCACCTTCTGTTCTGCTACAACATAACTATTGAACGCTTAAGAATTCTCGATAACCATGTAGGAAAACAATTATTTCAATAGGAAAGGGCAGGAGTGGGGCCTAGAAGGATTCAGATTCAAAACAACTAAGTTATTTTAAGGAGCACCGCTAATGATCCTTTGCTGGAATTTCAGGTAGGTTGCCAGGGGAAATTTTGGCTGGCAGACCTGATTCCTTTCCAATCACACTGTATTATGGCTTTCACCTGTGGATAAATCTTATCCTACAGCGCACCATTGACAGACATAGGAGAGCAGCCAATGCATTACACTTTCAGGCTGGGGAGACTCAGGCAGGAGCGCCACCCACAGGAGGTTGGGCTAAATGCATGAGCTCAGGAGAGAGGAAGCAATACAGAAGCATAACCCAAATTCAGGCCAGGAGAAATGGCCAAAGTTATTATTGGGGAAGGAGAGTAAAATATAGAGCAGAAAAGCAAAGTTAGATAGTAATTGGAAGAATGACAAACTCCATCAGTAACAGAGAAGATACTGGTTGGAACATGTTGTATAGATCAGAGCCATTGGTTCTGGAGCAACATCCTAATGGGTGATTGGAAGCCAGCTGTGATCTGATGCCTTAGGTCCACACCTTATGAATTGAAGAGGCCATGATCTATCTATGTATCTATGTTTTTCTTACGTTGTTGTTGATTTTTATGCAGTATTTGATTTCTCCCCTCAGAGGTAGTCCCTGTGGTTCTCCCACCACCATAGGACCTGTGATCTATCACCACAGTCCCTTGTGAAGAGCCCATGATTTAAAATGAAACACAGAAAATATGGTCTCTAATTTATATTGTTTACTCTTCTCACTCAACTTCACTGTTTAACTATGTCTTCCAGGAAACCAATTTATAGTCTTTAAAGAGAGAAAGTAGATGTAAGGAGCTACAGTTTTGACTATGTTTTCCAATAAAATACACAGGACCTTGATTTTCTAAAACCTAAAACTTCACTATATCTATTAAATGCTAGCTTCTCCAGAAATTTGTCTTAGTTTGTTTTTTGATCTAATAAAAGGTGTAAGTGGTGCAGTCATGAGTGACTGGTATCAAATAAAAGGTATAAGTATTTCGTTTCTGTTAGTATCCAGAGACTTACATGAAAATTATGTTAGGCTAAAGAAGCCATTTGTTAAAACTGATGAACATATTGGAGGAATGAATTTAGTTATGGAATCATGTATCTTGTAATCATTAATAAATTATAGAGGCCCATAATAGAAACATTGCAAATATTTCATAAAAATAACATAATTCTTCACTCTTGAATAATTACACAATTCAAATCACCAGAAATCAGGAGGAATTTTAATTTTCTTTTTAAATTACTTAACATACTTTCAATCTGTCTTAAATTAAAAATTACATTTCTTCCTGTGTATTAATAACTATTTAGAAAGCTTGAATGACTTAAGTCAATCGGAATGATTGCCAGTTGTCACATTGCCCTCGATAGCTTCCATTGCTATAATGTTTCATGGCAAATATTAGATCTTTAATTGAAGTAAAGGACAATGCTCTTAAAGTAAATTTTGTTAAAAATCAGGAACTGACTCTATACTGCAAGTACACTCTGTCTGGGGTATAGAATCTGCTGGGAAACATTATGAAAGACCATGGAGTAAAAAAAACCATTTCGCTTTGCATAGTGGTTATCATGAAAGGCTTTCAAAGTACTTTGCAATCAATTTTTATTATCAGACTTTTATAAAAGCCTCCCCATACCAATAATTGACTCTCAAACTAAATCATAAGTGGAAAAATTAAGAAGTATGGTACATTATACATGGCATCATAAACAGAGGCCTAAGTTATCATTATTAATGATAATGGTAATGGTGATTGAGAAGCATGCTCAGAGTGACCAAAACTTTTATTTTATCATGAACTCACAGTCATTTAAATTGTGTTGTTGCTATCACCTCCTTCCGCCTCGATTCTATAATTGAAATCAAGGATGCTAACACTGATGGGCCCTGGGAGAAAACAGCTTTCAAAGAAACTTGAAATTCTGAAAATAGCATTAATTTTTTTTTAAAGATGAAGATTAGTAAATATATATTGGAACATACATGTGACAGTAGATATTCTGAAAGGATGGAGAATAGGAGAGGTTTTAGGAGAAAAGTGAAAAGAAACTTAAAAAAGTTAGTGAGCTAATGATAGAAAAGGCAAAAATCTCTTTGAATGGGGTCACATGTTATGTGTTATGTCTATTAAATAACATGTGTTATGTCTATTAAAATAAATTTAAATTTAAAGTACTTACTGCTGAAACAATACAGTTGCTGGAAACATCCACTCGTGGCTATTGAAATCGGTACTTTTGTGTTCCTTTGAATAATGTTAGCCCCATCATTTTGACAAATGATATTAATGCTTATAAATGTTTTTCATTTTTCATCGTAAGTACATTCTAAGATATTAATATAGTTAAATGTTCAGATTATTTGACTACTGTTAACTTTAGTGATATCTGGATTTTCCTAAAAATAATATCCATTTGATTTATTTTTATATTTAAAAAACACACTGTTGTATAGCTCTGGATGTATTGGGAAAGTGGGCAGGAGTGTGGTGGTGCAGGGGGTAGGTAGGGAGGGAGAGGAAATAATACAAACTTGAATAGGAAAAAGGATGTGAAATTGACATTAAAAACAAACAAGGGCTTCCTGGGTGGTACAGGAGTTAAAGTCTCAGCACTATCAAGCTAGCACCAGCCACTGCAGAATGAATTCTATCCCCAATCCTGGGCATGGAGCTAACCAACATATGGTGCAGCAGACCTCTCCAGTCTCGCCCTCTGCTCCCCTCTGCTCCCCTCAGCAGTGTATTTCAGTAGATCTGCCAGTTTTGCTCTCCACTCTGTCTCTGGTGAATCCTTTCACACTCTCCCCTACACCCCATTTCTTGTATGCATAAATAAAAATAAATCTAAAAAAGAAAAACGAGAGCAGACACACTAAAATGATCTGGTTGTGATGGCAAGCACTCGGAGATTTATGGTCATAAAAGAATTTAGTACAATATGTATTTTCCAGTGAAGTACATTCTAGGGCAATAATTCCTCTTTTTCCTTCTCCTGTCAGACTTCCTTTATTTTAAACCCAATTGTTTAATGCTATATATATGAGTTATGACAGAAAATCACAGAATTTTACAATTTTACAGTCACAGAATTTTACAATTCTAAAACTAGATGTAATCTTGGCAATCATTCTTTTAGAGATTATTTTCTGTTGATGTCTTGAAATACAACATCCTTGCTTTTTTTCCCTGTCATCTGTCCTTTGCACAAAATTCCCAATTTTTCTCAACTATACTTTATTTAGTACATTGCAAATGTTTTATTACAACTCCTATAAAATTTTGTTTTCCTCATTTAGTCACATATTTCTTTCCCCAATTATGCCTAGTTCACTTCTTTCTTTCCTTCATTCAACCAACTACTTGTCTAGGCCCTCTCTCTCTCTCATCCTTATATCATAATATTCTTGTGAAGCCAGGGCAAGACTAGGTCTCTCTGGCTGCAGTTAAGCTAAGCCATGGGAGCTGTTAGAAAGGCAGTGGCGAGTTCTCCCAGTGTGTGCCAGAAGTTGCTGCCTTGGGCAGTATCTTCCCTGCATGCCAGCTGGGTTTTGAGCACAGAGCTTGAGCTGGAGTTTACCTTTGGGCAGCACTGAGGCCACCCTCAGCCTCCAAGACAGTTACACTGAGGTCCGGCATTGGCCAGGCTTGATGGCCAGAGCTTGCCTTTTTATATTTGGTGCCTGTATTGTAGACTGGACCAATGAGGAATAAACAAAATGAACCAATATTAGCATATAGGAAAATTATTTTATCCAGTAAATACTTTTGAGGATCCACTCTGTTCTATAATAGATTCCATGTCAGATGTGGAAATGTAGTGGTGAGCAGGGGTGATACAATCTTTGCTCTCATGTGCACAGATCCTATCTAAGAGTATATTCAATAGATATTTAGCAAATTATTGTAAGCAATATGTTCATAACAAATGGGATTGGGGAGCAGAAAACACTCTGGGACTATGTAAGAGAATGCTTATGATTATATCTATTCTTAGGAGTATTCCTATTCCTATCCTGTCCTTATATCTATCATATAAACCTCTATATGATAGAGGTTTAAGGCATGTTTAAAGCTCTAGTGGCAAAGGAGATGGTGGCTTTTTTAAAAATGGAAAGCAGTCCAATGTGTTGGAAACATAAAATATATGAGATGTGTGAAATAGAAAGTGAGAAAACATAAGTGTGTGCAGAGGAAAAGTGACCAGGAGAATTTGATTATAGTGTGTAGGGGCCTCCCCGGTGGCTTAGTGGGTTGAGCGCCGCTCTGTGAAGCTGTCCACAGCCTCTGCAGTGCGGGTTTGATCCCCGACCGGCCAGGGAGCAACCCACATGGTGAAGCCGACCTCTCCTGCCTCGCCTGCTGCTCCCCTCAGCAGTGTCTTCCATCTGTCTGCCTGTTCTGCTCCCCACTCTGTCTCTGGTGAATTCTCTCACCCTCCCGCGCCTCTGACTGTACCCCAGCTCTTGTATAAATAAATCTTAAAAAAAAAAATTGATTATAGTGTGTAATGGTAAGTCAGAAGCAGATTGTGGTGTGGCTTGTTAATTTCAGATACTTTATCCACGTTCTCCAAGCAAAGAAACAGCAAAGGCAGTGTTTGGAATGAAGGGCTAATCAGAACAGTAGTTTAGAAAGACTAGCAGCAGTGGGAGTGGGGGTGGGGATGACCGCTTATACCCAGGAGAGAGAAAGGGGAGTCTATAGATAAGGTCTCTAAGTAGAGGGTGCAGAGGAGAAAAAGGCCTAGGAGAGAACCCTGAGACTCTACAAAGATTTAAAGCCAGTTAGAGGGAGAGGGGTCAGCAAAGAAGGAACAGTTAATGGAAAACCAGCCAAACAGCCAGACAGTCAGTCAACTACCCTTGTTAGTGGACAGACTGAGGAGCGCCCTGGGAACCCAAACATGCCTGTCCTAAAGGGGTTCTGTCATCCGTGCATAAAGACATACTCTTAGTGCTTAAAACCTTGATAGAAAAGAATGTCAATATTGTTTGAAGAGAAGAGAAACAATGTAGTTAAAATAGTTTCCTCATCAAACACCCAAAGTGACCCAGCCCCCAGTGGGTAAATGTCCAGCCCAACAGGGTTGAACCAAAGCAGGGCCACCTAGGGCCGACAGCTTGCCATGAGGTCTAAGGGACTTCCTGGTGGGAACCCAGAAGAAAGGGGCAGAAGAGGCCAGGTAAGTCCAGAAGGAAAAGAGAAAAATCAAAATACAGGTCAAATAAAGGCTGCCATTGTCAGAGAGACCTCACAGGTCTCTCACCAACGTCTCTGTCTCTTTCAAGTGTCTCCTTCCATGTCTCACAAGTCCCTGTTGCAAATCCAAGGCTGAGAAGCAAGCACAGCTTCTTTTGCCATGTCTCTGCTCCACATGCCTCCTCCAGTCTCCTCCTAGTCCTCTTTCCTTCCTTACCAACTCCTTTTCCCTGTCTTTCCTAGCATCTCAGCTCCATCCTTCCTTGGGTAGGGCAGGGAACCTAAAACGTCCGCTTTCTATGGATGTCACAAGGTTATACCTTCATGGTACAGTAATGTGCTGGAGGCCAAGGGAAACATTTTTTTTTTTCTCTTTTAAGTTTTATTTTCTGTAGCATTTTATGTGTTAAATATTTTCTATTTTTTTAACAATATATATATATTTTTAAATTTTTAAACAATATTTGCTTTCCCCCACCCCCTCAGGTTGAAATTCCCCATAGAATTTCCTTCCCCAAGGCACCCGTGCACCATCACCACATTCCCCTGTTCTCCACCCTTCATCCCTCTCATCCCTCTTCCTCCTCCTCCCCTGCCCTGCAGGATGTCTCTGATTTATAATTGTCTGTTTTTGCTTTGTTGTGTTTTGTACTGTTATTTTTTTTTTAGACTGATGTCTTATTTGATTTCCCTATATTCCTGTTATTAGTGAAGCCATCCAATACTTTTCTTTTTCCTTCTGGCTTATTTTACTGAGCATCCATAATGCTGTGAATGGCATGAGTTTATCTTTTTTTGAATGCTGAGTAATATTCCATGGTGTATATGTACCACATCTTCTTGATCCTGTCATCTATTTTTGGGCATTTGGGTTGCTCCAAGGGAAACAATTTTGAAAAGAAAGGAGTCAATCACAGTGCCAAATGCTGCTCAGAGTCAAGTTGTTTGAGAACAGAAAAGTTTATTGACCTTAATGACAAAGAGTTCATAACTGACTTTGGTTAAAATAGTTTCCAGGGAGCAGTGTGTAAACCTAGATAGGAATGTGTTGGGCAGAAAAGGCAGATTGTGGCTAATTCTTTTTTTTTTTTTTTAAAGATTTATTTACATATGTGTACAAGAGCTGGGGTACAGGCCAGAGATGCAGGGGGTGACAGGATTCACCAGAGACAGAGTGGGGAACAGAACAGGCAGATGGACTGGAGCACACTGCTGAGGGGAGCAGCGGGAGAGTCAGGAGAGGTCTGCTGTGCCATGTGGGCTGCCCCCTGGATGGCCGGGGATAGAACCCGTGCTGTAGAGGCTGGGGATTGCTCCATAGTGCGGTGCTTAATCCCCTGCGCCACCAGGGAGGCCCCATGGCTAATTCTTTTAAGAAGCTTTGCGGTGAAGGACGGAGAGCCTACAGCTGAAGAAGTGGGTTGTGGAGGACCCCGTCTTTTTTGTCTTCACATTTGGGAATATAACATCCCTTTTGCTCTTTGACAATCCATATTCCCTTTCGCAATTCGACATTTATGTTTTCTAAAAAACAACAACAACCTTCATAATAATATTCTGTGTCACTAGTGAAATCTCTACTTAGCTCTACTTTTTTTTTGTGAGAAATTGGAATAATAAGTTGTGTTATTTTTATCCCTTTAAGAATTTGACCAATGCATTTAAATTAATTTGCTCTTTATATTGAAAATAAAGCTATTGTGGGTAGATTTGTCATCATGATTAAACATGATAACACATGTAAAGTATTTCGAACAAGACTGGCACATGGTAAAATCTTTTTTTTTTTAATAGTTTTATTTTTTTTAAAGATTTATTTATTTATTTATACAAGCACTGGGTACAGTCAGAAGCGCGGGAGGGTGAGAGAATTCACCAGAGCCAGAGCGGGGAGCAGAGCAGGCAGAAG
Organism: Talpa occidentalis; assembly: GCF_014898055.3. Lineage (NCBI taxonomy): Eukaryota > Metazoa > Chordata > Mammalia > Eulipotyphla > Talpidae > Talpa > Talpa occidentalis. Next base: position 47,868,626 of record NW_023604972.1, read on the forward strand.
GACCGAAGTACACTGCTGAGGGGAGCAGCGGGCAGCAGGAGAGGTCTGCGCTCCGTGCGGGACCCTCCTCCGGTGGCCGGGGAGCAGATGGGGATCGAACCGGCGCTGCAAAGGCTGCGGGCAGCTTCGCAACCCAGCGCTCAACCGCTGCGCCACAGGGGAGGCCTGCATGGTAAAATCTTAATAAGTATTATCAATAAAGCAAATATTTACATTCTCTGTACACATTAAATGGCAGAATCTTTTCTTTCTAAGCCTTTTGTGCTCAATTTGTCCAAAATACAGTTTCTTTCAGAATGGACTTATAAAGTCTCTAGATAATAAGAGAATAACAATATCTAGGTCTCTTATCATAGTTGGAATGTCATAAGTCATATGGATTTCTTCTCCATTCCTGGACAATTGAAATTTCATACCCTTTTAGATATTAGATGACATCAAATTGTTGGTGGTGGCTAATTTTAGCAGAAATACTAGTTAAGAATGTAATCTATTGCTGATACTAGGATAGTGGCTGTCATGCAGTGAACACTCGATAGTGTTGTGTGTGTGTGTGTGGGGGGGTGTTAGTGTCCAGAGTTTCCTTTCTTTATTGTCCTAAATTCAACATTTACCTTTTAAAAAATGCCTTTTAGAACACTTCAGAATATATTCATTAAATACAAACAAATCAGTGATATTATAGAGATCGTGTTTCCATACCTTAAAATGTGCACAATTGTTATATCCTGGTGTTTGCGATGATCTTTTTAGATTGGGAAAGTTAACTGAAAATGAAGTATCTCATATTTTCCTTAAAAATTTTTAAGCATGTCTGTTAAATTCTTTGAAATCAATTTAGCAAGTAGGTAGAGAACAACTACCACAGACTCAGAGTTGTACTATGTGTTAATATCCAAGAATGATTTGTAGAATATTAAATTCCAAAATAAAAGCTCCTTCCCCTCCCCAGGATTAACTGGGAAAAAGGGGACAACTGTGTCGTGAAGGAAAGATAAGCCTTTTAGCAGTGAACTTAATGTAGTCTACATGAATGGTGAAACTTACATAATACTATATATAATGCTATCGTGCAATTTTACTTAATTATTTAAAAAAAAAAAACAAGCCAAACAAAACCAAAACAAGGCAAAATAAATTCTGAAAAGTGTTGTCAGCTGCCATGTAGTATTACTTCAAATTCATTTTTTAAAAGTGCACAATTTTGTTCTAAAGGACGTCGGTATTAAAAATCATTATTTTTAAGTTTTCCAGGGAACTTAACCTTTTTAAAAAGGCAACTTCCGGCCTCCCCAGTGGCGCAGCGGTTGAGCGCTGGGTTGCGAAGCTGCCCGCAGCCTCTGTTGCGCCGGTTCAATCCCCGGCTGCTCCCCCGGCCACCAGAGGAGGGTCCCACATGGCGCGCAGACCTCTCCTGCCGCCCGCTGCTCCCCTCAGCAGTGTACTTGGGTCCTTCTGCCTGCTCTGCTCCCCGCTCTGTCTCTGGTGAATTCTCTCACCCTCCCGCGCTTCTGACTGTACCCAGTGCTTGTATAAATAAAAATAAATCTTAAAAAAAAAAAGGCAACTTCAATAAGGTAAGATTTATCATTGTGACTTTATTGACATGCTTATTAAAATAAAATAAGACAATAAATAAATTTGAAAAGCAAGCACTTGCGGCCAAGCAAGTGCTTGGCTTTCAAAGATATTTTTATTGTGTCTCTTTCCTTTTGGGAAATTCGTAAATTTTATCTCTCATTAAAAACTAGCAATAATTTGCCTTTAAATTATAATTCGACAAATAATTTAACAGAACCATCAGTGGGTTTTGCTATTGAGATTCATGGCAAGATCATTCCACAGACTTTAGAAATACTCTCCTCGCAAAAAAAATGGATACTCAGTTTACCTGAGAACTAACCTCGATATTTCTGTGTTACATAACATTGTTTTAGATTGAGGTCAGAAAAGCCGATCTATACAACTTTGTCTGTCATCCTGAGCAGTTTCATAATTTCAAATTATAGATTGCAATTTGCCTCTCTCCAGTGACTGCACATTTCGTGGCAGTCTGAAATCATTGATCGGTGTCAGGCTGGAACTTGGAGTGGGTAGTTTGAGACCACGTCCCCGAGAGTTAGGAGGAAGCTTGAAACCCTGGAACCAGCCCTGGGGGCGGGATTAACGTCCCGAGCTCAACGCCGGTTCCCAACTGATTGGAAGGAACGCTGTGGGTGGAACCTCCTGCCCTCGTGCGTCTGTCGCTAGGGACGCTTCGGCCGGGGCAACCGCAATGGATATGCAAGACGGCTTGCCGGCTGTGGACAATATAGTCACTCAGTTCAACACCTATGAAGACTTCCTCGACTCGCAGATCACTACGGTAGACTTGTATTACCTGGAGGTAAGGGCAGCAGCGCCGCAGGGGTCACCTCCTTCCGCGCCCTGCGTTTCTCCGGAGCCCCATCTTCTCGCCTTGGGGTGTGCGCCCCCTAGCGGCAGAACTCGCCGCATCGGGTCCCCGGGTTTCCCCACAGACGCGCCAAAGCTAGCTGAGGTGAGTCGTGGGGTCCCCTCGCCCCGGCCTGCCTTATTCGCAATAGAATTTAAGGTTCTCGTGTCAACCAGGGCAGAAACGTGCGCGTGCTTTCACGTACGCTGGGGAGTCGTGAGTTTCTCTCTCTCCGTCTCATTTGCTCCTCCCGACCCACGCCCCTTCCAGAGTCCTGTGAGAAGGGTATTTGGATTCCTAAGACTCCTGCTGTCTGTAATTCATGTCTGACATCTGTTTCTCTTTCCTTTGCCAGTCTGTGTTAAAGAACGCAAGACAGTATATTTCTAGGGCGAGTGTCAACAACACCAACCTGGTGTATGTGTTATTATGTTGGGCATATAGGTCCATAAACTTCCACACCGAGCTTTTTGATTCAGAAAGCCCTTTAATTATGGGAACCGGTACCAGTCATTGTGCAGGCATATTTCAGACTTCCTGATGCATGTTCTGACTTATGTTTATCGAGGCAATGATCACAGCTAATTTTGGTAGTAGAAATAGAAAAAAAAAAACTCAGTACAGCATTTAACAACTAATGGGATTAGTTGTCAACACAGAAGTTGTTTGACCTTGACACATAATTTCATCTTTCTAGAATGTTCTGCTAAAAAATCCAGACTATATTTCCAACAGACTTGAAAAATAAGATTTGATGTTGTATACAGATATGTTAAAAGTTGTGAAAGTGAATATTAGGCCTTGCATCCAAGTTACTGAAATGAAGAGGAAAAACTAATGTTGCTAAGTAGTGTTTTTATCTAAATTTTTGAGTGTTTAGATAAACAAGAGTGAAGCATACACAATAAGCATCTTGATAGAATAAAATAATCTAGGAGACCAAATAAAAGCACGATGAGCTTGAGTGTAATTAAGAATAGTTCGGCTTTTTAAAGCAGTGTTTTTCATGTGAGTTAGGAACTAAATCATAAATGTTGATTAGGAGTGAGAAATTAATACTTCTCTTTCATTATCAGAACTTTGAAGGTCTCCAAACTGGAAAATGGTGATTATATTTGGAGGAATGGTAAATTTACTTTTGAAAATTTTATTGGTTAGGCTTTCTTATTGTAATTTTCTGGAAAATGAAATGAAAATTTATTTGAATAATCACAGTAAGGCAACTGCATATATTTTTGTATTCAGTAATGAATAGCTCTGGGGACTGATATTTTCAAATTCTTTATGTGGATGAAAGTTAACTGTTCACTTAGAGACAAACAAAAATAGGAAAAAAAAAAAGGCCTCAGTACAGTAAAATCGAACTAATGGAATTGGTCATCAACATAGAAGTTGTTTGACCTTGATATGTAATTTCATAAGAAAAGTTTTAGTAGCATGGCTACCGTGGCAAAAACATGTTTCATAAATCATGGATCATGTTTTGTGAGATGATCCATGATCTTTATTTTTGTTCACAGTACTTGATTTTGCTTTGAATGGAACAAAATTTAAAGGAAAATGAGAGATAGCATATTAAAGTTAAAAGAGACTAGAGTTGTGTGATTTGTATTCTAATTATCTATTATTGTGTTTTTAACCAATTTGGAACTCCATTTGTTTATCTGCACATTGAAGGGATTGGCTTAGATTACATTCAGGCTTCTTCATGTTTACAAAATTGAGTTATCTGTGCATCTGTCTATCCATCAAGCATCTATGTACATATCCAGCTCTCTTTAATAAAGAGCTTACTGTAGTAGAGATTGCCTCAACTGCAGGAACTTAAGAATCTATTCTAGACTTGGCCTTAGCACCTAACTTTAGTGTAGTGGTGACAGGTCAGTTTAAGTTTTATTTATTCAGCAAATGTAAGTATATATGATTTTCTAAGTATTATTTATTGTGTAGTATATTCTTATATTGCCCAAAGTTTTCAATTAATTGCAATAAAATTAGTACCATACAAAATGACTATCCTATCTTTGCTATCATCATTCTTCTCCACCCTTATCTGTACTCCTGGACAGGGTCCTCTGTGATCATTAACCTGGTTCTTTTGACTTTGGATTTGTTTTAGCTGATAAGAGATCAGAGGCCTGGGAGAGAGTATTTAGAGAATTTTTCCCTGTCATCTTTCTCCTGGCTGGGGTTGGATGTGGTTACATTCCTTCGGTTTGGCTGGCTTCTTATTCCATCAGCTACAGCACTCTTTCCAGGTGCTGGCAGCACTCCCTGTTCTAGGAACTGTCTAATGGTGTGAATGAGTTCCCACTGTTACTAGCTAAGGAATGCTTCACCTTTCTCCCATGTTGGTTTCCATAATCCTACCCATATTTTTGTAAATAGTGCTTCCATTCTGTTTAATCATCTCTTTTTTTAAAGAGAAGTTTATTTATTTATTTTTTTAAGATTTATTTATTTATTTATACAAGCACTGGGTACAGTCAGAAGCGCGGGAGGGTGAGAAAATTCACCAGAGCCAGAGCAGGGAACAGAACAGGCAGAAGGACCGAAGTACACTGCTGAGGGGAGCAGCGGGCATCAGAAGAGATCTGTACACCATGAGGGACCCTCGCTGGTGGCCGGGGATTGAACCGGCTCTGCAGAGGCTGCAGGCAGTCTCTCAGCCCAGCACTCAATCACTGTGCCACCAGGGGACGCCCTAATCATCTCTTTTGAATTTGCCAAATATTTTCCTGTCAAAGCCTGACCTCTATATTAACATATAACATCTCAGAACATTAAAGCACACAGGTATTGCATGAATGTAATAACCATGTGCTCTTTATACGATACTTGATTAGGAAGGAAGGGAAATAGGAGAATCAAAAAAGATGGACACCAGTTAACCAATTGATTAGTTGGAGAGAAATTAGTAGTTAAGGAGAATAAAAAAGCTTCTTCATTCTGTGTCCATTATGCTTTGTTCATTTTCTAGATACCTATAAAACATCAAAATCTATTTATTTATTTATTTATTTGTTTGTTTGTTTGTTTGTTTATTGTGGAAGAACTGGGGTACAGGCCAGAGGTACAGGGGGGTGAGAGGATTCACCAGAGACAGAAAGACAAAGTGGGGAGTAAAACAGGCAGAGTTACTGAAATATACTGCTAAGGGGAGCAGCTGGTAAGAAAGGAGAGGCTTGCTGCACCATATGTGGGTTAGCTCCCTGGTCAGGCATCGAACTCAGGGCATAAAATAGATTTATAATAGCATCAACAATTAGTTTTATAGCTGCTAATCCTAATAACAATATTTGTTCTGGGAGTGAGTACCACCTAATCTAATTAAACCAATATACAAATACTTGAAAAGTTTTTTTTTTTTTAAAAGATTTATTTGTTCATGCATACAAGAACTGAAGAACAGGCCAGAGTTGTGGGGGGTGAGAGGATTCACCAGAGACAGAGTGGGGAACAGAACAGGCAGATTGACTGAAATACTCTTCTGAGGGGAGCAGTGCGCAAGTCAGGAGACGTCTGCTGCGCCATGTGGGTTGCTCCCTGGCCAGGGATCATACTCATGCTGCAGTGACTGTGCATTGCTTCATAGGTTGCATCTTAACCCCTTGCACCACCAGGGAGGCCCAGTACTTGAAAAGTTTTGATAATTATTGCACCCTGATTTCCCAGGTTCTTTCCTAGTTGTTCTTCCATGATAAATAAACACAGCCTTCATTTACTGACTGCCTGTGACTACTAAGAAGTAAAAGTTCTATTGAATGCTTTTCCCAGGTCAAGAAACAAAGGGTGTTCTGAGAATTATTTTTAGGTTTCAATGACTAATGGATCCCAATCATTGCTAAATAATTTAGAGATTAACAATATGGAAGTTTTAGTTAGAGATTATCTTCCCATTGTTTAGAAAATGGAAATAAGTCATATAAATTAAATCTTTTGGACATCTAGGCATAAATAGCAAGTGATTTATAAGATAGGACAAATGAAGTTGCCACCAATTTTTTCTAACATAATGCTTTATGCTAAAATAAGTAGGAATCACTTATTTAAGATGTTTAAAGGAAGAAAATGTGAGCCAAAGATTGTATATAAAACAAATCTGACTTTTTGATATAAGGGGCAGAGATTGTTATCAACTTGCATGAACTCAGTTTCATCATGGGTCTTTCCTAAGTTATGTGTTAGTGAATGAGCTTCAGGCAATCAAAATGACTAAGATGATATCCAAGTAAGGATTGGCAATATTGACCACCTATAGCTGGTAATGTCACAAAATGAGGAATAAACTTAACAAAAGAGATGAAGAACTTATACAAAGAAAACTATAAGAGATTGTTAAAAGAAATAGAAGAAGACTCAATGGAATAGCAAGATAATTTCCTTCCAATCATGAATGGGCAGAATTAACACTGTCAATGGACATGCTACCTAAAACATTATATAGATTTAATGCAATCTCTATAAAAGTTTCAGTCACACTCTTCAGAGAAATAGAACAAACACTGTTGAAATTTACATGAAGCCACAAAAGACCCTGAATAGAAAAAGTGATCCTGACAAAAAAGAGGAAGAATTGGGGCCTCCCCCGTGGCACAGCGGTTGAGCCCTGGGTTGTGAAGCTGCCCGCGGCCTCTGCAGCGGGGGTTCGATCTCCGGCTGCTCCCCGGCCACGGGAGTAGGGTCCCACATGGCGCGCAGACCTCTCCTGCCGCCCGCTGCTCCCCTCAGCAGTGTACTTCGGTCCTTCTGCCTGCTCTGCTCCCCGCTCTGGCTCTGGTGAATTCTCTCACCCTTCCGCGCTTCTGACTGTACCCAGTGCATGTATAAACAAAACAAACAAACAAACAAATAAATAAATAAAACATGCCTCTATAAAAAAAAATTAAAAAAATAAATAAATAAAAATAAATAAATTAATTAATTAAATAAAAAATAAAAAATAAATAAAATAAAACAAAAAAAATTAAAAATAATAAAAAAAAATTAAAAAAAAAGAGGAAGAATGGAGGTATCACACTTCCAGACTTCAAGCTACACTACCAAGCTACAATAATCAAAATAGCTTAGAACAATGGAATAGAATAGAGAGCCCAGAAATAAATCTACACCTATATGGAGAGTTAATTTATGACAAAGCAGCCAAGAATATACACTGGAGCAAGGGGCAGTTTCTTCAATAAGTTCTTTTGGGGCAACTGGATAGCTGCATGCAAAAGAATGAAATTTGATGACTATCTCACACCATATAAAAAAATCAACTCAAAATGAGACTTAAGGAACTGAAATCATAAAATATATAGAAGAAAACAGACAAAATTTCCTGACATTTGCTTCAGATATATCTTTGTGGATTTGTCTCTAGCAGCAAGGAAAATAACAGAGAATATAAATAATAAAGACTATATCAAGCTAAAAAGTGTCTGGACAGCAAAACAAATCACAATTAATGAAAAGACACCATACTAAGTGGGAGGAATATTGACTCACCATACATCTGGCAAGAGGCAGATATCCAAAGTTTATAAAGAACTCAGACAATTCAACAAAAAGAAAACAACCCAATCAAAAAAGGGCAGAAGAACTAAACAGGCACTTCTCTAAAGGAGACACACAGATGGCCAACACACACATAAAAAATGTTCATCATCACTATTGTCAGGGAAATGCAAATCAAAATCACCACGAGAAACTACCTAATTCTTTTGGGAATGGTCCACATGAAAAGACCAGAAACAACAAATGCTGACGAGGATATGGAGAAAAGGGAACTCTTGTATACTGTTGTTGGGAATGTAGACTGGTCCAGCCTTGATGGAAAACAGTATGGAGTTTTCGTAACACATTAAAAATGTATCTGCCACATGACCCAACAATTCTACTAAATATCTATCTGAAGAATACAAAAACACTAATTGGAAAGGAAACATGAACTTCCATGTTTATTATAACACTGTTTATAATAGCTAAACTATGGAAACCACCAAAGTACTCAAATACACATCCATGAGTGGATCAAGAAAATGTGCTATGTATTATACATAATGGACTACTAAACTATCAAAAGATAAAGTATTGTCATTTCTGGGAACATGGATAGGACTGGGGAGGAATATGCTAAACAAAGTAAGTCAGAAGAAGAAAGAAAAATACTGGATGGTGTCACTTACCTGTGGAATATAGAGAAACTAAAGAAAGAGTCAGATAAAGCCAAACTAAGAGATCCTGGCATGCTGACTATACTAGTGTGCCTACCAGAGGGAGAGGGGGAGAAGCAAATGGATGATGGGAGGAAGCAAATGGATGATGGTGGAGTACTATGGGTGTTTTGGTGGTGGGGATGCTGTGGTAACAACACCTGAAGTTCCTATACTTATAAAACATAAACAATGTAGTAAATCAGTTACTTCATTAAAAAAAAATCAATGTTTTTAACTTATCAGTAAGAGTTGGATTGATTTAGACTTTGCAAAGTATTCCAATAGTGAGTCCTGAAAGAATATGAAGTAGTATCTTTAAACTTCTTTGGAAATTTTGTATTACACCTAGTTGTCTGTTCCTGATTGGAGTAGATATTCTCTCTTTGACCCTTGATATCTGCATTTTGTTCCTTTTTCAACTTGTTCTGTGCTCTTGCCTCCAAGAAGTTGACTTCTGCTGACTGCTTCAACTGGATTCCTTTTGTGTCTGGCCACTTGGGTTCAGCCTTTAGAGGTACCAGGAAGAAATTAGAAGCCAGGAGGAGAAATAACATGGCCATTTTCTCTTCATACTGCTTACATACTGTCCTGCAAGGTAACAATAGATATTTTCTTCCATCAATCTACAACTGTGGGTCTAGTAGCTCAGTCCTATAGCTGTGTCCCTGGGTTCTATTAACTGCTCCTGCCCCTTCCCTCTTTTGGACTAAGTTAATCGCTTTCTGCTGTTGTTAGCTTCAGGGTGCTTCATTACCCCACTTGGATTTCTCTTAACCCTGTCTATATATTTTGTAATTAAGTCAGTCCTTCAGTTACCTTCAATTACTCTATTCAAATGTGTTTTCTATTTCCTGCCTGAACTCTGACTAATAAACCAAATAACCTAACATTCAAATAGGAATGCAAAATAAAGACTTTGTTTTTGAAAATCAAGGACTCATAAAACCATCTATAGATCTATTTTGAATTCATAACTTGAGTAAATGCTTTATATGGACTTTTAGGCTATTGCTGTGAAGTTATATATAATTTTCTTTATATCTATTGTTATGGCTTCTTTCTGATTTCTAAAATTGTGTATTTTTTCCCTACCATCAATCTTAACAAATGTTATCCATTTTATTGGATTTTTAAATAATAATCTCTTGACTTTCTTTGAGCAATCAAACGTAAGGGATTTGCATATTTTAATTACCATTTTATTCACTTTTGCTGTTGATTTATTAATCATTATCTTTCATATTATTTACATCTATTTTGTTCTTTCCCTAATTTATTTAGTTGAATAGATTTTTTTTTCTAATTTTATTTTTCTAGCAAATGCATTAATGTGATTTTTCCTTTTTATTAAGGTTTCATATGTGATTTCTTTACCAAAATTTTAAGCTTTGTGTGACAAAATGTATCATAAATTAATCAAAAGACAAATATTTGAAAAGTTTAGACTATAAGCACTTGCTATCTTATATTGAAACCCTATGAATCAATAACAAATAGATAAAATCTAACATACAAATGATACAAACAGGCAATTCTCACATGGGCATAAAAATAATTATTCAATGAAAAGTTGCATATGTATGACAGCATGTTTATGAAAATAATGTTTTTTAAGAATTATAAAACTATACCAAATATTTTCCCCTTTCATTATGGAAGTAGCCCTATGTAATTAATCTATTGTCATGTAACTCACCAATCCCAAGTTCTTAGCTCCTCATTTTCAATTACCAATGTCTTCAGCACACAGAAAAGCAACCAACCCCATTATATAATTCTTATTGTCACTTAATTTTCTCTGGCAGTAAACACTTGATTACCCAAAACCTTGTCTTCCTTATGTTTAATTTTTGCCTCTGCATTCCCTGGACTACTGTGTATTCTTTACCCCTGTAAATAGGGCTAGTAAAATCAGAGAACCAATTCCAGTAACCCAGAACAAACTGCTTAAATTTCTGTTCATCTGGAACCATTACCAGTAGCTAATTGTGAATCATTGCAGGTTTAATCAGAGATACAGAAAATACACACACACATAATTATACATATATGTAAATATATTACACATGTAATACACATGCATACACATGTGTATCTTCATATGTATATGTATATGTGTGTTTGGAGATTTTGGTAAGGAAATCACATATGAAACTTTAATAAAAAGGAAAAAATACATTAATACATTTACTAGAAAAATAAAATTAGAAAAAACTATTCAATTAAATAAATTAGGGAAAGAAAAAATCATATATAATTTTTAATAGATATTTGACTTTACACAATTAATAGAAATGTTTAAACAGTGTATGAAAGCCTGTTTCTTTGGTGTCCAGTGCTAGAGCCTGAAGTCATTAAAACTGAGTGCCAGAAAAGAAAGGAACATGGGAGAGGGGGACAAAAGGGCAAAATGAGACCTGCAAGGATGAGCTAGAATTCACTAAGATGAACTGGAACTTGTATCAGATTCTCACCTCTTCCATACCTCAACTTTGATGACAGGGTTATCTGTTGGAGAAGCTAACACATTTAATCACAGAGATAAATATGAAGAAGTTGAAGGAGAAGATCCTACAAGAAATTAAATCTAGTGCAAATACCTTCTGTGGCCCAACTAAACCCAAACTAACAAAGGAAGGAAAATTATAGGAAACTAAGTTCTAGCTTAGTTAAGTTCAGGGAATATAAAAATAAAATTTAAATAAAAAAAAGAAAGAAAAAAGAAAAGTAGTAGTCGTTCAAACCTGATGGAGAACAGTAAGGAGGTTTCTCAAAAGATTAAAAATTTGTCTGCCACATGACCCAGCAATTCCACTCCTAGATACCTACCCAAAGAACTTGAAAACACTAATTCAAATGGAAACTTGCACTCCCATGTGCTTTGCAGCACTGTTTACAATAATTAAACTGCGGAAACGATCTGGGTGTCCAAAATCAGGTGAGTGGATCAAGAAGAGAAATGCTACTCAGCTGTCAGATGAACTCTTTTGTAACAAGGATGGGATTATGCTAAATGAAATAAATTAGAGGGAGAAAGATGAGCACCAGGTGATGTCATTTGTAGATGGGATATAAATAAACCAGACAATGGGTCAGATAAAGCCAAACTCCAAAACTAGCCCTTAAAAATGACTATAGAACTGAGGCATCCAGAGCAGGGAGAAATAGTGGGGAGGGGCGAGGACAAAGTGGGGGTGGAGCATGGTGGACTATGGTGGTGGACAGTACATGCTCATGCTATGGTAACAACATCATCTGAAGGGGGGAATTCTGTAGTTCCAAATGATAAACTATGATGTAAAGCAGCATTACTTCAATAGAAAATATTTATTAAAAAAATAAAGTGGAGGGATGACCTTTGATTTCACCCAATTAGGACATGGTAATGTTAGGTCCCCAAGTTCAAATTCATACTTGTTTTCTCAGTGGATCTTGTCATTTATTTCAACGTACATTAGTGTACATGGGTTCAGAATTATCCAAATTATTTTGTGTTACCCAGGTAAGACAGAAATGCACAGTTCAACTCCACATACAAAATTAGTGCTATAACTTATGAATAATCTTTTTTTATGTAAAATATTATGTTTACCCCAAGGAATTTATATTCTCAAAGAACCTCACATTTTTACAGAGTTTACCTGAAAGTTCTCTTAAACTCACTTTTAGTAATAGATTTAGAAAATTTATGCTCACATCGTGTCTTATAAAACAAATCTAAAATCTGCATTGCTTTTTCTATTAAATATTAATTCCACTAGGTGGAGGCATTTGCTTAGTTTTGTGGTTCAGATTAAAGAGGCTAGGGATGGAGAAAATTATTATGCAGGGAAAAAAGTCAGAAAGAAGGCAAATAACCCCCAAAACTAGTGCTTTACATTTTATTAGCATGGCAATTGTAGCCACATTGCTATACAGAGTTCAGCATTTGCTTTGAATGTTTAACAAAGGGAAGTAGTATGCTTTCTATGTTGACAGTCTAATTCTTTTCATTTTATTTGTTTGAACTTTAAAATAACCACTTTGGGTGGAATAGATTATTAGCCATGCATCTTAAGTTTTCTCATTTAATCATTTAGATAGTTCTTGCATTTAACAGTGATGTGTTAAGTCAGGGTTAACAGCATTCCATATATATATATATATATATATATATATATATAAATATATATATTTATTGTATTTCAGACATGTCCTATTTAGATGAAAATATAACGATCATTGTTAATACATAAATATTTCATGTGATACTTTAGTTTATATCCTAGTAACTTCATGTAAAGTGGCACCTTTTCAAATTACAGAGAAGTAATATTTTTCTTGAATATGCAATACAGGTGACAAAATGTGTAAGTCCTTAAATAACTGAAATACATAAGGACTACGGAATTGTGTGGAAACTTTTTCAATTTGAAGCTTTTTGTGGTCACCTTGCTATTTTTATTGGGACCAACGTTGCATGGAAACAATATCTTTTTAGTTAAACAGGAAATTCATCTGCTCTTTATTTTGTATTTGAAGTTATAATGCCATGTCATCAGTTACTAGACTTCAAGGATACAAGTCTCTGAAATGTTGAACTTTCAGAAAGCAACCTACTTTTCTTTTTGTGCTGTTGGTTTTTAAAAATCTTTCTTGTTTGAGTTCTATTGTCTCTAGTTTTATTGTTTTAAAGATACTCTATTAATTAGCCACAGCTGTTCCCATAAATTGATTAAAAACACAATAGACTTTTGTCCTCTAATCCCTTGAGAAAATTTAGTGATTGATGCTATTTCTTTTTTTTTTTTCTCCTCCTCACATGTGTGGGAAAAAGATGACAAATCAAGTATGTATAAAAGTATTGTTAGAGAGAATTCTAGTTTTTCACATCTAATAGCTCTTCTCTCATTTTTTAATAAATTTGAGTTTTCATTTTGAACAATGACTGACTCACTGTGCACTGGATGAAATCAGGTGTCTTATTCATTCACAAATGTAACAATTGATCTTTTCTTTAGGATGAAGTCCTGGCCCGCCAGTTGGTGGAGCTCGGCTACCGGGGGACTGGAGAGGTGATTAAAAGGGAGGATTTTGAAGCAAGGAAGAAATCTATTGAGATTGCAAGGCTGGCTGAAAGGACTCAGAAAAAGTAGGTGTCCATGTTCCTAAATCTAGACAGTACAGTTCACTCTAGATTGTCTGGAAAAGTCCAGGTTTTTGGTTGTATTTTGGAAACATTGAAGGTTGTAGAACTTGGAATATCCCAAGTGTGTATTCTGCAGATCAGGAGCTGGTGGAACAGTGATGTGCATGTAAGAAAGCCACACACACCTTTGAGCTACTAATTTAAGAAATATAAATACCAAAAATATGGCCATAGTACAAATAAAGTTCTATTACAAAGTAATTCGTTCTTATTGGACTTACATATTTTTATGATACAAATCAAGTGACTTAGAATTCTTTTTTTTCCCTTTATTGAGCTAACATTGGTTTACAATAGTTTATATGATTTAAGGGAATAAGTACTACTCCCCAGTGAATGTCATCACACCATCCCCACCACCCAAGCACTCATAGTGACTTGAATTCTGGGTACATTTGAGGCCTGTTAATCTGTGGCATCATTTGTCTATTCACATTTATGTTCTCACATATTTGTAGACATTAATTCATTCAACTGTGCTAATGATCACTTTATATTAATGTTACTAACATATGGATATTTAGAATAAGAATTTAATAAAATATATTGAACACATTATGAAAGAGATATACACTTAAAGTGAACTATATTAAACTGAGACAATTTGAAAAAGCCTTGACAAAGTAATTCTCTATTTACTTTTTGAAAATGAAAGCTAAAGTTGTAAATGATGGAGAAGATAATTACTTAGAGACTGGTATAGTATTCTTACATAACATTAAAAAATACTGAGTAACTTTTTAAAATAAATTTTTTAATAAAGATTTTATTTATTTATACAAGAACTGGGGTATAGGTCAGAGGCGTGGGAGGGTGAGAGAATTCACCAGAGACAGAGAGGAGAACAGAACAGGCAGAAGAACTAAAATACACAGCTGAAGGGAGCAGCAGGTGAAACAGGAGGTCTGCCGCCCCATGTGGGTATCTCCCTGGCCGGTTGGGGATCGAACCCATGCTGCAGAGGCTGTGGACAGCCTCACTGTGTGGCACTCAACCCGCAACCCAGTAATTAATAATGGAAATCTCCCTTGTACTATAAAACATATCATTTGGTAGTGGAATGTGACTTGATCTGGGAATTTGAAATTTTAATTCATTGTTCTAGTGGTTATTTTGTTTCAGAATCACAGAATATTAGAATTTAATGTCCTGACATTTGGTAATGTATTAGTTTTCTATTGCTGACATGAAAGATGACATAGTGGCTTAAAACAATACAAAGGTATTATTCACAGTTCCGGAGGTGAGAATTTGGAGTATATCACAAGGTTGAAATCCTGGTGCTTACTGAAGTGAGTTCTCCAGGTTCTGAGGAAATTCTGCTCCAACATGAATTTGTTGCCAGCTAAATTCAAGTCCATGTGATTATAGGACTGACTCCCCATTTCCAGATGGGCTGACATTTGGGGACTGATTTTATCTCCTACAGGATGTCTGTATTGTTTCTTGTGCTTTCCATGTGGCCCTCTCCAGAAGTATTGGGTCAAGATGTTCTCAACCTTCAAATCTTCCTGATTTCTCCTGCAGCATCTTTCCTGATTTCAGCCAGAGAAAGATCTCTCCATCTCTGTTTAAGGGCTCGTGAGATGATGAGTCCATCTGGATAATCCAGTACAGTCTTCCTATTTTAAAGTCTATAATCTTTTGCCCTATAATTAAACATATTTACAGTTTATAGTGATTTGGGCATTGGTATCCTTGGGGGACATTCTCCTTAACACGGCTAATGTATATAAAACCTTAATAATTATTGAACACAGTTCTGAGCTCTCAGAACTGTGTTCTCAGAACTCAGTTACATCTGAGTTCTATTCTTAGAAAACTGAGATGATGAACAGTTTCCTTCTGAGGAACGTCTCTTTCTGAGTATCAGAAATGTTTGTCAGTTGGGGCAGAAGTGAAAAAAATTTTGGTGAATCTCTGCTAGAAATTTATGTATATTGATATTTTATTGGAGACATAAGCTACATCATAGCAAGAGGAGTTGGTCATGTTTAAAGTATAAGTTCCACATGTGCATGTGTCCATTTCGTTTCTGAGGATCAAATAGATATTTACTCCAAGCAACAGCCACTTCAACTGACCAGAGCTGGAAATCATCAGGCTACTTAAGTGACAGCGATGGGAAGCTAAATCCTACCCAGAACTGGTCTTCATCTGTAGATCTTTGCTGACTGTCTTTATCATGGGTTGGGTCCCCTGTGTGCCTCTTGCCCTTTGTGGGAGTCGACCCTCTCTTCTCCCTCAGGTTCATTGTAGTGCTATTGGCAGAAGAGCCAGCAGAGGGTGCCCTAGAGCCAAATAAGGTCCATGTATTTACTGGAGGATCACTTTGAAAATGATCACATAAATAACTGCCTGCTAACTGGAATAACTTAAAAACACTTGATTCTACTATCAGATTATATTACATTAACTTGTCTAATGTCCTGGTAAGCTGCCCCAAGTAAAGCACAACCCTCTGATTTTGATATTAGAGCACCCATTTCAGGAAGTACTGGCACCTAAGAATAGTTTCATAGGAAAAGAGTCTGGGTAGACAACAGTCAAAGATATCGGGAGAAAGCATTTTAATGGAGGGGATACTCTGATAAGTGTTTTCTAGAAGAAGGCATAGGTGAAAAAATTATTTTGGGCTTTTATTCAGTTGTTCGCAAATGCTCATGGACAGCCACACTGCATTAAGCATCAATGCGGTGGTGCATTAGACACTATAAGCTAGCTGCTGACATAAGACTTAGTCCCCACTCTCAAAAAACTTGATGTTTAGATAAGTGGAAGACAATTACATACTGGTGGGATTAGAAAATGAAAAATAGTTTGGCATTTTTTTCAAAAAGTTAAACACATAACCCAACAATTGTACTCCTAAGTGTATCTTCAAGGGAATTGAAAACAAAGGTCAACTTAAAAATCTGTACCCCAGTGCTCATAGCAGCATTTTTCATAGCAGGCGAAAGTAGAAACAACTCACATGTCCATCAACTGGTAAATTATTTTTTTTTTAAATATGGAATGTAAATGGAAGTACTGTTACTTACTTCTGTACAGATAAACCTTGAAAACATTAGGCCATATCAAAGAAGCCAGCCACTAAAAGATTATTCAGTGTATAGTTCCACTTACATAAAATACCCACATTAGCTAAATCCACAGAAAGAGAAAGTAGATTTGTAATTGCCAAGGACTGGACGGAAAGATGAATAGCGAGTGACTGCTAATAGGTATGAATTTTCTTTTGGAGTGATAAAATTTTCTGGAATTAAATTTTGGTGGCAATTGCCCAACTTTGTAAATATAATAAAATCCACTGAATTGTATACCTAAAAAAATTGAATTTTATGGTGAATTATAGTCCAATAAAAAGCTTAATTGCCACAAAAGATAATGTATATTATAACAGGTGATGTGGTAACACCCTGAAGTAGTGCTAAGTCAAGATTTGCGGGGTGTGAAGAACATCTTAAGGAACTACTGCTAAATTAATTCTTAAAACTTAACTAGGAGTTAACCAAGCAAAGAGGGTATGAAAATGGGAATATCTACATTGCTTCCACTGTATGATAGGCTCCCCTTCTTCACAAATCATTTTCTGTAACTCTTTGTTAATTTGTTCCTTTTGCATTCTTAAGACATATTTTTACCCTAAATATGTGCTGTCTCGAGGCTGCTCATTTCAACATATACTGGGTTGGTGGTGGTGGCAGGTGAGTTCTGCATTCTCCTAGTCCCTCAGTCTTTGGTTTAAAATCATCTTTGCTTCACTACCATGTAAATGTCATCTTTTACTTCTACTCCACTGAGATTTATGTCGCCACAATGCAGAGACTGTACAGGTTGGAAAGAAGGGATAAATGTTGTCTAGCTGGTAGAACCTTTGTGAAGATAGAGTATTCTTTCTTTCAGGGGCTGGCCATGACATTTACTGACATAGCTCCTGTAATAAGCTCCATGAATTTCCAATTGAGCCGAGAAGTTCATTTGATTTCCATGGGTGATGGAAATAATATTTGTGACACAGGTTGAATATTGAGTTCTGAGTATATAGTTAGTGATTATAAATGAGCTATCCCATCAGCTTAATGCTCCTATTTGAGCTTGTAAGATCATCAGCCTCCACATTTTGGGTCAGCTTATCTTTTTAGACGATGAATTAGCTGTTAAAACTGGTTCTGGGGTAATGACCTGATTTTACTGAAAAATATTATCTGAAACACAGATAGATGGAATAAGTGGTAGCTCTGGATGGAGGTGGTTATTTTGCTGGTTGGCTATTGCCATCTTCTTGAAAGATTTTCTGATGAACCTTTGAAAGGGTTTCTGGTACTAGCCTGAAATGTATGCTGAATGTATAGCTCTGATCACTTTTGCTTAATGAAGAAGATATCGCTGGTGATTTAGGAGAAAGTTCTTATATCCTTTTATCATCACATACATTTGGAATTGAATGTAAAAACTGGACAAGTTTCCAGCCTTTCCTATACTAGTCAATTTGGTCAGTTTATCATCTATCAGCTTCTACTTTCTGGTATGATTTGGAGTTGTCTTTTTTTTTTTTTTAAGATTTATTTTATTTATGCAAAAACTGGGGTACAGGCCAGAGGGCGGGAGGTGAGAAAATTCATCAGAGACAGAGTGTGGAGCAGAACAGGCAGACAGACTGAAAACACTGCTGAGGGGAGCAGCAGGCATGACAGGAGAGGTCTGCCACACCATGTGGGTATCTCCCTGGTGGGCTGGGATCGAACCCACACTGCAGAGGTTGCAGAAAGCGTCACAGTGCTGTGCTCAACCACTGTGCCACCGGGGAGGCCCTAGTGTTGTATTTTTGAATTGTTTTTAGCAATAGGAGTTGGAAATATGTATTAATTGACAAAATTATCTTTTAATTTTATGAGGATGAAGTTGGATAAAAGGCCAAAATTTTTTTCCTATAAAATGGCTTTATCTCACTACTTGTTTTATCTTTGGACAAAGTTTTGTGATTCTAAGTGAATACCATATACTAGATAAAATCTGATTTCTATAAAATGGTCTCAACTTTTTGCTTTGTCTTAAATATCACCTTTTAAAAAAGTTATTTATTTATAGGTATTTACTCCATGCAGCAGCCTCTTTGACTGGAGCTGGATGCCATCAGGCAACTTAAGTGCCAATCATGGAAGACTAAATCCCTCCTCAAACAAAAAACTGCAAATTCTCAAACAGAAATTTGCAAATTGTGACTTGTTACAGATTTATTTCTCCAGGAAGTAGACAATGAGAGTTGGGAGTGTAAAAGTTTTGGGGAAGTTACTCCAGTGAAACATGAGGAAGTAGGACTAAGTGTGGTCTGGACCTTGATGCCAAAGTTGCAAAGACTCCCGGTTCAACCGGAAGCTGCAGTGAGTCCTTTCTCCCTTAAAGGACTCCCAATTAGGATGAAATGTTCAGTCCACTCAGTCATTGGCTGGGGACAGCCTCAAAAAGAGTGTGATCTCAGCTTGAAAGAAAGACCTTGAAAGGTTTGAAAAATGTCAATTCCCCAAACTCCCTAGCCAGGCAGGGAAGCCTCTGCCAAGGGATATCTAAGTGATAGATCTCCATGCCTGCTTGCCTCTGTTTGCCTCTTGTGACATACATATTCATTCTGTGCATGCGAGGAGCAGTTCTTTGGAGCACTGAGGACTTCTACCCCTGAGAGGAAACTCAGAGGAAAAGAGTTAGTGCCCCATTGGGGCAGAACTGGTTCACATCATCTTTTTCCCCACTAACCTTTTTTTTTTAAGATTTATTTATTTATGCATACAAGAACTGGGGTACAGGCCAGAAATGTGGGGGGAGGGTGAGAGGATTCACCAGAGACAGAGTGGGGAACAGAACAGGCAGACTGACTGAAATACACTGCTGAGGGGAGCAGCGGGCAAGGCAGGAGGGGTCTTCTGCTCCATGTGGGTATCTCCCTGGCTGGCCAGGGACAAACTTGTGCTGCAGTGGCTGTGGATAGCTTCATAGTGCTGTACTTAACCTCTTCGGCCACCAGGGAGGCCCCCCCCGCCACTATCCTTTCTAAATCTTCTCCCTTCAGTTATCACTTCTCTACTTCTCATTCATAAAAAAATTGAGGCCCTGGTAATCCTATTCTCTTCAGGCTGGGGTTGCTGCATTTGTTATTTTTATTTAGAATTTGGTCAGGGAGTACACTAAGTGGTGTTCCTGAGTTTGTCATATATTCTCCCCTTTCCTGAGTCTATAATAGCAGTCCTATCTCCTGCTGATGCAGCACTCATTCTTCATGATAGAGTCTTGTCTTCTTAGCTGCTGGTTCTTGGGGACAAGAAGACTAAAGTGCCCATGTGGTAGCCATAGTTTATAGTTTAGACATTTGTTTTCTCTGGTGAGAGTGTCCCAAAGGATCACATCTCTAAGTTGGTGATTCATCTCTGCATGTTCAAGTTTCTGGATGGTGTACTGTGTGTAATATAGTGTTCTACGTGAATGGCCTGCAAGCCCATGATCATGATCCCCCTCCCATATGTTTTAATGTAAAGTGGGCTTCCTGGTTGGGGTGCTTTGGTGTGTTGGAGTCATTGCCTGTGGATCAAACATTCCAAGTACTCAGTGGTACCTCAGCTGAGGCCAGGAGGCAGAAAGGGCATATTTATAAGGTTTTCTTGTGAGAATGAACTGCGATCCCTTCTGAGACAAAAGTGTTCCATGGTAGTCAAATCACCAGGAAGAGTCCAATTGTTATCCCTGAAGAATAGTGCTACAGCAGGCGTTCTACATCGGTCTCTGATTCTGTAAAAGTGGACATTCAGCAGTGGGAGAAACTAGGTTGGCTTTGGTAAGTTTTTGCTGCCAGGTCCTTGTATAATCTTCATTTATTCTGCTTTGTTCTTGTGCCCATCGTGTGAGCATTGTGAAGACCACTGACAAAGGCGGGTGGAGCTCTTTTGACTGTTTGGTTGTTCAGTGCATAATTTTTGGTGTTCCAAAAATCTCCACACTTTTTACTCACTCCATTATGCTCTTTCACATACCTCCTCCTCAGATGCTCCTGAGTTTTCCAATGTTTTTCTTTCAGGTTCCTGCCCATCAACCAGGCCATTTACCTTTGCCTGAGTCATATCTAATCTCTGGGCCATTTCTTTATCTTTCTGCATAAAGTGGGTGATCAGGTGTGTCACAGATGTGTCAATGTGCCACTGAAATTCTATTGGGAAGATTTTCCTGTTGCACTATAATTTAAGGGCATTTTAAAATATTTCATGTTGAATTTTGTTCCCCTCAAAAGATATATTGAAACCCAAACCCCCATAACCTCAGCATATTAGTTTATTTGGGAATAATGTCATTGAAGATGTAGCTAGTTAACTTAAGATGAGTTCATATTGAAGTAGCATGGACCCATAATCTAATGGTGTCCTTATAAGAAGATGGCCATATGTAGATGGACACTCAGGGAAAATGCCATTGACAATGATGGGTTTAAGTGATATATCACTAAACATTGCCAGTAAACCTTCAGAAGCTGGGAGAGGCAAGCAAAGAGCCTAGGGGTTCTAGGGTGAACGTGTCCCAGCTGATACATCTTTATTTTAGACTTTTAGCTTTCAGAACTGTAAAACAGTTAATCTTTGTTGCTTTAAGCCACCAATGTGTGATACTTTGTTACTGCAGCCCAAGAGAAGCAATAGAGTAAGTCTTTATCCTAAAAAATGTATGAGGCTTAGATTACTACATCATTGCAGAGTTTATCGGTCTTCCTCTGAAATACATGTCTTAAGAAAGTTACGTGTTAACCATCATATATTCACTCATCTAGTCGGTGATGTCACTGATAGAAGTAATCAGTTGATGGCATGTTTTGTGGGTTATCCAGTTGGCCCAGATTCCATTATTACAGAGACCAAGCGAGTTAGCAAAGCAAAACTATGAGTGAGTATTTTCCGTTTAAAATGAATTCATTGATTTTTTACCTCATTTCCCAATTTGCGTCAAAAGGAATTTGCCAAATCTGTGGCTACAGATCATGTACCTGAAGCTATGTAAATCTGCTCTAACTGTAGCATTCCAGCTGCAATCAGGACTACTGCCTGGATGAGCTTGTGGTTGTCTACAGTATTCTCCATGATCCAGTATGGGGGTTGTGCCAGCTACTAAGTATGGTGATCTGAATTAGACATTTGGATTAATGGTCCTGGGTGAATCCATGGACATAAATGAATCCATGGTTATAAACCAACACTTGGGCAGACCTTCATTTATTATGTTACCCACCCCCCATCATCACTCTAATAGTGGGACTACAATGATGCTTTAGATCTCCATACACCAATTGCAACTCCAACCTGGCATCCAACAGTCTGTTAACAGTTGTGGTATTCTCTTTTCCTCAGTGCATACTTGAAATGCAGCCCAACACTGGCCCAATACTTCTTATGATACAAATTAAGTAGTACCTTTGTTGACTACTCATCTATTTTGCCCCAAGGGGTGTCTTTTTCAATAGGCCAACTTCATAAGTCTCTGCAGGTTAGAGCTTGTATGATCACTCTGATTTTGTTGGTCTTTATAATTACAAGACCCTGTCTTCTTATTTTTATGTTCTACTGCTTAGCTTTTATTATATCAAGGTACTTTTATTTACATTCCTTTTAGCAAGGGGTTTGACAGACTCTTATATTCAGCCTTCACCTACATTGGACAGCCAGCACTGCACTTCTTTATTAGTAAATTTGATACTATTTGGATCAGTACATTTCTGTTGATGTAGGTGACTGTTTATCTTCTAGGTACTTCTTTCATGGACAAACACAGAAAGAGGTCTTTCTTTCTTTCTTTAGTATAGTCCTTTTTGTTTATTTTTGATTTTATTTCACTTGATTTTGGAGTTGCGTTCCAAACACATCTCTAAGACTAATGTCAAATAGCATATTGCCTGTGTTTTTTCCCCATGTATTTTTAGTTTCAGGTCTTAAATATAAGTCTTTAATCTGTGTTGAATTAATTTTTGTGTGTAGTTTAGGCATTTGCCTCACTTCATTCTTTTACATGTGATTATCCACTTTTCCCAGCACCATTTTTTGAAGAGACATTTCTTGCTTCATTGTAAGCTCTTAACCCCTTTGTTATAAATTAGTTGCCCATATGTGTATGATTTTATGTTGGGGCTCTCAATTCGTTCCTTTGATCTGTGTGTGTTTTTACTCCAACCAATACCAAACTGTTTTAATTATTATCACTTTGTAGTTTAGTTTGAAGTTGGGGATTGTGATATCTCTATTTTTGTTCTTTATTCTCAAGAGTGTGTTTGCTATTTGGGGTCTTTTGTTAGTCCAGAAAAAATTTCATGATTTTTTGTCATATTCTTATGAAGAATGTCATTGGAGTTTTGATAGGAAATACACTGAATCTTTATGATTTAAACAGTATAGCCACTTTAAAGCTGTCAATTCTTCCAATCCATGAACACCTAATAATTTTCCATCTCTTTTTGTCTTCTATTTCTTTCAACAATGTCTTAGAATTTTCATATACATGTCTTTCACTTTGATTAAATTTATTCCAAGCTATTTAATTCTTATTGTTGCAGTTATAAATAGTATTCTTTTTCTGATTTCTCTTTTTGTTATTTCATTATTTGGATAGAGAAACAATAGATTTTTTTTGTTCTTTATATATGAAAAGTTTTCTGAAGCTTTTATTTACAAAAGCTTTAAAAACAAATAATAACCTCTGTTTTGCAAATAATGTTTTGTTTAAAAAGGACCACCCAGTTACAGCATTGTATTAGTATGAATAAAGAATAGTATGAACAAGAGAAACAGACCAATGTAACATATGGAGATTTGTTAATATCACTGTTTGATGTATAGATAACACACATCATAACTTGCAGTTTATTGTTTCAGGTTATTTTTAATGATGCCATATATTCTGTATGGCTAAATGTTCTACAGTCTTTTGTCAATATATAAAAGATAGATTCCATTGATATGCACAAAAGATAAATAAGCATTACCATCCTCAGGTAATTTTGTTCTATCTATGTATCTATGTATCTATCTTTGTATCTATTTATCTATCTGGCCATGCATTTATATACATATAGTTTACATATATTTATATATTTTTTGCATTTTGTTATTTTGCCCCAAGTATCTCCATAATTTTTTTGGTAATAGCAATGAAGGCAATTTTTTATCTTTTAATTTGCTACAGGCATGGTGAGGGCACAAGGAAGTCTAGAGGCCAACCAGCAAAATGTCATACTTGATATAAGATTTATTTCATAGAATATTTTATCATTTATTTGCTTTTTACTTGCACTCCTCCTGCTTCTTGTGCTCCTCCTGCTCCTCCTGGCCATAGAGGCAGCAACTCACAGAGGTGGTAGTGGCAGCAGCAGAGGCTAGAGTGGGTGTCGCATAGATACCTCTTGCCTGGGAAAGGGGAAAGTGTAGCTAGAGCTACCAGAAACAACATATTTTTGTATATTAGTTTTGTAGTCTATCATTTTACTGTATTTATTATTTCTCATACCATTTTATTGAAGTCTTTGGGATTTTCAGTGTATAGTACCATACACATCATTGTAAATAGTGATAGTTTTACTTCCTTTCTAATTTGCATACCTCCTATATCCTTTTTCTTGTGTAAATGCTTTTGTTAGGACTTCCAACAGTATATTGAATAGTAGTGATGGCAGTGGACAACTTTGTTTTCTTCCTGTGGAAAAACCTTCACTTTCTCATCATTGAATAACATGTTGGTTGTGGGTTTGTCATAATAGCCTCTATTATGTTGTGTTATGCACCATTCATCCCTATTTTGTAGGTTTTATCACTAAAAGATGTTGAATCTTGTCAATTGCTTTTCTTTCCTGCATCTTTTGAGATGATTGTATCACTTCTGTCCTTTCGTTGATGTGGTATGTCACATTTATTGATTTGTGTATGTTGACCCATCTTTGTGTCCTTGGAGTAAATCCCATGCTGTATGATTTCTTAATATTTTGCTGTATAGTACATGTTTCAAAATAATTAACAAAATTATTAGTTAGTATATGTAACAAAATAATTGGCAAGATTTTGTTAAGGATTTTTGCATCTATTTTCATCACTGGTCTACAGTTTTCTTTTTTGTGATGTTTTTGGCTGGTTTTGGAATCAGGGTGATGTTGGTTTCATAGAATGTGTTTGAAAGTTTTATCTTTTATTAAAATTTATGGAAGAGTTTGAGTAATCTAGGTATGAATTACTTTTTGGAAGTTTGGTAGAATTGGCCAGTGAAATCATCTGGTCCCGGACATTTTGTTTTTTGTGGAGGCTTTTCATTACTGTTCAGTTTCCTTATGTGTGATGTGCCTGTTTAGGTATTCTAGTTTTTCTTGATTCAGCCCAGGAATCCAAGTTTCTAAGAATTTGTCCATTTCTTTTTAGTTATTCTATTTGTTGCCATATAATTGTTCCTTATACTCTCTTATGATCCTTTACATTTCTGTAGTATCTATTGTAACTTCTTTTTCACTTCCAATTTCATATATTTGTGTTTTCCCTCCTTTTTTGCAAAGGACCAAACCTTGGTTTCATTGATCTTTTTGATTGTCACTTTGGTGAACCAGGCTCATTTTGTGTTTTTTGGGTATCTACTCAAATCTTCTCTGGTGAAACATTCATTATAAATTTTCTTGAGTTAGACTTTTACTGAAAATATCTTACCTAGGCAGGGGTCTTTCCTCTCAGGAATTTTCTTTTTTTACATCTTCTCTTACTCATATCTTGCAATTTCCCTATTCCAGGCAAATACACACTCACACTCACACACAAACATATATACAAGCACATTAAATATATACATCTGTTCTATCACCTGCTGGCTCATCTTTTCTACTAATCAGAGAACCGTGACATTTAACTTTTAAATTATAAAGGATGCCTGTTAGACATAGGGACATAGTTTCCATTTTCTGGTGACAACAAAAGCAAATTTATTCAGTAGTTATTTTATTATTTAGGAGTTTTCAAATTATGCTGATATTAGAAAATCAGTCTTGATTTAATGAAGATTCTGGCATTCAAGTAGCAATGTTTCATTTATAAACCATGAATGCAACTGTCAAGTTATATTCTTGGTAGCTCAGAACTCATCTTATCTGCATTGTTTGTTACTGTAATCCCTTGGGTGCTAGGTGAACTTGAAAGAAATTTGTTGCTTGTAGTACCCATTTCAAGGGAGGTAGAGAAATGTAGTGAGTGATCAGGACAAAAGTCCTATACAGGGACCTCCCTGGTGGTGCAAGGGGTTAAGACCCAGCACTATGAAGCTGTCAGAAGCCACTGCAGCACAAGTTCAATTCCCAGCTAGGGAGGTGACCTACATGGGACAGCAGACCTCTCCTGACTCACCCGCTGCTCCCATCAGCAGTATATTTCAATACATCTGCCTGTTCTGCTTCCCGCTCTGTCTCAGGTGAATCCTCTCAACCCCCATATCTCTGGCCTGCACCCAGGTTCTTGTATGCATAAATAAATAAATCTTAAAAAAAGTTCCATACATAATTTAGGTGATGTGAAGGAAGAAGAGGAGGAAATTGTTCAGGAAAATTAATTCATGAAGCAAAAACATCGTAGGAATTTGTTTCAGAAAGAAAAGTCAATATCATTCTTCTCACTCCCACGCCTTTTTTTTAGCTTCTTTGTGAATTAATTTAAATTTAAAATGTTGAAGTTGTTTAAATTATTTTGGTTAAAATGTTCTTTTTCTTTGTTTTTGGAGTCCAGCATCATGGGCTCCAAAATTATGATTTTTTTAAAAGAAGTTTTATTGATTTGTCACTTTTTTATGTTTTTATTGGTGTGTGTGTATGTGTTTATGAAACATGGAAAGTTCCCTTCCATCCACACATTTACTGAGATAGATGATCATATGTTTTTTATTAACATGGTGAGAAATATTTAAGAAATTTCTAATCCTTGCATTGCTGGGATAAGCTCAACTTGGTGATATTGTTCATCCGTATTTTCAATGCTGGGTTTAGTTAGGTATTAATAACTTACTTGAATTGTCTTTTGGATTTTTCTACCCAATATTATATGTCAATCACTTTTTTTCTGGTATTATCATAACAAACAACTCTTCTATTCAAGGCTATATCTTCTAATCTTTCCCCTCCTTACCCTTCAACCTTACCACTTGGGTTAAATAAATTATTTATAAAACCAATTTTAAGAGTCTAAAGACTTATTAAAACACACTGAGTTGTCATAACTCTTTCCTGTACTCATGGGACTAAAAAAGAAGGTAATCTTTTGCTGTTGCTAAACCTGTAGTACAGGCAATGGGGCAGTGCTTAAAATGGACAAAAACCAGAGTGGTAACTCAGTGGATAGAGGGATAAAGGGTAAGTTACATACATTTTGGTTTTGGCTGTATCAGGTACAAAAAATGTCGTGGAATTTTTGGCAAAAAATGTTGGGAAATCGAAAATTGCTTCCTGTGTAACTCAATGTTATGCCTGTGGAATAACATTGATTTACTGAGTTAGAGCATTTATGATTTATGCCATCATTGTTTAGGTGATAATGAAAAATGATAATATTATTAAACACATACTAATATTCAGACATTTCATACTAAAATATTTTTATTAATGTTTATTTATTTGATTTTAAACCTGTTCTATGGATGATAAAATTGAGGTACATAGAAGTAAAGATACATACCCAAAAGTCCTTCAGTTTAACCATGGTGGAGCTGAAATTTAAATATAGGAACATTTGCTCCAGGACCAACAGTGGTTTTCTAATTTAAGAATTTATTACCAGAGAGATTTAAAATACTTTACTTTTTTTCTTTTTAAGAAAACTTTTATCTTCATTCCTGTTATCCCCATGGATTCTGTGGGAGCTAAAGAGTACACCACTGGGGTCTGAGGGGAAATCTACATGTGCTTTATCAACTCCCAAAGTCATACACTGGGAGGACATGATGTAAAACTACTGGTTACTGTAGGTCATGAACACGCTTGTTATAATAGACCTCAAACTTGCAAAAATCAAATCCCTAGTCAGAAATGAAAAGGACTGTCCGAGTAGCAAGGGCAGAGGGCAGCATGGGTTACTCCCGTTGAGGGTACAGAATCTCTTCTCAGGGGGGATTTACTTCCAGAGTTGGGGAAGGTAGGGTCAGGTTCCAGTTGAAATCCAGTGTCCTTAAGGGCCTCTCCTGGTGGCGCAGTGGTTGAGCGCTGGGCTGCGAAGCTGCCCTCAGCCTCTGCAGCGCCAGTTCCATCCCCCGCCATGGGCGAGGGGCCCACATGGCGCAACAGACCTCTCCTGCCAGGCCCACTGCTCCCCTCAGCAGTGTATTTCGGCAGTCTGCCTGTTCTCTTCCCTGCTCTGGCTCTGGTTTCTCTCACCCCCGCCCCCACCCCGCCCGCTTCTGACTATACCCAGTGCTTGTATAAATAAATAAATAAATAAATCTTAAAAAAAAAAAAAACAACAACAAAAATCCAGTGTCTTTAAGGAGGTGATGCCAGGGAGAAGTGTAAAAACCTGTGGCTTACTTTCCTGAAAAGCACCAACCTCCCAAATTATGTAATTATATTAAAGTAAAAATCAAAATCAATAAGCAACTATAACCAGAGACACACTATGGGGGGAGAGGGAGGAGGGAGTAGGATGAAAACAAGTGGGAGTGGGAATTGTATGGGGACTATAACCAAGATGAAAATGCATACATTGTGCAAAAGTGAAAAATGATGTGAAAAATATATGAAATAAAAATATGAATATGAGAATAAATAAGTCCAAATCAAAAAACAAAACAAAACAAAATCATGTAGATGAGGACTGATAACCCAGGGGGACGTCTATTAAAGGGAGGGCAAAGAAGACAAGAGAGCCCAGCAAGAACCTGTAGGTTGGGGTGTGGTGTTTGGGGGATGGGGAGGTTGGATTCAGAAAGGAGCTCTTTGCTATCCCTATCACTTGTTTTTTAAGCTGCAAAAGACTCCAATTCACTGAGGAGGATCTGGGCATAGCAGGCACAAAGCATTCTGCTAGCCTCTTCCAAAAGCAGGGGTTTCAGACCCACCACCACTCCAGTTCCCCTTCATAGAAAACCTTTCCATGAGTCCCAGGCTGACCTACAGACCACTGGATAAAGGCCCTGTTGTCCTTTGGGACACTAGCCTTCCTAAGACACCGTGGCAGTGCTGGGGAAAAAAAGAATGTTGCTGTAGTGTTTTATACCCAGGTTTTCAAGGGCTGGGAATGAACTTTTTAGAGAAAGGGAAAAAGAGGTGTTAGGAACCAATTGGGGTGATCTGCACAAAGCATGCTAAGCAAAATAGAATGATAGCAGGTCCTAGGATGAGATTCCAGGGGTTGCAGGAAGCTGCTGTTCCCAGCCCAAACCTGATGCTTGTGAGATGGTTCAGAAATGTGAACCTGCTTGATAGGTCCAGCAAGTGACAAGGTGTCTGGCTTGTGTGCAGAAGGCATGTGAAACCAGTCACCCCCTGCTCTTCAATCGTGGACTTGGTGTTGACTGATCAATGTGCTGATTGCTCATGGTTTTATAAACATATTCTAAGTACCATACTTTCTATGAGAAGCTTAGAGTTTAATGAATATTACCTTGAGTATTCTAAGTTATTAGATAAAAGGAATGGAGTGATTTACCAAAGGTATATAGCTTTTTGCTATTTTTACTATTTGTAGTATATTTTCTACTTGTATGTCATCGAGCCTGGAGAATCTGAAAAATGCTTATGTTACACACACACACACACACACACACACCACAATCTCTTCTTTCTTTCCCATTATTGAGGGAAAATAAGAAAACAGAATAATAGATATTTTCCACAATACTACATATGGCTGTTAAGTTTTTCAGCAATTTATTTATTTGCTTATTGACAGCTTTTCCCCATGTTTTAAACATTTCAATTTATGGGAAATTTCTTTAAACTATAGCCATTAAAATATATACTTGTCCCAAAAGGAGAGAAAACTCCTCCACAATGAAGCTTTTCTCCATTTAGAGTTAGAGATATTCATTTCTGGTATTCAGTGTGTAATATGGAACAGTGGCAGGAGATGGGTAAGCATGATTTCTTCCAGTTTCTCAGAAGTCAGTTCAGTATAGCACAACTATAATAAGACACACCTGTTTGCCTCAACCATTTTCTTTTTTTTAAAGATTGATTGATTGATTGATTTATACAAGCACTGGGTACAGTCAGAAACTAGGGAGGGTAAGAGAATTCACCAGAGCCAGAGCGGGGAGCAGAACAGGCAGAAGGACCGAGGTACACTGCTGAGGGGAGCAGTGGGCACAGCAGGAGAGGTCTGCGCGCCATGGGGGATCCTCACCGGCGGCCAGGGATTGAACCCGTGCTACAGAGGCTGCGGGCAGCTTCGAAGCCCAGCGTTCAACTTCTGCGCCACCGGGGAGGCCCTGCCTCAATTATTTTCAAAGATAATTGTAAACACCACTGAGAAAAAAAAATATATATGATATATATATACTATATATATCATATATAATAATATATATATATCATATATATTATATATATCATATATATAATACTCCATCTCTGTAATATGGAGACATTGAGGTCTAGAATTTATGTTATGAATTATATTATCATCAGTATTAATTTTAGAGATGAGTAATATGCAATAAATTCTTTCTGGTGTTCATAAGCCTGCTACTAGAATCATCTAATTCAATGTGGTTATAAATGACTTGTTTAGGATTTCCTTCTATAATTTTTTTTTTCAAATTTTATTAATATGTCAGCATTTACATAACTATACAATCTTGACGGTACAACTTCCTATGTGTGTATGTACACTTGCTTCACTCCACCAAAACTCCCAAGGCCTAGCCACTTCCACTTCCTACCCCAGTCCTTCCTTTGCTTCTTTCCCCTAATCCCTCTGTTAATCAGTGTATTTTTCACAGAGTCCAAGAATTATTTTTGTTGTGCTTTGCCAATTTTTCTCTCATTATATACAGCTGTTTTTTTTAATAGCTGAGTAGTATTCCATCTTGTATATGTACAACATCTTAGTCCACTCCTCTGCTGTTTTAGTATGCTTAATATTCAGCGGCACCTAGGTGGATATGATTATTACTATTGATTTCACAGATGGAAAAGCATAGTATGCAGAGTTTATATACATCTCCAAATAATCAGTAAGAGGCAGATGTAGTATGAAACCTCAGTCTGGTGTCAGAGCCTGGACTCTTAACTAGTATACTCTCTTCTTCTTATATAATCACACAATGTTTAATACTTTGGTCAACAATGGAACACATGTACAGTGGTGGACCCAGTAGGATTTATCACATAACCTAGGGTGGGGTACACCCTACCAGGTTTGCACAGTGATGAAATTGTCTGATATTAGGGTTGAAAAGGACTTCATGAAATGCAGATTTGTTTTTATCAGAATCCAAAAAGCTTATTTCATTCACTCCATGTAGCAAATTGGGCAACGGGACTTTTTGATGACTAAACATTCATGTCCTTAATATGTTTACTTTAACACAATATCAAATAAGTTCTGAAAAGATGCAGGTGTGTTTGGGTAGCTTTTCTCTCAAAGTAGTGAATTTGTAACATTAGTAAAATGTTTTTGCACCTGGATTTGGACAGCGATAACAAACTTCCTTGGCCTAAGAATAAATTGGACTCCTTTAAAATTTTTTTTTCTGTGATTTTAAAATATTTCAATTCTAAATAGTTTTGGAAAAGCCACAGCAAATAAGTAAAATTTGTTTACTTAGGTGCAACAAAACATTTTCTTTTAATAGGGATTATTGATATTTCTAAGAAGTTAATAATTTTAAGCAAAAGGGGTTGGAGTAAAGATCATAATTTGTAGATTCCAGGTCTGCTGTCCATAGGTTTAAGATGAGTCTTCTGATGTGAAACCTTTTCATCTTTTATTTTTTTCAATAATAACTGAAAGTTCTGTCTTTTATCCTTTGTGTGAGCATGAAATCTGTTCCTGACATAGTCTCTGAACTGGCTGTTCTTTCTGTTCAAAAAAACTCTTCCAGGCCAGTCTCTGGGCAACTGGCTCCTTCTTGGCTTTCAGATCGTAGTTCCTATGTCACTTTTCAATAAGGGTCTTCCAAGACTTTCACTCTAAACTAACTACCCAGACACTGCTACCACTTTGCTATATTTTACTTTTTTCTGAAGTCTTATTGCCTGATATGTTTTTGTTTGTATTAATTGATTGATATATGCCATCTTTCCCTGAGGTACTTGAAAGCCCCATAAAAGCAGGTATCTTTTTTTTCATGCTTACCACTGTCTCACTAGTCAATCATACTGCCCGATAAACGCTAGGTTTCTCCCTGGTTGAATAACTGGCTTTTTGATTCAGGACCAGAAAGCACCAGACGGTGGATATATTATGGAAAAGGTAGCAGTAAAATGTTTTACCATGTAATTTGCAACACTGATGTTCAGGATTGCCTTGGAGTTCTAGGTATGGCATACCCATGGCCTCACCTAAGATTTCAGTGATTTAACTCATTCAATTTGAACTCATACTACTAAATTCTATATTTAATTACTATACTATATTACTGATAATATATTATTAGTTATATTACTAATTACTATATTATTGACACTGATTTTCTAGCACTGTGTTTTCTGTCCTGTATTCTTCTGAGTGCACTAGTGGCCTCTAGTAACCTCAAGAATTAGTGTTTATTTGAACCTAAAAAGACTTCTGCTGGGCATTACAAAATTCCAGTGCTGTAATCTGTTGCTTGTATCAATACCCTGTTCACTCTTGATATTCTAAATGTTATTTGTAGAGATGTACATTTTTTCTTTTCATGTAATGGGAATGATAATACAATTCTCATTAAGACTTTATATAGCAGCCATAATTTCTTAAATCATTTAAATGTATAATCTACTTTATCTCAGAATGTATTTTATGCATATGCAGTTATTCTCTCATTTTATAATTTAAAGAATTATAGGGGAAAAAGACAAAGCCACATTGAGTAAGATACTTACACAATTATAATGGACTACTTCTTAAAGTTGTCATGTTTAGTTAAAAAGGGCTTAAGTCTCAGCACTATGAAGCTACCAGCAGGTACTGCAGCACAGAGTCTGATCCCCAGCCAGGGAGCTGACCCACAAGGCACAGCAGACCTCTCCTGTCTCGCCTGCTGCTCCCCTCAGCAGTGTATTTCAGTACATCTGCCTGTTCTGCTCCCCACTCTGTCTCTGGTGAATCCTCTCAGCCCCCTCATCCTCCCCGCACACCTTTGGCCTAGACCCCAGCTCTTGTGTGCATAAGTAAATAAAATAAATCTTTAAAAAACCAAAATAATAAGTAGTTGATTATTTTAAAAGTACAAACAATAAAGACATTTCAACAGTTTATAAAATTAATATGTGACAAAGGAAAGTTATTGTACATTGTTAATCAACAATCTGCTTTAACCATTCACCATTGGTATACTAAAAAAATCCTCCCTGCATTTTTAAAAGTCATCTTACTGTAATTCTGATAACTGTTGTATTTTATTTTGAACACATTGGGTATTTAGACTACTACTAGAAAAAAGGAGAAATGTCAAAGTATATAATTAGAAAACTATAGTTTTACTAGAAAAAGGGAAATTGTAAAGGTAAATACAAATATAAAAAAAAAAGTTAAACCATTTCTGTAGTACAAAAAAAGGGAAATTTTCCCCTCCCTTTTCTTTAGCATTTCCTTCAGAAAACTTGAAATTACAAATGCTATCTCTGTCTATTTGAGATGTATGTATGGGTATTGATATGTCGTATATGTATATTGTATATATATGAATATATACATACACACACTAACTAATATATATTACTATATTAACATTTTGATATATTCTTCTATAGACATCTAAATTAGGTGCACTATTTCAAATACATCAATCCTTACTCAGTTGATTCCGGGAGTATGCGTATAAAACTTGAGCGGAACTATTTATAATAGGTAAGACTTGGAAGCAACCCCAAATGCCCCAAAATAGATGACTGAATCAAGAAGATATGGCGTATATACACAATGGAATATTATTCAGCAATCAAAAATATAAACTCATGCCATTCCCAGCAATGTGGATGGAACTAGAAGGAATTATGCTCAGTGAAATAAGCTAGAAGGAAAAAGAAAAATATTGGATGGTTTCATTTATAGCAGGAATATAGGGGAACCAAATAAGACATCAGTGTAAAAAAAATAATAACAGTACAAAACACAACAAAGCAAAACCAACAAAACTTGCAAGCTGACCATAGATCTGAGGTCTAGAGCAGGAGAGGGGGCAGGGAGTGGGGCTCAAAACGAGGGAGGGAAGAGCACAAGGGACATGGTGATGAACACAGGAGCTATGGTGGTGGGAGAACTATGAGGACTTCATCTGAGGGGAGAAATCAAATACTGTAAGAAATGTGGTGGCGCAAGGGTTTAAGTAGCAGCACTGTGAAGCTATCTGCAGCCACTGCAGCACAAGTTTGATCCCTGGCCAGGGAGGTGACTCACATAGCATAACAGACCTCTCCTGTCCCACCTGCTGCTCCCCTCAACAGTGTATTTCAGCCATTCTGCCTGTTCTGCTCCCCACTCTGTCTCTGGTGAATCCTCTCACCTTCTGTACCTCTGGCCTGTACCCCAGTTCTTGTATGCATAAATAAATAAATCTTAAAAAAAAAAGAAATGAACAATGGTGTAAGAAAATAAATAAATTTGGGGCCTCCCCAGTGGCACAGTGGTTGAGCGCTGGCTTGCGAAGCTGCCCTCAGCCTCTGAGGCGCCGGTTCGATCCCCGGCTGCTCCCCTGCCACTGGAGGAGGGTCCCACATGGCGCGCAGACCTCTCCTGCCGCCCGCTGCTCCCGTCAGCAGTGTACTTCGGTCCTTCTGCCTGCTCTGCTCCCGGCTCTGGCTCCGGTGAATTCTCTCACCCTCCCGTGCTCCTGACTGTACCCAGTGCATGTATAAACAAAACAAACAAACAAATAAATAAATACATAAATAACATGCCTCTATTTAAAAAAAAAGAAAATAAATAAATTTGGTAAAAAACAAACAAACAACAAACTCAAAACCTAGTGGCTTGAAACAGAAATTATTTATTCTGTTCACGAGTATATGGCTGGGCTGGCTCCTGCTGCTGTGGAACTGGATCAGGTGATCTTGGCTGGGCTGCTTCTTTAGTCTGTGGTCAGTTGGCGAGTTGACCCAGGATGCTTGGTCTGGGATGGCCTTGACCTGGGGTGACTCAACACTGCTGCATGTAACCTTCTAACCTCTAGCAAGCTTGCCCACGCATGCTTTCCTGGAGGAGCCAGGGAATGGGATTTCTGTATCATTCTGTTTACCAAAGCAAGTTACAAGGTCAGTCCACATAAGGGTTGGAGAAATAAATGTCACAGCTCAATGAAAAAAAGATGTGAAATTATATTGCAAAGAGTGTAGGTATTTGGAGAGGTTTGAATGAATGAGACCATTTTTGTAATAATTGGAGCCATTTTCTATCTGTAATGACAAATTAGCCTATATCCTGGATTCTGTGTTCATCATCATCTTTTTATCTTTGTATAATTTTATGTTTACATATGCTCTAAAAATTAAAATTTTTAATTATTTTGATTTTACAAAGAGATTATATTGCTCTGTGTAATCTTTGGGACTTTGGTCTTCACATAATATTTTATTACTCAGAATCATTCAAGTTGTGTGTTGCTGTAATTTTTTTTCTTCTATACACTTTCTATTGATTATATTACCATTGAGTCAGACATTTTTTGTTGATGGGATTTGAGTTGCTTATGGGTTTTACTATTGTGAACAGTGTGAACAATGTGGCTGTGAACTTGTCTCTTAGTGCACATAATGTGAAAATTTCTTCTGGGCATGTGCCATTCATTCACCTCTATCAGGTGTAAAATATGTGAATGTTACTTCCAAAGTGTTACTTCCAATTTACCTTTCTGCTCTCAGTTAATAAACTATTTTTGGTTCTACATATCAGACAATACCTATATAGTCAGAATTTGTTTCATTTTTTTCAGTTGAATATCATAAAAGTAGTTTCTCATTGTAGACTTGATTTGTTTTCCTAAATCACTAAAGATTGAATGAAAAATTCCTTCATGTTTTTATTGGCCATATATGTTTGTCTATTGACAAAAACCTATGCATGTATTTTGCTCATGTTTTTACAAGGTTATTTGTGTTTTTCTTTATTGCTTGTAGGAGTATTTTACCTATATTTGTTTCAGTTTTATATACTTCAAATCTCTTGATCCAGTTTGTAATCTTTCTCCCTTAATTTAAGCTGTCTCTTGACAGAATATGAAATTGACTTAGGCATGAAGTGATTAGGAGTCACAGAATAAATGATACATTTGCTTTTGCTCATAGGTAGGGCAGATGAATATTGTCCTCTCCTCCACACATTTGCTAGAAGCAGAGATCAAAGGATTACCTGGTGTTTCTCTCTCTCACTCCATAGGTTCCTACTTTTGAGGGAATGGGTAAGAATGGCAAGCATCAGAAGAAACATTGAAGATATGGTAGCAACTGGAGTAAAATTCCCTACTTAAAAAATTGAATTTCTAAAATGAAAATGTACTCTAATGTTTAAAATTGTTATAATATATATTTTTAGTGTTAGCATTCTTAAATGATAAAATGGTTAAGTGATATCTTAAAAATACAGACAACTGATAAATGTATGTTTTTTTTTTTTTAAAGATTTATTTATTTATTTATATTTTATTTATACAAGCACTGGGTACAGTCAGACACGCGGGAGGGTTAGAGAATTCACCAGAGCCAGAGCGGGGAGCAGAGCAGGCAGAAGGACCGAAGTACACTGCTGAGGGGAGCAGCGGCGCGCCTCGCAACCCAGCGCTCAACCGCTGTGCTACCGGGGAGGCCCGATAAGTGTATGCGTTAAGGAACTGTATAGGTTTAATACTTTTGTGAAATGAAAATTTGTATGTAGGTATATTCATGAAGGTAAACAAAAAAAATTTATCTGTGTTTAAATATAGTTTATTTAAAAATAGTTGAAGATAAAAGATAGACATTATTGGCAATTCTAAGCCCCTCAGAAATGAAACCCTTTATAAATACATTCACACATTTAAACCGATGCAGATATCAGAATATATGTTTATGTGTATTATTATGGAGTGTAGATAAGATTGCAGAATTAAAGCCACATTTAAAATGTACTGGGGACTCACCATTCTTAATTCATTGAGAAATCTTTCTGTACATATTAGCCTTTTCATTTGTTTTGTTATTATTTGTGCACAAGAAACAATATTTTTATCAAGTCTATCAGTATGTCATCTTGAATTAGAAGAAAATGTATTTCCACTTGCATACGAAGAAAACACGATTCTAAAATGTCATCAAGATGTAAATGTTAATGGTTATTTCATGGATTGCATGCATTTTTATTTTGTTTTCACAGCTTTTCTATTTTAACTTTTATAGAAGGTAGAAAAATGTTCCAAAGCTGTGCACTTCTAAATTTGGTCCTTACTGACAGGGGGGGATTATTTGAATCACCTGCAATCTGATCTGAGCCTTTAGAGAAAGGTACCACAAGATGATAGTATACATGGTTACAAAGTAAAGAGGCTTAGAAAGAGCAATATATTTTTTGGGGAAAAAAGGGCAAGCACACCAACTGGAATGTTTTATCAAGAGAGGGATACAGAAGTGAAAAGTAATCCTTTTGCTTTATTTGGCATTATTGCTGTGTTCGATTTTGGTCTTTGCATTTGGCAAAGAACATGGAGATTCTGGAGAAAGTCCAGCGAAGATCAGCAAAAGTGATGTAAGGAATGGGGACTAGCTCCTAACAGAGGGCTCAGTGGGATCAGGACTATTTAACTTGGAGAAGGGAAGACGAAGGGGTGATTTAACTGTCTTCAAGTATTTGAAAGGTTTTTATATGGAAGATGTAGAACAGATGTTCTTTACTTCCACAGGAGACCAAATAAAAGGAAATACTTTTAAATTGTAGCAAGAGAAAAAGTTCAGTTGGTCATAAAGATGGACATAACTATAAAGAAGGAAAAAGGTAACCGAGGACTATGGGGAAGTTGAGTCCTTTGAGATCTTTAAAACTAGGAATGGAGAGCCATCTGCTGGGATGGGTTAAGTGTAGGGACATACCCTGTATCTCTTTTGAAACTCATCCAACTTTGGGATTTTATGCATATTATTTCTACTTTGGAGGAGTTAACTTGGAAAACAGTTAGGAGTATTTGTTCAATGATAGAATTAAAATTCCACAGAGATAGAGATCAAAGGGTTACCTGGTGTTTCCCTCCATATCTCTGATCTCTAATTCTATAGGTATTAGTGATTGGAACAGGGAGAAGAAAGTATTTTTCAACTGTTCATTTATGGACTTTAGTATATGTGGTGTTCCCTGGACTTTCTGGATCTGCAGCAATAATTTAGGAAATTATAGTAGCTACTGTTCTATGTTAGATCAGGTGTTACACTAAATTATCTCACTCACTCGCAGGAGGTGATTTGTTTCTCCTTTTACCAACAAGGAAGCTGGCAGTGAATTTAGTGATTAGCTACAGTTTATTAACTGGTTAGTGATAGACAAAGACAGGATTCAAAGCTTGGCCTGTTTGTCTACTTTTTCTATTCTGAGGGAGAGTTATACACGTTTAGAAGCATCCTCCATTAAGGCTGGCAGCTTTGAGCTCCAAAAAATAATAATCTGCATTAGGAGACCAGAAGAAAATGGTGAATGAATAAGGTTTAAGCCTTAGGTTTGTAGTAAAATTTGGTGATGTTTTATGATATTTGTTAATGAATTGCTACATTCCACCCAAGTAAGACTGCGTGTGATAAACCGGTTATTATCTCCTTTGGACATATAATCTGTAGAAGACAATTAAATGGTGACCTTTTGAATCATGAAAGCTTTACCATTCAGACAAATTTTGGAGTTTAAGCACCTAGACTTCTGGAAACCATGAGAAACATGGGATATTGCAAACTTTCCATAATTAGGCACAGAATGATAATAAAATATAATTATTTTAGAGGAAATTTAAATAAATAGCAATTTATATGTATACTTTGGTACTTAATTTACTAATTTTTAACTGCCCTCAGTCATTACTTCATTTAATTTTATTACTGTCTAAGGTTTGTTTAGAGTTAATCTGAATCTTTGTATTTCTTGTGAAAAAATACTTCCCAAGCAAATCTGGATAAATAAAAACAATATAAAAATATCTATTTTTATTTTTATTTTTATTTATTTTTTTTTAAATATTAAATTTTATTTTTATATTCCCCCATACAATTGCAAACGCCCCATTCTGACCCCAATCCTTCCCCTCCCGCCCCCCACCCCCCAAAAAGTGTCTCTGGTTCATAGTTTTTTGTTGATTTTGATTTTCACTTTCTTATATTCATTTTCCTGGTCCCTTATTTAAGTTTTCTAGATTCCTGCTATGAGTGAGACCATCCGGTATTTTTCTTTTTCTTTTTGGCTTATTTCGCTGAGCATGATCCCTTCCAGTGCCATCCATGTTGCTGCAAATTGCATGTGTTTATCTTTTTTGAATGCTGAGTAATATTCCATGGTATATATGTACCACATCTTCTTGATCCAGTCATCTATTTTTGGGCATTTGGGTTGTTTCCAAAGCTTAGCTATTGTAAACAGTGCTGCTATAAACATAGGAGTGCAGGTGCTCTTTGAAATTGATGTTTCTGTGTCCTTTGGGTAAATACCTAGGAGTGGAATTGCTGGATCATATGGAAGCTCTATGTTTAGTAGGTCCAGAAATCTCCACACAGCTCTCCATAGTGGTTGGACCAGTTTGCACTCCCACCAACAGTGCACAAGAGTTCCTTTTTCTCCACATCCTCGCCAACATTTGTTGTTGCTAGTTTTTTTAATATGTGCCATTCTCACTGGTGTGAGATGGTATCTCATGGTAGTTTTGATTTGCATTTCCCTGATTACAAGTGATGTTGAACATTTTTTCATATGTCTGTTGGCCATTTGCATTTCCTCTTCAGAGAAGTTTCTTTTTAGCTCTTCTGCCCATTTTTTGACTGGATTATTTTCTTTGTTGTTGCTGAGTCTCATCAGCTCTTTGCAGATTTTTGTGATCAGTCCTTTATCATTAGTGTTGGGTGCAAAAATGTTCTCCCAGTTGGTGGGGTTTCTCTTTGTTTTTGTTATTGTCTCTTTTGCTGTGCAGAAGCTCTTTAATTTGATGTAGTCCCAGCTGTTTATCTTTCTCTTCACTATCACTGCTTTGGGTGATGTGTCTGTAAAGATGTCTTTGATGTGTAAATCCCGTAGTGTTTCGCCTATATTTCCTTCTATGTATAAAAATATCTATTTTTAAATTTAAAAATTACCAATTAATGTCCTACTAATTCATCTCATTTGCAGAGAAATGTTATCTTTCTCATTTATTTATTAAATAAAGAACTTTTAAGAACTGTGTATATTTTTATGTTCTATATGCTATGTATTCTTGATTTGCTAGGGTAGTAGACTTGTGAATCCTTTCACCACTTATTACTATTATTTTGTTGTGATATCATCTGATTGTTGGGAAGCTTATTAGTCAGTAAGTGTTAAGAACCTTTGAATGTTGGGCCTCCCCGGTGGCGCCGCGGTTGAGCGCTGGGTTGCGAAGCTGCCCGCGGCCTCTGTGGCGCCGATCCCCGGCTGCTCCCCGGCCACCGGAGGAGGGTCCCACATGGCGCGCAGACCTCTCCTGCCGCCCACTGCTCCCCTCAGCAGTGTACTTCGGTCCTTCTGCCCGCTCTGCTCCCCGCTCTGGCTCTGGTGAATTCTCTCACCCTCCCACGCTTCTGACTGTACCCAGTGCATGTATA
Source organism: Talpa occidentalis (assembly GCF_014898055.3). Lineage (NCBI taxonomy): Eukaryota > Metazoa > Chordata > Mammalia > Eulipotyphla > Talpidae > Talpa > Talpa occidentalis. Next base: position 47,909,392 of record NW_023604972.1, read on the forward strand.
AACAAAAACAAACAAATAAAATTAATAAATAAATAAAACATGCCTCTATAAAAAAAAATAATAAGCTTTAAGAACCTTTGAATGTTGAAAGAAAAAAATCAAAATCAATAAACAACTATGAACCAGAGACACACTTTGGGGGGGTGGGGAAAGGAGGGATTGGGGTCAAAATCAGGGGGTTGCAATTGTATGGGGAATATAAAAATAAAAAAAGAAATAAAAAAAGAAACTTTGAATGTTCATTTCTTGGGGAAGATTTGTCTTTGTCCAATTTCTTTTTTGCATTATGTGATTTAGACTTCTCTTATTTCATAGTAAGGAGAGATAGAGCACTAATCTAATGATAAAGTTACAATTAATAACATTTAATGGACACTCAGTACCAGTGCTTACAGAGGCATGCATCATCTGTGGTGTATTTTATGCAGTGGTTTGCTTTCTGTATAATGGGTGCAACTCTGAATGTTCAGTGGGTGTTAGTTGATTAATGCTCATAGTTGTCCTTGAGTTAGGGGCTTTTATTAGACCCATTTTATGTAACAAGAAACTAAGTCACAGGGAAGGTAAGTGACTTACCCGAGTCACTCAGCTAGTAATTGAAAGTTAGAACTCACACTCAGCCATCCAGTGCCTGTGCTTAAGCCTCAAACTATGCTGCTTTTCTATTTGAAATTACTTCTCTATGCAAAATTCTAACATGGTCATTTCAGCTGTCTTTCTGCACCTTATTTCTCATGACTAGTCTGAATCAACTTCTACTCCTTCCTCTGGATGCTCAGTTCTATAGTCAGCCTTCATGGGTTAGTTTTTAAGATCGTCTTTATCTGATCCTCTGTTTGGTTTCTCTATATTCCACTTACAAGTAAAACCATCCGGTATTTGTCTTTTTCCTGACTTGTTTCACTCCAGCTCCATAATTCCCTCCAGCTCTATAATTCCATCAAATGACATGACATTCGCTTGGAAGCTTTATACCCTTACATGATGTGAACTTGCCTTTGACACCTCTCAGGGTGAGATTTGGGAGCTGGAGATGTTAGCAGCTATGCAATTAAGGGCTTACCCCTGCATATGTACCTTATTACCTTTAATAAAACCCCATCTTTACCTCCAGACTCATGAGATTGAAACCCACTCTACAAGAGTAAAAAAAGAGGAAGGAAAATCTAAGACTTCAGTGAAGGAATCAAGATCCTGAGGGGCTGTAGAGAGTGGATGTCTCTATAGTTGAGGGGAATGGAGACTCATAGCTGGGTGGCATGAGGCACCAGGACCCAGGAACTAATAAGTTAGGGATGAAGTTTACTTTTTCTGTCTCTCCTGTCTCTTGGTCACTAACTTGTTCTCCTCTCATGTCTTTGTCTTTTCTGTCTTTAACTACAAACTTGTTTCTCAACTTCTCTGTGTTTATGCCATAAAATAACTGATGCAGATATATATATATATATATATTTCTGCTCAAGTAGTGAGAAACTGATAAAAACTATGAGTCATAATTTTACATTTCCAGGAGAAAAAAATCACGATTGACTCAGATCCAGTCAGTTCTGGCTAAGGAAACATAGCCAGTGGTCCCTTGTCCTCTCGACAAGCATAAATATCTTCTCTGAAAGGGAGACATTTTGTCTTCATGGAGCCTGGTGTGAGGAGCCTGCAAAAGTGGGATGGGCATTTCTGGTGCAGTGGGACTTGTCTGGAAAATGCAACTAGAGAATAATATTATTCCAAATCTAATTTTTTAATAGGAACCAGTTTAAAACTTTTTTCCATAACATCAAAGGATTTTTACATAGTTCTAATGTACTTTTTCATCAAGTTTAAGGAATAAAATGAATCACAGTAATTAGGTCAATGATTTTCAAAGCTGTTTTTTTCCCTTCAGCAGAATCTTTTTGCAAATGAAATCTCATGTGCAACACCACAAGATAAACCAGATGTGGGTGGAATGCTGTGGCTGAAGTATTGCAAAGGGTTGTGGAGCTCCCTCTGCCCCATCCTCTGAAGGATATATTATATCTTAATAGGCCCCATCTCCTACTTCTATTTCTAGTCTCTTCTCCACCTCTGAAACTATTCTTGGGCTAACTTAGAGGAATTCTATCTTTCTTGGCACATCGATTGTAATTATAGATATTCTTCATTTTGGCATATCTACTTTATGTGAATAGTATCATATATGGTTACATTCAGGGTGAGGAAGAGTGAGAATTTCTCCTTTGGCTCACCATAAATAACCTGCCAGCACGTACTACTGCCTGGAACACAGAGGTGCTGAGGCAATAGTTGTCCTGAATGAATATGCATAAATTATATATAACAAAATTATAAAAGTATGGGACCATATTGCATTTTTTTTTAAAAAAAACCTCTCAATAGAGGAAGTGTAGTTGTTGTATAATAAATATTTGATGAATTAAGTCAACTTAAAAAGGAAAATATAACCTTTGTCATGAATACTACTTGGTAATATTACCATTGTGGTTGTAACAACAGATCTAATGAAAATTTGGCAGTTTCTCTGGATTAGCTAATGTGTGGTTCAGGCCTTACAAAATGACTTAAGTGGCTTAGAAGTCATTTTCAGTTTCTGAATTTTGCTGCAAATAACTTATACCACAAAGGAGGTGAAGTGAAAAAAATACTCAACGTAAACATCTGTCATGTACCTAAAAATTACTTGTACAGTGGATTACTAGTCTATGTATAATACCCTCCCAGTACATTGAATCTCAGTGCAACAAAGTTTTGGATTTTGTTGTATATATGTGTATTTTATATATTAAGACTTCATTTTCAAGAGAAGTTTTAGCTCACAATAATATTGTAAGGGGATTCCCATATATCTCCTGCCCCCACACTTGTATCTCCTCCCCCATTATCAGCACCCCCGCCAGAGTGTACATGTGTTACACTTGATGAATCTACACTGACTCATAATCACCCAAATTCATAGATTACATTGTGGCTCACTGTTTATATTACACACTCTATGGATTTGGATACATATATAATGACATGTGTCCATTATTATGTCATTTTATAGAGTATTTTCTTCACCATAAAAATTCTCTGTGTTCTATCCATCTCTCCCTCATCAACCACTAAGTTTTTTACTGTTTCTATAATCTTGCCTTTTCCAGAATATTGTTAGAATTATCCAACATGTAGTATTTTTATATTGACTCCTTTCATTTAGTAATGTGCGCTGAAGTTTCCTCCATGTCTTTTCATGGTTTGATATGTCATTTCTTCTGAGTGCTGAATGACCCATTGTCTGGATGTTCCATAGTTTATCTTTTTACCTAGTGAAGGACATCTTGGTTGCCTTCAAATTTTGACAGTTATGAATAAAGCTGCTAGAGACATCTCTGTACATTTTATATGGATATATGTTTTCAACTTCTTTGAGTAAATACCAAGGGGTTGATTGCTGAATAACATGCTAAGCATATGGTACATTTTATAAGAAACTGCAAAACTATTTTCTAAAGTGACTACCATTTTGCATTTTTGCCAGCAGTGAATGAAAATTCCTATTGCTGCACATCCCCATCAGCATTGGTATTGTCAGTTTTGACCATTCTTACAGGTTTATAGTAGTATCTCATTTTAATTTGTGTTTCCCTGATGACATGTGATGAGGAACAGCTTTCATATTCTTTGGTGTAGTATCTGTTAAGGTCTTTGGGAATTAATAAAAAATTAGATCATTTGATTTCTTGTTTAGTTTAGGGTTTCTTGTATGTTTTGAAAACAGTCTTTATCAGTTGTGTCTTTTGCAAATATTTTCTCCCAGTTTATGTCATTTGTTTTTATTCTTTCTCTATTAGATTTTGGCGAAATGTTCTTTCTGGACAAGTTGCTGAAAGCAAGCAGCAACTGTCTTTAGTATAAGTGCTAGAAAGCCAGTTGATACCTGCATATTAGGAACCCTGACATCCCAGGGTTATTAAAAATTTATATCAGAAACATCTTAATTATGGGAAACCTTTATGATGGTCTGTTTGACTTTGCAATTCAAAATTGTGGTTTTCTTACATAAATTTATTACAATTTTGTGTCCTGGTTGTAATTTACTTAATTTTTTTTTTTACATTTATTTTACTTTCCATTAGATTTTCACAAAGGAACTACTATCCTTCCCTTGAAAGTTTATACTTTAAGACAAGTATGTGAACATATGTTAAAAGCAGACACAAATAATTAGAATCTCGCAGGTATAAATGGCAGATCAACTTATTTGTCTGAAATTATAAACCTATGCATTTTTGTCCATCAGAAATAAAAGAAATATAGCAAATTTCTCTGTAACATTCTAAGGTATTTCTAAAAGTGTCATCCTACCAGTCACTGCTTTGAATCAAATAAGTGCAGTAATCAAAATACGCTGTGACAGTGCACAAACTAGATAATACATAAATATTTATTTTATAAATTGTATCATTTTGTTATCATTGTTGTTTTAAAGGTTGATTTATAATCCTGTGTGTAGATGTTGAGGCCTGGGGATTTGGCAAAGGCCCATATTGTTGAAATTTGGAAAAGAATATGTGCTGTCACAATTCACCAATAGTTAAATAGTCCTGTCCTGGGATGTGAGATCAAGCATTGATGTTCTGATGTTGTAGTTGTGGCTCTTTCTTCTATATGATAATTGGTATTTTGTTTCTGTTTTGATGATAACTGGGCATTTTTATTGTTATAGAAGGATTAATTTCACAAATTGGGAGAAATTATTTGAAATCCAATCATATTTCCTATTCCATTACGTTGAGGAGTATTTCCAATGCTTGTATAAAGGAAGGTGAAGCTCTGTGATATAGGAGGTTTTGACAAGGAAGGTCTATGGTTCCCAGCACCTGTGTCTGCCTTCTATTGTGTATCCTATTCTGTTCTCACTAAAATGAAGCTCTGATTTTGCTTTTCTCTAGTAAAACTCTTTTAACAGCTTCCCCTCATCCATTGCTGCAATCTACCTTTCCTATCAAATTCCCCAAAACTCTCCACATCATTTACTTTTACCAAAGTAAGCAGTTTCCTGCATCTGACATAGGCCTTGTACTGCTCTGATTCTTTTTTTCTTTTCTTTTACATCTGTCATGCCATGAATTCATAGGGGATGGGTTCCAGCGGCTCCAGCTCTTTTCCACTGGTTCTCACAAAATGTGTTTCTCTGGGTGTAGCAGGCTGGTGCTTCAGTTGAACCCAAGTAACTTTCTCTTTGGCTCCCTCCCTTTTTCCCCCCTAATCATTTTCTTTTACATGTTTCTGGGAGCCATCTCAGCTCTAAGAGTGCTTAATGTGCTTAATATGTACAACAATTATTTTTTTTTAATGTTTTTTTAAGATTCATTTATTTATGCATACAAAAATTGGGGTACAGGCCAGAGGTGTGGGGGGTGAGAGGATGCACCAGAGACAGTGGGAAACAGAACAGGCAGATCGACGAAATACACTGCTGAAGGGAGCAGTGGGTGAGTCAGGAGAAGTCTGCTGCACCATGTGAGTAGCTTCCTGGCTGGTGGGGATTGACATTGTGCTGCAGAGGCTGCAGATTGCTTCACAGTGCTGTGCTTAACCTCTTGCGCCACCAGGGAGGCCCCATGAACATTAATTCTTTTGACAATAATCTTGCCAACTGCATGTTTGGTCATACTATGGGCTCTTCCAGTGTTGCTGTAGTAACATTTGTGGGCCATTTCTTTTTGAACAGTGCCCATCTCCCTGATGCCTACAGCATCATCTTTCTTGTAGATTCACATGTATGCGGCCAAAAGAACAATGTCATGTTTGGTAAGAGGCCTAGAGAACAGGGGCCTCTCTTCTTTCCCTTTATGTTCATCATTTTGGTGACTTACTGGATGATGGTGGTTCTAGGCAAAAGGTGCCCTGATTCGTTGTCTTTCCATATTCCTTTGATCGTTTGTTGAATAACTACGTATGGAGTCCTGTTCCCTGCCAGCCACTGCTTTATTCTACTCACAAGGAATGACCTCCTTCCTAGTATCCTCATATATAATCATATCCATTATTGAAAGCCCAGCTGAAACACTTTTCATGATGCCTTCTTGATAACCCTGATAGCCCTACTTTTCTCTCTTTCTGGGATCTTATGACATAGTATCATATCATCTGTGTTTTTTCTATGACAATTCACTTTCTTTTTTGCATTATTATTTTGATGTGAAGCTTTAATTTCATTTTATTTTATTTCATTTTTTAAGATTTATTTATTTATTTATACAAGCACTGGGTACAGTCAGAAGCGCGGGAGAGTGAGAGAATTCACCAGAGCCAGAGCGGAGAACAGAACAGGCAGACTGACGAAACACACTGCTGAGGGGAGCAGTGGGCATGGCAGGAGAGGTCTGTGCACCACGTGGGACCCTTGCTGGTGGCCTGAGATCTAACCGGCACTGCAGAGGCTGCGGGCAGCTTTGCAGCCCAGTGCTCAATTGCTGCGCCACAAGGGGAGGCCCTGATGTGAGGCTTTTAGACCTTCTGTTAGATTTTCGTCTTCTAGAAAACACAGGCTATGTTTTAGTCCCACTGTCCTTCCCATAATCTGTAGCATGGTACTTTGTAGATGATCATAAATATTTGTGGAACACATAACTAAAGTTAGATTTTAGATTGTAAACAAGTTTAAATGCAGACTGATTTCTATGTTGAGAAATTAGGAAACCAATATACTTTATGACATTTTGTGATACCAATTAAAAATTGGTACATTTTTAATATGGCCAGAAAAAGAATTATCATTTACATTTTTGTGCATGTTCTTGCTAAGCTTTGCTTTTGTGATTGTCATCAATAACCGTAGTGTCAGCTTTTGAGAGTCAGTGAACACCAACATTCATGAGTGTCAACATTGGTGAGGCAGCCTCCTAAGGAATGATGTAACCAGCATCAAAGAATGGGGAGAGAAGCTAAAAGACCTGTCTTATTTCCAATTCAACCATTTTTGAAAAGCTCTGACATTATGAGTAATAATAGTGTTGCTACCTTTTCTATTTTAACTTGCACCATAAATTATCATCTCATTAATGTGTTTGAGCTTCTTGATTTAATGTCATTCTATATGGACTTCGTTAATGAATTTAGCTTATTTTGAATTTGCTCAAAAACCAAGAGTGGCACACTTGACAATAAAGAATGTGAAGAGATAGTTCCTCGACTTGTTCAAGAGATGGGCCCCAGATATCAGATGGAGCATTGTCATGTGCACTGATTGGACAATTGAAAAACACTTTAAGTACCTCATTCCACTCAGTAAACAAAATTGTCATTAATTATTAGACTTCAGAGAGGTTCATGAATCCCTTACTACATTATTTAATCAAATATTTTTTATAGACAGGTGCCCTGAGCACTCTAGGGGCAGCCCAGTCAGAACACTACTTTGTCAGTGGAATGTCCAGAAGGAATAGTGTGCTATTTGTTCTTAGAAAATGTTTGATGTCACCTTCTTGTGGGGGACTATGCCCTTTCAATGGTCTGAGAATTTAGAAGCCCCCCACGACACAGGTTATGACTATAAACTCCTAAAGAAGCAGTACAGGTGTGGGACAGAATGAGCTCCTTTGCTCAGTGGGGAGATAGAATCAAACCAGTTTGAAATTTCTGCCAGATCTAGGACACCCTTGTTTCAATAATCACAAGAACATAAAGATTAAAAAGGCTTTTGAGCAAATTCAAAATAAGCTAAATTCTATAACAAAGCCCTATAAAATATGACATTAAGAAGCTCAAACACATGAATGAGATGATAACATTATATGGTGTAAATTGTTTTTAAAACTGAGATTTTATAATTATGTGTGAGAAAGTATGTGAATGGACATGTGTTTAGTATTTGTATCTGTTATAGTATATGTAAAGTCATAAGATGTATGATATTTCCTTTACAAAACTTGAGGGATGGGAAGTATGGGGGCTGATAAATAAAATAATAAACAAAAATCCTAAGAAGTGTGGTACCTGAATGATGGGAACTTGGGAAACATAATATACCACCGTTTCTGTTCTTGTGTTTTTAAGCTTCTAGGTTAAAAAAAGAAAAATGTTTAAGCAAGTCATTTCAATATAGAATGATGTCAGGCATAGGGAAGACAATCTACCAGTCTTTATTGCATCACTGGACCTCTCCTTCACCTGTTATTTGAAATCTCTTAGCACTTTGTGTTATTCTGGATAGCTCATGTGTAGTATGCTTTCTCTTACTAATTGGATTGTGAGTTCTACTTAGTACTTATATTTATTATTCTTTTTCTTTTATTTACCTCTTGCAAAGTCTGGCCCATAATTTCTCCCAAGACTTTTTTCGCATTGTATACTAAACACATCTGGTTGGCTTTCAATAACTATGTGTTGAATGAATAATAGATGCTTAATATATACCTGTTGAATTGAAAGGGATAACTGTATAACGAATGACACAGCAAATTCTTAGCTCTTGCTCCTGGTAACTATTTATCCATTGGGGGGTGATAAAACAGTATTTTCCCCTTCAATTCTAACACATTTATTACTGCACATAAATTTCTGAGAACACATGTAGCTCAGGGAATACGTTTGTTAGACCCCTTCATTTCCTTGGGGAAGGACTGATTCAGGCTTCTGTGAAGATACTGTTTAGTGTTATTTTCTTGTTCCATTATCTGTTCCTAGGTTTTTTCATTTAGAATCTTTGTAAACACAGGTGTAGAAATAGATTTGTTTCCAATAAAAGGGAACCTTGCCCTTAGCAAGCTTTGAACAGTTGTGTTCTGCACCTGCAGTAATAAAATTCAAGAGAGATAATGTGTTGAATTTTAATCACATGTTGCCTTGTTACATATTCCCTGTTTTAAAACATTTCCTTTATTGTGGAGTTGTTAGTAAAAGGGTGGTGTTGCCAATTAAGCCACTGAATGGCTTGGGGAGCAATTTTACACTGGGGAATGATTATAGTCTTCCGTAAAAATAGCAGGCTCTTAGGTTAAAGTGAAAAAGTCTGGTAAACAAGCTGATGCTTTGACAGATTTCCTAGTGCTTTGTTTTCTTTGACTTTTAAAGATATTAGTTTCACATTTAGCATGTTGACCACTTCTAGATTTATTTACCTGAACATACTAAATGCGTACTTAACAGAGATTTCAGTTGTCTTTTGAGGATTAATTTAATTTATTTATTTAAGCATACTCTGGGTGTAGGCCAGAGGTGCAGGGGGTGAGAGGATTCACCAGAGACAGAGTGGGGGAGAACAGGGAGATCTATTGAAATCCATTGCTGAGGGGAGCAGCGGATGAGAGAGGAGAGGTCTGTTGTGCCATGTGGGTTAGCTCCCTGGCTTGGGATTGAACTCATGCCGCAATGGCTGGCTATAGCTTGATAGCACTGAGACTTTAGCCCCTGCACCATCAGGGAGGCCCTCAGTTGTCTTTTGGAGGGAATTATGAAAGGAAAAAAGGTGTTATTTTTAATTATTTTTACTGTATAATTTAATGTGACCATTACATTATGTTTTGCTGTTTTTTTTCTGGAAGGATCTGGAATCTTTATATTGGGATATGCAGTACTCAAACAACTTTTTGAAAGACGGAGAATATACAAAAATGATAGAATACCTGTTGTTTCTTCATCCTTATAGAAAAGAGGGGTCTATAAGTCAGAATGCATGGATTTAGATCACATATGTGTTTAGAATTCATTTTGCACATATATTAGAATTTTCTGAGATTCAGCACAACATTGCATGGGATTTCCCAAACTTGCCATCTCATAAGATTCCTGGGAGTACCACTCGCTAAAATAGGTTCTTGGCTCTCCCAACCCTGCTAAATCTGAATCTCCAGGAAGGGCCTGCAATGCTGGTTAAACACAGAAACATCAGGTAGTAGTTAAGTGTGGATGCTTGAGACTAGAATCTTTGAGTATGAACTTGATTTCATCATGTCTTAACAGGGCATCTGTAGGGAAGGTATTAAAATAGAGACAATGGTATAATACTTCCTAAAAGGGTTACTTTATGGATTAAATGAAAAGGTAAATTATGTCAAATATTTAATAGAATGTTGGCATGTGGTATGCACTCAGTAAATAGTAATTATTTTTATTAGCATACAATTTAGTACATACCCAAATAAATTTTCTCAATTCTACGATTAGTTTAAATATGATGAATATTATTTAATGTGGGAATTTAATGAACCAGCATGCTATTTTCAGTTCCTTGAAGTTAATTTAGTCTTTCCTAAACTTTTCTCTAATGAAAATCACATTTATGCCACATACATTACAACATTTAAAAAATATAACCTGTTCTTGAAGTAATATATCACACAGATCAAAAAGTGATTGTTATGTTGTCTGTAAATTACTATTAACATTTATGCACAGAAAATGTGATGTATGTATAAATTATTTTTAATGTACATCTGTTAATATTTGAAAGATCTGATCAGAAATTCACAAGTTAAAATGAAGTTAATTAGCATTTGAAAGAGATAGTTATCTGAATCTGCAAGAGAGGGTTTATAAACTTGCATAAGTGATGTTAGACTTAATTTTTCATTGAGGAAATATGAGTTTTCCAGAGATGTGGATTGAATGGAAACTGTACAAGTACCACCATTTTTTTTTTTAAAGATTTATTTATTTATTTATGCAAGCACTGGGTACAGCCAAAAGCTCAGGAGGGTGAGAGAATTCACCAGAGCCAGAGTGGGGAACAGAACAGGCAGACTGATGAAACACACTGCTGAGGGGAGCAGCAGGCAGGCAGGAGAGGTCTGCGCACCATGTGGGACCCTCGCCGGCAGCGGGGGATGGAACCGGTGCTGCTGAGGCTGTGGGCAGCTTCACAGCCCAGCCCTCAACCACTGCGCCACCAGGGGAGGCCCAGTACCACCACTTTTGCCTGGCTGGAGTAGAAAAATTAGGAGAATACCTTTGGACTAACACAGAAATGTAGACTTTTCTGCATTATTATCCTATTTCATAAAGGAGGCAGCATTTTGTGATTGATTGAGACATTTAGATCAGCTAATCCTGCCTTCCCTGAGTAGCCCCCTTCCCGCCCTTCTACATCCCTACTATATTTATCTCTGAATCCACCTTTAATATGAAGCTTTTATGGAGTGTCCAAGGACAAATGAACATTTAATGGCATTTACAAGCTGGGGTTTGTGCCTCTTTGCTATAAATGTTTGTACATGTGGCAGAATTGTGAAGCTAACTTTGTTTTAAATACACTCCAATAGTAAATTGACAAGGAGAACACTTTCAGCACTCACATGTCTTTGATAATTAGAGATTGCAAAACAAGAGAAACTTGGAGAAAAAAAACTCAGGCATATTAAAATTTTTAAGAGTTTATTTGAAAAAAAATTGATTTCAATCGCATAATACCAAGCAAGAAATGGTTTAACCGGAATAGACACTAATAATGATTAATGGATTGATCGATCAAGAAGACATAATACTCATCTCTCTCTCTCTCCATATATATATATATATACACACACACTAAACAAAGAAGCATTTAAATATATAAGGCAACTACGAACAAATCTAAAAATAGTCATTGTCAGCAAGACAATAGTAGCAGATAGTAGCAAGGAACATCAACACCCCACTTTCATCAATGGACGGATCAACCAGACAGGAAGTCAACAATGAACAAATTGATTTAAATGAGGAATTGGACCACATGGACTTAATAGGTATTTATAGAGCACTACATCTCAAGTGAACATGCAACATTCTCAAAAAGAGGCCATGTGCTGGGTCACAAAACAAATGTCAATGAATTAATGAAGATTCAAATATCATAGCAAGTAAAATTTAATCACAATGATATCAAACTAGAAATCAACCACAAAAATGAAAGTCCTGTAATATGAACAATGTATTGCTGAATGACTATTGGCTTAGTAGGGAAATCAAGAGAGAAATTAAAAAATACATGGGGACAAATGAAAAGAAAGGCATGAGCTACCAGAATCTATGGGATGCACCAATTGCAGTAGTACTAAGAGAAATATATTGCAAAGAGACCCAAATCAAGAAAAAAGAGGTCACAAATGAAACATCTAACCATAAATTTTAAGGAACTAGAAAAGAAAATAAATTAAACCAAAAGCCAGTAGAAGGAAATAATAAAAATAAGAGCAGAAATAAATGAAATAGAAGTAATAAAGTACAGGGCCTCCCCGGTGGCGCAGCGGTTGAGCGCTGGGTTGCGAAGCTGCCCGTGACCTCTGCGGCGCCGGTTCGATCCCCGGCTGCTCCCCGGCCACCACAGGAGGGTCCCACATGGCGCGAAGACCTCTCCTGCCGCCCGCTGCTCCCCTCAGCAGTGTACTTCGGTCCTTCTGCCTGCTCTGCTTCCCGCTCTGGCTCTGGTGAATTCTCTCGCCCTCTCGCGCTTCTGACTATACCCAGTGCATGTATAAAACAAACAAACAAACAAGTAAAATAAAATAAAATAAAAGCATGCCTCTATAAAAAAAAAAAAAAAGAAGTAATAAAGTACAAAAGATCAATAACACCAAAAACTCGTTCTTTGAAAAAAGTGTGGACAAATTTCTAAATAGACTCACAAGGGAAAAAAGAAAACTCTAATAAATTAGAATCGGAAATGAAAGAGACTTTACTACAGAGATCTCCAATATACAGAAGACCATAAGGGACTACTAGAAATACCTAGTTATCTTCGATAACCACGTAGAAAGGGAGGTATTATTAGAAGCATGCAACCTTCCGAGACTAAATCAAGAAGAAATAGAAAACCTGAATAGGCCAATTATAGACAAGGAAATTAAAACAGAAATCAAGTCCCCCAAAAACAAAAACCCAGGACCAACCAGTTTCCCTAATGATTTCTAACCAAACTATCAAAGAGAAACTATCTACTCAAAATTTTCCAAAATATTGAAGTAGGAATGCTTTCAAACGCATTTTATGAGGCTAACATTGTTCTAAATGCAAAAGCACACAAATATAATACACACAAACACAAAGCTATAGAGCAATATTTCTGTTGAATACAGATATAAAAATCCTCAATAAAACCTTAGCAAACCAACTTTAACAATACATTAAAAGGATCATGTTCAATATATCATCACCTAGTGGAATTTTTTTCTAGGAACTCAAGGATGATTCAGCATCTACAAATTGATCAATAATTCACTATATGAACAAAAGAAAAGTTAAAAAAAATCACATGATCATATCAACAGACACAGATAAGACATTTGTTAAGATCCTTAGTGACTGTTTCCTCCGAATTCTGCCATATGCTGTACCCTAATTAACCTTTTTAGCTTTTCCCTATTATTAATCATGCGGTAAAATATTTTTACATATAAAACTTTTTTTGCTGAAATTTAGGATATCTTTACTCAAGTTCTAGGTAGTGGGCCTATTTTTTTTTTTTTTAAGTTTTTTTAAAAAATGTGCCAAACATTGTAGAGTGTCTGTACCACTTTACATTCCCACCAGAAAACTATGAGTGATCCACAGTCTCTGTATTCTTGCCTGCATGTGGTGGGGTGGCTAGTTTTATTTTAGCTATTTTTTTTTTTAAAGGTTTATTTATTTATTTATACAAGCACTAGGTACAGTCAGAAGCGTGGGAGGGTGAGAGAATTCACCAGAACCAGAGTGGGGAGCAGAGCAGGCAGAAGGACCGAAGTACACTGCTGAGGGGAGCAGCGGGCAGCAGGAGAGATCTGCGTGCCATGTGGGACCCTCCTCTTGTGGCCGGGGAGCAGCCGGGGATCGAACCAGCGCTGCAGAGGCTGCGGGCAGCTTCGCAACCCAGCGCTCAACCGCTGCGCCACTGGGGAGGCCCTATTTTAGCTATTTTTGGTAATGTATAGTGATATCTCATTGTGGTTTTAAGGCAATCCTTTTGCTGATTAATAGTGCTGGATATCTTTTTCATGTGCTTATTCTCTATTTATATAGCCACTCATGGAAAAGCTTCTGTACAGCAAAAGAGACACTAACCAAAACAAAGAGGCCTACTGATTGGGAGAAAAGTTTTGCAGTCCGTACAAATGATAAGGGACTGACCACAAAAATCTACTAAGAACTCACGTGACTCGACAAAAACAAAGTAAACAATCCAGTCAAAAAATGGGCAGAAGAAAAATCAAATCAACAAGCAACTATAAACCAGACACACACACGGGGGAGGGGAGGGAGAAGAGGAGGGAGTAGGGTCAAAATAAGGGGGGTGGGAGTTGTATGGGGAATGCATACATTGTGCAAAAATGAAAAATGATGTAAAAATATATAAAATAAAAACAAAAGAGAACAAAAAAATGGGCAGAAGAGTTAAAAGACTCTTCTCCAAAGAGGAAATAAATGCAAATGGTCAACAGGTATATGAAAAAAATGTTCAGCATCCGTTATAATCAGGAAATGCAAATCTAATTGAATTTTTAAATTTTCTTATTCTTGAGTTTTGAGAATTCATTATATATTCTAGTGTTTGCTCCCTTATAATATTTGTGGTTGTAAATATTTTCTCATAGACTATAGCTTGTCTTTTCATGCTTTATCACATGGCCTTTTGCAGAGCCAAACCTTTTAATTCCAAAAGCTTCCTATTTATCAATTTTTTCTCTTATGGATTGTGCTTTTGATGTCATCTAAAAAAATTTTGCCTAATCCCACATCCCAAATTTTCTTTTTTTTTTTTTTTGTCCTAGAAGAGTGTTATAATTTTATGCTTTACTCAGTGACCTACGTTGAGCTAATTTTTGGTAAAAGTATTGAGAGTTAGGAAGACTTTATTTTTCTTTCTTTTTTGCTTATGGATGTCTAATTGTTCAGAAGTATTTATTGAAAAGACTTTTTTCCCTGTATTGAATTGATTCTGCATTTTTGTCAAAAATCAGTTTGATATATTTGTTTAGGCCTGTTCTGTATTATCTGTTTTATTTCAATTTCGTAGATTTCTGCTCTTGACTTTATTCACCCTTCTTGCTTAAAGTTTATTTTGCTTTTCTTTTTCTAGGTTTTGATGTGGGAGCTTCAATTATTAATTTGAGAATTTTATTTTTTTTATTGCATTCATTTCATGCTATAAATTTCTTTCTCAGCACAATATAACAGTCTCCCACAAATTGATATATCATATTTTAATTCAGTTCATTGTACTTTTAATTTCCCCTGAGACTTCTTCTTTTACACATCTATTATTAAGAAATGTGTTGTGTAGTTCCTTAGTGTTTATAGATTTTCCCATTATCTTACTTATTGATTTCTAATTTAATTCCCTTATTGCTGGAGAACACACTGCATATGGTTTCAATTAAATTAGTTGAAGTTCATTTTATGATCCAGAATATAGTATATCATGTATGTCTTGCTCATTTGAAAAAAATGTGTATTCTATTAGGTGGAATTTTCTTTAAATGTTCAGAATCTGTTGTTTGATGGTTTTAAATTCTTTTATATTCTTGCTGACTTTTTGTCTAATTGTTCTATTAATTGTTGACAGAGGGAGGAGTGTTGTCTCAAGTTACTTCTGAATTTTCAGGGCTAATGGTTTGGGGTTCATATAATATGTAGTGCTGTTTCTGTGTGCATGTTTTGTTTTGTTTGGAACATTACCCTTTCATCACTAAATAATGTGTGTATCTCTTGCTAGTAACTTTCTTTTTTTTTTAAAGTCTATCTGAGGGCCTCCCTGGTGGCGCAGGTGGTTGAGCGCCTCACTGTGAAGCTGTATGCAGCCTCTGCAGCGCAGGTTCGATCCTGGCTGGCTGGTGAGAATCCCACATGGCGAGGCAGACCTCTCATGTCTCGCCTGCTGCTTCCCTCAGCAGTGTATTTTGTCACTCTACCTCTTCTGCTCCCCACTCTGTCTCTGGTGAATCCTCTCACTCTCCCGTGCATCTGGCCTGTACTCAGTTCTTATATAAAAATAAATAAAATCTTTAAAAAATAAAATAAAGTCTATCTGATATGGGAAACACAAATCAAAACTACAATGAGATACCATCTTACACCAGTGAGAATGGCACATATAAGAAAACTAGCAACAACAAATATTGGCAAGGATTTGGAGAAAAAGGAACTCTCCTAAACTGCTAGTGGGAGTGCAAACTGGTCCAACCACTATGGAAAGCTATGTGGAGATTCTTCAACCTGCTAAAGATGGAGCTTCCATATGATCCAGCAATTTCACTCCTAGGTATTTACCAAAAGGACACAGAAACATCAGTTCAAATGGGCACCTTCACCCCTATGTTTATAGCAGCCCTATTTTCAATAGCTAAGCTTTGGAAGCAACCCAAATGCCCAAAAATAGATGACTGGATCAAGAAGATATCGTCCATATATACAACGGAATATTACTCAGCAATCAAAAAAGATAAACGCATGCCATTTGCAGCAACATGGATGGAGCTGGAAGGGATCATGCTCAGAGAAATAAGCCAGAAAGAAAAAGAAAAATACCAGATGGTCTCACTCGTAGCAGGAATTTAGAAAACCTAAATAAGGGACCAGGAAAAAGACTAATTATAATAAAGTAAAAATCAAAATCAAGAAGCAAGTATAAACCAGAGACACACTACGGTGGTGGGGGGAGGGGGACAGGAGGGAGTAGAATCAAAACAAGTGGGGGTGGGAATTGTATGGGGACTATAAGCAAGATGAAAATGCATACATTGTGCAAAAATGAAAAATGATGTAAAATATATATAAAATTAAAAAATAATAAAAATAAAGTATCTGATATTACAGGTCTATTTCCGTTGATTAAATTTTGCATCATGTACATTTTTAAAAAATATTTTTAATTCCAAATGGCTTGTATTGTTACATTTGAAGTGAGTTTCTTGTTGATTGCACAAAATTGGGTCATGCTGTTCATTTCACTAGGCCAGTCACTGCCTTTTAATTAGCGTAGTTACACCATTTACTTACACTGTATACTGATATATTAGGGTCTTGTTTACCATTTTGTTTTGTTTTTCATTTTCTTGACTTCCTGTACATTTTTTAATATTTTCTAGAATTCTGTTTTGATTTATCTGTATAGTTTTGAACATACATTTTGTAGAACATTTTTAGTGATTACTCTAGGTATTAATTATACATAGACAATTTTTTTGCATTCTACTTATGTAATCATTTTTCTTTTTTCCTTTCTTCGTTTTATTGAGGTAATGTTGATTTGCAGCCCTGTATGTGTTACAGGGATAGGCTCCTACCTCCTAACCACACCCCCCATCAAAGCGCTAGTTTGAGTTAAGTGTAGAAGCCTTGCCTCTCTTTTTATGCCTGTAAAGGGCAGGAAAGGGCACAGTGCAGTTTTTCTGATCCCATGCAGAGCGGGTAAAGGAGGAGCCAGAGTCCTCAGTGGTTTTTTGCAGGTCTTTTATTGGGGTTCACCAGGCATATGGCAGGCAGGGGTGCTGGCAGGCCTCCCAGCCCCCATCAAGTCTTCACTCTATCTGGACTCTCTGGCGTTCATTCTGCTGCTTCTCGGCTTCTGCTTCGGCTTCTGCTGCTGCCTCTGGCGTCCCCGTGATGCCGCCCTTAAAAAAAGCACAGTCTTAGCTCAGCTGAATCCCATCTACCTATGCCCACACCCTATTCCAGGTGCCCGCCATCAGGCATGCATTCAGGACAAGGATCCATCATCTCTCCTGATGGCAGAAGAGCAGAAAAGCCTGATATTTTCTTTACCCTACAATGCCTTTATTCTTTTTTTAAATAATTGTCTTAAATGTCTCATCTACACAAAGTTAGAACGATAGCCATGTTAACTTATACTTCCATCATCAATTATCTGGTAGCTGATTTACTTCTTCCTCATTTCATTCTGACTTACCTATCACTCAATTGCACCACCTGCTACTTATAAAATATAAATGAGGTAGAGCGCTGTAGGGGTTAACCCCAGTGCCACTCAGCTGAGTCAGGAACTATAAAATAGTTACCATCCTCAGTAGGGCTGGAGTTAGGGAGTAGGTCAAGTATGGGAAGCAAGGTAATATTTTAGTGCTTATTAACTTTATTATATAAAGTTTCTCTTACAGTTTGTTTGGATTATTAACTGAAAGAAATTTGTCTAAATTTGGTATTCTTAACCAAAGATGAATAAACTGTGTTCCAAAAACAAATCTAACTTAAAAAAAAATTAGTTTTCTATTTTTCCATCGCTGTATCCTTGCTTCAGGGCACTTACTAATCGGCACAGTCTTGTGAAAATTAGAGCAAAATACTCCACTGAAGGAAGTATTGTAAAAAGGTGCCCATTTCTCAGGGCTGTTGCAGTCCTACAATATGTCAGCTGAATTTTATTTCCTTGATCTCTCAGGAGAGTCCCTTTCTGCTGGGCTCAAAGTGCCTCATTGGTAGCCATGACCCTGCCTACATCTCTGTCTTGTGATGAGTATGTAAACAAAATGACCTATTTTCTTTAAAAAAAATTTTTGAAAGAAATCTGCTCATATACGTTTATTTATCTTTTGTTCTGTTATCCAGGTTTCTTTCAAAAGGAAAAGATATAGATTAAATATAGATTTATTTGCATTCAAAATTTGGTATTTAGTTAAAGCACTTGTAGCTCTTATACACTCATCATAAGTTATTACCAATATAGTTAAAGGTATTTTGAAGAAAAATGTTCTTTATTGTCAAAGAAGTTGAGAAAATGTTGTCTTATCAATGCTTGTATATTTACATAGTAACACAGATTATATAGTAATGAAATAACTACTTAACTTATTTCAATTATATAATGTCTTCAATTTGTGTAAAAGGACAGGGGAAGTCATACTCTATTTTCTGATATTTAATAGCAGATTTAAATTTTAGTTTTCATTTTAGCTTCAGATTCTTGATGTGCTTATTTTAAAAAATCTGTTTATATTAACTCACAAATGAGATGCTATAAAAAAGAAGCAGTGATGGGTGGAATTTAAGGGATAGATCTTCATTTGAACTTTGTATCTCTCGGAAGATAACTAGTAAAATTGATATTCTAGATGGTCAACCATTGCAGAAACTGGTGGCCCAATAAAAATAACAGTGATTGAAGAGATGCATTTTTGTCAGAGTTTGTTAAGCTGTCCTATCACTATCCTGTTTTGCTACTTCTGACATTTGTCTGGATTATTATTATTATTATTATCCTTTATTGTGGTTCCTTCCATTAATGACTGTGCTGTTTTTTTTTTTTTCTCTTCAGTTTGATTCTTAATTCCACAAGTTCCTATTTTCATTCTACTACTGCCCCTACCTGTCCACGATCTTGTCATAAAGAGTTTATTTTACATTGAAAAGAGGCAGAGGCTATAATCTGTGGACAGAAATTAGACCATAAGGCGTGAGTTTAATAATTTAAGTCATCTGCATGGGAACAGGGAATGGCTGAGGGTGCAGTTCAGAAACCTTGACTTTAATAGCATCATGTTTTAACCAGTTGAATTAACTACTTTAGGAAAATAATGTACAGGTATAGTCATTGGTGAAGAAAATATTCTCTTGGGAGAAAAATGAACTAATTATGATGAAAATAGTTCAGCAGAAACAACACTAAGCTCTTTTAAAATGAAATCCTGAATAGAAGTAAACCAATATTTCCAGAATTATTGACACTCTATACACAATGTGTGTATTTTTCTTGGCCTTAAATATTTTTTTCCCCACTAAAACAGATTCATTGTATTTGGCAAGATTTTCAGAAAGAGCATGAGGTTATTCATGGGATGAGTATTTGACAAGTTCACGCAATGTACAGTTCAGAGTTCAAAGTTGAAATCACAGTACTGTTTTTCTTGACAAAAATTCTCTCTGGCAAATCGCCTAGGACAATTCTGGTTGATTTCCATGCATCCCACCAAATATTCTACTAAAATTATAAAATCACTAATCAGCTGGGACTAACTAATGGCTGTATAGATACATATGTGAATAAAATGACTTTATTAGTCATGTTGAAACAATAGGACACATTTAATTGAAGACTCAAGTATTCTTTTTGCCTAAAAATTGGTGAAAAAATATACATGTTAAATTTGTATCTTTGAGAATATGAGACCTCTTCAGCAATTATATAGAGTTGTAGAAATACCTATTCGATATATCTCAGAATGAAATCAAAGTAGGAACTTCCAGAAATGTTTCTGTTTTGACTTCATTCAAGGAACATGTTAATTGTTGCATTCTTACTATGCCATCAACATTCTTCACTTGTTAATTTATTTTAATGGCTATGGTGCTGAAATTTTATGTCATTTTGAACTATTGGAATTGCTTTATGGAAATCTTATACCACATTCAGGTAGTATAGATTATTCAGATTTATTATAAAAGTATGAGTCTCAAATTTGATTATAAGAGCATAAGCAAGTTGTGGAATATTGAATAACTGTGATTCTAGTGGAGTTCTTCAGTCTATAATACAATAAAGCATTGAAAGAAGTTGATTTGGGGTTAAGAGTTGTGTTTTGTCATGTGTCATAGCAAAATATTATGTAAGATGTAGTTGTGCAGTGTTTAAGTAAAAAAATTAATCTAGCTACTAAAGAGAAAACTAGAAACATTAATTTTTATGCTTTATTTCCAAGTTTTCTATCCTATAAGTTGTCACTCTCTGAATTTTGTATTTGAATTTGTGACATCTAGAAATAGAAGCTACACAGCAATGTTTTTTTCTTTTTTTTAACCTAACAATGTTTATAAACCTTTAAACATCATATTTTCTGCTTTATTATATATTTGTATTCATAAGAGAGATTAACTAGTTTATTAATATATATTTTTTGAACATGAATTATTATACCAGGCACTGTTCTAGTACCTTGGAATTTATTAATGACTTAGAAAGAAAAAATTTCCTGCCATAATTGTGTTTACTGTAGAGCAGGAGAGATGACAATAAGCAAACAACCAAATCCAATGGCCAATTCTCAGTCCTCATCTTACTTGATTTCCAGCAACATTCCACACAGCTGATATTTTTCTCATTTTATTTCCCTAGTTTTGGGATCCTTCCAGATTGTATTCTCTGTTCTTTCTCTATTTCCTGTAATGGTGTCTTCTCATCTTCTCAATTTCTTAATATTGAAGGGATCCAGGCTGTCCTTGAACTTCTACTTGTTCTCTTTGCATGGCTGATGACTGCATTTATTAGCATGAATTTAAATACACTATTTACTCTCACAACTGCTTGCTCATTAGTCTCCAACTGAGACCTCTCTATTGATCTTCAGATTCCTTATTGAATTGTTCACCCTGTTTATCTTCTGGAATATCTGATAAACATAAAACTGCTGATTCCCTGTAAAATTTGCTTATCCTTCAGGCATTTTCATTTCAGTAAATAGTATCCTCAGCCAAAAATCTAAGAATTATCAAATTATCATTCCGGGTCTCTCTTCCAACACGTCTGTAATCCATTTGAAACGAGGGCCATTGAGGGCTGGCTATGGGGCAGGACGGACTCTTTCTCACCTCCGGTTAAGGAGCGTTGCTGCTGGAAAAGCGGTGGCTGTTTTTTCATGCACCACTGGTTGCTGTCTGTGGCCAGCTCGTTGCCCGCCCCGACTACCAAATTGTCGCTGCAGCCCGCAGCACCCCAGTTAACCGGGCTGTGAGCACCTCCAGCTACAGAGAGGTGGCTCCTGGGGCCCTGCTTTTTAGCGCCTCGTGGGCTCCAGGCCCTCGATGGCGGGATGGCGCCATCTTGAATGAGCGGCCTTGTGTTTGAGCTGGACTTGTGGACACTGTGGACACTATGTGGGGTAAGGAAGTCAATTTGTGGCCTTATAAAGTCATTGTTGCTCCAGTGTGTTAAATAAACCCCATTGTTGTTCCCTGGACTTGAGCAGCCTTACAGTTGTGTGCGTGGGTGAAAATTCACAGTGACCTGTCTTCTGTTGGACACTGTCCTTTTGATACTATAGCCCCCATTATAGCAGTGTTTCACACTGTCTTTTTGATCTCCCGTTTTGCCAACTCCAGCCATTCTAACCCACTCATTGTTCCTCCAGCACTCCAGATAAGGTCCAGATAAGGTCGGACACTCAGAGCGACACTAAGGGCGTTTTGCTCACTATCTCATTTCCCGAATATTCTTGTCATACTTACTCACATCTTTCAGGTTTGTTTCCAAACTCACCCCAGTGAATCCTTTCCTCAGCAGTCCATAGGAAAATTATACCCTTTAGCTATCTCTTCCTTAGCCATGCTACTTATTAAGTTTTTCTGTATTGCATTTTTTTCTCTAGCACACCATATATTTTATTTACTTTGTACTTAACTGCTAGCTCCTTGTCCACTAGAATTTGAGTTCTGTGGGTAGGAATTTATTCTGTTTTGTACAATACCTACAATGGTACCTGGAATGCAATAGGGCTCCACTTGATTGTGGGTCTTCAGAAATAAAGGAACCACATCCTGCAGGATTTTCTACTCTCTCTCTCTCCCTTCATTTTCCTCCTCTTCCTTTTCCTCCCTGCCCTCCTTCTTGCTTGCTCATTTTTCTTGCTCTTCTTGAAACCACTGAGTAAGGGCCAGTTTTCTATTTCTTGTTCTCTGTTTGGATTGGCAACCACTTAGGTATGTGGAAAATTTGTGTCCAGTCGTCCTGAGGATTTGACTGCACGGACATTATAAAGAAGGCTTTTCACCTTCAGTGTCACAGCTCAATAACCCTACTATTTGAATTCTACTGCTGGTGGCTCAGTGTCCACTGAATGCACTTGATAGGTAGCTGCAAAAGTTATTCTGTTTGGGAGTAACCTATTCCTGTAGTGAGTTTCCCAGATGCTGCCTGCCAACATGGCTCTGGATGACTCTCTTCTACCTACTAGGATACTGTATTACACATACAGACTCTTTTGCTGTCTCCATGGAAGTAAATTGTCAGCTCTTTAAGGATGGGAGTATTTTCTGAGTGTCGAGACCTACAACAGGGCCTGGTTCACACAAATAGCACAATAGTATTTGATGGATGAACAAAACAATGTCTGAATCTCACGTCAAATACAAATAGAGAAATCTAAAGGAAAATAAAGATGGAAACTATTATGATGATAAAATAGTGGAAAGTCAGCACTTAGTTCTTTCATTTGTGTCAGGTGTGCTCTTTCTAAAAGAAATCTTTGTAGTTGTTAACAAATTTTATGGTCTTATAATATCTTACACCCTATTTTTTGTGTACTTTTGTTTCAGTTATTAGTGGGAATCTGGTGTTGGTTGCGGGAGTATAATTGTGATTTGCTTGCTGTCTTTTCCAGAATACTTTCATAAATATTTATTTTATTATTTATTTATCTTAAAGATTTTTATTTTACTTATTTTTGCATGGAACAACTGGGGTATAGGTCAGAGGTGTGGGAGGTGAGAGGATTCACCAGAGACAGAGTGGGGAAAAACAGGCAGATTTACTGAAATATACTGCTAAGTTCAGCAGCTGGTGAGAGGAGAGGTCTGCTGTGCCATGTGCATCAGCTCCCTGGCCAGGGATCAAACTCAGGCCATGGGGGCGATAGCACTGAGACTTAACCCCTGCGTCACCAGGGAGACCCTCATCAACATTTATTTTTAATAAAAAATGTTTCTATTCTCTTTACCCATATGATATATCCCCATAGAGCACAAAATGATTTTGTTCACTCTAAAAGAACAAAAATTTATTCTCATCAGGAAAACTTAAAAAAAAATCTGTTCTTAGCGTGGTACACAGTTTTTTTTTCCTGTATCTATTATCTTTAACTTAGGCTATTTATCTCTTTCCAAATATGCAAAACTACAGAGAAAAAAGTCATTAAAAGCTGATATTGCTTCATGTCTCCTTGTGTGTTAGCTCATGGAAATATTGGGGATATATCATATACTTGAGTGATAAAAACATTTTATAGATGTGTGTGGATGATTATTATCCTTGACGGAAGGACAGCTTTCTAATATAGTCAATATTATATGTCTATAGCTATGTACTACTAAAAATGATTGACGGTGATAACTGAAATCTGCTACTAGGAATAGAAGGAGAGAAATGAGAAACATTAATGGAAGAATCAGAATAATACTTTACCTTAAGAAAGTACTGTCTTGTTCTGCTTTTCTGTTTCTCAAAAGTTTGAATGAATTACTTTATTTAGCATATAAAAGCACAAATGAGTTTGATGGTTATAAACATTTTACTGTCATTGTTTAATTACTTAAAAAAATTCCAATTTTAAGCAAATCATGTCATAATTTTATTTTAAATGTGTAATTAATTAATCTTTTACTAAAATCTTAAGTGTGGAGTAGTTGCTAGTAATTTGGTAATTGTAAAAATTACATAAATAAATACCAAGCAATTTATTTACCCTTTGCATAACTTTCTTCCTCAGAGCAAGTTAAAAAAAGAGGTTACCTAACTTTTGTATTTTATTAGAAATTATAAACTCATTTTAAGATTTTTTTAAATTCAGGAAAGTTTTACTTTCTGTATAATCATTAGAAGTTTTATTAAATATTTTTGGATCACTATATTTATAACCTTCATTAAGAGTATCTAATCCTTTGAGCTGTTGATATTGTCAGGTAAAAGGCTGCCAACTTTTTCTGTTATGGGATCATATGTCAAAATTTTTTTACTATGTTGTCTCCCTGCTTCTTAACATAGTTATGACATAGACAGTGCTCAAAAAAATATTTGTTAATTAGCTAGTTCAACCACTTTATCATTCAGCAATTATTTATTAAGTGCCTACTGTATATTTGGCACTAAATGCAAAAGGTAAACTGTACATTTACATTTTTTATGTTTTGGGTATTATACTTTGTAAAGTAGTATATTATATATGAAATATATATAATAATATATTATTATATATAATATATAAACATATTAAATATATATAATATAATATATATAATTAGTCCAGCAGTTGTTCTTCAAATAATTTTCCAGTCAACTTGGTTCTTCTTGCTGTTATAAAAATTGATTCACAAATACACCCGCATATTAGATCCAATTACATGATAGTACTACTTTTAAGGTTACAGCAAGAAATGAATGCTTTTATTCCCTAAAATCCATTCTCTTTGTCTCCTATATTGAAAGAATTCTGGTTTTGTAGTAGGACATCTGGCTGTCTAAAGAGTAGAAACAGCCTTACTCAAGCTCCCTTGGAGTTGATGTGTGCCGCTTCCACCTTTCCTTAAAGGGAAGAAGTGGTGCCGCCTGCCACTTTTCCCTATCTTGCTGTTGTGAATGGTGTTTATTGTGAAGAGTTATCTTGCACCCTGTGGATGAGAGTCATATATTCGACATGATAGAACTATTGATAATTGACAGAAGAACTAGGTCCCCTGTAAGAGTCCTAGACCACCACTTCTGGACTGCAGTGAGAAAAAAAACTAAACCTGTTTTCTCTATGTATTTGTGTGTTTGAATCCCTGTAACACTTTCTAAACCAACATGCTGAAATAGAATTTGATACCAGAAGTGGGGTGCATAGAGTGGCATATCCTCGATATGTGGCATAATATGTTTAGCAGTTGGGAAGCAGGAGGCCAAGACATCGATATTGCAGGCTTAAAAGCTGATCGATTCCTGATAAGCTGAGGCAAAGCATTAGTGTAATTGTTGCTCGCAATGTCTTAGAACGTAGACCGCACGCTAAATTAGTCCTTAACTCTAGGGGAAATCGTAAGAAAGCTGTAGAATCTTGATGTGTTTTGGCTGCTTCTTGCTCTTCCAGCAAAATCCTATGACAGAAATGAACTCAGGCTTGAGTTAACCAGTCTGTAAGCAGAGGTGGAAAGGAATACAGTTCTGTTAAGAAAGGCTCTTTGTGCCGGGTTAGCAAAATAATTTCACTGAGAGTCCTATAATTTGAGGCCTTTAAGAGTTGAAAAAGTCAACTCCTTCTGTACTCCAAACCAAAGCAATTATAATTGGTAGCTTCAAAGCCACTGCCTTAGTAGGAGATAAGCTCAAAGCCCTGCCAGATTTGGAAGCCAGACCAGAGGCAAAAATCAAATTAAGGGTATTGCTTTTCCACCCAAACAAAATGGTTTAGATAGCCTGGATGTACCTTCCATCTAGAGAGGGGGTAAGCAAAGCACATGGAGTAATAAGGAAAAGACAAGCATCTTCAGGCTTAAAGTCTACATCAAGATTAGATCTTTGGCTGTAGTTACTTACATATGGAACTAATCCAAAACAAATTGCCTGGAAGCTTGCTCAGGTTTTGAGGGAATTGTATGGCTAAAGAACAACAACATGGCCTGCAAAAGCCTGTAATTGTTTAACCCCTTAGGAAATCCCTGGACCACTAATTCTGGGCCAGCAAGGAACAGACTGCAAAAGCATTGCAGTCTTTAAGAACAATCTGTAAAACTACTTGTAAGAGAAGACAAAACATAGGATACATCTTCAGAGGGTAGACTCAAAGACTTTGGAGGAAAATTGTTATTTTCTTCCCCCAGAAAACAGAATCAGGGGCTTCCAGCTGAGACCAACCAAGGGACCTCCTCCATTGTTGGATGAGGGAGTATTTGTAATTCTTCCCTGGTTAGATTTTATTGTTGGCATGACCCAGTGACTGCTATGTTTCTCAATCCCCTTTTGCTCAGTAGGGGCAGTTTAGTTTGCTCTATCTAATTTTCTCACAAGCCTTGAATTTTGAGTCTGGTAAGGACAGATAAACTTATACTTGGTTTATAGGTTGCCAAACCATGAAGTTTCACATCTATGTGAAAGGGCTGTATGTCATCCAGAGATGAAATTTTATTTTTTTAGCGTGGTGCAGTAACCCAAGAGACTTCATTTTTTTTTTTTTAAAGATTTATTTATTTATTTATTCAATTATTTATATATTTATTTATTTATTTATTTATTTATTTATTTATACAAGCACTGGGTACAGTCAGAAGCACGGGAGGGTAAGAGAATTCACCAGAGCCAGAGCAGGGAGCAGAACAGGCAGAAGGACCGAAGTACACTGCTGAGGGGAGCAGCGGGCGGCAGGAGAGGTCTGCGTGCCATGTGGGACCCTCCTCTGGAGGCCGGGGATTGAACAGGCGCTACTGAGGCTGCGGGCAGCTTCGCAACCCAGTGCTCAACCACTGCGCCACTGGGGAGGCCCAAGACTTAATTTTTTTGCCTTGTGTATATGATAAGTATGTTCTATGTGAAGAAGAGAGGTTATGATGAATATTTGGGTTGCTACATCTACAGAGTGTGGCAAAGAATGCTAGTTGTACTCAAAGTTTCATTTTCTCTTTCTTTTATTGAATCCTGGTTTTGATAGCCCCTGATTTTTAGCTATGTGTGTATTGCCAGAAATAAAGTAAGTTTTCTTATCTTTCTTACAATTAGGTCTCACCACATGACTATTGTCTGGCTAATAATAGATGTAAGGAGACTCGCTGAGTGCAAAATCTGGGATGCTTTTAAAAG
The DNA here is from genome assembly GCF_014898055.3 of Talpa occidentalis. Taxonomy (NCBI): domain Eukaryota; kingdom Metazoa; phylum Chordata; class Mammalia; order Eulipotyphla; family Talpidae; genus Talpa; species Talpa occidentalis. The sequence goes on from NW_023604972.1 coordinate 47,936,813, forward strand.
GATACCTTTTGTCATCCTTTCTCTACTCTATTTTTGAGAAGATGGGTAAGATAGTGAGCTATCTTTGAACAAGTGATATGAATGATTAGGGTGGGAAGCAGATAGAAGACAGAAGGAGTTTTTGTCCTTGGGTAACTGTGGAGTAGAGCCATCATTTCTGGATGGCTTACCTCAAGAATATTACATAAGGGATAAATAAAGTTTTTGAGATTGTCAATATTTTAGGTCTTGTATTAGTCAAAAATTGCTGTGTAACAGAAAATACAAAAATCTTAGTGGCATACAAAAATAAGCATTTGTTTTTGTTGCTCATGATTTGATGGACTGGTTGGAACAGCTCTTGTTCATATTATGTTATCTGGTAAATTCTGTTTCATATATTTCTCTCATTCTTCTCTTGGGATCATACATCTAGTCAGCATGTATATTACTTATAGCTAAGAGTTATATGATCCAGAAAATGACAGTAGTGAATCAACCAATGTATGTTAGGCATTTATGTATATCATTTAGGTGAAAAAGAAGTTGAGTGATGTGTCTAAGGTGGTGTTTAGTATCCCATTGAGTGCAAGTATATGTTGTACTATTGCTCATGCTAGTGCATATATTAAAAATCCTTCTATTTTGGCATCTGTTTGTCTAGAACTGTCAAAGGTCTGAGATGTTACCCTTCTGGCACACTAAAAAGTTAGCTTGTCATAGCTTTATAGATGCTGGCAGGGAACCAAAATTCTTGAATCAAAGATAAAGGACACTTTATTATTCATAGGAATAACAGTAACTGGTTTTTTTTTTTTTTTTTTTTTTTTTGCACTTGCTCTCCAAGCCCTAATTCCATTAAGGGAATACAAAGAGGGTGAGTCGATACCTTCACACTTATCCAAACTCAACTGGTTGCATCATAAGAGGATTTCTGACCACAGAGAGCTCAGGGCAGTAAACATGCCTGCCTTTTGCTCCAGAGGGGAGACACTTCCTCTCTTTCCCAAGTGATGAGCAAACCTACCTTTTACTCTACTTTTTACCATCTCATCCAAGGTGCCTCATGATAAACACGTAGTCACTACACAACTATACACACGTTTTTGGGAAGACTATCTGGAACAAGGAACAATATCTTTGCCAGCAACATGGGTAGAGATGAGAGACCTGTGGAGATTTATCTTCCAAAGTGCTCTTGCCAAAGTTATTAGTGATAGTCTAATTTTTATTTTAATGGGTACTTTTGTGTACTTGTCTAACATGGTCTCTTACAGTTTACAGCACTATTGTCATTTTTCTCCCATTCTAGTTTCAATTACATCATTTTCTCTAGACTTTCTTCTTATTCTTTGGCCTTTTTTATTCACTCATTTTCTCATTCATCAACTATATTTTTTGCACTTTGTATGCTCCAGATAGACTTATAGGCATTGAGAAGTTCAGTAAAGAAATAGTACATTTACCTTTAACAAAACTTACAGGCTAGTTGGAGAAGTTATATGATAACCAGGATAAATAATATATAACAATGTAAGATGGTGCTAACAGTCAAAATCCAGAAGGAAGAATCTTCTCTTCCCTCTCCCCCACCAAGTAGAACAATTGAGAAAATGGACTCAGTAAGGCTAATAGGATACACAACAAATTGAAGTTAGGGGCTATGTTAGAACTTGGGGTTGATCACATAACCTGCATTTTCATAAAACCCCGGCAATTGCCCACTCAAAAGCTGGAAAGTTCCTAGCCACCCACCAGGAGGAGACCAATGGGCACTCAGTTGTGGTTCAGACTCAAATGTCAACCAATCAGGGATGTAAGTTTCCATTTTGTGGCTTTTACCACCTATTTTGTGGTTTTTACCTTCATAAAATGAAGCAAAGTACACTTCTGATTTGTACCCAAAGGCTGTGTTTCCTGGTTTGCAAACTGTCTGTAATAAAGGTTTCGTATTTCTTCCAAGTTTTCCTTTGATCCAATTATTGTTTAATAGTGGCAAGTGCTAAGGAGAAAATTAATTCAGGGAAAAGAAATAGGGGAATAGGGAAATTAGGATGGGTTATAATTTGAGAAAAAAGTTTTACTGAGAAAGTAACATTTGAATAAAAACTTGAAGTGTGCAAATCATGAGGCTATTGGGGGCAGGATGGATGGAAGAATTCTGGAAAAGCCAAAAGGAAACGCTGGGCTTGAACCTGAAGTGGGCCTCTGTGTTCAAGCAATGGCAGGAAATCTATTGCTTATCCATTTAATGTCCATTTTCAAAAAGTCATCCCAATTCTGATAAAATAAATCTAATTTTGTTTTTTCTCCTAAAAATATGTGGTTTTGTGTGTGGGGTGTGTGTGTGTGTGTGTGTGTGTGTGTGTGTGTTTGTGTTTGAAAAAAAAAGAATAGTAGAAAGAAAGGACTGGTTTCTCACTGCACAATTTTTAAAAGGGATTATTATTTAATCTGAAATTGCACTTGACTGTTTCTCAGCTTTTGGGGAGTTTAATTAAAATATTTAAATGATTCTGATAGGTTTAGTGGAGAGGTTTTAATCCTAAAGAATTTAGGTTTGGAGGACTATGGGTACCTTATACATCTGCAGAAGTATAATCCCGTGTCTCTGAATCATATACAGTATTGTAAACCAATGTTACTGCAATAATAAAAAAATAGAATTAGATGAGCAAAGCAACATTATATAAGATGGAGGAAGAGCTTCAGTATTTTAAAATACTTGAAGGTTCAAAGTCAGCATTACCATAAGAATGTTCATTATTATAATCTATCACAGGAAATAGAAAGAAGACTTTTTAAATAATGGTTGCATTTGTAATAGAATTTAAAATCATAGAATTACTTGAATTCTAATAATTTGTATGAGTTATTTCCAACTATGAAATAGAAACATTATATATATTAGCAACCATCTACATGTGTAAACAAAACTTGTCATTGATATTATTATGAAAACATTAAAGGTATCATCAAGTCTTTTTTTTTTTTTTTAAAGATTTATTTATTTATGCATACAAGAGCTGGGGTATAGGCAGAGATATGGGGGGTGAGAGGATTCACCAGAGACAGAGTGGGGAGAGGAACAGGCACATCTACTGGAATACACTGCTGAGGGGAGCAGCAGGCGAGTTAGGAGAGGTCTGCTGCTCCATGTGGTTTGCTCCCTGGCAGGCCGGGGAGCGAACTGGTACTGCAGAGGCTACGAGCAGCCTCCCAACCCAGCGCTCAACCACTGCGCCACCAGGGGAGGCCCATGTCTTGATAAGCATTTTTATATAGCCTTTCAAACATAAAACCATATACTAAAGCGTTATGTCCACAGAAGAAATTCCATGTTTCTCATTATAAGTTTTAAAAACAATGTTTGGAAAGTTCATTTATATTCAATATTTGAAATCTTTCCTAATACCTTATGCTCTGTTTATGTTGTAATTATAAAATGCAAGAAAACACAGTGCTTTTTCACCAAGCTCCATATAGTTGCTCCCAAATTTTTCATGTATCCATTAAAAAAAAGTTTGTGAGCCCCTTTTTCATAATACAGCAGAGATAATACAGCAGAGATAATACAGCAGAGATAATACAGCAGCGATGGGGTTGGAAGGACTAAAAAAACAGCATCTTTCAAATTAGGCAGTGAAAAATGTGTACCAAATTAGTTGGATAATTTTTATTAGAATGAAAAGCAAATGAGGTAAATCTAAAATAGAATAATGAATATAACTTGGTAGGAAATTGATAAAGCTCTGTCCTTTAAAAATATAGAGTTCTGTATCTGCAAATTTTGCATCTTCACATTCAACCAATATTGGGTTGAAAATGTTATGTGTTAGGCATAAAGTGATTGCATCTATCCTGAACGTGTACAGACTTATTTTTCCTTGTCAATATTTCCTAAATAATGCAGTATAACATTATTTGCATAGCATTTAAAATGTATTATTATAACTAACTTGGATAAGAATAAAAGTATATGGCAACCATTTTGGAAATCAATTACATATTTTCTTAAAAAAATTAGAAATAGAAATCCCATATGATCCAGTTATCCCACTGCTGGGCATTTTGCCTAGAAAGCACAGAAACACTAATTGAAGAGACACAGGCATCCTTATGTTTACTGCAGTATTGTTTACATAGCCTAAAGCTAGATCCTACTTAAGTGCCCATCATCAGATGAATAGATAAATAAGATGTGGGGGTATACTTGTTAAATTTATTCATAAGTATTTAAATCTCTTTGATGCAATAGTAAATGGGTAAATGCTGTCTTGATTTTTTTTCTCTGAGTTTGTTGTTTGCATATAAGAAAACCAATTTTTGAATATTGATTTTTGTAGCCTTCCACTTTACTATACTGATTTATTGTTTCTAGTAGTTTTTTTTTTTTTCCTTAGTTCTCTCTTTAGAGTTTTCAATGTAGATTATGAAATTATCTGGAAATAATGGCATACTTCTTCCCCATATGGATTTTTAAAAAATATTTTTTCTCTCCTAATGATTCTACTTGATCTTAGAGGAAAAACTTTTTCATCATTGTGTTTGATGTTAGCTGGTTTGTCATGTTTGACCTTTCTTGCATTGAATTATGGCCATCTAGTTCCATTTTTTCAGTTTTTATCATAAAAGGGATGTTGACTTGTTAAATGCTTCTTCTGCATGGATTTATATGATTATATGATTTTTATCTTTTCTTGATTTGGTGAATTACATTGCTTGCTTTGTAGATGTTGAACTATCTTTTCATACCAGGAATAATCCCACTTGGTCTTAATGCATAAGCCTTTAAATGTATTATGCATTGGGTTTGCTAAAATTTTATTAAAAATTTTCTGTCGTTGTGCATCAGGACTATCGGTCTATAGGTTTTAATTTTTATGATGGCCTTGTGTTTTTTTTTTTTAAGATAGATTTATTTATTTATTTACTCATTTATTTATTTATTTATACAAGCACTGGGTACAGTCAGAAGCGCAGTGGGCGGCAGGAGAGGTCTGTGCGCCATGTGGGACCCTCCTGTGGTGGCCGGGGAACAGCCGGGGATCAAACCGGTGCTGTGCTGCGGGCAGCTTCGCAACCCAGCGCTCAACCGCTGCGCCACAGGGAGGCCCTGCCTTTTTTTTTTTTTTAATCAAAGTAATACAGGCTTCAAAAAATGTTTGGAAGAATTGTACTTTAATTTTCTGGAATAGTTTGAGGGATTAGATATTAGTTTGTATGTGGAAGTTTGATAGAACTCACCTGTGAAACAATCTGGTCCTAGTCTTTTGTTTTTAATTTTTTTTTTAAGATATATTTATTCATGCATACAAGAACCGGGGTACAGGGCAGATGCATGGGAGGGTGAGAGAATTCACCACAGAGTGGGGAACAGAACAGGCAGATTGACTGAAATACACTGCTGAGGGGAGCAGCAGGCGAGACAGGAGAGGTCTGCTGTACCATGTGGGATTCTCGCTGGCCAGCCTGGGATCCAATCCACGCTGCAGAGGCTGTGGACAGCTTCACAGTGCTGCGCTCAACCACCTGCGCCACCAGGGGAGGCCCTTTTTTAAAAAAAAATTTGATTAATATTTCAGTGTCCTTTCTTATAGTCTGTTCAGGTTTCTATTTCTTCCTAATTATGTTTCAGAAGTTTTCATGTTTCTAAGAATTTTTATGAACTTATCCCTTTTCCTTGGTTATCTCATTCATCGACATAGAAATGTTTGAGTATTTCCTTATGATTCTCTGTATTTCTGAGATGTTTGTTGTAATTTCTTTTGCATTTCTGATCTCTTTATTAGAGTTTGTTCCTCTCCCCCTTTTTAGGGGGGCTAGCTAGAGTTTTGTCCATTTTCAGTTCTTTCCTAAGAACCAGCTTTTGGTTTCATTGATCTTTTGTACCATCTTTCTGATGTCTTTTTTTGTTGTTATAATTTTTATTATTCTCTTCCTTCCCTCTACTGGCTTTTGATTTTGTTTGTCCTTCTTTTTCTAGTTACTTAAGGTCTAAGGTTAGATTGTTTGTTTGAAATCTTTCTAGTTTCTTGATATGGGCTTGTATTGCTGTATACTTCCCTTTTAGTATGTCTTTGCTTTGATCCATAGGAACTGATAGCTTTGTTTTTATTTGTCTCCAGATATTTTTAATTTCTTCTTTGATATCCTAATTTAGCCAGTAGTCTTCCATGAATGTTTTAATCTTCACATATTACAGCTTTTTCCCACTTTCTCTTGTGGTTACTTTATAGTTTAATTCCATTGTGATCTCAGAAGGTAATTGATACATAATTTTTGCCTTTGTGAATGTATTGATTTGTTTCATGATCCAACATTTGCTCTAAGATTGATAATGTGCAGTTGAAAAGAATGTGTTTGCTCGCTCTCTTTCTCTCTTTTTTTTTTTTTTTTGGTGGAATGCCTTACAGAGTTCTAAGTACATGGGTTCTAGTTTCTCAATTTAGGTGATGTTTCCTTGTTTATTTTCTGATTGATTGATCTGTCTATTGATGAAAGCATGGTGTTAAAGTCTCCTGCTATGGCTATGATTGTTTTGCTGCCACTGCCCTTTTTGATTTGTTAATTGTTGCCTTATATACTTTGTGGTTCCTTCATTTGATGCATAAATATTGATGAGTGTTATGTCTTCCTTATATATTGATCCCTTAATCATTATACAGTGGCCAATCCTGTCTCTTACCTTTTTTATATGAAAGTATATTTTACCTAAATATGATTATCCTGTTTTTTCCCCTCTCTTTCTTCTCTCCTTGGATATTCATTATTCTTATTCTACTCATTATTCTTTTCTAATGGATTTAGATAGTTGTTGAAGTGTTTCCTTTTATTTTTCACTTTGTATAATAATTATGTTCTACATGGGTCCTTTGTGTGTTATTATCTTCAAGGTTACTGATTTAATCTTCCGTTTGGTCTATTCTGCTTTCATAGCTTTCTCTATAATTTTAAATAACATTTATTAAGCTTTTACATTTTAATATGTTATTTTCATACCATATAAATGGCTGAAATAAATTTTTTTTAAGATTTATTTATTTATTTATACAAGCACTGGATACAGTCAGAAGCGCGGGAGGGTGAGAGAATTCACCAGAGTCAGAGAGGGGAGCAGAACAGGCAGACTGATGAAGTACACTGCTGAAGGGAGCAGCGGACAGCAGGAGAGGTCTGCGTGCCATGTGGGACACTCACCTGGTGGCTGGGGATTGAACTGGCACTGCAGAGGCTGCGGGCAGCTTTGCAACCCAGCACTCAACCGCTGCGCCACCGGGGAGGCCCTAGTGGTGAACTTAATGTAGTATATAGACATTGATTTGTTTATTTTAAAGAAGATTTATTTATTTATACAAGAGCTAGGGTACAGGCCAGAGGCTCGGGAGAGTGAGAAGACTCAACAGAGACAGAGCGGGGAGCAGAAAAGGCAGACAGACAGAAAGCACTGCTAGGGGAGCAGCGGGCGAGACAGAAGAGGTCTGCCACGCCATGTGGGCATCTTCCTGGCCGCCGGGAATCGAACCCGCCCTGCAGAGGCTGAGGACAGCCTCACAGTGCTATGCTCAACCCGCTGTGCCACCATGGGAGGCCCATATATACATTGATTTTTAATGATGCATATCTGAAATGCATATAATGTTATAATGCAGTGTTGCCTCAATAAAAATAATAAATTTAAAAAAATGGGTGGATGAAGATGTGACTAGGTCCAATGCAAATGCTGTTTAATAGAAACTACTTAAGCATTTGTGAATTCTGGTATATGTAGGTGTTTCTAGAACCAGTCTTTGGAGGATACCAAGGGGAGGCTGTAGTGTTGCAGTAATTGAGAAGCATACTGAAAGTATACCAATGATGCACTAGTTGGATGGGGAGCAGCTCTATGTACCCAGCCCAGCAGCTAGCCCTTACCCAGCCTCCATGGTCCTGCTTAGGTAATATTTGTTGAATGAATGGGGGCAGTATTAGTTTATTCAGGCTGCTGTAACAAAATACCACAGATTGAGTGGCTTTATTAACAGAAATTTATTTTTTCACAATTTTGGAAGTTAGAAGTTCAAGGTCAGGGTGTTGACAGGTTTGGTTTGATTTCTTCTGTGATCTTTTACCTTAGCTTGCCGATAACTGCTTCTTGCTGTGCTCATGTAGTTTAGCAGCTTTTTGTTTGTGTAAATTTCCTTTTTATAAGGACATCAGTAAGATTGGAGTAGGGCCCACTTATGTGATTTTATTTGTACTCAATTATCTCTTTAAAGGCTTTATCTCAGGAACAGAACAGTTACACTGTTAGTTACTGTAGGTTAGGACTTCAATATATGAGTGAATAGAGGTTGGGTGGGCAAGATTCAGCCCATAAAATGATCTAGAAATGAAGTCAAGCCCCATTGTGAGAGCTCATATGAAAAAATGAGTTTGTCATTTTCAGAGTAGAAATGGCTTTCATGTAATTCAGTAATAATAAGTGAAACATAGTTCTGTCTGTTACATAATTAGTATATTAATTATCTACAAAAATAACTTTCATTTTAATTAATTTTTAAAAAATATACTTCATTTAGACTTCTCTTCTGTTCTTGACAACATAATTGTTTTCTTTCTTTTTTTGACTGCATCGCACTATTAAAGTAAGTTACAGGGCCTCCCCTGGTGGTGCAGGCGGTTGAGCACCGTGCTGTGAAGCTGTCTGCAGCCTCTGCAGCACTGTTTCAATCCCGGCCAGCTGGCGAGGGTCCCACATGGCACGGCAGACCTCTCCTGCCTCGCCCGCTGCTCCCCTCAGCAGTGTATTTCTGTTCCCCACTCTGGCCTGTTCTGTTCCCCACTCTGTCTCTGGTGAATCCTCTCACCCTCCCGCAAATCTGGCCTGTACCCTGGTTCTTGTATAAATAAATAAATCAATCTTTAAAAAAAATAAAGTACGTTACAGTGACATATAACTTAGACTAATTTAGTCTGCCCACCTTCACATAGTACTCTAAATTAACTATGCTATTGAGAAGGAGGATCCTAATTTAAGACTAACTACAATGCCCTAATGGTTATTTGGTGAAACACTTGATCCTATCAGATCTCATGCTTAAGATGTTATGTAAAAATTGGTCCTGGAAAACTGACTTTGCATCAGTTTCTATAGTAAACAGTCAGAAATTTGCTAGGACTGTTACCTGTTAACTTTTGCTCAGTTGGCACAAGAGTAGTTGATGGGGATAGAAAGTATAAACCTATGAGAAGAAATACAAAGTTAATTTCTGTAAGGCATTAGTGTATCTTTACCCCAAAGAGACATTATCCTGGTGATAGATGTTTTGTGGGACCATGAGGCAGGGGAGCCTGCTCTCTGCCTGGGAGTGTTGCCATGTCATGATTGGTGTATATAGTAAACTGTATGTTGTAACCTGAATCTTTTCCTTACATTAAAGGAAAATGTGGCCTTTGCATGGGTCTGTGGGTATCTTTTAGCCAATTACATCATCCTGTTGGAGCAAACAGGCACACAGCTATTCATTTCATTCCCCACTTATTCTCTTGATACAGAGGAACACCCAACAGAATAAATTACAGGACATGTGAATCCAAATTAGTTTTTTCTGGCTACTGCCATTTCTGGGAAAGAGAAGAGGATAAAATTACTTTTAGAATTTCTTTTGAGAATTTGTTGGTCTCTTAGGTTTGTAAAGGCCGTGGGTATCCTGTATGGAACTAGCTAAGTTATGTTAACATGCTGCTGTTTGGGTAAAGACTATTGTAGAATACATCAGATGGTTGGTTTATTGTAGATGACAGAAATTTAATGCCTTTTGGAGCTAAAGTTATTATTGTTAATATTGTTAACATTAAAAGGACCATCAGACCAAACTGAATGAGAACAATGTGGCACAACAATAAGTTTGAAAAAATAATGTAATTAAATTATTATATTTTACTTGATTACTTGTTAAGTGGTAGAAGTTGTGGGGGTAGATTATGGGATTTGTTTGAAGGGATATAACACTTTTTCCCAAATGAAAACATCTGTCCACATTTGTGTTTTCCATTAGTCATCTTCAGAGATGTTAATTTAACTTAAAACAATTCACACTGCTCTGTTGATGATTAATTTTAAAATGATGTTTGCATTATTAGCTGAAGTCAGAGACATCATGAGAAATGGTAGTAAAAACAGATGGCCATGATAATGCATTTGGTACTTCGAATGTTTACATTAAAGCAGTCCTTGGTGTTTGTGTAGGGATTGAGAGCAGACCAGAAACTAAATTAGGCACAGGTTATTAACATGCCTGATTTGGAAAGTCAATGTAAACCCAGATTAGGTCTCATAGAAACTGCAATCTTATCAAGTTTCATGAGATTGACATAACATGTATTCACCTATTATTCTATAGGGCTATAGAGTAAGCAGTGAGAATTCAATCCTTTTTCTTTATTTATACTTAAGGAAAGGGTTTAAAATCATAAAAGCTATTAGAAGAGTTCATGCTTTTGTTTGCTGAACCTTGCATATCACAAACATTCCAATTTTTAATAGTCAACAGTTTTTTTCTGAGTATTCAGGCAGAGGCATTTCAACTTCTTGAAGGGTACTTAATTTGAGAGATGAGTTATCATATATCATCCCTTTAATTAATTTGTTTTTTAGTGTTTATCCTGTCCTAAAAATTTTAATTTAATTAATAAGTAGTATGGTTCTTTAATTTAATTTTTAAACAAGCTTTCTAAATTCTTTAAAGAATAAAATTTCTCCAATTTCTCACATACCTATATCTCAAATTATTACTCAAAAATAATCTTACAAGCCTGATCCTAATTTTTATAGACCCAGCTATGAGTGAGACTATCTGGTATTTTTCTTTTTCTTTCTGGCTTATTTCACTGAGCATGATCCCTTCTAGCTCCATCCATGTTGCTGCCAACTGCATGAGTTTATCTTTTTTGATTGCTGAGTAATATTCCATTGCGTATATATACCACATCTTCTTGATCCAGTCATCGATTTTGGGCATTTGGGTTGCTTCCATTGCTTACCTATTGTAAATAATGCTGCAATAACCATAGGGGTGCAGGTGTCCTTTTGGATTAATGTTTTTGTGTCCTTTGGGTAGATCCCTAGGAGTGGAATTGCTGGATCATATGGAAGCACCATCTTTAGCAGGTTGAGGAACCGCCACACAGCTTTCCATAGTGGTTGGACCAGTTTGCACTCCTGCCAGCAGTGCAGGAGAGTTCCTTTTTCTCTACATTCTCACCAGCATTTGTTGCTAGTTTTTTTAATATGTGCCGTTCTCACTGGTGTAAGATGGTATCGCATTGCGGTTTTGATTTGCATTTATATCTTTAAATTTTTAAAGTTAGTGTTTAAATGTAAATTTTTGTAGTCACAATTATATATATTATTCAGTGATTCACACATCAGTGAATTATACTTATACATACATTATTTTATATTGATTGAACATCTGCTATATGTCTGTCCTTATTCTAAGCACCAAGTGGTGTAAACACCTATTTCCACAGAACTTATGATTAAGTTGGGGGAAGACAGACAATAAACAAATAATAAAAACAATATATGGTAGGCTATTGTTTGTACTTTGGGAAAAATGCAATAGAAAAGCAAATGGGAAGGTACTGGATTTGGGATAATTTTTTTATGATCAAGAATGGTCTCATTCAGAAAATGACATTGAGCAAAACATGAAACCAAGGAATCAAGTTAGCAAGTTGTCATGAGGATAAATAGGGAAAGTTACTTTCATGTGGAGATGATTAATAGCCACCATCCTCGGCCGGTGCCAAACTTGGTGCACTGGGAGTCCAGTGCCACAAGAGTGGACTGTTTTAAAGGCAACTTTAATTAGAGAAATAAAGGGGATGAGGCGGATTTGTAACAGGTCATATTGTAAACCATGGTTTCTGCTTTGAGATATAAAACCTTTGGAGGACTCAGCTCAGAGGAGTGACAATATCCAGCATAAGAATCTTTCCCTGACTGCTAGAAGACTGTAGTGGGAATAAGAATGGAAGTGGGGATAGCATCCACATGCTACTGTAATAAATCAGGCAAGAGATAATGTCACAGACCAGGATAATAATGGCATTGCTGAGATGTCTCGAATCTGCATGCATTTCGAATATAAATAAAAGCAGATTTCTCTGGTGTCTGGATATAAAGTGTGATAAAGAAAGACTTCAAGTGCTTTACCTAAAAATCTGGTATGATGAAAGAGCCATTCAATTAGACAAAGAAGACGGTGGAAGGAGGATTTTATGCAGGATTAGGACCTGGAGTTTATGTGTCAGACATTGAATTTAGGGATGCCATGTTGAAATCCAAGTAGAGATAGAGAAAGCAGTTGGGTAACCAACCATTTTAGAGTTTGGTGGCAATGTCTGGGCTGCAAGTATTATTTCATGAGTCATGCGAGTATAATGGGACTTAATCTCATGTGAATAGATAAGACAGTGAAGAGTTACAAGAAATAAACCTTGCAACACTCCAACACATAGAGGTTTGGAAAAAGAGGAAGAACTAACTTGCAGAGACAGAGAAGAGTTAGCCAGAAAGAGAACAAAGAGAGTATAGTGTTCTGGGTACCAAGAGAGGAAAGTATTTTGAGGAAGAGTCAGTGATCAATCATTCCAAATGCTTTCAGAAAAATGTTTTCATCTGAAAATGGGTAGTGGTAGTGCTCTTATTATTTTATAAGGCTATGGAAGTACGTAAAAATGGAAGAGTTATACTGCATAAGTAGTTTGCATTATGCCAGAATGTAGCCACTTCAAATACAACTTTGAAGTAAGCAGAGTAGAAATAAATTATTCACTTTACCACTAAATTGAAAGGCAAGAGTTGTACTATTTGATGATCCACAGGCAACACCACCAATAAATCACATGGGAAATTGAGTAATTGTCTTTGTTATTTGCCCATGTCTTAATAGCATCTCTGAAACCTGAAATCGCTATTGGGGCAAGTTGGAAAGTTGTTTTTGGTAATTTCCCTAGTTTGGGAAAGAGAGTCAAAGAAGCTGCCATACTGGTGGTATTTAAAAATATATTCTTTTGCGTTTTCAAACATACGAAAAATGAATGGGGTGACAGATGTTTATCCATTGAATCCTTTTGGTTTGGGATGGATTGGCAGAGTGGCAGGGAATATTCTTGTTTTTGATATTTTTTTTGAGTGCCTAGAGTGCTTTTTATACTTTATTTATTGCAAAAATCTCAATATGTGGTCAGCTAATTTGCCGAGATATTATTTGTTGATTTATCTCTCTATACGCTAATCTCTCAAACAAGTAGTTAGGTGCTTTGTATTTCTTTCATTTATTTCCTAGGGCTTCAGGTTGGAGTCCTCAAATGGAGAAACAGTTCAATCTTTGACAGTAAGGAAAGGTACAGAACAGATTTTCTTCCTGACTTGGTAGAAAAGAATTGTCAGATCTCCTGAGTAGCAAGGTATATGTCCCGGCTCCCAGTCATATGCTGTGTAGTTATGTGTAAGGAAGCCCTAATGATGGAGAGTCCCAGCTGCACCACAGATGCTGTGCCTAGCAGGTGTATCTCAGGGACAGCCTTCAGTTTCCAGGCCCTTGTGAATACAGGCAAACAAGTACCATTCTTCTTTGACTTTCAGGAAATACTGGAGCAAATTTATGTGCAAGAGTTCTATTCAGCACCATCATACCTCTCATTCTTGCTGTTGATCCTTAGCCTACTGCTCAAAAATTCAAGGTTTTGTAGGCATAGTTTTCCTCCTCAGCCGACACTACTTTACTGGTTCTTCCCTGCCTCATGTGTCATTTTTAGATGTCTTCCAGGCCTTGTTAACCACATTCTACTGTAGCAGTCATTTTCATAGGCTATTTCATGCAACATCTTTGCCTGAATTGAAATGAGGCCCCCTCCCCCCCTGCTGAGGACACGCTTTGTCTGGCAGACATCTACAATAGAGATGACTTATTCATTCTTTGTTTCACAGGGCTTGTAGCTCCCTATTTATTTTCTGGACCATTACTCCTGCATCTCCTAATAAAAACCCTTCTTCTGCTCTGAGACTTCTCCCAGCATCCATTTTCATCTGTCTGTGGCATATTAATCCATCGCTTATGCTTGTGAAAGACTTTTGTAACTAGGTCACAGTTTTACTTGTCACTCCAAGTACTGTCATCCTTTACCATTACTTTCTTTGTCACACAAAACTCTGGAAGTTCATAGTTCTTATATAAACCTGTTGCTGGCTACATCTTGGGACCTCTCATTCCCAGGATTCTTCAATCTTTGTTGTTTTGGTTTTTTTTTAAAGATTTATTTATTTATTTATACAAGCACTGGGTACAGTCAGAAGTGTGGGAGGGTGAGAAAATTCACCAGAGCCAGAGCGGGGAACAGAACAGACAGACTGATGAAGTACACTGCTGAGGGGAGCAGCGGGCGCAGCAGGAGAGGTCTGCGCGCCATGTGGGACCCTCGCCGGCGGCCAGGGATGGAACCAGCGCTGCAGAGGCTGAGGACAGTTTCGCAGCTCAGTGCTCAACTGCTGCGCCACCAGGGGATACCCAGGATTCTTCCATGTTTGTACTACAAGATTCTACCATCCTAATTTTGGATCACAATTTCTATTATTTATAACTTTCTTACCCCTACTGTCAACTTTATTTTCTATTGCTAATTAAAATTTCCTTGTCCTATATCCTCAACTTGTTAGCCTGTCTCTGCCTTCCCCCCTTCCATTTCCCTTCCTCCTCCCTCAATTTTATCCAAACGTCTCAAAACCCTTTCCTTTCCTGCCTCATCTCCAACCAATGTCAAAAACTAGCTAACTGTTCACCAAAACATTTCTTTCTTTTTTTTTTTTTTGCATTCAGGCATGAAGATATGCTTCGGCATGTATCTAACATTTGGCCAGTTGGCTGTGGGTAGAAATGTTTTGTGCTTCTCTTAGGCTTGGCATATATAAACTTCTGACTTGACCTCACTTAATCTATCTCATTGTTCTTAGAAGGTGCATTACAAGTATGCCTGAGACTTCACTAACCTGATTAGTTATACAGCTCCATGGATAAATCTCCACTCCTGAAGAATTTTATTTTTTTTTTTCCATTTTGGTTCTATTCCCCATACAATTGCACCTCCCCCCTTATTTTGACTCTAGTCCTTCCTTTCCCCGCTCCTCCCTATCCCCCCCATAGTGTGTCTCTGGTTTATAGTTGCTTGTTGATTTTGATTTTTGCTTTGCATTGATTAGTCTTTTTCCTGGTCTCTTATTTAGGTTTTCTAAATTCCTGCTATAAGTGAGACCATCCGGTGTTTTTCTTTTTCTTTCTGACTTATTTCGCTGAGCATGATCCCTTCTAGCTCCATCCATGTTGCTGCCAACTGCATGTGTTTATCTTTTTTGATTGCTGAGTAATATTCCATTGTGTATATGTACCACATCTTCTTGATTCAGTCATCTCTTTCTGGACATTTGGGTTGCTTCCAAAGCTTAGCTATTGTAAATTGTGCTGCTATAAACATAGGCGTGCAGGTGCCCTTTGAAATTACTGTTTCTGTGTCCTTTGAGTAAATACCTAGGAGTGGAATTGCTGGATCATATGGAAGCTCTATGTTTAGAGGTCAAGAAATCTCCACACAGCTCTCCATAGTGGTTGGACCGGTTTGCACTCCCACCAGCAGTGCAGGAGAGTTCCTTTTTCTCCACAACCTCATCAACATTTGTTGTTTCTAGTTTTTTTAATATGTGCCATTCTCACTGGGGTAAGATGGTATCTCATTGTAGTTTTGATTTGCATTTCCCTGATTACAAGTGTTGTTGAACATTTTTTCATATGCCTGTTGGCCATTTGCATTTCCTCTTCAGAGAAGTTTCTTTTTAGCTCTTCTGCCCATTTTTTGACTGGATTATTTTCTTTGTTTTTGTTGAGTCTCATCAGCTCTTTGTAGATTTTTGTAATCATCCTTTATCATTAGTGTTGTGTGCAAAAATGTTTTCTCAGTTGGTGGGGTTTCTCTTTGTTTTTGTTATTGTCTCTTGCTGTGCAGAAGCTCTTTAATTTGATGTAGTCCCAGCTGTTTATCTTTGCCTTTACTATCACTGCTTTGGGTGATGTCTGTAAAGATGTCTTTGAGGTGCATGTCATGTAGTGTTTCGCCTATATTTTCTTCTATGTATTTTATGGCTTCAAGTCTTATGTCTAGTTCTTTAATCCATTTTGAGTTGGTTTTTGTGCATGGTGTGAGGTAGTGGTCAAGCTTCATTCTTTTGCATGTAGTGACCCAGTTTTCCCAGCACCATTTATTGAACAAACTTTCTTTGCTCCAGTGCATATTCTTTGCTCCTTTGTCAAATATTAGTTGACCATAAATCTGTGGGTTTATTTCTGGATTATCTATTAGGTTCCATTGGTCGGTGTGTCTGTTCTTGTTCCAATACCATGCAGTTTTGATGATTATGGCTTTGTAGTATAGTTTGAAGTCTGGGAGTGTGATGCCTCCATTCCCCCCCCCCACTTTTTTTTTTTTTCAGAAGAGCTTTGGCTATTTGGGGTTTTTGGTGCTTCCATATGAATTTCATCAATAATTGTTCTATTTCTTTGAAGAATGTCATTGAAATTTTTATTAGAATAGCATTGAATCTGTATATTGCTTTTGGTAGGATGGTCATTTTAATAATGTTTATTCTTTCTGAAGAATTTTAAATGAACATGAAATAAGCTTCTATTGCTTTTGATCCTGAAAGTTTCTAAATCTATTAAAGCAGCTATTCTTATCATAACCAAAGATAAATGCAAACATTTATCTCTTCTCTTTCCATATTTGGTCTGACACTGAGTGCTATTGGAGAAATTCATGTGGATTTATACCAAATTCTACCACCTTCAACTTTAGCTGATTATCAGTTGTGCTTGGTGATTACCCTATATATCATGTTACTTCTTTTTCTAATGTTCTTCAATAATTACTTTAACTTTTTATTATGAACATTGTCATTTGGGTCTATCTTTTACATCTTATACCACAGAAATAGGAATGACCTTAAAGTATATAATTCTTTTTTTTTAATTTTTTTAAAGATTTATTTATTTATTTATACAAGCAGAAGTGCACGAGGGTGAGAGAATTCACCAGAGCCAGAGCAGGGAACAGAATAGGCAGAAGGACCAAAGTACACTGCTGAGGGGAGCAGTGGGCAGCAGGAGAGGTCTGCACACCATGTGGGACCCTTGCTGATGGCCGGGGATCGAACCAGCACTGCAGAGGCTGCGGGCAGCTTCGCAGTCCAGCGCTCAACCACTGCACCACCAGGGGAAGCATGTAATTCTTCACACTCCATCTCTTCATTTACATCTACAAACATGTCTGCATCTTTAATCCCACTTTATTCAATTTCTATGAGAGAACTGATTTTCTTTGTTCTTGAAGTTAATGACTCCACGTGGGTCCTAATCTCATTCATCTTCTTAGAGGCTTTGGCCAATCTGGCATTCTAAATAGGACAGGATACACTCTAACTGAGCTCTAATTCCTTGGGATCCCAACATGAGCCATAGTACATGATACATAGTACATGATGTTCAAAATAAGTTTCTTAAAAATAATTGCATTTCCTTTTGTGTATTGTCAATATCATCTTCTCTACTAACACTTTCCCTCTGAATTTATAAATAGTTCTATTCCTATGAAAAACAAATGAAGTTAACAAGACTTCTTCAACCTTTAAACTCATAGATACCCTGTTCTACTCTTTTCATGGGCAGCCTTTCTGCGAAGGCAGTCTATATGCATTCTCTTCTTCAACTCACTGTAGCTAGACTTCTGTTCCCACAGCCCTATTAAGCTATTGTTGGTAAGGTCAGAGAGGATTTTGTGGATCTAAATTTAAAAGTAAATAAACTTTTCAGATCTTAGCTTCCTTGATTTCTTTGCTGAATTCTACACTGTGGCCACTCCCTTACCCCAACCCCAACATATTTCTCTGACACATGATTTTTTGCTTTTCTTCTTATTTGGTGACTCTGGTCTTCCTGCTATCAGTATATTATTAAATGCTCATGTTACTTATTTGTTTTCTGTTTATAAACTGAAGTGAGATCATCCTGTTTACAACACCCCCAACCTCTGCCCAGTTTCAGATCTGCATATCTAACTCTTCTTTGAATGCCTATGACTGCATGATTCATAGAGGTTTTGAACTCAAGATCTCCCAAAGTGAACTCATCAGCTTACTCCCCAGCAAAACTTTATTTTCTTCCTAAATGCCCCTTGTCAATGCAAGACAAAGTTCTAGGCTGACATAGTTCAGCCCAGAATATTGGAGAATGAGGTAGTAAGGGGCAGGAGAAGTTGACTCCTCAGGACAATAGACTAGGGTTAGGTGAGTATTTGAGAAAAATTGAAGTATGGTAAGAGTTGTATATATCAGGTTGATTTGAAATTATACCTCTGAGAAAAGAACTTTCTCTCATAAAACAGTGAGTGAGAAAGAAGCCATCTATCTTTTTGCCACAGGCAGTCTAAATAAAATCATTAATTAAAAAATGTTTAGACTCAATACTTATTAAAACTTATCATCAAAAGATAAATATTATACTAAGCACTCAGAAGAAAAGTAAAACTCTGAAAATTGTCTGTAATAAATGACTATTTTAAAATCAACTTTATGCCTCTGAATCACAGACTGTCATAAATCAGTGTTACCTAAATAAAGAAAAACACCTTCATAGGAATGAAGCAATTAGGAATGAATGCTATAAAATTACACGAGGAAAGAGCCTTTGATACCATCAAAGGAACCCTTGAAGAATTTTATGAACAAAAGAAATGACCTTAAATTATTTCAAGTTAAGTATCTAGTTGAAATAATACTAGGTTCTTCCAATTCTTCATATACTATATGTATTAGTCTGTTCTTGCAGCCATAAAAAGTAACACAGGCTAGGTGACTTAACAACAGAAATTTATTTTCTTCCAGTTTCAGAGGCTTGAAATCTAAGATCAAAGTGCTATCAGGGCTGGTTTTTGGTGAGCCTCTCTGCCTGTCTTGTAGATGACTGCTTCCTCACTGTCCTCACAAGGCCTCTTCTTTGTGCACATGGAGAGGGAGAGAGAAACAAAAAGGGAGAGAGAGAAAAGAGTGAGTTTAGTTTCAGGGATTTTTCCTTCAATTATATATTATTTTTCCTTCAATTATATCTTTCATTATTATGCTGTTTTCCACATCCTAAATTCTTCCTGAGGAATGGCTGTCATGGAGGATCTCTGCTGTCTGCTTTTCTTCATTTCATTTTATTTCTCATTTTGCAGTTTTATTTCCTTTTAATCCTTCCTTATCTCACTCATATCTCTTTTCTCTCAACTTATTGTCTTTATTACTTATTTTGTTGTCATTTACATGTTCTTTGTTCATGCCTTCTCTTGTTACAGAGAAATTATAAAATGTTACATCTATTTATAACTGATACTCTTTTAAAAGTGTTTTTGGGACACTATAGGCAATTATTTTGAAAAGTATGCTTTTATTCAAAATTTTCTGGATGTTCTCCATTTCCTATTTTCGAAATTCCACATTATTTGCTCTCTATTTACCCACTCTGGGTAATCATTCAGTATCTGTACTCACCTAGGTATTATAACTCTCATTCTTCTATTGACTGGAAATAAAATAGAATGATTAAAGAACAGAACACTAGTCTCACGATATTAGGGCCCCACTTTATGATCTCATTTAAACTTAATTACCTCCCTAAAGGCCTTGTCTCCAAATACAATCACATTGAAGGATAGGGCTTCAACACATGGATTTGGAAGGGGGGGTACACAAGTCAGTCATAGTATTGTGTGAAATAGAGTAGAAGTTCATGAAGTGATATTTTGCTTACTAAGTAATATTATTTCTCCACATACAGACTCACGTGTACACACTTTCAAGCTATGCCAATTGGACCTGGACTTCATTATCTGGAAATGTCTGTTAACATTTCATTTTTAAAGTTAAACTGATTTTCAATTAGAGATGCATAAAAGTATCTAAATTCAGCCAACATCATGTTATTTTTGGCTGGCTTTGACTAAATAACAAGAAAACTAATTTTGACTTTATTTTGTAAAGTAAAAAAACAAAATTGCACACTCCAATCAAGAGCTTCCATGCCAAGTTTAAGCCTGGAGCAAATGTTAAGATGAAGTTATAACTCCCTCAAAATGTGGGCGGTTACTAAATCCTTAACATCACTCTGCTGCCAATTGCTTACTGTAATATTTACTTACATTACTAGTACTTAAGCTAAAGGTAACTGGATGTAGCTGCATAATTCAATACACATGAAACTATGTGCTGTATTTTCTATGCATTTTACTCTTTCCAGCATTCTGAAAACGGATGATTTTTACCTAGAAGTGAAAAAAGGTGACATTCATTAGCCACTCAAAACATTGCAATGCTGTTACACCCATCGTGTGTGATGCAGAACTTTAAAAACAATGAGTGTCTTTCAATTTTTCAGTATTTAAAACTTTGCTCCCAACATTTTGCTCCCAACATTTCAGAGCCTTACAGATGAAGTATATCGTCCAGAATTCTGAACTTCAAAGCTTTAAAAAATAAACTGCAAACTAGCGGACTTTAGTTTTTGTTTTACTTCTGTTATTTTTCTAACCTTTCCTTTTAAGCACTTTTTTTGCATTTGCCATTTGCAGATACAGTTAGTAGTACCAAAATAATTCATTTTTAATAAATTCTAAATGTGTTAAGCTTTCTGTGAGTTGAACCAAATGGCATAAAAACTGTAAAACTCCAGAAATTTTATAGCTTCTTCTACCTTGTCATAATATTTTGACATCTACCGAGCTTCATATTAAACAGCTACCTGGATTATTATTGATTAGTAGAAAAACAAGGATCCTGTGAACTGCAGAGAATATTTGTACATATTTAACTTTTTTAGTGATATTATTTTCTACCCTGGAAAGATAAAACTGACAAGTGTTTTTTCCTCTACTACGATGAACATAGTATTTTATTAAGGATGACACTAAGCATTATAAATATAAGTAAGGACAAAATTAGAATCTGACATTTCTTTCTTAGATGATACTCTTAATTTAGATAACCCAAATAAAAATGCTTGAAACTCCACAAGTGAAAAACCAAATAAAATCTTTTGTTCAAAGATGTGGACTAAGCAGTGAGGAGAGGAAGCCGATGAGGTTGAGGGGTCATGGTTCCCTGTGAAAGGAAGAGTAATGTTCACAGCATTAGAAAAGCAGTGCTAGAAGTTCCCAAGCAAAGATTCTGAAATGCTTCACAAATTCCAAGACCAGTGAGCATTATTATGCACAGGCACACAGACCAGTTGCTTCAATTGCTTTATCTTTCGCTGCCCCTCCATCTGTTGTTACTATATTATAAGGAAATTGTAGTATCAATAGATTACTGCCTTCCCTCACCCCCAACTCCCTGGAGAGTAAAAGAGAACAACTACTAAGAAGAAATACAGTGACACTGAATTGAAAAATCAAACCAAACCAAACCAATGCACAAACATTTTAGAGGTTTCCTCTCTAAGTTTTAACCCTCTTTATGCTATTCTTTCCTTAACTAGATGTGATCAGGACTTCTGAAACAGGCAGCCCCAAAGAAAACAGAAAAGGAAGGCCTACTGAACAAATACTTCATATGATTACCATTCCCAACACTGAGAATTGCAGCTGATCAACTCAAGCTTTATTTCACACATAGTCGAATGTAAACTCTTCTTTCATTCAGTATTTCTGGGAAGAAACAGACCCTTTTAGATCAGGAGAGTGCAGCAATGTCCATGGCTTGAGGCCCACAGTTGATTTTTTTTTTTATTATTTAAATGAGGATACCTGAAAATAATTCAAGGTACTTAAAAAAATAAAAACATCATTTTCTGATCATTTAAAATGTATATGAGCTAATAAATGAGGAAAAGGTATCTTTTTAATGTAATGTCATCCCAGATGTGTATGGTACCTACTCAACTTTAAAATGGCACAAAGTATAAATTAGAAGCCCCCTTTGAGCCAAAGTCTTTCTAGAACTTTCTATGAAAAGGCATAACAAGTGTAAGTTATGGAAATAACTTCCACAAATATTAATTGTGAGGTTCTCATCCAAAAAAGGAAGGAAGTTAAGTCTCTAAAACTTTGTGTATTTTGTATAAATGTCTGATGAAAGGAAATACTTGACTGCCTTCTCTCTAAATATGTTTAAAAATAAATATATTAACTATCCAAAAATAGATCCAAAGTATCCAGAACCATATTTTAGGATGCTTATTTATAGTTTACTTTTTCCATAAGCTCTAGAACTATGGTAATTGGTCTTTGGGGCTTTCTGCTTCTGAAGAAATTGTTTTCCTTCTAATTCCTTTGAAGCCAACTGTGGTAGAGAGACTTCTCCATATCATCAGCCCACCTCAACCACAGGGCATCCGCTGAAGGCTACACTCTTCATCCTTCTGCTCCTGAATCCTGTTTCCAGTAATCCTCTCACTGTAGCTGACTGCAGGTGATCTCCACCACTTCATCAAATGCTCTTTCACCCCCATCTGCTTTATTATACCCCCTTCTACTTTTATTATAAACTCATCTCCTTTCTGAATTTCTTCCCAGAAAGAGTTCCCCAACTCCTTGCCTTGTCTCAACCTGGCACGCTAAATCTTTAACTTCACCTGCATCCTACCTGTTCAACATGCAGGAGGATATTTTCCTTTCATGTGTCTCTAACTCTGGAATATGTACAGATAAAGAATGCTAATGACATAAGTGTGGATTAAAGTGAATTTACAGAAGGAAAAAGTTGATACCACCTCAGCATAATGTTTCTTGTTTGGGTTTTATTTTAAAGCCATCACATATAATAAAGACTTTCCACATTTAAAATAAGATTGAACCAAAAAATATGCAAATATTTAGATTTTTTTTTAATAAAAAGGAGTGAGAACCAAAGTGAATGTTCATTCCTTCTTTAGCTTTAGAAAACTCATTGGTGAATGTTATTTAGAAGGGATGACATTTTTAGATGCCACTTGGGAACCTCTTCCATATACTTTTTCTCAGTAACTGGACCAACATTGCTGAATTAATTTAGATGACTGAGAAAAAGTGGTCATCAGAAATAATCCATTTAGAAACTTCAAAATTCTTGGCCAGTGGTCCTCATTATGTGCTCCTTGACTGGCTGGGTCAACATCATGTGGGATCTTGTGAGACATGCAAATTCTTGAACTGTACCTCAGATCTACTGAATCATAAACTCTGATGTAGGGAGGAGTTCTGTGATGTGTTTTCACAAGCCCTCCAGGGGACTCAGATGCCTGTTGAAATTTTGAGAACCACTGCTTTGGGTCTTGGCCATGGACTTGACTGCCAATGCTGTGCAGTCTTTCATTTGAGCAAGAACATAGGATTCGGAGTAATAAGATGCACCATGAGGATTTACTATTTTTGTGCCTAGGGCAAGCTACTAACATTAATTAATTCAAAAGATATTCTATGTGAATGCACATAAAATTATGCTTTTTTATATATTAATAATGATAATATTGAGAATACACTGTATAGAAGGATGCTAATTTGGAATATTAGGAAAAAACATCATTTAATGTATTATCTGTGGGTCTCCAGTCAAAGACATCAGGTGAGAAATTTCCTTTAAGAGTTAAAATCAACAAGCAACTATAAACCAGAGATACATTATTGGGGGCGGGGAGGGTGGGTAGGAATTGTGTGGGGACTATAACCAAGATGAAAATGCATACATTGTGCAAAAATGATGTAAAAATATATAAAATACAATAAAAATGCTCAAAAAATTTTACTAAAAAAAAGAATTAATGACAGGAAAAATGTCTTTAGTTCTCCTTAAAAAAATAGGTGCCCCTATTCATTTCTGTTAATGAGAATTATGTAATTTTTCATTTTTCTATGTTTACTTTGGCTGCTAAGATACTCAGGGTCAGAATTGACGCTCAATTGCATCAATTAAGTATTGTCTTCCTGTGTAATATATTTAATTCCTCCTTTTTGGTCTTTTCTTCTATTTTTTAAGCTTACCTTATTTTATATAAGTCCTCGGATATAAACTCTCTCATACTTTTTTGCCTTTAGTAAAAATAGAGAAAGAAAAAAAGACAAGGAATTTTCATTTGATTTAGTGTAAGGACACAAGGGCGTCTCCATACTGAAGGGATGTCTTTGTGTTCTTACCTTGGTCATGAATTTTGTTTTTTATTTTCATAATGAAAAATGCTTGTCCGGTAACACATAATGAAAAGACCACTAGATGGTATTCAGAAAATGAGCAACAAGCCTCTGCTGACTTGGACATGTCATGAAATGCCTTATATTCAATTCCTTCATCTCTTAAATGGATTATGAAGTCCAAACAAGGGAACGCGTATAAAAGACATGGTAAACAATAAAGCATCACGCAAGTGAAAGCTGGTGGATATGAAACTTTGTTCATATAAATACTCTTTGTTAAATAAGTGAAAAATTAATGATTTTCAGTCAGCTATCTCCTTTCCTCTTGTTATCCCGAATATATTGGCTTCCGGAACAAAAGTTAGGGCAGTGTTTACTTAATCAGATTCATTTTGTCATTAAGAACCTTCATTGAGATACTTTCATTTCATGTAGGTATCCTTCCAATGGAACTGTGACACTTTTAAACATCTTATACAAATGTAATTATAGGTAGCATTATAATGCCATTTAATGGCTCATAGTTGCTTTTGTTTTCTTCAGCTTCAATTGGGAATATGACAGTTGTCTGAATTTAATTATTACACTGACTTAAAATTATTTTGTGAATCAGGACTGACAGTTTGGTATAAAGGATACATTTAGGCAGTTTTCACTATCTTTCATCCAGCAGATCATGGTTTACAAAGCCATGTTCAAACCTGAAGAAATAGGGTGGAAGAGGGAAGAGAGTAGATTTTAGCAGATAAGTTAATTGTAAATATATCTATTTGCATTTTGTAGTGAACAATGTCAGTCATAGTTATTTTGTACTATCACTGGGCACTTTCTATATATTAACTCATTTAATCCACAAAACTCCCCATAGGGGGGACATACTGGAAAATTAAAACACCCTCCTCAAACAAAGATAAAACCCAAAACAGTAAGTACAAAAAAGTAAAACCCTAAAAATGAAAACAAGTACCCCCAAATCCAAACCTTTCTACAAATGTTATTATTATAGATGCATTTATTGATAATATCAATAGTCACAATATATGCTCATAATATATCTTTTGAAAGCACTGCTGTGCCATTTAACAGTCTTAAGCAAAAAAAAAAAAAAAAAAATTCCTCTTGTGGCATTAGTTCCATGCAACCATAAAAAAAAGTCCTTGCTAAATGCCAGCCAATGAGGTGGTAATAATTACTCATCAGGAAGATGCTCAGCAGGAGAAAAAATACATGTTTTCAAATCTCTTCATTTTTTCAATATAAAGCAATGATAGGCTCAGGTGTACTTCATGAACCATTTAAGTTGAGGATGTATTAACATGCTAAATAAAATGTATCAATTTTACCAAAAAAAGATCTATTTTCAAAATTTAGCATTCAGACGCACGTCGTGACTGCCAGTGTTTCTTCTAGCTGCTGGCTGGGAGAGCCCTTGCACTCCTTCCCACACACCTGTGTTTACATTGAGGCCTTGGCAGCGCTGACCCCACAGCCATCCTTCACTCACAGTTTTCGGTTTGCTTTCAGCCATGGCAAGCCACACTGTCCCTGCACTTTCACTAGCTAGCACTGTTAGAATGTTGACTTAGGAGTCCTCAACTTGGAATTTAATATAAATCAGTTTGCTGAATTTCACTCATTTTAGCATATTACGCAGACATTTCCTTAAATCCTAAACTGGAATTGATTATGTCTTGTAAAGTCTGTTGAACTTTAAAAAAGGGGCATTGGGGGCAATTGTTCTGGGTAACTTTTTGCTTTCACATAGACCTAGGGTATTTCTCTTTATCTGCATCTCTTAAAAATAGGGATCATGGATTTAAAATAAATTAGTTTTTAATAAAGTAGGTAGCAAGGAGGGGTGGAGGATAATTTTTTTGAGGCTTCTTAGATTTCAGGTACAATGCTATCAAAGCAAAATAAATCTATAACAACACAGCAACAGGTCAAGTTTTTGGATGATACCTTTTCAATGAAGAGTTTTATGCATAATTTATCTTTTTATCAAAATATGTGACAAAAGAACATGATGATTGAATGGATTGTACTTTCCTCTTAATTTCTTGGGAATTAAAGTGTACTATGGTATAACTCAAATACAGTGAGTGTGAACAAAATGATTGACTTGGCATTCAATTCATTGATTCATGAAAAAAAATTATGCTGTGGGACAGATCTTGCACAATAATATAAGATCTGATTTCCAAGGAGCTTACCATTGATTAGGGTGTTAGAGACAAGCAAATAGATCATTATACATGATAATAGGACATAAATAGTGAGACAGGAAGAACAGAGTTCCCTGGGTATATACAGACAGGACTCCTATCTTAGTGCTGTGGTGCTAGGAAAACCTTCACAGAAGAAGACACAGACAAACTTGATGGGTGAGTGGGGCTCAATAGGATCAAGGTCTGGTCACAGTGTATAGGGTGTTCTAGGCAAAACACAGGATGTGTGAATCCCCAAAACAAAAAGCATATTTTGTAAAAACTAATTTGAGTAAAATATATCCAATAGCTTGTATCATTATTCCTTCTCAAATGATTCTAAAGTTTAATTTTAAATTTGATAGTTTTTGACATATTTAAATGGTCCTCTGCTTTAAAAATAAAATCCAGGGTGCAGTATTTCTTAGACTATCCCTCATGTAATATATTTTTTTATTTAGACATCCTGTACTCTTTTTAAGTAAGTAGGAAGAACACAGTATGCTACAAAAATTAGACATTTTTGTTTTTTATTTTTTTTAATTTTTTTAAAGATTTATTTATTTTTTTTTATTTATTTATACAAGCACTGGGTACAGTCAGAAGCGCGGGAGGGTGAGAGAATTCACTGGAGCCAGAGCGGGGAGCAGAGCAGGCAGAAGGACCGAAGTACACCGCTGAGGGGAGCAGCGGGCAGCAGGAGCGGTCTGCGCTCCATGTGGGACCCTCCTCCGGTGGCCGGGGAGCAGCGGGGGATCGAACCGGTGCTGCAGAGGCTGCGGGCAGCTTCGCAACCCAGTGCTCAACCGCTGCGCCACCAGGGAGGCCCGACATTTTGGTTTTTTAAAAATACTTTTATTTATTTATGCATCCAAGTACTGGGGTATAGGCCAGAGGTATGGGGGTGAGAAGATTTACCAGACACAGAGTGGGGAGCAGAACAGGCAGAGCTATT
This sequence comes from Talpa occidentalis, assembly GCF_014898055.3. NCBI lineage: Eukaryota > Metazoa > Chordata > Mammalia > Eulipotyphla > Talpidae > Talpa > Talpa occidentalis. The sequence goes on from NW_023604972.1 coordinate 47,964,185, forward strand.
GAAATAGACTGCCGAGGGAAGCAGTGGCCCAGGCAGGAGAGGTCTGCTGTGCCATGTGGATTAGTTCCCTGGCCAGGTATCGAAATCATGCTGCAGTGGCTGACTATAGCTTGATAGCTCTGACTTCAACCCTTGTGCCACCAAGGAGCCCCAAAATAAGAAATTTTGTTTTAGTCAACAAGCTACCAGAAAAAGCTTGATTATAAACTATGTCAAAACTAAATATAATTGTATTTAAGAATTTCTGCTATGAAAACTTTCATTATAAATAATTTTAAATTTTACTATTTAATATTCAAAAATATTTTTGATAATTTAAATTAAAAATTTTAAATGGAAATTAATTTAATGAATAAATTAAAACAAAATTATCTTAATGAATATGTTTTAGGGTTCTAAGAAACAGTATAGTGATTATAGTTAATAATACAGGATTATATACTTGAACATTTCTGTGTCTATTTTTATTCTAAAGCCACATGGTTTTGATGATTATATATTTGTAGTACAGTTTGAAATCTGGGAGTATGACATTTCTGTTTTACCTTTTTTGTTTTTTTCAGGGATGTTTTACTATCCTGTGCCTTTTGTGGATCCATAGAATTTCAGTAATGTTTGTTGGATTCCTTTAACAAATACCACTGAAACTTTGATAAGGATTGATAAGGATTTTTGATTAAGGATTGATAACAATTTATGATAAGGATTGCATTAAATCTGTGTATTATTTTGGGTAAAATTGCCATTTTAATGATGTTAATTCTTTCAGTCCATGAGTAGGGAATATCTTTCCATTTCTTTGTATCTTCTATTCCTTTCAATAATTTCTTACAATTTTGTTGCAGAGAACTTTCACCTACTTTGTTCAGTTTATTCTTCAATTAATTTCCATTTTGAAATTTTAATTTTTTGATGTTATAACAATAAATGGGATTTCTTTCTCTTCTAGCTTGTTTCCATATAGGAATACAACTGATTTTTTTCTTTGTAGATTTTGTAACTACCTGTTTACTGTACTTATTGTCTCTCTAATATTTTATTGGCATCTTTAGGATTTTCTGTATATTTTACCATGTCATATGAAAAGAGTGATACACATTATTTAGAAAGGAAGAGAAGAAATTTCTGCATTGCCTTTCTCCGCTTATAGATACCATCAATATAATAGGCATAGTGTTCTGGGTCTTATAGAGTTATATGGCACAAAGGAAACGTGGACACCAGGGCTAACAAGAAGCAGGTTTAATGCACTGGTGCTGACTCAACTGATCGAATCCCAAGGATGAACCCCATCTGTAGGAAGTCAGGGGGCTTATATGCACTTTCAGTTTCCACAAGGTTCCCGGTGGGTTTGCATTGGCAGCTATGCATGGTCAGATATGATGTGGCTATATACCAAGAGGTGAGTAGTATAGTTGCATACCAAGGGCAAGGAAAGTGTCAGTAGTCATGGGACCCACAGGTTCATCCTGCCTCATGGAGGTACACAGTTAAACATGAAGCAAGATTCATATCTTGCTAAGTTGCATACCAGGAACTGAGCAAAAGGTTGTTACTAAGGTCCCAGGCTGCTTATCTCAGGTCACCATCTTCAATAGTTTAGTGAGGACAATAGGTACAAAGCAAGAAAACAAAATACGCTGAAATACTGCCTTAAGTGGCCATTAGTAATGTGAAGAATATAAAATGAGAGAGGTAACTCAGTGACTTTAAGTGGTGCTGCTTATTTTGTATATTGTGTACAGAAGAAGCCCATCAGAGGCTTGAGAATGAGAAAAACTAAGTCTTACAAATATTCAGGTAGATATAGGGCAAGGAAGCAAAGGCTATGAGATAAAACTGGGCTGGCATATTTGGGGAATAATGAGCTCTGTGAGGCTGGAGCAAAATGAGAGAGGGATTAGTGAGATGGGTGGAGAGATGCAGATGCCTGTGTAAATCAGGACTTGGATTCCAGGTAAGTACTTGGTAAGCACTTAGCTTAGACAGTCTAAAACAAGGCAATGAATGAATACCTTTGCATTTTAAAAGATCACTCTGACTGCTATGTGAGGAATAATCACAGGAAGAAATAGAAGCCAGCAGGCCAGTTAATAAGCAATAACACAGGTAAGAAATGGTAGGGGTTGTTTTGCAGAGGTGGTGGATAGGACAAGGAATGACTTCTTTTTTTGTAAAATAGACTGACAGGATATTCTGATGACTTAATATATATGATATATAGAGTGAATTACAGACAAATCAGTAGAGACTTATTAATTGTGTTTAATCTGGCTACATTGTAGTTCCATAAACTGAGATGAGCAGATGATTGAAACTGAGAAAGAAATTGTTTCTGGGGAAGTGAGGGAAATATTATCTTTTGATTATGTTAAATTGAGACATCTTGGTCATCCAACCGAAGATATTAGCTCACCTGTGATATGAGTTTCTATTCAAAATAAAGTCAGGTGTGGCGTTGTACATTTAGAAATGTAGAGGCATCATAAATGACTATTTGGTGGTTAAAGCTATGGGGCTAAGTGAAAACCCCTAAGAAGAAATATTGAAGAGGGCCAAGGACAGAGCCCTAGACCACTACTCAATTTGGAGATTTATAGGAGGAGACTGATTAAGCAGAGTGACTGAGAAAGTCACTGCAGCAAAGTGGATACCAGGAGAATGTATATCACAGAGGTCAGTAAAGAAAGAAACTACTTAATGCATTAATTCCTGGTAATGTTAAATGATGTATTCTTTAATGAATGAATTGTAAGGGATCATGCTCAGCGAAATAAGCCAGAAAGAAAAAGAAAAATACCAGATGGTCTCACTCATAGCAGGAATCTAGAAAACTTAAATAAGGGACCAGGAAAAAGAATAACTATAAGAAAGAAAATATCAAAATCAACAAAAAACTATGAACCAGAGACATTCTATGGGGGGTGGGGGGCAGGGAAAAGAGGGATTGGGGTCGAAATAAGGGGGTTGTAATTGTATGGGGAATATAAAAATAAAAATATATATATAAAAAAACAAGACCTATAAAGTGTGCTATTAAGGCTATCTCTCTTCATTCATCTATAGCATCATTGGCAGGAGTAAAGAAGGAAGTTTTGATTTCTCTAAACTCCTGCCATGCTCTACCCTCTACCATTACTTCTCTCTTAACCCAGCAGCTTCACCAGCCACCACTATTTCCCTTGATAGTTTTAGGAGGAAAATATACTGTCTTCCAACTTGGGTCTAGTGGTTGAGTCCTGAAAATTAACTTACAATAGACAGTGTTACAAAGGAAAAGATAAGGGAAGATTTATGCATTCACAGAGGATAGGATAAATGCCTAAATTCTTAGTGATCTGTAACTCACTCAATAGTCAGAGATAAAAGGTTTACAATAATCAATTTAATGAGGAAGGGTGGAGTTTTAGGTCTTCAGTGGAGCCTGCAGTGTGGAAGGTTCTTTTTGAGTGTTTTGATGCCAATAGGAATAGACAGTCTGTCTTCATGGTAACAGGATTCATAGGAAGCTCTCTAGAAAGGTGTACAGTTAACCCTATTTTTCTGGAGGTTCTGCTTTAGTCAGATAAAGGAAGTGCAGATGAGATTTTTTTTTTTGTCTTGCATGGCTGAATGCCTTCACTTTAAAATAATTATACTAAATCAGGTGGTACAGGTATGTCCTCACAGTAGCATCAGGAATAATCTTCTTTTCTATTTCACTGTGTTTGTTAAATAGAAACTCAGGGTTTCTAGGATTGCTTCCATGCTAGAATTTCATTCCATTTGTGCATCCCTTTTTGTGACTCCATTTTAATGCCTTTCTACTTTCTGGATCCCATCCACTGTGCTCTCTTGAGCTCTTTTTATTTATTTTCTTTACTACCACCTGATCTTCCCCAAGGACACTATCTCCCTGCAACCTTTTTCCATGGTGGTGAGAATTACACATTCATACCCCTGGGACTGCTGTTTCCAGACAATTTTTCTCAGACTTCTTTAATCTCCAAGCTTTGAAAATTATGTTTTTAGAGTAAATCATCCATCACCAACATTCTTGATGTTATGAATTTAAATTTGGGTTCCTAGCTCAGTCAGTATCTTGAACAGTTAAAAGATAAACTGAGACACCTTAAAAATTTTAGGAGTTTGAACAAAAATTGATTTGAATTGGGCAGTGTTAGAGTGGTTAGGGCTGCTTCACTTACAGGAGGTTGGGGAGAGACTTGTACAGAGAGAAAAGACGGAAGTAAAGCAAGGACACTATTGACTGCCTGTAGCTCAAAACCTGCCTGCCTGTGATTAATTGTGCTTAGATTTTGATTTGTCAACCTTGAGGGATTTACAGGCTTAGATTTTGGTCTGCTTACTTAGAGTGTGACAAGCCTTGACCCAAAAGAATTGATCCTTTGCCCTTGAGGACAATAATTCTTCATACAATGGTAGGTGTAGTAGAGCCAAGTGAGGATTTATTAGAGGCTCATGCATGAGGGAACCAGTGCTGGAAAGGGGAACTTAGCCTTGTCCAATATAGGGAGTTTGGAGAATATATTTAGAGGGTAGATTCATGAAGCGGGGCAGAGGACAACATCATATCTTGTTCTTGGTTGGGATACAATAGGCATAAGCACATGGGTTACATTTCAACTGCACATGTGGGCTTTTGGCCTTTTCCCTTCAGATAATTGTGAGACAATCATTAATCAGGATGTAACTCTTTTTGTCTAGCATGGCATCTTCTGGTCATTGTGGTGTGCAAATTGTTTGGATAGCATATTGGGACAGAGCTCGCCAATCCTTGATTTACTCCACCTGTTCAAACAGGATTTGGGGCAAATTTTGTCTGACTCTTGCAATTTCTTGTACCTAGTTGTGCCTGAATGCTTTATTCTTAATTCATAATCAAAAAAGAGATTGGATTCTGTTTCCTTACTGTGTTCCTAAGGTGGGTTTAACTCTACATAATTTATTTACCCTTTATTACTCTTTATTTATGAAATTTAAAATACTTTGCTAAAAAAATTGTTGTAGTGAAGTGCCCTGGCCAAAAGAGCCATGTATTAGGGAGAAATGGGGAAGGGTGAAGTGGGGAGGGTACTGATACAGTAACTTCACATAAAATTTTGAAAGAATTCTACTTTAACAAGTGAATGTGCAGGAATAGCACATTGCTATATTCATTAGGCTTGGATGTCTAGTGTTGATTATCATAATTCAAAGTGATTATAGTTATTGTAGTTACTTTTGAAAAAGTAGGATTCCATGAACATGATCATATGGGTATACATTATACTTTGTAAGGAAAGAAAATAGTAGAATCTTGGTCTGTTTATTCTACCAAAGTGAAGACTAAGAGATGATATAAAAAATTCATAATTCCACACATAGTACCTTGGTGAATACTTACTGTGTTGAACTGGAATTTGTAAAAGTTAAAAGTGAAGATTTCCAGTTATTAATAGCTTGTAATGAAAAAAGAATGAGACATAGGGGGTTTAAAATGGAAAAAATGTGGAATTTGGAAACAAATTAAAAATTAGAAATGAAGTATACAAGGACGACATAAATCTATCTTTCCCACGCCAAGCCTTTTAAAGTATTTTCTTCATGAGTTTAAGGTCTTTTATGGGAAATAATCATTCCATAGTTAGATAAATTTGAGAAATGCTGAGTTAAAGTATACCAAACACTTCTTCATTGCAAGATTTTGCAGATCATTTAATAAGACATGTATATAAGAAAAACAGGTAAAAAACTTTCATATTCTGTGGAATATATCTTGGTAAAATACTAGACTTTGAATGAATGTTAGTATCATTAATTCTTTTAATTAAGATGAGTTAGGTTCTGTTAGGTAAGAGTAGGACATATTTCTGGTCAAAATTGCAAACACTTGCCACAGACTGATAAAGTAATACATTACTTATGAAAACATGTCTGTTTTGCCTGATAGGAAGCATTGGAAACAAATTCATTAAATAAATTCTAGATACTTTAATGTTAAGTTAGTTATGTGGAACTTATCGCAGCATTTTAGAGAAATACATCAGTCTAATAAATGTGTTTAGTTCAATAAAGTTAGACTACATCTTGAAAAGTACTTTGGTATTAAGTGAATTAAATGGACACCTGGTACATTAACACATTTTGGGGAGCCTTAAGAGAACCAAGTGACAAAAAGCTCACAGCCAATTGCCATAAAGCCAAAACATATGTTCTGATTTATACTGGCCAAGTATCTGCTAATGGTTGTATCCAAATTTTTTTCCTTCTTTTGGTTATACCTAGCTGTAGCAATTTAATGTTTACCTGGGTGGTACCTGGTTAATATATTCTTTTCCTTTATTTACTAGGACATTTTCTTTAAAAATAAATACAGAATTTCTGACTGTGTTCTTTCTTAAAAAAATATGCTCATGCCCTCTTATGGATTGCATAGTACTCCAAGGATAAAGGTGTCTAAGTAGATATTATAAAGATTGGTTGTTATTCATTGTATTACTTGTTTACAAAAAAATGATTTCTCATGATCCTTATATTACCATCAAACTTAATTTCCAATTATATGTAGAAAAACTTCTGAAGTTCTAGAATTGGGTTTAATCTGGTTATTTGTAGCTCAATTCAGTTTACAAAAAGTACAATAGAAGATATATTTGTTCATGGAGTATTTTTTTCAAAAGATCATTTTATATTAATTTAGCTCATAAACCATCTAAAGTAAATGTTATTGTTAAAGGTCAATTGATACCCAGGAAGGCATTCTTTTTCCCTGAAAAATTATCAAAATGCCCAAATAGACTTATTTTTAGACTACTGATGTCTTTAAACCTTGTCAGCAGAAATTACATGATTTAAGACAGTGACTTTCCTGTATATGGCAACTGGAAAAGCATGGTCATGGATACTTTTATGAAGAGGCAACACTTTGTTAAAAAGGTTTAGTATTGGTAGAGGAAGCCAACAGATGTTCTGAGGATTTCATTCTGACTTGTGAAGAGAAATCGTCCAGACAAGAATGCTAGTGCTTCATTGAAATGAGGATGTTCTTGTAAAGTTCACAGAACTTTGTTTTTGGAAAATCTCTACATGTCACAAAAACAAAATAATATGCTCAAATTTTTGATCACCACCAGTTAGATTCCCCTATATTGACAACAAATAACATTTAAGATCTGTATGTATTAGTGAGCTATTGGTTTTTATTAAAATAAATAGAATTGAAATTCACTGCTAAATATTACAATGAACTTAGGTTAAGGCATATTTTACAATTCTGTTGAAAGAATAAATTCATGTATTTTATCAGCTTCTCAAAATGCATATGAAATGATTTCGTTAATATGAAAGCTTTTTCTTGAGAGAATTTGGAATACTGACCAGTGACACTAAATTTTAAAACTGGAAGGGAATTTAGAGACCTAGTATTCATTTTCTTACCTTACAGATTGAGGAAACCATTCATGACACTAAGGGTTTAAAATGACTTGTTTAAAAATTATATGTATTGTTATCAAATTGCACCCACCAGCGAAGCACCCATCGTCTACCACCATAGTCCACTGTGCTCCTTCCCCACCTTGCTCTTGCTCCTTCCTCTTCTGGTAGCTTCAATTCTACTAGGCTTCTAGGGTTAGTGCTTAGCTTGTCTTGATCTGACTCTTTCTTGGTTCTATATATTCCCCATATGATAATACCTGAACAATCAGGGATCCTATTTCTTCTAATACATAAACAATGATGAAAATCAATAAATAACTCAATAAAAAAATCATGTGTGAATTAGTGGCAGAGTCCGGACTATAGTACAGATGTCCTCAATTCTAAAACTGAAAATAGCAATTATATTTGAATAATTATGTATTTATTGTTACTAGTTAATATATGATGATAGTGGCTCTACTGTGTATCCCCTCCTCCAATTATTCTGTGCACCTAAGAATTTTCCATTTATATTTAGGCCCTAGTATATGCTTAATACTCTATATGAAACATTTAATTTAGAAATCTCATATAGAAGGTGAAAAGCCAGAAATTTTGTATTCTGGTATGTATGATATTCCTTGAAAATATGGGAACACACATTTTGAGTGATTATGTGAGAAAGGATTACTTTCTAAAACTGGATAGTAATAAAAGAAGTGGAAGAGACACAAAATCTTGTAAAACAGTGCTATAACTGCACAGGTGGCAACTCTGTCTGGGAATATAGAATTTAAGGAATGATTTTATGATACTTGAAATTCCTTTACCAGAAATGTGTACTAGATAAATAACAAATTACACATTGAACTCTGTGCTATAAGATCAGTACTTACTCTGTGAGTAGATATTAGAGAATGAGAGCAAATTCAGAGTGCAATACCAGACTGTCAGTTTCATCCAGATGATATTTCTGTCCTTTGTTTAATAATAATATAATCCTTAGTGTTCTTTTTGGAAAAAGTTAAAATGGCATTCACGATTATAATACAACTAAGAAATCTCTTATTAACTCATCCCAGGAATGAGTACGTTTAAGTATATAAACTTAATAGAATATCTTGACAAGCATGCTATAATGAGATAAACATTTTTAAAAGTTAAGTTAATAAACCAGTAAAGAGTAAAGCAATAGAGAATAAATGAAGGAAAACAGTTTTATTATGTATATATTTTTGGTGAAACTTAATGTAGTTGATTAATTTTTATAATTAATTAATAATTAATATTAATAATTAACAATTAATTAATAATTAATTTTTATAAATAGTGACTAACTTGAGGTTGGAACCCAAATCTGCTTGATTCCCCAAAGCGCTTCTTTCCATTAAAGGTGTGACATTCATAAAGGACATGAAATTAATGACAGTATGGGAACTGATGAATGGGATACAGTTGTGATCTGAAACCAGACCATGCAGTAGAAGGGAGAAGCCTCTTCTCTGTTACTAATTGTCTTTAACCTTGGACAAGTCACTCAGTTTTTTTTTTTTTTTTTAAAGTGAGGTAATATGGTTTACATTGCTTATATCTTGGGAGTATAGGTCCCACCCCTCATCTCTCACAAGTATTATTGCCACGGTGTACCCACAACCAAAGCAACCCTGATCTGCCACCTTAGTCCACTGTGCTCTATGCCCCCCTTCTCTCACCTTCCCTTTCCCTTTGCCCTTTGGATTCCTCAGTTCCATAATCAATTAGGAAAACAATTTTAACCCTCGACAGAAATATGATGAAGTAGACAACAATGTATTGTTTTCAATAATCTGATTAGCTAATTTACCTGGAGGGTATACTAAGTCAGACATTGTGTCTGCTTTTCCCTGATTTACCTTTATTCTCACAAAAATCTTATGAGGTATTTCTGTTTCGTAGATGAGAAAGACATTGACTTGATAATTTTAAAACTATGTTATATCAAATAACCATTGTATACTGAAACTAAAAGATTGAATCTCGTCTTCTCTGAACACTAGGTCTCAATGAATCATAATGTCACCTCATTTTTTTTAAAGATTTATTTATGCATACAAGAGCTGGGGCACAGGCCAGAGGTGAGGGGGGTGAGAGGATTCACCAGAGACAGAGTGGGGAACAGAGCAGGCAGACCGAATGAAGTACACTGCTGAGGGGAGCAACAGGAGAGTCAGGAGAGGTCTGCTGTGCCATGTGGATAGCTCCCTGGCCGGGGATTGAACTTGTGCTGCAATGGCCATGGACTGCCTCATAGGTTGGGTCCTAACCCTTGTACCACCAGGGAAGCCCTGTCACCTCAATTTTTATCTTTTGAATATATTTACTAAGGTATATATAAATTTTAAAGTTGGGATTTCAAAGAAAGCCGAGGTGTGGTTGGCAAAATAATGGGTTCCCGGGCATGTTGATGTTCCAGTCTTGTGAATATGTTACCTAAATAGCAAAGAGGAAATAAAGATGTACGTGAAAGTAAGATTGCTAATTCCACCTTTAAGTAGATCTCTGTGAGCTCACTGTAATACAAAGGTCTTTAAAGTGAAAGAGTTGCAGAAGAGATCAAGTAGGACTTGACCTGCCATTACTGGCTTTGAAGATGGACGGAGGCTAGAAACCTAAGAATGACCTATATAATGTGGAAAATGCCAGGAAATGGATTTTCCTCTGCAGATCTAATGTATAAATGTAGATACATTTATATTATTCCATACCACTAAGTTTATGGTAATTTGTTATAGCAACTATAGAAAACTAGTAGACCAGTAGACACTAATTTTATTATTATTTATTTATTTATTTTTTTTTTAGAGGCATGTTTTATTTATTTATTTATTTGTTTGTTTGTTTTTGTTTATACATGCACTGGGTACAGTCAGAAGCGCGGGAGGGTGAGAGAATTCACCAGAGCCAGAGCGGGGAGCAGAGCAGGCAGAAGGACCGAAGTACACTGCTGAGGGGAGCAGCGGGCGGAAGGAGAGATCTGCGCACCATGTGGGACCCTCCTCCGGTGGCCGGGGAGCAGCCGGGGATTGAACCGGTGCCGCTGAGGCTGCGGGCAGCTTCGCAACCCAGCGCTCAACCGCTGCGCCACCGGGGAGGCCCAATTTTAGTGTAATCTTTCTAATTACATTTTAATGAGTTGGATTGATAATTTCTTATGTTTCACTATTATTGGATTACAGATAAAATATTAAAAACCTTTCTGTCATTCTCAGTTTTATCTTTTTTATTATATATGAAAATTATCTGTAATCTTTTATGTGTGTTTAATCCAGACTAAAATGTAAGTTATAACCAGATGCAGTTTGCAGTCAGTTATTTTAATCTCAATGAAAATATTAAAAATATTTTCAGGAGTCATTCATAGTAGTAAGTTCTAAAGAGTATACATCAAACATTGAACATTGAAGTAGTGTTTTTATAACTTCCTCCCTCCGTCTTTTCTTTTATCCCAAACATACACCTTTGTGAGTCGATGCTTAGATACTTTTGTTGTTGGTAGTGGTGTTCGTTGTTGTTGTTGTTTTTTTAAAGTTTTAGAAAATTTTTTATTTAAAGATTTATTTATTTATTTATACAAGCACCAGGTACAGTCAGAAGCTCAGGAGGGTGAGAGCCAGAGCAGGGAACAGAACAGGCAGACTGACAAAACACACTGCTGAGGGGAGCAGCGGGCGCGGCAGGAAAGGTCTGCACGCTATGTGGGACACTCGCTGGTGGACGGGGATTGAACCGGCGCTGCAGAGGCTGCAAGCAGTTTTGCAGCCCAGCGCTCAACCGCTGCGCACTGGGGAGGCCTGTTTGTTGTTGTTTTTTAAGTTAACTTTGGATCTCTTGTGAAAACATTTTCTTTTACACTTACACAATTAAGGACACTTGGGTGTTCAGATTACTGATTTGTTCAGTACCAATTTTAATATTCAATTTTTGGCAGTAGTATTGAAAGCATTAGCTTTTAGAACAGTTTTCAAAGTTTTCTTTAAAGTTATAGATCATACTTAAATGCTTCTTGGTGTTAAACACAGTTTTTTTTTTAAATATTTTGTTCAAATATGGAAAAATATTAGCTTAATAAATGACTTGCTTTTAGCTTACAGATGTTTATTTACCTTTTTAAATTTTATTATATGTATTTTTACATCATTTTTCATTTTTGCACAATGTATGCATTTTCATCTTGGTTATAGTTCCTATAAAATTTCCACCCCCCTTGTTTTGATCCTATTCCCTTCTCTCTCTCCCCACCCCCTGTAGTGTGTCACAGGTTTATAGTTGCTTGTTGCTTTTGATTTTTACTTTATTTACCTTTTACTTTTCCCTTTTTCTTCTAAAGAACCAGTGAAATACAACTTCTTTATCAAACTTTGGTAAATATTAGCTTCAGTTTCTCTGTAACTGTAATAACTACAATGAATAGAGAGATCATAATAAAAATTGATTTCTACTGAGAAAAATGAATTGTATTTGCTAAAGATACCTAATAAAATGCATTATCATGTTAGTAAAAACTGCATTTTGTAAGTGAATTTAAGAATAATACATTTATTTGAGTGGATATTAATGATGTGAATGCTGACATCAGAAATAGAATAAAACTTGGTGCTACAAACCGAAAATTTTTTATTATAGGATTTGACTTCCTCTATTAGGAAATTTTTATTTTTCATTTTCCAACATGAATGCCATTTTATTATTGAAGAATTTTAATATGAAGTATTGCCAATTTCAGCTTCTACTAACCCAGTCAGTGTAGGTGTTCTTATTTTTGTGTGACGAAGGAAATGACCATTTGTCTTATTTGTCCTATGTGAATTCTATTTCAGGGTAGAAATGGTCCCAATTGATGAGAGAATGTTATAAAGAAAAATCTTAGCTAATGAGCAGAGAAGAAATGACAGTATTAGGAAACCACCACAGCTTGTAAACCTATTTAGAATTGAATGAGTCAGGAGCAGCAAGGAATGCTAAGAGGAGAAAGAGTGATAAGGAACTTTACAATGGAAGGACTATGCTGCTATCGCTTAAGCTTGGCAACTAGACATTGTTCTGTCTTTTGACATGATGCTGTGTGTATTTCACACCACCCCTTGACATATATTTGCTAAAGAAGTTGAATCTCATTCTAATAGAGTCTTAACTCTAGTATAGTTTTTATGATATATAAGGGCTAATAAAATGAGTTGAACTGTTAAAGAGGAAGCAGTTAGAAAAATTTCAAGTATGAGGTATTCATAGGAAAACCAACCCAATTACTCCAGCAAGTCAGTGACATCGTATGTGGGTGGAAATAGGGTGGTTCTTGATTAAAAGAGAATTATAGTATTCTACTATTTCTCTTAACAGTGTCTTGTGGCTTTCAGTGTACAGATATCCTTCGTTAAATTTATTTTCATGTTATTCTTTTTGATGTACTTGTAAATAAGGTGGTTTCTTTATCTGCTTCTAGACCATTGTTTGCATATATCACAACTATTTTTTGTATATTGATTTTGTTGCTTGCTACTATACCATATATTCACTTTTTTCCTGAGGCAAGTCCTGTTGTTAAAATCAAATACATTTGTTTTGTAATCCTATAATTTGAATTCAGTGCATTAAATCTTTATTATGTATGAGATTTAAACCATTAAAACTATTTAAAACTACCGAAGAGATCACTGCCTTTTAAAAGACATAGTTAATTTTATCCTCAGTCTTTTTTTTTATTATATACATTTTCTATACTATTTCTATAATGAGGATGTTTTCCTGGGCTAATCAATTTTGGGTACATTATAGCAGAAGTTACTTATTTTAACAGTGCCTGAGTAGCTGGTCATTCTCTCAGCAAAAAGTTCAATTTAGCATTTTACAATGTGTGCCAAGAATAAAATTATCCTAACATGAAATTCTTTGTTTAATTTTGTCTAATATGGATGTCATTAAGCTGTGTATAAAAATTATTTCACTGTAATAAAAATAATTGTAATATGATTTTAAGGAGGGGCCACACATTTTATATAATGATTATTTTACTGAGCAAGATTTAAAAAAAAATTCTGTGAATAATTTCATGGTTTAAAATAGAATTAATATAGGCTGAACACAATATTTCAAATTGTTCATAAAAATAGAGGTAGTATATTCAACTTAGAATTCTGAGTCCTATTTGATAAATGCACTTAAGCAATGATGAACTTTGTGTAGGTTTTAAAAATAACTTGTCTTGGAAATATATTATTCAAAATAATACAAATAATATGTATAGAAATAGTTAGCAGTCATAAATAGGAAATAAACGTAATAGAACCATTTTCTTTTTCCACTTAAGGAAATATTTGTTGTATTCTGGTAAATAGAGTATTACACAACCCATAAATATGTGTAATACTTTAAAAATCTTTTACTTTCTTGTTCATTCTTACTAAATTTCATAGGATAATATCTTCAATAATCCAGTATCAAGAAGAATTAATGATACGGGTGTTTGTAAAGAATAAATAAGCAATAGTAGGTCATCATGTAAAGCTAGTTTTTTGGCTGACCTGGGGAAAATAGTTGCGACCAATAGGATGTGAAAAGCAGAGAATATTTCAGTAGGAAAAAGCAGACACTTGGCAGGATGTATAAAGGAACCAAAATAAAACAGAACTTGATATAGTTTAACACTAGTTAGCAGTTTGAATAAATTTAGCAAGCTCTGGTCTGAAGGGCTTTCTGTAGTTATTTGTGCCTGATTTGTAGTGATATGTCAGGATGACACTAGCCTGTAGTGTGATGACCTGAAAAAAGAGCTGGTTGGGGCTATGGGCGTTTAGATGAGTGGCTTATATACTAAAGGTGCACTTTTATGGAAAGTCCTTTACTCTCTCTTGGATCAGCAGGATCAGCAAGGCCTCAGATGCCACAGCATAAGTGTAAAAACATGCTTAATACAGTCTTTCTCCAAACCTTACGGTGAATATAGTATTTATAATTATCTCCTCTAGTAGCATGCATCCCACATTGCCACAGCTATGCAACTATTTATAGGCTTATGACTCTTCAATTTGTGTCTAGCTTTGTCCTCTCTCTCTTGGAGTGAAGCCTGTTATAACTGTCGCTTCTACATTTATACCTGATTGTGTCATCATCTTGAAGTTAACAAGTTGGTTGATTCCCAACCAGGTTCTTTATCCAAATCTGCTCCTCTCCTATTAACCCCAACTCCACTATTCTAGACCAAGTCATCATCAACATATCCTAACTATTCCCACCTTTTTTTCACTCTTCTATAATGCTTCACATAATAGGCAGTACAATTTCTCTATCAAGTGACTTCCTTGCTTAAAATCTGTTTGACTTCTCTTTGGATGTAGAGTAAAACCTAAACTTCTTACCTATCGGTCCCTCAATGAACTGACAGTTTCCTAGCTTCCAACTGCATGACATAACACTCCACCTGTGCTCATGACCCTCTGGGCCATCCTAGCCTCCTTTCCATTTCTCACACTCCAAGTGCATTGCCATTTTACTAACTTGCTTTTTCATTTGCTTGGATTGATCTGCTTGACGTTCTACATGTGTGACTCCTTATCCTTCAGGTCTCAGCTCTAGTGTCAGTCTAGTCTCAGCTCTGGTGTCATACTGAGCATTCTTCCTCGGCCACTTGAGTTACCTATATCACCCTGGCTCCTTAACTCTTTCCAGTTTGTTTATTTCCTTCATATCTATTATTAAACTACAATTTGTGGTTATCTTGTTATTCATGTATTTGTTATTGTTTTTTAATCCACTGAGATGAAATCCTTAAGAGGACTGTGAGTTTCTATCCTTTTCTCTTTCCCACTGCTCTAGTACCATCCCTTTTCTAGTGACTGGAATATATGGATCTGCAATGTTTGTGGAATAAATGAACATATTCATGTATGTGGTAGACTCAGAAAAATCAAAGTGACCTTCTATAGAAATTAACAATGTACCTGATTCTAGTCTATATGATTCTAAATCTAGCACTTTATCACTTACTGTCTAAAAAGAGAGGTGTGTCTGTTTCCCTTTATGTATTTAGAAAGAAAATGATCACATTCTACACTAAATTTTATTTTGTTTTGTTAAGGCTTATATAGATAGTTTGGCTTTAACTTGATGTTTCTCCACAATGCTGAAATTCAGTATTATCTTACGTTTCACAATGTAAGTAGCAAGAGGAAAGTGAAGAAAAACCTGTTTAATTTGGCTGAAACTCTAATTTCCTTCCTGAAACATATACTTATACAGCTTACTTTCTTAGCAAAATAAATATATGCAGTAATAACAAATTTTACCTATGTATTTAAAATAACATTTGAGGAAATTGTATAAAGAAAATTATAGACACATTTAGCTGCTAGTTCTTGGCTATTGTGAAGATTTTTATATGGGGAGTAACAATTATAGTTAGTAATTCTCTTTATTCAGAAGAAAATTTAAATTATATAATTCATATAACATTTTTCTTCTGTTAAATTTTCTCAAAGCAGTAATACAATTTTTGTTAATTAACAAAGTGGCTTTGTCACTTCTTTTGATGTCAATTTCCTTCCTGGCTTTGATAAATGAGATTAATAAAATAAAACAGAAATATGCTAATTTTAAATCAATACTATTCTAAAGGTAAGTTTTTACTGTTTCATACTTACTATTCTTACTGTTCTGAAATAATTTTTTATAAAAGTCATATCTATCCATTTTGGAAAATAAAAATTAAGTGAAAATGAAAGATTGTTTAAAGTTTTGCCAACTGGTTTTAGTATTTTTCTCTTTTTTAATTGACATAACATTACATTATAACAGTTGGTTTAGGTATGCATCATTGAAAACCAACATGTGTATCTTACATTAAATTTACCACTGAAAGTCCAATTCTGTCCTTTAGTTTACAGTTATTCCCTTTACATGATTTATGTACTCCTTTTCCCTTCTGGTAACCACTACTTGTCCTTTTAGTTTAAAAGTTTATTTTTATTTTATTTCATTCATCATTTTTTTTTTGGTTTATATACCACATGTGAATGAAATCATATGGCCTTTGTCTTTCTTTATTTGACTTATTTTATTTCATTTTGCTTAATATCTTTAGGTCCATCCATGCTGCCAATGACAGGATTTCATCTTTTTTATAGCTGAATCGTATTTCTTTGTTTATATACCATATTCTCTTCATTTATCTATCAGTGGACATTTATGTTGTTTCTAGCTCTTGGCTATTATAAATAATGCCGTAGTATATTGGGGGTGCATATATATTGCTTTCATTTTTTTCATGTAAGTGAATCTATATTTTATATACTATTTAAAATTTGAATCATTGGATGCATTCCCTTTTGAAACTTGATTTTCAACACAATATTATATCATGTACAAAGTTCAAAGTCACTGGATTTTTTCTTATTGATTTATTCAATGTATTTCAATATATTAAGTTATAAAACATGATGATTTGATATACTTTGTATATAATTTTTCAGCTTTATTGCAGTACAATTACAAATAACTTTAAGGTATTTAAAGTCTATAGCATGATGTTTTGATATATGTATACATTGTGAAAGAATTCCTGTCATTGAGTTAACTAACTTCATATTTTCACTTATTATTTTTTGGAGAGAGTGCTTAAGTTCTACTCACTTAGTAAATTTCAGGTATACACTGCAGTATCATCAACAATCACTGTTTATACATTAGATCCTCACACATTGTTTATCAATAACTTATAATAATGTTTTTCACATTTACTGTCTCTATTAGCCCACAACCCAGATCCTGACAACCACTATTCTCTGTATTTATGAGATTGACTTTTTCCCTAGATTTCACATATTGGTGACACTATACAGTGTTTGTTTTCTTCCACCTGGCTTATTTTACTTAATTTAATGTCCTCTACTTTCATTTATGAAAATGTAAGTCAGTACATTTATTTTGAAGTCTGAGTAATATTCTGTCATAGGTATAAATCACATTTTCTTTGTCCATTCATTCATTGCAGGACTCTTAGATTGTTACCATACCTTGGCTATTATGAATAATGCTTCAGTGAGCATAAAAATATACAAATTTGTTTTCAAGATAGTGATTTCATGTAACATTATTTTTAATGGCACCATTATAATATGGATGTACTTTGTTTCATTTAGAATTTTATCGTACTTCATATTTTGCTAGATACATTATTTTCTTGTAATATAGTATAATAGTTATAATATGCTTCAAAGTTGAATTTGCTTTCTAGAACACTGATAGTGACTATTTTTTGCCATGTAATTATTTAATCTTGAGTGTAATGCTTCTGACATTTAATTTCTGTATTACTAGAAAATAAATATTTATATATATATTAATAGTGTGTACATATTTTTTTTTGTTTTCATTTAAGTAGAAAATCTCTCATAGTTAAGAAGGGAGCTTAGCCAGTTTTCAATATTTTATGTTGAATTGGTATTAATTTTAGTAGGTGAGTGCATGTGGGGGTTTAGGTATGTGGACCTATTCTGCCATTTTAATTCTATTTATTAATAGTTTTTTCCCCCCGCTGAGATAAATAATAAGCCCTAAGATAAAAATCAGTATTCTTTTCTGGTTAAACCCCCCATTCCAGAGTAAGGTGAGAAAACATCCCTCGTAACTTTTCACTAAACCTTGCCATTTTACATCTCATATTTTACTTATATAAAATAGCTACTTGTTCTAAGAAATTAATAAACATACTGATTTTACTACTTCACATTTTTGTTTCAATTATGTTTTGAAATAATTTCTAACTGATTTTGTTTTTCAAGGGAGCTCTTAGTTAAACTTCCATTTAATTTTCAGACCACTATAGTCTGGATTGAACTTCTATCTCAGCTAATATTGTCCTTGCCAGTAATACCAGAACTTCTAGATAATCTCTCCATTGGTCACTTAACAGTGCTTGCTTAATTAATCTTTCTAAAGTGTTTGGCATAATTGAGAGGGAATTTCCAGGGGAAGATGGTGGTAAATCATAAAAGAATAGTGTCCTGGGGGGCTATTTCCTTTGCGTGAGCTTCCTCCAGTGCATGGAATGTAATTTTATTCACTGTTCAACATTCGCCTCTCTTTTCTTTTGACATATTAATTTCTCCTTGGAGGATTTCTTTTAAAATTTGTTTCCTAATTTTTCACATACAAGAGCCTGATGTATTTTATTAAAATAAAATCCTTAGTTTAAACTTGTATAGACTGCACTGCTTTAATAAAATTAAAGTATACCAACCTATGGCATTTTAAATTGCAACAATTCAACATGTTCAATATCCTCAATTTCTCATTTGTTGGAATAACCAGCTATTTTGTTGAAACTGCTGTCAAAGCAATAGTAAATTTATTCTAAAATGGTTTAATATTTGTGGTATTTGGCAGTATATTCAATAAGTCTTTAATTACATCTGATAGAAATACAAGTTCCATCTGTCTCACACGTGTGTCCTGCTCAAAGCATGGCACCAATACAAGTCTGTTTCCGATGCTCATAAATAAGATACCAACAAACCCACAATATTGGTACAGACTGTTCTGGACTGGGTTCTAAAACGTTAACCACAGGAAGTGATTTTAGTTCTTTTTTAAAACCGTTTTCCCTCCATCAGGCCGCCTACGTGCTCGTTGTGGCAATTCAGATTTCCTGGATCTTCTAAGTACTCAAAATTACTAGGATTACCAAATGGAAGGTGATCTTATTTACTTAAATAAAATGTGGACAAATAACTGTTACAATGACAGTTGTTTAAACCTGATTCTTCTGAAACTGGGGATTTTAATAACTCACTGAAACTTGTTAAATGTGTGGTCACAGTAATACAGATCAGTGCATTAAATATCAGTGTTTATGATAATTGTAATATAATTTGAGCCTTAATAACTTCCTTAGTTTTATCTCAGTGCTTGGATTTATTATATATTTATATAAGTATAATGACTTATTGCTTGTTTATTTTAAATTATTTAAAATGGGGACAAAAGTGCTATAAATGGAATTGATGCATTATCCTTAATAGGGGCTTGTTTTTTTCAGTAAGTACTTAATTTGTGATTGAAATATTGCAGTCTCTATTAATTTTAATTTATATATACATATATCTGTAAATTTTGTATATTTGTGAGAGAAAATTTCTTGTCATCTCTTCAAAATAGCCTCCCTATAGGATTTTAAAAGACTATTTTGTAAGGTTGGTATTATTAAATTGAATTGTAAGTAAATTTATAGATTGCAATTTAATTAAAATGTTAATGTTCACATATGTGATAGATAGGGTTCTAATAGTTTTCTTAGTTTGAACTTGAATATTTTTTAAACATAGAATAAAGTGTCTACAGTATTCAAAGATGGCACTGTTTTTAATCCAATGATTATGCCATTTTCTTTATTTAAAAAATCTCTTATTGTCATATATAGTATAATAGAGAAAATAAAATAATACAAAGTGTAGTAACTTGGAAATTTTTTTTAGGATAAATTTTAATTATTCTGATCATTTTTCTAAGATTGGTGTCTTGGTTCTTTTCAGTTCTTCCCAATTTTCCAATATTTTGCCACGTGCAAAATAATTTGAAATTGTGTCATGGCTTGGGTGGTCTATTATTAATTATTCTTGATCATGGATGACTGATTTTATCAAAGACCATCATGTAATATTTCTCCCACCATAAAAACAGGAAAATAATAGATGACAACTAAATACCCTTCTTTTACTGAGAATTTAATGTGGTTCACATTTGATAAAACTTTAGTGGGAAGCATAAATTTTGGTGGTTAAGCAAACCAGGAAGGAAAATAAAGAATAGGTAACAGTTGTTAATTTATTGAAGGGAGTTTGGAAATGATGTGGAGTCAAGGGTCTTTCTGTAGAATTTTGAAAAACCATTTCCCATGCTAACAATTGTTAAACTGAGTTATCCCAGAAAACCAGAGAATTAGAACTAATATACTGAATTTACATTCTCCTTTATTGTCTGATCCAGCTTACTATCATCTCTGATCCTCCCCTCCCAGATGTACTTGTGGTTATGTTTACAAAGGAATCTATTTTTATTTCTTTTATTTTAATCACATTTTATTGATTTGTTATTTGTCTCCAAACTGTATAATTCTGGGAATTCAACTTCACACCTCAACATGTGAACATGCTTCACTTGCCCCCACCAAAGTCCCAAAGCCAAAGCACTGCTTCCTTACCCCTTCAGTATCTCCCTCCCTCTCCCCTCTTTCCTCTTGTACCCACACTGGTTTTCACAGAGTCTAAGTTAATTTTGTTATATTTATTTGGTATGTTTACTTTGACTATATTTTACAAAATAGTGAAGCCATCTGTTTATTGTCTTTCATTTTCTGACTTATTTCACTTAGCATATTTACCTCAAAGTTCATCCGTATTGTCCCAAAGGCACAATTTTATTTTGCTAAACAGTTGGGTATTATTCTGTTGAGTTTATATACCAAAATTTCTTTATCCAGTCTTCTGGTGATGGGCATTTCATGTCTTTTGACTATTGCGAAGAACGCTGCTGTGAACACAGGGATGCATAAATCTTTTCATGCTAATGTTTTCATATTTGTTGAATAAATACAAGTAGTATTCCTGGATCATATGGTATTTCCTTTTGTTTTTTGTTTTATTTTTAGTTTTTTAAGGAATCTCTATACCATTTTTTATAGTGGCTGCACTAATGGACATTCCCACCAACAGTGAATGAGTATTCTTTTCCTCTACACCCTCATCAACATTTGTTTCCAGACTTTTGATGTAGAACATTCTTACAGTTGTGAAGTGATAGCTCATTGTGGTTTTCATCTACATTTCTCAAATAAGGGATCGCGTATGGTTTGAATATGCCTGTTGGCCAGCTGCATGCCTTCTTTGGGGAAGTATCTTACATAGGTCTTTTTTTTCTTTTAAAGATTTATTTTCTTTATACAAGGACCGGGGTATAGGCCAGATGTGTGGGAGGGTGTGAGGATTCACCAGAGACAGAGCGGGGAACAGAACAGGCAGACTGATGAAATAAACTGCTGAGGGGAGCAGCGGGTGAGACAGGAGAGGTCTGCCTACCATGTGGGTTGCTCCGAGGCCAGCGGGGATTGAATCAGCACTGCAGAGGCTGTGGACAGCTTCACAGCACTGGACTCACCTCCTGCGTCACCAGGAAGGCCCAATAGGTCTTTTGCCCATTTTTTGATTGTGGGTTTTTTTTTTTAATTGTTGAGTTGTGTAAGCTATTTACATATTTTTAAAATTAACCCCTTGTCAGATGTGTGACAAGTCTGTAGACCGCCTTTTTTTTTTTTTTTTTTTTAATGGTAGTTTTTTTTCATGGTACAAAAGTTTTTATGTTTTATATTTTGACACATTATTTATTCAAGTAACAGTCTGATCACACATGGTCCAAGAACACTTAAATAGTAAGTTAAACATATCAGATCTTAAAGACTGGTCTTCAAACTTTATAGTCAATGAGGCCATGCTTGCCTGTGATCTTGCCATCCATCTCAGTGGTCGCCAAACCCTTCATCAAAGCTTCCTTAACTGTTAGCTGTTTAAAGCTACCAGTTTTAGCTATTTTGACTATTTTCTTTAAGCTCTGAATAGTTGTAATTATCTCACCAGGGGTTGGAGGAACAAGCTCAACCTTGTAGTGCCAATATATGGCCAGTAGAGGATTGAAGTAAGTGACAGAATCATTTACCAATGCTCTAGTCTTATTTGTAAAGTTACGGACAAGTGGGGCCATGGTTCTAGAATGGAAAGTCCTTGGTCCGGTAGGGCTGTCTGAATATCACCCCCTGGGTGGGTGTACAAAATTTTTAGTTTGATATAGACCCATTTGTATATTTTTGCTTTTGTTCCCTTTGCCATTGGAATTGTGTCCCCAAGAAAAGAAAAGCTGGTCATGCATAGCCCACAGCGATTAATCCAAATTCTATGAACTAATATCTATCTTAACAGTATTTCCTATTTTTATATGATAAGAATATTATAATTTCTAGAATTATTTACATTTTAGTTGAGATTGAATTTATTTAAATTTAAACAGAATCCTTTTTTTATTTTAAACCCAATTTCAGATAATTTTATTTTTTCTGGTTTTAGAGATTTTGATTCTCCTGTATCTTATATCTGCTCCAGTTTTCTCTTAGAGGTCTATTTTTCATGTTGTTAGTAAGAATACATGTGCTTGTGTGTTGGTGGTAGGGAAAGGAGCTGTCCATATCTTCTAGGGTTGTCACTGTCACACAGGTCTGAAGGTGTTGTTAATGAGATTTCAGAGTCACAAGGTCTGACATTGTGATGGGAGGGACATTTTTTTTGGACATCACATGGTCTTCCAGGTCTATCTGCTCTTAATTTGGTCCTGCTTATACTTATTTCAAATATCATTAGTGTATTTGGGAGCCCTGAAAACTATGTTTTATAAAAAGAATAGAGGCACTTTTCCAAGTATGTTTTCCTAAAGTGTTGCATTAATTTCATAATACTGGCTTTAGATATATTGCTTTCCTGGATCAAGTCTTCTTTCAGAAGATTGAGTTTTAACTGAAGTCTGATCTATGACCAATTTATATTGATTCCACTTTAGAAATAGATCTGAAATTCATTGACATCTTCCTGTATGGGACCACTACTCTGCTACAGTCACATCATGTCCTCCATTACCACTAGCTCATCAGCTCTGGTCAGGGTGCTTACACTTCTCTTCTCCACAGGTCTAAAGAAACACATTATGGGTGCAAACTGCAAACCTCAAGACCTTTTGTGATGGAGTCTTAGGTTTCAGAAGCATCACTTACTGGGGGTTTATGTTTTAGTTCCTTAATTCAAAAGTAATTAAATTATAACTGATTTCCATGTGAACACAGCTGCCACTTTAAAATAACAATTTTGTCTTCCTACTTTACACTATAATTAGACCAAAAATAACCTTAATTATACTAGCCAGATACATTTTTAAAATTGGTCTCAGCTGGTATACAGGAATAATCCATAATTGAGACCTTAAAAGTTATGTCACGTCTACTGCACCTGGGAAATAAACAAAACAACCTCCCCCCCTATATTTAGATTGTACAGAGAAAGGTGTTATTTCTCCAGGGGAAATCAGTATGGATTTTGTTGTTTACGCATTCATTTACTTTTATTCTGAAATCTTCCACAATTTTATTTTTTAATATTGTTATACAAGTAATAGCCCATCCAAGTAATAACTTCATGAAGAAAGGCTGTGTAATGATACTATTATGTGATATAGTTCAGTATAATACAGTTATTTTTCCATCATGGTTACAGTGATCCTTGAGCTCACTCTAATCAGGCTTCCTTCCATCCCTGCTTCTCCACTGAATCTGTTATTGTTTAGATAACTTTTTATCTCCTTATTTTTTTTTCCAGTGGCTGTTCCTAAGTCCTGATTTGAAAGGAACAATCATTTATTGTCTTGAAACATCTTTATTTTATTTCCACTACTATGCAAGAAATTCAGTCCCTGAAGTTTTTGTCTAGAATTCATTGGTCATTTCTGCTTAGTTTAACTGACTGGTTATAGTATTCCATATTTATAAATGCCTGGATACTATGGAGCTAAGCCTTTCACATCCTATATCCAGTTGCGTGCTGTCACCTCCAAATTTATACCTTCAACCCAACCTTCTTCCCTAAACTCCAGACTTTATATTAAAATACATCCTGAACATCTCCACTAAAGATACCCACCAGACAACTCAAACTTACCATGTCACAAACTAACCTGACCTTCTACTGTACCTGCAAGTCTTTCCCCACAGATTTACTATACTGGGAAATGGAATTCCATCCATTTATTTTCTCTAGTCAAACAAGTGGAGTTTCCTTGCTTACTCTTTTTTCTAGTTCACCACAAATCAAACCCACCAGCATATTCTTTAAGATCTACCTATAAAATGTATCCATAATAGAGCCATTACTCACTACAACCTTTGCTACCTAACTAGTCTATACACCATCATTTCTAACCTGGAACATTATATACAATATATCCTCTTAACTAGTCTGCCTGCTTTTTTGCCCTTCTCACTTCCCCACCATATTCTTTTCTCAACTCAGCAGCCAGATTGATACTATTACATCAGATTACATCAGTGCTTTACACAAAGCTCCCAATACATAGCCTTCTCCTTCACCGTAAAAGTTAAAGCTCATAATGACTTAAAACACCCTATCCAAGATGGCTTCTCTTCACCTCTCTGTCCTTACTTCTTACTACATTGCAGCTGCACTGACCTCGAACATATTAGGCCAACTCCCACCTTAAAGACATTTGCTCTTGTAATCTGTGCTTCCTGGAACACTCTCCAAATCATACTCTTCCTAGTGGATCATACACTTATTTATCTTTGCTTATATGCCACATTCTCTGGGTGGCTAACCTTGACCATGTGGAATATAATTTAATAAAAATTTGTTTATTATGCTCATATTCTATCTTCATTTTAAAATGTGATTTCCTTGAGGACGTGGATTTTAGTCTAATTTTCCTGTATATTGTGCTTGTTAAATGAATACATGACACAAAGTGCATCTTCACCTTGTTAATTTTCATTCCAGTATCTTTTTATTTTTTGATAAATAATGTAATTGAAAATTTTGATATCAATGTGATTTCCTTCATATTTCTTCTTCACTTCCATCCTTCCTGAGCTATCCTGATTGTCCAGGTGTTACCTAAAACAATAATATAACTGAAGTATGCAAAGTTGATTCTATAACATAAAGCAAATAAAATAAAGGAATTTTTTCTAAGTTGTGGGAAAAAAGCAAAAAAAGGAAATATAAGAATTTATATAAATTATTATTCTCTCTATCAAAAATAAAGACTATGACTCTTAATATTATTGTGCATTTTTGAGCACTTCAAAACTTGAGAAAAGTGAAAGAAATTAAATATATGGTTCAACAACTGTAATGTAATTCATGATATTAACCAAAGGAATAACAACATGATCGTATCAATAGCTGGATGCACAAAAAAGCATTCGGTAAAATCCAACATATTTATTATAAGTCATCTCTGAAATGGGGGGTAAAATGAACATATCTAAACATAATATAAATCATATATGACGTACCCATAGCTAACATTATACTCAGTGTTAAAAAAGAGCAGGTACAATTTATTGATGTGTCTGAAAAGAGTAAGTATTAGTTTGTCTCAAAAGGATTGGTTAAACTCACTAGTGAAACTGTCTTGTCTTGGACTTTTTATTTGGGGGTTGGGGATTTTAAATTAGTGTTTCAGTTTCCTTTCTTGTAACTGATCTTTTCAATTTCCTATTTCTTCCATTTTGCTTTGGGAGATTGTTCTCCCAGTGAAAGGAGAAAGTTGGGTTTTGTTTTCTGAACCAACTGGTCATTCTGTGCATTTTGATTGGTGTTTTAAGGCCATTGAAGTTAGTGAAGATATTGATATGTAACTGTGTATTGGCATTTTGCTATTTCTTCTCAGGATGATTTTGCAGTTTATCTCTGTTCTTTTGTTCTTACATTGTTGCATTCCATTGTGTTTTTGACAGCTACCTTTAGTGTAATGTTTGGATTATATTTTATCTCCTTTGTTTCTTTTAGATTTTTATTTTCTAAGGTTAAAATGTGATTTTTATGTAGGATTGCTTCCTTATTATGTATGTTCAATTGAAATTAAGTAAAGCTTGACTTTGTTATACCAGCCCCCTTTTTTACTCTCCTCCCTCCTATTATTTTTGGTTTCTTGTTATGCTAAGTGAGGTTCCTTTTCTTTATAGAAATACCTTAATATTTCTTGCAAGACCAGTTTAGAAGAGACTAATTCCTTTAACTGTTGTTTGTCTATAAAACTCTATCACTTCTAGTCTGAGTGTTAACCTAGCTGGCTGTAGGATTCTTGACTGGAGGCCTTTATCTTTCAGTACATTGACTATGTCATGCCATTCTCTATTGGCCTGTAATGTTTCTGCTGAACAATCTGATGATAAGGACCTTGAAGGACCTAGATCCTTACTTAGGGCCTCCAGCTACACTGAGAAGTGCATCCCACTCAATGCTCAGCCACCAGTGCCTCCCAGTGGATCAGTACCCCAGCCTAGCCTTCCATGGCCTTACTTTACATTAGGGACCCTCAGCAGCCCCCAAAGTGAGCACCTCTGACTCCATTCCCAACCACCAGCTCCTCAAGAAATTGATTTTGTGCTTTCCATTGTGTGTATTTGTTGAAGCTTTGTCATTAGCCAGGGTGACTATAGCTAAAGAGCCATTGTGGGGTGGTTGCCCAGGAACTTGATATGCATGGTAGTTTCAGAGGCACATGGGATGAAGAACTTGTTGCAATTGATGGGGCAGGTCATAAAAATCCTTTTGTTCTGCAGGTGCTTGAGCTGCTTGACCCCATCAGGTCAAGGCAAATTTCATGGCAGTGTTTTCTCAGAAGCCCCAGACCGTAACTCATCATTCAGCTCTAGCCTACTTCTCCTCTCCACAGGTTTTGCAGGCAGAAACTTTATTTATTTTTTTTTTTTTAATTTTTTTTTTTTTCTTTTGTAGAGGCATGTTTTATTTATTTATTTGTTTGTTTGTTCGTTTGTTTTGTTTGTACATGCACTGGGTACAGTCAGAAGCGCGGGAGGGTGAGAGAATTCACCAGAGCCAGAGCGGGGAGCAGAGCAGGCAGAAGGACTGAAGTACACTGCTGAGGGGAGCAGCGGGCGGCAGGAGAGGTCTGCGCGCCATGTGGGACCCTCCTCCGGTGGCGGGGAGCAGCCGGGGATCGAACCGGCGCCGCAGAGGCAGCGGGCAGCCTCGCAACCCAGCGCTCAACCGCTGCGCCACCGGGGAGGCCCTGCAGGCAGAAACTTTAATCCAAGGTTCAGGCTCTGTGACAGACTTGTGGGATTGTGAGCTTGTGTCAGGGGAAGGCAGTCTGCAGAGTAGTTATGGTGTCCAGTGCCTGCCAAGGCCAGACTGTGGTTAAGTGGTTGTTCCTTGGGTCAATGTACATTACTTACACAGCCCCAAATGCTTCTGTAGTCAGCTGTCCACCAGTGCTGTGCACTGAAGCCTCTCAGGGAATTTAGGCACTGGCTTGGCTTCTGTAGACCTGTGAATCATTGGCGGGTCTGGAGCCTGAGAGGAAACATGTTTGTTTTTGGAAACATATAATAATTTTTGGCTAATATATACCATTGGCTTAAAACAACCACATTCCCATGATAATAACTGATAATTGCTTAATTATATATCAGTGACCACTTGGTTGTCACATGGAACACTTTGTAAGACACTGATTGGTAAAAAATCATTCCTACGGACACTAGAATTGGGATTGCCCTGACTTCAGAAACATTTAAGACATATATGAGAGAAGAGCCCATTTACTATGTATTATATATTCAAAAACACCGTAAGATAAATGAATATATTGTGCATAAGAATAAGTAGAGAAAAACTACACTCAGAGATTATCAGACTTCCAGAGTCAATGATAAGTTATTCTGAAGTTTCTGGAAAATTGCCTCCTCCCCTTAACATTTAATGGTTTGCTCTGGAATAGCTCTCTAGGTACCAAAACAGGCCAAATGACAATTTCCGAAAGAGCAATTGGGGATGTAGTTGAGAATACATTTTAGAGGACATCTCTAGAAGTTTAGTCTTTCTTGATTCTAAATCCTGAAGATAACTTTCTGATTCCAGATGTTTCCATCATGATGTTGGTGACTAATGAGGAAATGAGGGAAGAAGATGTTGAACCCACAGGATACAGTGTGGTTGGACATAGAAGCTTAAGTGTGACTAATGTAATTTAAATAGAAAACATACTTGCACATATATATTCTAAATATGTGAAATTATGTAATTTTAGTTTTAAGCACCTTATAAAAAGTAACAGCATGAAACTTTGTATTTTATTAGCTTATAGCCTGCTAAATATATTCTAAAATCTTGAATTTATGTGACAGCATGTTAGAAGAAGTTTGGGTAGAAAAGGTAGAATTAAATATTTAGTAACAATGGTATTTGGCATAGAGAGGTAACACGATTTTAGAATTATTAGCTTTTCTATGGATTAGGCTCTTTGAAAGGAAAAGTGAATAACAAAATCCTTTGTTATTTTCTTTTGTGACTATGGCTTGCTGTCAAGAATAAATTGCTATAGACACTTATAGTATTCAATAGTTTTCCTTAGTCAAGTCTTCAATCTTGACCTCTGAGTGTGAATATTGGAACTCTATAATATGCTCTTATAAATTTGCCTATTTCTGGAAAAGAGTAACTAGCAACATAAATTTATCAGGTCATAAATAATTTCAAGAACATTACTCATTATGGATATGTAATTATTCTTTCTTCACATAGAACTGACAATTACAGATGTTAGTGTTAACTAATCAACAACAGAAAATCACTATACATTTTGAAAATTGAATATTTTTCTTCTTTGAGATGACCAATGATATATCTAAATTGCTTATAAAGCACCTTGCATTTATCACATTATATATCTCCTAATCATCCTCTGCCCTGCTTCCAGAAACTGTCTTCTGGAAGGCACCAGACAGAATTTATTCTTTTCTCTTCTTTGTTCTTAGACCCTTTTTTTGTACTAGCCTGATCTATGATACCAAATTGCACTACAATTTATCATCTACTGTATTTCCCAGATAGTCACAGTGAATGCTGTTGGTACCCACCCAGGTCTTTTTCACCAGCCAGTTAACTCATCTACTAGGTGCTAAGTGCTGACTGAGCAGCCTGAAACTGGGCTTCTATAGAGACTCAGCTATTATAGAGATATAAAAAGTCCACTCTTTGTTTTAAACTAGTGCTACTTTCTGGTGCCATTTATATTGCAGAGATCCTTGAAGTTCTCTTAATATCAAACTAAAATAGACTACAGCTGAACAGGCATCCTTGCTTTCTTTCATCCTCTTGCCTAGCCTGTCCTCTACATTGCTGTTCACTTTGGGCATTCCCTTAATTGTATATGGCCCCTGTCTCAAGCTCTGCTTCTAGGTCCTCCTGTTTAGGCAAATCATGTTAGAACAAGGACCATGTGTTACTCATCTGTGCATCTCCACTACCTAGCACCGTTCTTTGCTCATCGTTGTTGTGCTGTAATGTATGAATGAAAGACTTTTCTATTATGGCTTATTTAAGTGGTAAATTTCTTTCAATTTAGTATTGTCCAAGATAAACTTGTAGTGGTATACATTTTGCTGCATTAATATTCCTTCATAGATATACGCATTTCTCGCTAGCTTTTAATTCTGGACTTTCCAGGCAGGGTCTCAGTTCTTAGCTTTATCTGTCTCCCTATCGGAACTTTAAAAATGTATATTGCTTTGAGTGTCTGATTTTTAACTCCTTGTTTCTTTGGAAAGGTTTTTAATTCGTGGACTATTAGAATAAAAGTAGTCTTAAAGAGTATCTAAAAAGGAAATGAGGGCCTCCCTGGTGGTGCAAGGGGTTGAGATGCAACCTATGAAGCAATCCGCAGCCTCTGGAGCATGAGTTCTGTCCCTGGCTGGCCAGGAAGCAACCAACATGGCATAGCAGACCTCTCCTGACTCATCCGTTGCTCCCCTCAGCAGTGTACTTCAGTCAGTCTGCCTGTTCTGCTCCCCTCTCTGTCGCTGGTGAATCCTCTCACCAGCCTCCCTACCTCTGGCCTGTACCCCAGCTCTTGTATGCATAAATAAATAAATTTTAAAAAAAGGAAATGATAAAAGAAAATATATCTTGGAAGTTCAGGAGGTAGAAGAAACAATGGACTGTTTTTCCTCATGGTTTTACAAATCTTAATGTGATGATTATATCAATATTACAACACTATTTATTACACAAGACGATAATATTTAAAAGTGCAGAAAGTAAGGAACTCAAATGGAACTGAGGTGTTCCCACTTAACTAGGAGTGGTAAATATATTGATTTTAGTATGTTATTATCAGTTTCATATGTATAGTATAATACTCAGAACATTACAAAAGCTATACAGTGAGATACACACAAAAACACCACAAATATATTAATATACCATCCTGAAAAATGTTCAAGTAACACACAGGAAGGCAAAAAAAGAAAGAGAAAAAAAAGAATGAGTCTCAGGGAAAAAAAAAAAATGGTAGACTTTAGTTCTAAAATAGCAATAATTATCTCAATGGTACAAATCAAAATATAGTAAGTTGGCAAAATGGATAAAAATATTCATAGCTGTATGCTTCCTATAAGAAATTCATTTTAAAGTGATTATATATGTAGGTTAAAATTAAGAGAAAAAATATATATGGAAATTTAATTTAAAAAAAAAGCATGCATGACTATATTACTACCTGCTAAAGTAGACATCCTAGCCCAGAAAATTATTAGAGGCAAGAACATTGATAAAAATATAAGGGGAAGACAAAATTATCCTACATGTGAACATTAAACAATAAAATCTCAAAATTCAAGAAACAAAAACTGAGATGAAGAAATAAACTGCTCTGTACGTATAGTGAGCAACTTTAACACTACCCTCTCAGAAACATATTGCACTACTAAACAGGAAATCAGGTAGAATAAAAAAAAGATATGAAAAACACACTCAAAACTAATAGCCTCTAATTTATATATATAGAATACTCCACCCAACAACAACAAAAATACAGTCTTTTTAGGTATCCATGAAATACTCACCAAAATGGACCGATTCTTACCTCATGAAACAAACCTCAACAAATACAGAAGAATTGAAATCACATTTTGTATTCTCTGACTACTGTGCAATCAAACTGAAAATCAATAATAGAAAAATAACAGAACCATCTCTAAACATGTGCAAATGAAATTGCATTCTTCTAAATATTCCATGTATCAGAGGAAAATTAAAAGCATGTTTAAGAAATTAATAGAACTGTATAAAATTAAAATAAAACTTCAAAATGTATGGACTTTGAGCTAAAGTGGTGCTTAGAAATAAGTTTTTAAATAATATTTCTAAGTTACTATTTCAGAAAGTAGAGAAAGAAGAATCAAATAAACCCAAAGCAAGTAAAAAGAAGGAAGTAATAAAGACATTGAAAAAAAACAATGAAATGGGAAATTGGAAAACCAGAGAAAAATCAACTGAAACAAAAATTCATAAAATCAATAACTAGTGTGTGTATGTGTGTGTGTGCTTTTAAACTTAATTTTGTTACTTCACCAAGAGGAAAATAAAAGCTTAAGATCTTTAAACAAATTCAATATGTGCCTAAGTAGGAAGGTTACTCAAAATAATATCAGTATGAGTTGGTAATAAATCTGTAGAAACAAAAACTGTATTAATCAAGTCTTGTAAAGTGTACAAATTGCAACTTTTATTCTTAGTTTATATTCTTTTAGATACAAAACTTGATGAAATTAATAGTAGACTCCTGGATTCTTGTCCTGTATAGTGCAGCCTTAGAAAAATACTTGGTTCTAATGGATAATGGATAACTTCCTTTCTGTCTGATTGCTTTTTAACTAGCTAGATGAATTGGTATCTCACTGAAAGGGACCTTACTCAGATCAAATAGGATTTTTTTTTTTAGTGTGTGTCTTAATATTTTATTTCTGTTTATTGGAGAAACAATACAATGTAGTGTTTAAGATCATGGATGCTGTACAGGTAGTTCAACTTTCACTTCTACTCATCTGTATATTATCTTGGGCAATCCATTTACCCTCTTTGTATCTTTATTTATTTATAGTGAAGTACCACAGACTTCATAAATGAACTTCATAAATGAACTTCGTAAGCATGTGCGTGAAAAATTAGAATTGAGAACACATAGGAAGCATTATATTAGTGTTAGTAATTGTCATTATTGATACAAAATCTAGTACTTTATATTTGCATCCTATTAAAGTATAGTCAATACTGATTTTTAAGTGAAAATTACTCAATACATACATATCTCAGTTTTATCACATATCTTAATTTGATTAAATATCTTAATTTGGCTAATCTTTTCTATGGGGAAATAATACCATGATTTAACATAACTGTAATATATTAAAATATGCAAAAGTTCTTGTTCATTTTTCCACAAAAAAGAATGAATGATAGTTTATTATCTACTATTTTGTAAATCAGTAGTTACTAACAATGAAGGTAGTGATGTGTTAATGAAGTTGGTCACTGTACAGCACTAACAGTGTGCTTCTTTTCCATGAATGTTATTAAAAACCACAATCTTCAAACAAATCATATTGCAACTTTTGCAAAGTTACTGACCCAGGCCCATTGTATGACCTAAAGGTCGACTACAGAGAATCTTTATATATCTTATTGGTATATCCAATAACTGTGGTCAAACCAAGCATAAAATAATAGGTCCTTTTCTCTTTAAAGTTATATTAATTTAGGAATTGCCTCAATACTAATTTATTTTAGCATCATTGTAGAAATAACACAAAGTCTAGGATTTAATATAAATTCCTGGGAGATTTATGGGGACCTAGAAGTTGATGTTTTGTAAAGTTATTAAATTGGGGAAATTATTGATCAACTTTTAAATGAAAGTTTTTTGAGAGGATCTTCCTGCTTAAGTATTTCAGGAACTGTAACAAGTTAAATTATTCAGCTCCTACTATCAATACTTTGTGTGAAATCATATTTAAATGAAGGTTAAAAGCAGCCATTGAGGAAAATATTCTAAAAGTCAGGTCTGCTTGTTATTGATGGTAAGCATCCATAGTATGTGTTAGTACCTTGTAAGGTGTGTGTGTGTGTTTGTGTGTGTACATATGTATATATGTGTATACACATGCATATATGTGTGTACACACATACACACATATAAAACTGAGCAACTTCTTTTCCCATTAATTATCTTCCTGATTGTTTATCTAGGTATCTACTAGGTTGAAGAAAGTTTGAGAAAGTGACACACCTACTATGCTAAAAAGAGTTGTATCCTGCAAAAGTTGTATCTCAGTTTTAAAGAGAAAAACTTAAGGAACAACATGTTTATGGGTCATATAAGGAAAACAGTGCTAAATGATAATAATACTCATATTAATATATTTTATTATTGAGACTACGGAGGATGTGTTTCTCAGGGTTTATAATGAATAAGTTACATCACATGTGTAAATTGCTTAAGACGAACTAGAGCCATTTAGTAGTGAGGTAGAATGTTAAAAAACAAAACAAAATGGTGTTTCACCTCTGTAGGGGAATACCCAGTTCTTCCATATTGTCTTTCTCTTATGAATTTCTTCTACCACTCACACAGATTTTTCACTTTTGACACTTCTGGTTGTCAAATGTTTGCAGGTTTTCCCCACAAGCAATTTTCTGCAGTTCCCGCTCAGTGTCCTACAGTTCAACTCAATTGTGACACTATCTGCTGGAGATAACAGATTCTAAAGTTTAAGGGCTAGTCCCACAATACTGCCCTGCTCCACTGCCATTTCAGACATCAGTTGCAAGCCCAGGTTATCATCTGTGCTTCTGACTCACTAAGTATATATATTGGATGTTTCTAAGGATACTTTCCCAGGGATTGATTAATATGATAGAGTGACTCATGCATAAGTCATAAGTAACTTATGTTTACTTGTTTATTAAAGGAAGGATATGATAAAGGATTCAGATGAAGAAATACATAAGATAAAGTCTAGGAGAGTATTGACATAGAAGCTTATTTTTCTGTGGAGTTGGCCTGGCTTACCCTCTTACTGTGGATGTATTTGCCAATCTGGAAGCTCTCTGAACCACATACTATTGGGATATTGTGGAGGCTTCCTTATATGTGCAGTGTTAATTATTAACTACATTTCTTGCTCCCTCAGTGGGGCTGAATAATCTGTGGCTGCTTATGGCTTGATCTTTCTGGTGACTAGCCCCCATTTGAGAGTCATCCAGAAGTTTTACAAGAGTTACCTCCATAGAACAAAATATGCTCCTGGTATTCTTATATATTAGTAATTTGTAGGAGCCTGTGTTAGGGATAAGGCTAAAGACAAATATTAGAGCAAGAGTGCTCTTAGTGCTCTTATCACTTAGGACGCTACAAAGGTTTTAGAATCGCTGGTCCAATGACAAGGGAAGGAATGTGTATATATATAAATATATATATATATATTTATTATTATCTCACAGATTGAACATAGGAAAAGAACTACTTGAAAGTTCAAAGAATCACAATGCTTAGATTTAAATCCCAACTCTACATTTATTACCAGCTGTGGGGTCGTATATAAATGTTGTTTAACTTCTCATTGTCTCTGTGTTTTCCTATGAAAGATGGAATAATAGTAAGTACCTGATAGAGTTATTATTAGAATTAAATTAATTATTATACTTAGAACAATGCCAAGTACTGAATAAACACTCAAAAATATGCATTTTTAAATTTTATTATTTAGTATTTTGATAATAAACTTAACAGAATTCAAGAAAAAACTTTCCTATTTTATACTTTGCAGTGATTGATATTGTGAAACATTTCAGGATTCCTTGCTCTTTGATACCTGTTTTCTGCATTTATTATTACATTCTTAAATAATAAGGAATTTGAAATATTTTTTTAAATTTTTTTTTCTATAAAGATTTATTTTTATTTATTTATACAAGCACTGGGTACAGTCAGAAGTGCAGGAGGGTGAGAGAATTCACCAGAGCCAGAGCAGGGATCAGAGCAGGCAGAAGGACCGAAGTACACTGCTGAGGGGAGCAGTGGGTGGCAGGAGAGGTCTGCGCGCCATGTGGGACCCTCCTCATGTGGCCGGGGAGCAGCCAGGGATCGAACCGGCGCTGCAGAGGCTGCGGGCAGCTTCGCAACCCAGCGTTCTTCAACTGCTGTGCCACTGGGGAGGCCCAATTTGAAATATTTTTAATCTGTATGATTTTTAGATATTGTCTTCCTGACATTAGAGAAAATGTATACTAACAAACACAACTCTATAAAAATCCAATTTACCTCATTATATTTCTCATTATTTTAGAAGACTGAAAAATTATAAATAGGAACCAGATACTATGACTCTTTAACAGATAGCTTCAAAGCTGTCTGTTCAAGAACAGATTTTCTAATTTTAATGCAGTCACCAATACTTAGCTCTCCAGAATTAGAAATATGGTAAGCTATATGATACAAAAAGCAAGGGAATAAGGTAAAATCACATTCTAACATTGTTGTAGTATTTAAATCCATGCCAAAAGCTAACTGGGGAAAATAAGTACAAAACTAGTTGAGTTGTTCTACATGTTTTTTATTTTAAAAGTTATATATTTAAATAAAACATTCAATGTAATTACATTTTTTCCCATTAGATTCAATCAGGGAGCATTTGAAGTTATAATTTATAAAATACAAATTTGAATGTTTATTTTCAGACTTTAAAGCTAACAGGTTATAACTACCTGTTAATGGCCCACACCTCCAAACCCCAATATTCATTCTTGTAAGATATGATCGTGCTCAAGAGCCTGGACACTAAGATCAGATTGCATGAGTTCCAATCCCAGCTTATCTACTTGCTGTGTGACTTTGAGGAAGTTATTTTATCTTCTCAGTGAGATAGTTTCTTTGTATATGAAATCATTGTAGAATAATTTCAGTCACATTTAAACTCTTGGATTCTGGAACGGTGGCCCTAGATGTCACAAAATGTCTTTTATTACAACAAACAACTAATAGTGAATGGATAATAGTGATAGCTTCCTTAACTTTTTAAAACATTAATTTATTATAAGCTAATAGCACTTTTTTCCCTGAGTCATCCAAGTTGTATGGAGAATAGTGAAATTCTTACTAGAAGAATGTCTGATCAACCTTTCCTACATTTATTAGATTAAGTGCAATATGGATATGTGCTAAAGGGAAATTAATTGAATTACTCCATTCAAATATTAGCTGAGAAACTTTGACTCAATTATATTTAAAAAGGAAGGAGGAACAGAGACAATATGGAAGGATGAATACTATAAAATAATTGAACTTCTTGCTATGATGAAGGAATGAAGTTCCAGTGAATTTCTACTATAGAACTACTCAAAAAACAAAACAAAACAAAAAAAAACCCCAACTATCAGTAATTGTTCTGGAGCCCCTTAAAAGTTTACTTTCCATCTTATGTTACAGCAAGGAGCGATCACTTGTGATTTCAGCTTAATGTAGATTAAAAAATTATATCATATTATAGAGGTGAAATGCTTGGGATGTCAGTAAATTTTGAAATTTTCAGACAGTAATTTGAAACCAAAGTTTGAGAACTGCATCATAAGGGTATAAGCTTTGATCTTTGATCATGCCAATCTTTCAGGAATTTAAGAACACTTAAGTTAATTTTATATTATCACTAAGAGGTAGCCAATAATTATCACAGGCCTTAAGTGTATATAATACCATGATGGAAATAGAGAAGTGCAGCAATAGAGTGGATCAGAATTTTAAGTTTTTAACTCTTCAAGTCAATAGGTAGAGAATCACTGGCATAAAAATGTGCTGTTTGAGGTGAATTACCAAAAGATGATTGGCTAACCACTGCCAAATTAAAATGATTATTTAAATCCCAGTACTCCCTGGCTGCTGCAGTTGAGTCACATCAAAGTACTAAGCTTTAAGCTTCTTGTGATTTCTGACCATATCTTTTGGTATCTGGTGATTTTTTTCCCCCTACTTTTCTCATCTCTTTCTCTTGGTTTCAACTACCTTTTGAGATAGATTATACATGTTAAAAAGGGGGTAATTTTCGGTCCTGTTTTAGAAAAAAAAATTCTAATGGATATAAACACATAGCCAGTAACTACACATTATATATAGAGAAGCAAAAGAAAGGGTCAGATAAGGCCAACAAAAAGCTAACTCTTTCAAGCTGACTATAGAATGGCAGCAACCAGAGGGAGTGGGGAAGGGGTGGGGGAAGGCAAAGAACAAAGTGGGGAGGCAGCACAATGGACTTTGGTAGTTCACCTCAAACCAAACATTAGTTGTTGTTGTGTCCCCACTAAGAACTTTCCCATTAGGCAGAATATCTTGGGGGATGCAAGTGACTACTTGAAGAAAGTGTATAGAAGTATTTTAATACATAGAAGGTGTTAACACATGAAATCGTCAAAAAACAGATTTTTATTGAAATAAATGGCTCTCCACACTATATTGCCACATAATGTCCAATATTATTGGCCAAGTTCTTTAATTGATCTAATTTCCTAGATAATTGCTATACTCTCCATCTAATTTTTTCTCTAACGGCACAGTTTCTCTTTTAAACAATTAACCGAAACTTGGCAGCATTTGGAATACTCTAAGTCTTTGCATAAAGTTTGTGTATTTGTCTATTGTTTTCCCTATTAGAATGCTCATGATTAGTTTATGTGACAGTAATCAAGACACATTGAGATTTCTTGTGTTTGTTAAGTTTGGCTTATCTTTCTAATTAAAATTAAAAGAAAAATTAGTGTTTAGAGAGTTATGGAAGCAGCTGTTCTATGGATGCAAACTGATAATATATATTTCTTTGCCTCATGGGATCTATAGGATCCATGAAACTCCTTTTCCTGTGGCAGGGGTTGAGGGAGAGGTGATTAGTAGTAATTGTGGACTTCATGCTCAATCATTATTCTTGTGTTGTAACCCATCTAATTATCTGTTAATATTTCATTTAACAATATTTTATTTTTCATTTAACAATATTTTATAAATCTTATATGTGTCAGGCTCTGGTGTGTAGTTGTAGAACAAAATGAGAATTTAATACAAAATTTATGCTGAAGGACCTGATGGTTAAGTGTGCATAACAGATGTTTATATAATCATGATACAAGAAAGAAGATAAGTAAAAAGCATATACAAAAGTATGGGGGAATAAAATATGTCTATGGGGAAATTGGAAATTTAGTCATTTCTGACTATCAAGAAATACTTGCCACCCTTAATCTTGTGAGGCACTCTGGTTATAAATTAAAAACAAGTTGAGAAGGTTGTATAAAGAAGTTCCTTAAGTAAGTTTTCCTCTCAGTGCATTTATTATCTCAGTTGGTATTTTATCAGAGTTATCTATCAAAATTCATACAAGGACAGCAACTGTGTTTATTTTATTTTTTTTACAACTCATCTTTAACACCTAATTTGATGTAATAAGGGTTCAATAAATATTTATGGAACAAATGTGTAGATTATATGACAAACATACATTTCCATTGGCTTTAACAAGAAGAAATAACTTTGTAACTTTGGTGAGATGTTTTTTTAGTAAAATATATATTTTCACAATTTGCTGGAAATTAAATAAGAGATATCTAAATATAAGCCTGGGAACAGAAGCGATTTCAAAATTATGACTGTGGCATCAAAAGGAAACTGGATTGAGTAAGGATTCCTGTTTTTAGATCAGGAAGATTTGAGGATGTTGAAATGCTTATGAGAAGCCTAGTGAAGATAGACAAATATAATTACCAGAGTGAGGACCCCGAGAAAACGGTCAGAGATATAATCCACACTACCAAATACCATTTCCCAACGGGACAGAAGAAAGAAAACACACATGCAGTGTTTGTAGATTTGGTGACTGAAAACTGCACTAAGTCTATTGGCTTTATTTTTTTGCTGCGTAGGGTTAAGGTTATTATTTCGTATTGAACAAGAATATAACCAGAACTGTGAGATGAGTAGACACGTTTTGAAATATATACATGGGTAGTTGGAAGAAAGTATTCTCTAGTGAAAACTAGAAATATTATTGCATGGCAGTGAATGAGCTCTTGGTATTGGAGGTAACATATTTATAGTGACATTGACAGGTACTGTTTCTTTTGTCTAGCAAAAGCAGTGTCTATATATAGAAGATATTTCTATATATAGAAAGATAGTCTATATATAGAAGTCTATATATAGAAGATATTTCAGCTCAAATCAGTGAGAGTGTAGTATAAGAACAAGCAGAGGTTTTGAGGACATGGAAATAATGTGATTGATATACTGAACTATGGAATTGAATATGAGAGGAAGGGGAGACATGACTAGGATACCTGATAAAGAGAAAGAGTAGCACTATTTAGCAGCACTATTAAAAATAGCCAAGATATGGAAACAGCCTAAGTGCTCAAAACAAATGAATGGATCCAGAGATGTGGTATTCCACATAGTGGAATATTACTTAGCAGTCAGAAAAGATAAACTCATGCTACTTGTAGCAACATGGATAAAATTGGAAGAGATAATGCTAAGTGACCTAAGTCAGAAGGAGAAAGATAAATGCTGGATGGTGTCTCTAACATGTGGAATGTAGAGAAACCAAACTAAGAACCAGAGAAAGACAGCCTTAAAAGCTGACCCTTGACAACTGACTATAGAACTGAATCATCCAAATTGGGGAGGTGTAATAACAAATGGAAGGGAGCACAGTGGACTATGGGTGCTTTGGTGGCAGCTACTCTATACTCTATGGTAAGAATCCTGATGTTACCACAATTAGAAGAATAAATTACTGAAAAGAAGTAAAAGAATTTAGAAATCAGGTGCTTTACTAAGATCTAAGACCTGGTACTAGTGGGGAAAAACTGAGGAGCAGAAATAGAATAATGGATAGCTGTTGTTTTTTGAATTGCTTGGCAGTGAATTAGTTAATAGGGTTAAAGGACCCAGAATGTGGACACAATAATTGTATGGTGAAGTGAGTAAAGGTGAGGGTCATTGAGAGATGATAGCAATAGAACTGAGAGATTAAAATTGTGCTATTTGAATTTGAAGACACTCAAGAAGATATTAGAAGTTGGTGTACAGAAAATGATGCTGAGAGATGTGCAAGAGACTTCAGTGACTGTGGGGGAAGACTAAGAGATTTGATAGAAAAGTAATAACAAGGACTGATAGAGGGTAGGAAGCTGGAGTACTGCATAAAGCTTCAAAGATCAAAGATTCCTCCAGAATTGTGTAGGCATACAGATTCAAAGCACCATTGAAAATTTAGTACAGAGATAACTACTCATCCTGAATCCAGCATAAAATAAATAGGAGAAAACGAATCAATCTGTAAACTTGACATGAGAGAACCAGGGTTGGATTAAGGCAAGAGCATAGAGGAAAAATTTAGTGAAGTTATTCAGAATGTGGGTCAGTTTATTTTTCACTGTGTTTTTTGGGTGGGGGTAAGTACAGTGTTCTAAGAGGAAGGAAAACACTGAAATGCTTGGTCATATGAGAGGAATTGCATAACAGTATGGAGATATGAATTTAAGAGAGAGAAAGTAACTAAAGAAACTTATACCTTGGTGGTGACCAAGGAAAGGTAATAGGACTGTGTGAGGTGTGCTGGCTTTACATGGTCATCAGGCATTCTTGTTCTGATATATATGAGTCTCACACCCTCAGGTGGTTCAGAATTTTTTACCAATGGCCTACGTTGGGATTTTAGCTAAGTCTTGAAAGAGTTAATAGAACTTTCCTTAGGAATTACGTATAGGAGGGCATAACAGGCTAAAAGATGAGTACACGCTAATGCATACAATAAAGTGAATGTTGAAAAGTTATGTGGATGAAACAACAGGATAGATGAGCTGGTGCTATAGACCGCAAGACTTAACTGTAAAGGAGTCAGAAGTTTGCAAACACTGTAGATTAAGTAGAAATCATCTTTTTTTCAAGACTGTCACCTCACTGCCTAGCATATTTACTAGCACATAGAAAACGCACAGCTTATTGAACAGGTATATTTTCAGTGATATGAACCTTTGAGAAATAGTTAATACATTTTGCTTAGAATATAAAGCACTGGAAGGTAGACCATAATGGACTAAAAACAATGAAGTAAATTTGAATATAGGGACCAATATGAAAAATTAGCATCATATTCAAGAAGTTAACCATCATATTCAAGAAGTTGAGAATGAGCGTGATGGTGTGTCATGGTGAAATCAGGTGAAAATCTGGTCAAACCTAGAAAATGAAGACCTTTCAGATGATCATAGCCACATGTGTCAGCATCATACAACTGCCCCAAATTGTGGGCCAACAAATGTAGATCACAGCCTAGAAATTACAAAAGTAAAATGCGAAAGAGCCCTGTACTCTCAGTCCATACCTGAAACTTAATTTTGAGTTCTGAGCACATAATCTCATGATTCACGTGGCATCAGAATTGTGGTAGGTCAAGACAGAGACAGCTATAGAAGTCTTTCTACTCCTTTTGCATTAGCATGATCTCCATTCTTTAGTTTGGGGGCTCATGGAAGAGCCTGAAATAGGTTTAGGAGGCATATTTTGACTTTAAAGCTCTTTATTTAGTTTCCTATAAGTTTATTCTGTTTTGTGTATTAGCATGTTTGTTTAATTATCTTATGTTGCACAACTAAACAAAAACAAGCCTGGCTAAAACACTGTTCTGGGTGGGGTATTTTAAACTTATTTTATCTTCTCTGAGCACCAAAATATTGACCGTACCAGCTAGGTGGGGTATATCCAGGGGCATTATCTTAAGAATTCACAGAGCCCTGTTTTCTCGATCAATATTCCTTATGTGATAACCTTCTCTGACACACTAGGTTGGGTTATACTTTATTCTGATTGACTGGAGAAAATCTACTTATTGTGTAGGATCTATTTTTCTCTTTAGTATCTTCCCGTTCACTTTTATTTTTTATTTTAGTTTTTAAACATTTATTTTTTATACAAGAGCTGGTACAGGCCAGAGGTGCAGGAGGGTGAGAGGATTCACCAGAGACAGAGCAGAGAGCAGAACAGGCAGATGGACTGAAAACACTGCTGAGGGCAGCAGCGGGCAAGACAGGAGAGGTCTGCTGCACCATGTGGGTTTCTCCCTGT
The DNA here is from genome assembly GCF_014898055.3 of Talpa occidentalis. Classification (NCBI taxonomy): domain Eukaryota; kingdom Metazoa; phylum Chordata; class Mammalia; order Eulipotyphla; family Talpidae; genus Talpa; species Talpa occidentalis. Next base: position 48,006,410 of record NW_023604972.1, read on the forward strand.
CCGGGTGGGAATCGAACCCGTGCTGCAGAGGCTGTGGACAGCTTCACAGCGGCTGCGCTCAATCTTCTGCACCACGGGGGAGGTCCCACCCATTCACCTTTAACATGGAAGTATCAAACACTTCCCTAGTAGGTACTGGTATCAGTATAAAAGAAGCATAAGATATTTCTGGTTTTTGTCTACCACCAGCTCCCAGTCACACATATACAACAAAACTTTAGTATTCGCTCACAAACAAAAGTGCCTTGGGGGAATCTAGCACTATTAGGGACCTGGGAAAAGCATCACCCACCCGCACATGGGTTAATAGGCTGACAATTCTCATTACCAGCAATGAACTCTGCAGTAGCCTGTGAACTAGCTCCAGTCCCTTTCGACAGTGTTCTGGGAGGACCTGGTGAACACTGACTTGAGAAGTCACAGAAAGATGAGAGCTTTATGGAAGTCCTTCCTTCCTTTATCCAGATAAAATCCAACACTTTATTGGTGCAAAAAAAAAAAAAGTAAGTTTGGACACATAGGGGTGAATAAAAAGAATGGCTTGACTGCCCACATCATCCTCTCCTCTAGAATGGTGCAATTTAGGGCTAAATGACTGTTCAGGCCATGATTTCTTCTGCAGGAGAGAGCTGGTGGATAAATGTCCAGCTATTGTAATTGTGCAAAACATTGCCAAAGAGACTCCTTTCTCTCTCACAATATCTATCGCCCTAAATTGATGCTCCGTGACTGAGGGTGGAAAGTGATCATGAGAATGGGGCCAAGATTTCTCAGAGAGTATTAAAGGGGTGCAGTTGCTGGTGGCTGCATAGTGAACTCCAAAAGGAAGCCTTTTTATGATCCACTAATGAGGCCTGAGTTTGGATCTCTCCAACTGATTCATGGGCACCCCCAGTGGCTACATGTCTCATATACCTCTCTTCACTCTGCTGTTGGGTCCCTATGCTTGTCTCCTAGCAGGAGGAGTAAGCTTTGGTAGAAGGGTAGGGAGCATGTAGAGAAAGCAGGCCTGGTCTGAAAGCTAGGGGGGAACCATAAACTTGAACCTTAGGACCATATTTAGGAAAACAAAGGAGAGGCTATCAGTCACCAGCCTTCTGTGTTGTAGGATCTAGAGACCTACAAAATTGAGAATTCTACCACAAGAGGGAGCAAGAAATGTGGAGCAGGCATAGGCTTAACAGGTCTGTGAAAGTCTCAGAATCTCCAACAGGACTGATGGAAGGTATTTCTCCCCTGAAGGCAGTAATAAAGATTGGAGGAGGTGACTCTAACCTTAAATATGAAAGTAGTAACACAAAACTGCAAGGAACATGGAATCAGGAAAACTGGTCATCAATAAAGGGTCAAATACTCCAGTGACAGAACCCAAAGATATGATGACCTACAATTTACTCAACTGAGAATGGAAAATAGCTGTTTTAAGGAAACTCAGTAACCTGCAAGAAAAACACAGAAAGACAATTCATACCATTGAAAATACAATACATGCTAAAAATAAGAAATTTACAGAGATAGAAATCATAAAAAAGGAAATACAAACAGTAACTAGTACAATGGACTCAGAAAAATTCCACAGGCAAGTAGTTACAGAGTAGGAATCAAAAGTTTTGAGTTCTATACCCTGTTCTTTTTTTCCCACTCTACAGTCTTGAACAGATATGTACTCTCTGTG